>NC_080571.1:13463250-14165061 GCF_030247185.1 Malaya genurostris | reverse complement strand
TAGTTTTCTTTATAGCTGGACAAAATTTATTCGGCAATTAGGTTCTAACCTTGTTTGGAAATAATAAATAATCAAGTAAAACATACAACATAAATTTCAACATCATGCGAAGCTCATGCACAGAAAAGTGAACATCAGACGGAGAAGAAAAAAAAAACAACACAAACCACCACCAGAGCGATCGAAGCATGCAGTGCGTTCTGAAACCAAAATCCCCCAAAAACACTTACTGCTTTTTGAGCGCAGTCATCGGACAGAAGTTGTTTGCTTTGCCATTATGGGTAATTTTTCGCAACCCATCCACCCAAATCTGTATGGAATGAGAAAAAAAAAACAAATATTTAGCGAAAAAATGCATTGAAGTATGATGGTTGAAGTTCAGTTTTTTCCAATCGCGAAATATTTCTGCGTTTTGTCTTCCATTAAGTTTCGCGATTTCCACCAACAGATTTACACCATTGCACAGTGGTTCAAAAGCTCAATTTCACGCTCTTAATTGATAACTCATTAAAACGTGGTTTCCGAGGTACAGTATCTTCAGCAAAGTTGCTCAGAATGATAGACGCCATCTTTTGACAAATTTTATTTATGTGATTAATCACCCTAAAAGTGAGATAAAAATTTTATTTCAGCTCAGGGCCAACATAGGGGCTAAGTTACTTCGACAAAGTTGTGCAAAAAGTTATTTCAAACAAGTTTGCTAAGAGTACTATTCCCGTTACTTGAGTATAATTCATGATATAATGTATTTTCTGAAAAGAATGTCCAAAAATAAGTTTTTGTGAGATAACATATATACTTTCAATTTATATGAGTTTTTCATGTTATACAAAGTTGTTCATCTTTAAAAACTACACAACTTTCTCAAACATACTATGCTGCTATCATTTCAGTTTAATGAAATAGAGCAATTTTTCATATTTTTTTAAATAAAATTCTAACTTGTCTATTATCAAAAGGCGCAGGAGGGTGCAGATGAGACTACTTATATATTAAACTACTTCCGAGGAACTTTCATACCGTGGTTGAATTACTTGTCTACGATCGTCTGCAGACGAGATATGTTTTTTTCAAATATCCTTGTCCTTGACATTTGCAATGATAAGGTTCATTGTATATCAGATCAGATTTCAGTATATATTCATTACTATGGTACTTGTCACAAAATATGATTTTTTTTTTGTACATTGAACTATATAAATTGATTAGTTTAGTTACTGTTTTGACACGATTTCTAAAAAAGCCATCATCAAATCGAATTAAGTTAAGTCATCTTCCGGTAGAGAAAAGTATTATCAAAACTCATTTTTTAATTATTTGTATTTATTTTATGATAGCTGATAATGTTCCTAACCATCTAAAAGACTCTTAGCATCGTTCGACAGATTCTTCTTGGACTGTTTTGGCCATTCACGAATATTTGTAACCAAAGGATCCAATGAAACTAATTACCAATTCATGGGATCCCGATTTGTAAATGATCTAGATTGCTCGCGTGTATAATACTCCCGACATTTGTATAAAGGAAACTTCTTAATTATTATGAACAGTACAATATAGCAAGCGTTTATCGATCTCCACTTTAATTGATGAATAGAGGACAATCATCCGCAGAGCTTTTTTTTATAGAAAAAAACTTACCAAAAAATGACATAACGTAATTCGACATGATGATTGCCATTTTTCAAAAATCGTCGGACAGTTACTTTCCAAAACCGTCTGTAATTATTACTAAACTTTTCTATTTGTAGACTTCGATGTCCATAAAAATCTTTTATTGTGAGAGTTTCCATGGTAGCGAATATATACTGAAATCTGATCTGATATACAATGAACCTTATCATTGCAAATGTCAAGGACAAGGATATTTAAAAAAAACATATCTCGCCTGCAGACGATCGTAAACGAGTAATTCAACTACGGTATGAAAGTTCCTCGGAAGTAGTTTAATATATAAGTAGTCTCATCTGCACCTTCCTGCGCCTTTTGATAATAGACAAGTTAGAATTTTATTTAAAAATACATGAAAAATTGCTCTATTTCATTCAACTGAAATGATAGCAGCATAGTATATTCGAGAAAGTTGTATAGTTTTTAAAGATGAACAACTTTGTATAACATGTAAAACTCATATAAATTGAAAGTATATGTGTTTTCGTACAAAAACTGGTTTCAGGACACCCTTCTCAGAAAATACATTATATCATGAATTACACTCAAGTTACGGGAATAGTACTTTCAGCAAACTTGTTTGAAATAACTTTCTGCACAACTTTGTCGAAGTAACTTAGCCCCTATGTTGGCCCTGAGCTGAAATAAAATTTTTATCTCTTTTTAGGGGGATCAATCACATAAATAAAATTTGTCAAAAGATGGCGTCTATCATTCTGAGCAACTTTGCTGAAGATACTGTACCTCAAAAACCACGATCCTATGAGTTATCAATTAAGAGCGTGAAATTGCGCTTTTGAACCACTGTGCATTGGAAAACGGTTAAACGTTCTAAAAATCCCCATCACTTTCGTCACTGACGCAATGTCACAAGCTACTTCAGAAGTGCCGAAGCAGTGGAAAAAACAACGTCTCTTCAATTGAATCTGATAGCAATCCATAAAATTAGTCAGACTCTCGATTGTGAGCAAAAATGCATCATCAGTGATGAAGCATTCGGAATTGGATATCGCAGCAGGCGATGCGATGTTTGGATTAGAATCACATTGAAAGTAAAAGTTGATGGTTTGCTTGTGGCACTGCCAGACTGAACGCGATCTGCGAAGCGTCAACACGCGCGTGTGAGATTGCTCTATTCAATCAAAGCCTAAAAGCTGTGCAACCTCATCGCATCGAAACGCTTCGCATCACTTCGCAAATCGCGTCCTCTCTGACCGTAGACAAATGAAATCTGTACGAAATGTTCATTACGAACTAAGTAACAAAAGCACTATCCGTACACAATAATTGCTCATTAATTTTATCGACAATTATGAAGTCTAGCTTGTGTTTATTATGCTTTCAGATCTAATATTAGTACCAAGCAGAAGTATAACACAGAAAAAATATGAATTTTACATGTGGCATAAACCTTTAAACGATATAATTCATAACTACTTGATTTTTCAAATGACGCAATATTCCACGCGCACAAAATTCTACACGCTCCGACTGGAATTTGCACTCGGCTACCAATTACCGCAGTATGCATTTATGTGTATCAATTATTCAACAAGCACATATGTGCCTCTGTGGTTCAGTCGAGTAATCAATGTGCTTTGTGATCTAATCCTAGAAGGTTCAAGTCCCGCTGTTGTTATCGATCTTTTGTTTTTTTTTCATTCGAGTTCAAGCCATGTATTTTTCAAATCACACAATTTTACATGTTCTTGAATATAAATTTGTGTGAAATACGACACTCCAGTTATAAGATGTAAAATCACAAGATTATTTCGAACTGTGAATTTATAAGCAAATGTACCATTTACTGAATTTACTAAATGGCTCTAGGAAACCAACCCTCAATAACTTATTTGCAATTGGTATTACGCGAATTCTTTGCACTAAAAATACGAAACTGAAACACAATTCAATTTTGTTTTTTGCCTTTCTCATACAGAAAGGTTATGCAATCATTTGAAAAACCTACTAGTGAAAATTGTGTCATACCATTCGACTCAGTTCATCGAGCTGAGCAATGTCTGTGTGTGTGTGTGTGTGTGTGTGTGTGTGTGTGTGTGTGTGTGTGTGTGTGTGTGTGTGTGTGTGTGTGTGTGTGTGTGTGTGTGTGTGTGTGTGTGTGTGTGTGTGTGTGTGTGTGTGTGTGTGTGTGTGTGTGTGTGTGTGTGTGTGTGTGTGTGTGTCGCTAGGTTTTCTCGGAGATGGTTGAACCGATTTTGACAAACTTAGAATCAAATGAAAGGTCTCGTGGTCCCATACGGAATTTCTGAATTTCATCCGGATCCGACTTCCGGTTCCGGAATTATAGGGTAAAGTGTGTTCAATATTGTACACCGTCACCTAAAATATTTTCGGATGCAACAAACATGTTATACACAAACAATCTCTTGGTTTCTTTCAAAAATCGAAGAGAAAAATTTTGAATAGAATACCACAATATTATATGTACATGAGAATGGCTAAGGCACTAAGTGGATTAAAACAGGTTTTTTTCTACAGTGGAGTTCAAAAGCCAAACCTCTAGATTGTGCTCCAGCACATCAATGTTTTAAAAATGGGTTAACGAAATCACATCTTGAACTAGTAGTTCCAGCTGAATGCATTCCTTAAAGGGAACAATGTTTACGTCAGTTTAGCTGCTCCGGAGAAAGGATCAGGTCATACATTTAGAACAATGCGATCTGTATTTCTGATATTTTTCACCAGTTTTTTTTTAAATTTTCAGAATATTTGCGTGCGAGCGAAATTTATCGTCATTTTATATCCAATAGACTATGTAATTTATTAGTTTTCAGTACCAAAATACATTATTAAGATTCTTCATAGAACTTAGTAACAATTACATGAAAAAACCTGTTTTAATCCATCTAGTAATGCAATGATGCCTTTCTCATATCAATCATACTATCATATATAATACTGCGATTCTTGAAAGAATAACCGAAATCGGTTTGTTTGACCGTCTACTGATAAAAACTATCAATTGGAAAAGATTTGAGGTCAATTTAGAAAATTATTTAAGGTTTTTCCCCATTTTCAGTGATGGTATACAATTTTAACCCACTTTAGTCTATATTTCCGGATCCGGAAGTCGGATCCAAATAATATTCAGGAATTTTGTATGGGACCACAGGACCTTTCATTTGAACCTAAGTTTGTGAAAATCGGTCGCGTCATCTATGAGAAAAGTTAGAACACATATTTTATTTTTTTGCACATTTTACCCCATAACTCCCGAACCGGAAGTCGGATCCAAATAATATTCAGGAATTTTTTATGGGACCTCAAGACCTTTCATTTGAATCTAAGTTTATGAAAATCGATTCAGCCATCTCTGAGAAAAGTTAGTGCACTTATTTTCACAATTTTTTGCACATTTTACCCCATAATTCCGGAACCGGAAGTCGGATCCAAATAATATTCAGGAATTTTGTATGGGACCACGAGACCTTTCATTTGTGGAAATCGGTTCAGCCATCTTCGAGAAAAGTTAGTGCAAAAAAACGTTACATACACACACACACACACACAAACACACACACACACACACACACACAGACATTTTGCGTACTCGACGAACTGAGTCGAATGGTATATGACACTCGGCCCTCCGAGCCTCGGTTCAAAAGTCGGTTTTCACAGTGATTGCATAACCTTTCTATATGAGAAAGGCAAAAATGTGACTATTAAGTAAAATTCTGGTAAAAAGTAAGTTCAGAGGAAATTAATTTTACAGTACAATTTAAATGAACTTCGTATAAATTTCACAAAACTATTCTATAGAATCTCCGAAAAAAGTCACGTAGATATTACGTGATACAAATGTGGACTAAGAGTTCATGAGTTCATTCTGTGCTATCTATACTTCACATAAGTACTACAAGAAAAGTTCGCTGGATAAAAATCACATACGTTTTCACGTAGCATTGAAGTGAGGATTTTTCTGAGTGTAGTTATCACTAACCTTTTCGAGCAAAACTGGCTTGCACACAAGTGCGAGTAACAAAACGGCAAATGGACACTGAGACTTTCGCAAAATGACTTATCAGAGGTAAAACTACTGATGTGTCAAGTCAACCACAAAAAAACGACCTATCACACTGTTCAATGTATACAGTCAAATAACAAAACGACTTAAGTATCGTTTTTGCCTAAAAGTTATTTTTGTGCCTTAAAATCGTGAATTAGTCACTATGATACGTTGCGCGCAAACAAATTGAAAGATATAGTGAAGAGAAGTTGTTTCAACTACTAATTTTCAAATAGGATTTAAAATTGCACTGAACTCTTACAGTAAGTAGTCGCTTCACTCATACAACTCATTATCTTGTCGCTACAGCACTAATCTGCAATTCACTGGACAGTCCAGCGCAGCGAAGATTCCGAGCGATGTCAGTTGAAGTGTCATTTTCTATTCATCAATTAATAGAACCATGTTACATCATACATTTTTTGTTGTCTTTATTATGAACCAGGTGCTTTTACAGAAATGAATAAATTGTCTTGCCTCCACTATTGGAGGTAAGCTCATAACAAAAAAATATTTCGTTCTGTACGCGCTTTAAGTTGATAATGCACGTATAGAAATCAATGGATTTGTGTTTAAATGTTTCAAGGTAGTGAAATTTCGTATAAATATCGCATGGCAGTCTACATAACATTTATGTACAGTGAACTGAATGCTGGAGAAACATAACCAGGCGAGCGAGACGTCGCTGCGGATTTTGTTCTGCAAGCACAATATTTTGCTGGAAAACAAATCAGTTGTTTTTCGAAGAAGGGCGACTCTAACATTGACAGCAAAAGGGGAAAAATTGTCGTTTTGCGTAACACTTGCCCTCTGGCAGCAATCCTAGAATACAGGACATTTGTAAGATCAGTTCTATGATCTTATTGAATACTAAATTCTAATAGTACCTTATTTTCCGTGCTAATGACCCAGGCTTACCTAAAGCATTATTTAGTTTTAAAGGTAAAGAAAACATCAAGAAAACAAGGTATTGAAATATTTACAAACTATGGAACAAGGTGCGCTTTTATGTCATAAAGATACAATACGAATAATACTCATGGATTTTTTTGTCAAATCCATGCGAAACGAATGTTACATTAATCAAAAGAATTTCAGGCATTTTACGATAACGATATTCTGTGTTTTTTTTCAAATATTATTAGGATCGCTGTTCAAAGTGATATTTAACGCAGAGGTGAAAATAAGCCCATTTTGCGCATGAAAATGTGAATCAAGATTTCCGATTGTGAATCAAAAAACCGAACACCGTGAATTAAAAAATTGGGTAACAAAACTAAAATTGCGATTATGTTTTTACATTGTGGGAAATGAAATTGAAGACCTTTTAAAATTCTAAGTAAAACCAAAATTTATCTTATCAAAAATTATTCATTTCAAAATTCATTATAATATATACAATAAATTTGTGACATGAATAAATAATACTGACTATTTTTATTTACTGCACAGTTCGAAAAAACCTTGTAATTTTACATCTTATAAAATGCACATAAATGAAGCGTCGTATTTCACACAAATTTCTATTCAAGAACATGTAAAATTGTGTGATTTGAAAATTACATGACTTGATTTCGATCGAAATAAAAAACAAAAGATCGTAAGCAGCACCGCGGCTTGAACCGAGAAACATTAGATCACAACGCACTTCGATTACTCGGCTGAACCGCAGAGCTCATATCATAAGCGTCAACACGCGCGTTTGAGATTGTTCCATTTAAGCATCGCATAAAACGTTCCGCATCGCTTCGCAAATCGCGTTCTCTCTGACAGCAGAAAAATAAAGTCTATGTTAGGTTGCTGCCAGAGTGCAAGCGTCAGGTAAAGCGTCAAGATGCGCGTGTGAACTAACAGCTGTCGTGGTTGACAGCTTTGCTTCGCCCAGCCGGCCGGTGAGCGTTCAGCGCTCACTCTGGCTGCACCCATACAGTAAATAGTCGCTTCGCAACGCATCGTGTTTATTCTGATATACAAGTCATTACTTTTTGCAGGAATCAAATGAACCGTGCGATCTGTCAATATTTGCTTCGCGTCGCGTGTCGTTATTACTCTGGTTTCGCCCTTATGTTACTTTAAGAATACAAGCGCTAGATACGGATAAAAAACCGAAAACAAGTCCAAGACGGCTCTATAGTATGCGTCAGAAAATTTTGAGACTCTCACTAATACTACCCTACAGCTCAAGTCACTTAACCTAGTTTTACAAAATTTGGCTCCAGGTGGCAGTTATTGTTTAGAAACAGATTAGTATTTTTTTTAAGGTACGACAAGGATGCCATCCTTAGATTACTCCACGCTCAGAAGTCAGTTTCATATATCATGCTCTTGTAAAATGTTCAAGGGCTACTGTATTTCGTGTCAAAGCGTCAGTTAGACTCACAACAGTACCAAGAAAACCTGGAAGTGGTCGGAAGCGATTTGTGAGAACGCCTGGGTTGACACAATTCATTAAGATGAAAGTTACTCGTAATCCCGTTCGGAGTATGAAAAAAATGGCAAAGCAGGCTAATGTATCAGAAGCAACGGTAAGAAGGGTTGTGAAATATGACTTAAAAGGAAAATCTTCCGGCGAACGACCGCAACTTGGTTAAAGCCGGGTATAAATAAACGATATAAAAAAAAGGAAAATCTAGAGCTCGAGTAATAAAAAAAATATGATTACTGACAGAATTAAAGCAGCTAGAGCGAAGCAAGAAACTGCTTAGTAATCCAAAGAAGAGCATGCAAGCTGTTTACTGATACGGATGAGAAGCTGTTTACTGTCGACAGCGTGTCCAACAGTCGCACCAACCGGTGTATAAGTTCAAAAAAAGCATCTGATGTACCTAATAACATCAAATTCACGTTTCGAACCAAGCATCCATCAGGGGTGATGGTGTTTGGATTGGTTGCTTTCGATGACAAAAAAATGGAAGCCGTTTTTATCCTAAGCTTAATCTTTTACAAACATTTTATGTTAATACTGGTTATGTTTGAAATTGATAATAAAGATACTAAGCACCAATGAAATTGAAAATGTTTGAGTGTCATTATTTTCTTTAGCTGATAGTATACAAACAAATTACACAGAAGTTATTTTACCAAAATATCGTATACTGTTAATTATATAAAAATGGTTTATTTGTTTCATTAGCTATTTTAACCATATTATCATTGATCACAAATTACGTCCGAATCGATAGAGTCACAGAAGCACACATTTGCTTGGCATGTAAATAGTACATAGAAGTTTATACAGTTCCACTTCCTAACCGATTGCTAGATAAGGGAAAACTACATTGGCAATGTTATGAAATTCAATAAATTCAAATATATTAAAGTTCGTCGACAGAAAAATTAGTTTAATTTGCTGCTTGGCGAATTATTGGGATATAACTATTGAACGGGGAATTATGTTCAATAGAGATTACGTCCGTCATAATTGATATTCAATTATTTTTACTGTGTAGAATATGGTTTGACCATATCGACCTTACTTTTAGACGCAGCCGTTCTCGCCATATTTGGACATGAAATTAAAAGAACTCAGATTTTTGTAGAATTGTACAGTTTTATGGGTCATTTCGTCGAAAACCATATCGTCGAAAGCCATTTCACCAGAAGGATCATTTAATAGAAAGGGAAATTCACCGAACGCCAGTTCGCCGATAGGGTGAAAGAATCGTACAATTGTTTTAATATCGTAATTGGAATTGATTTACAATAAAGACAAATGAAAGATGATAGTGTTTACATCCGTTTTGTTGACCTACAATCGTACTTCTGAAATATATTTATATATCTGAATATACGGATCGATTCATTTCCCCTCGTTTACACTCTTGAATATATTTTTAGAATTTTTGCGGTATTTTCGGTGCAAATGAAAAAATATCTAATGCAAATTCACCATATCGTTTATGTTCATGTGCTGTCCGACGTCGCTTCCGCTCCTAACTAACCTAACTAAAGCAAAACAAAAAAAACTAGCTTTGAGTAGACCGGGAAAATGAGGCGATTACAGGTTCAGGTTCATATTTGGAGGAATATCCGGAACTTGTAGTTTTTCAATTTAGAATGTGATATATTCGAAGTTTCCCTTTCTCCGAAATGACCCTTTCGGCGAAATGGCATTCGGTGAAACTACTTTCGGCAAAATGATCCGCAGAGATTGTCCAATCAAATTCCTACAACCTCTTTTTTGACACCATTTTTATACAATTAATAGTTTCCGAGTTGCAACTTTATATAGAAAATGCATGCAAAAATTAATCCGCCCATGTAAAAATCAGTCTAACTGGGATTGATCTCTCCATTGCACAATGGGAAAAAAATCTATGAAAACCCGCAAAGAATTCTGTAGCTCATGAACTAATTGAGATAGGTCAACAAACTAAAGCGTTTCTTATGTAAAAAGGTCCAAGGAATTCAATAGAATGGTTTACAATGGCTGTACGAATCGCAATCCTGCTCGTTTTACCCTAAATATACAGCAGGTTTAGGGTTTCCTATAGCATTCGCTCTGTAACTTGAAAAGAAGTCGAGTGCGGTATTCTGGACTAGTCTACTTTCATGTAAAAAGTCTGGAGAATCAAATAGAAAAACCCACACTGGCCGCTCGAAAATTTTTGGTGGCTATTTTACCCCAAATCTTACCCCAATCTTATTGTAAATCTTCCTTAAATCTTGGTAAAACTCAAGTTTACTAAATCTAGCTTATCTTATGTAAAAAAGTCTGTAGAACCGAATGGAAGAATCTACACTGGCCGCATGAAACGCTTTGATGACTATTTTACCCCATTTCCTCCATTTTATGGTATTATATTGTAAAATCGGTCTTAAATCATGGAAAAACTTTTTGGAAGTTTACTAAATCCAGCTCATCTTATGTAAAAAACTCTGTTGAACCGAATGGAAGAACCTACAACCTATTTTACCGAGATTTAAGGACGATTTACAATAAGATATCATGAAATGGAGAAATGGGGTAAAATAGTCACCAGAACGTTTCGTGCGGCCAGTGTAGATTCTTTCATTCGGTTCTACAGACTTTTTTCTATAAAATATGCTAGATTTAGTAAACTTTCAATAAGTTTTACCGAGATTTAAGGACGATTTACGGCAAGGATCTCATGAAATGGAGGAATTGGGGTAAAATAGCCACCAAAACGTTTCACGCGGCCAGTTTACACTCTTCCATTCGATTCTCCAGACATTTTTACATAAAAATCAAGCTATTTCAGTAGACCGAACTGGATTTCTTTTCAAGTTACAGAACAAATACTACAGAAAACCCTGTAACTGTTGGGCATTTGGGGTAAAACGAGCAGGATGGCGATTCGTGCGGCCATTAAAAATCATTCCATTGAATTTCTTGGATTTTTTTACATAAGAAGCACTCTTGTTTGTTGCCTTTTCTCATGGTTCCCGCTTCTTTGCGGGTTTCCTGTTTTTTTTTCCCGCACATTGGTGCAAAACAAATGGTTTACCATACTGAAAACATGAGAAAAGTTTGAGTAGGAGGATGTGAAGTTTATTGTTTTTTGCTTACCATTTCTGGATTTGCTCAATTGTTTAAACTTCTAGTTAAAATTTGAAAGTTCAGTAAATACTACATCGCTAAAATTGAGGTCTCCTTCGAAAGCATGGTTATTTTTGACAAATCTATAGTTATATTCACAGCACACTTGAAAAACAATTAAACAATATGTTTAAGAGATATAGTAATTTTTGTGTGATGATAATAACGTAATAAATGTAATCTTAGAGGAGTATGACACGAAATTAAAAGTAAATGTATATTCATTTAGGGGTTAGCCAAATTTTGTGCTAGGGCACATAACCGTTTTTATTATTTTTACGTTTCGTCTTTGACTCATCAGTGCAGAGCAATTCAAATTGAACTGGTTAGTGCTAAACTCTAACCTCTAAAGTTTATCACTAAGCAGTTCAATTTGAACTGCTCTGCACTGATGAGTCAAAGACGAAACGTAAAAATAATAAATGTATATTGCTCAAAGAATCAAACATTTATCGAGATTTTGCTTTAATGCAACTGTCTCATTTCTTGGCGATTTAGACCAATTTAGTCCAATCCAAATAATTATTCATTTGTCATATTTTAGAATGGTCCGCTATCAAAAGGTAAATTTTAACTACAAGTTGCAATAATTTGCGAAATGGTTCCCTGCTTTAGGGTGATGTCATCGTTATCGATATTTGTTAAAGATTACGATGCAATGTACTTTTAGTGCGTTACGTTCACTCTGACATGCTTCTTGAGTAGAAGTGATTTGCAAACCAATAGCAAATTTTATTATCAAAACCGAACATCTTAATGGTGGAAATTAACATTATTTAGCTTGAAATAAGAGTTAAAAAATCAAAATTCATAACTAAGTCTGCATGAGAAAAATATTCTGTCATTGTAATATCAAAGTAAGAGCAAAATATTGATGAATTTTTCGGTTTTATGGTACTGTAGCACTCAGAATAGAATAATATCATAGGCATTTATCTCTTCTTATTATGATGCAGTTTATTCAATAGTATTTTTTTTTGAAGATAGAACTACTGGATCAATTGAACTTGATGAAACTGGAATAACTCATCAATAACGAAATAAGCTATAATAACAAATTTTAAAGCAAAACAGATATTGTACAACTTCTTGATTCCTTCGATAAAGTATCAAGGAATATCTAGCATCGGTATTACAGCACAGAAACATCAAGACAAGATATGATGGTAACATTTGTTATTATTTTAATCTTTGTTTGTTATTTCTATCTACCCGGGTTGCTTGGATGAAATGTCACAAACTTACAGGCGCGTGTTGTCGTTTTGCGTGACACTTGCCCTCTGGCAGCAACCTTAGAATACAGGACATTTGTAAGATGAGTTCTACGATCTTGTTGACTCTAACAATTCTACCAGTACCTTATCTTCCGTACTAATGACCACGGATTTCCTAAAGCATTATTTAGTTTTAAAGGTAAAGAAAGCATCAAGAAAACAAGGCATTGAAAGATTTACAAACTACGGAACAAGGTGCGCTTTTATGTCATAAAGATACAATATGAATAACAGTCTTGGAATGTTTTGTCAAAATCCATGCGAACCGAATGTTACATTAATCGAAAGAATTTCAGGCATTTTACGATAACGATATTCTGTGTTTTGTTTCAAATATGATTAGGATTGCTGTTCAAAGTGGTGTTTAACGCAGAGGTGGAAATTTTGCGCATGAAAATGTGAATCAAGATTTCTGATTGTGAATCAAAAAACCGAATACCGTGAATTAAAAAATTGGGCAACAAAACTAAAATTGCGATTATGTTTTTAAATTGTGGGAAATGAAATTGAAGACCTTTTTAAATTCTAAGTAAAACCAAAATTTATCTTATCAAAAATTATTCATTTCGAAAATTCCTTTTAATATCTACAATAAATTTGTTATATGAAAAAATAATACTGACTATTTTTATTTACTGCACAGTTCGAAAAAATCTTGTAATTTTACATCTTTTAAGATGCACATAAATGGAGCGTCGTATTTCACACAAATTTTTATTCAAGAACATGTAAAATTGTGTGATTTGAAAATTACATGGCTTGATTTCGAACGAAATAAAAAACAAAATATCGTAAGCAGCACCGCGGCTTGAACCGAGAAACATTAGATCGCAACGCACATCGATTACTCGGCTGAATCGCAGAGCTCATATCTATTCATTGAAGAATCGATACGTATAAAACCATAAAGCGGGACTTGGTAGCCGAGTGCAAATTACATTCGGAGCGTGTAAAATTCTGTGCGAGTATTGCGTCATTTGAAAAATTAAGTAGTTGTGAATTGTATCGTGTGTAGAATTCTGTCACCTGTAAAATTCATATTTTTTTCTGTGTGTGAATCTTATTTCCACCCCTGGTTTAACGATCAAATGTCACCAATTCTTTTTTTTTAGCTTGAATACTGAGCACTTGCACTGAGATTACTTCATACTAAATCACGTGGGGATTTCTCAATTATTGTAGCGCATCATGTTTTAGCGTGTTCTTTCTAGCACATATGTTGAAAAATACACGTCATTCATCAATTTGAACTCCGTAGAATTCATTGCAAGTCAAATTAGAACACACCTTTATCGAAAATCATCGTCCGACATATCAATTTAAAGATGAATTTTCAACCAATGGAAAATGAACGCAGCTTAAAGGCTTCAAAAATAAGAACACATCTTTAGTAAATGGAGACTTAGTAAATAAGCTTTCCTGTTATTTTTTTAAATTTTTCTCTACACACAGAAATTATCTATCAATCATAGAAAATGCAAATATGTTACATTCTAATCTAGTTATTATTTTCGATTCTACACACATTATTTCATATGAAAGAAACAGTATTCCGGCCTTCTTTCAAAAGACATATAAAACTTTGATACACTGATGATGACTGTAAATGCAAACAGTCGGGAAACGTATATATCTTGTAATCTTTGTTATACTTAGATTTGTAGCGACGTGACACAGTGAAATAGTTAAAATAAATGGTGACTAAAAAGTGTAATGGTGAATTTCCAAATGCTATTTTTTTAAACAAAAATCGAAGAGTTAAATTAATTGGGTATGATATCATTCGAAGGGAATCGATTCTACTAAATATTATGAAATTTTAAAAGAATTCTACACACTTCGAAAAAAAACCCTGTGATTTTACATCTTATTAGATGCACTTAAATGGAGCGTCGCAGTTAACTCGAATTTACGTGGAAGAACATTTAATATGGTGTCTAAAATTCCATGACTTGAAATAAAAAAAAAAATGAATAATGATAGCAACCGCCGGGACTTGATCCGAAAATCATTGGATTGCGGAGAGTATGTCTTTTAATCGCCTGAGCCACAGAAGCACACAACTGCTTGGCTGGTAAAAGGTGCATTTAAATTCAGTCGCTTCTGCTAGCAGAATGCAATTTACAGTCGAAACTAGTGAAATGTGAAAGTAATTGCCTTGAGACAGGATTTCTTCAACTTATAAAATTTCAAATATTTCTATACCAAAGCTGTTTGGACTAATTTACACATATGTATAAAGTAAAATAGTAATGCGCAACTGTTAATGGTTAATAAATAAAATAAAAATATTCTTACTTGCTTATAAAATAGATAAAAAGGGTATCAATCACTCTCAATGGCTCCAATCAAGCCTTTGTTTGGGACATGGCACCACACTTAGTACAGTTGCGGTTAATGATTCAAAAATAAATTTATGTTTATTGAAATGAAATTTAAACTAAACAAATTTCCGTCTCAGTGACAGTTTTCCTGTGTGTGTTCTACAAATCACAACATGACATCATCGCTTACTGAGATCTGTTCTGAAAGAACTGTGAGAACTGGGCGGCATAAGAACTCTAAACTACCGTGTCGGAAGTGAAAACAATAAAACTATAAAGTGTATCATGATAGCAATGGCATACTGTTCAACAGATAACCGAACAGATAATAACGATGTTTGTTTTTTTTTTAAAGGATACTTATCTGGAAATGTGTTTCTCAGAATCAAGCAGAACATCAGAGTTTTGCCAAGCCAAAGCAGCAAATGATAGACCATGTTATTTGATGACAATGCAAATAATTTTCTATTATATAATGTGATCTTAGCAAGCGACGACGATAATCTTCGTCACATGCAAAGTCGTTGCTTCAATCGTTGGGTATTGTCTTCAAAATGCCACTCACACACTTTGTTAGTTTTTTTGTATGGGAATTCTATAGGTAACAATTATGTACATTTAAAATTTTTCAAACCTATCAAAGATTTGTTACACATTTGAAAATCCGAAGATTCTATTAAACCCATAACATAATCAAACCAAATAATTTACAGTCTTTATGAAAATAAAACCACCAACAGCAAAAAAAAACGCTCCACCTTCTCGGTAAAGTAATAAAAATGGTGCTCTTATACCGGCAACAAGGGTTTGCAATTAAATTACTTGATATATTGGATCCAGTGATTCACCAAGAGCAAAAAAAAACTCTATAAGTGGTCTCGTTGTACGGTTTTTGTTCCTTCACCGGAAATCCGATTATCATCTTCCCCAGACCGGTGGTTGCCATTTTCTTCGTCGCTGAAACAGTTTTGCAATGTTAAAAGTTAAAACCTACCTTCGCTGTGGCAGCATCCGGACAGACCACGTGCTGCATGTTGATGTTGATGTAGTCTGTGCCGGAGCAGATGGTCAGTGATTTTTCCTCCACCGCGTCTCCGTGTTTGTTGATTAACTGATTGCATAGCTTCGTGTCCTGCCGAAGTAAGGTTGAATAAATGAGAAACAAGAAACAAAAGAAATATATTTTATACAATAGCTCTTTACTTGTTTAATTTTGTTTTATTTTTTTCTTGTGGCATTGAGTAACAATTGCCGATTCGTTCTTCTTTCTTTTCTCGTGCTGAACTATGCCTAGCCTTCTAGAATAGCAGAACAATAAACAGTTTGTTCCAAATTTAACTCGTTGAGATTGCCATGAGAATGTTTTATTTTTGTTGCAAGCCTCGCCATCATGAGGCTGGGCCTAAACCTTTAGAGCAGTTTTTACAATTATGTTCTATCAGTGGAACACCGCACCACGTTTGAACTTTGTCGTTGCAGGCGAACAATGGAACGGGAAATAAGTCGGATGAGGAATGAACAATTAAGCTGCTTTTTGCTGGGAAAAAGTTTGCATACCTTCAATTCTCGAGAACAATTCCTCCATGAAAAAGGTTCCGATTGCGGCTCAGTAAAGCATAATAGGAACGTGGTTCAAGTGATATACTTAGCTGGATCGGAAAGGAAGCGAGTTTTTCTTTCATTTGTTTTCTCACACAACAACAAGCGGAAGGCAAACTCGAATCTATTTCGGGTTCCCTGGATGAATTTAAGAATAGGTCTGAAGTTGGAACAGCATTGTCTTCATAGTTGATTTCATCAGGGAATGAGACTAGCAACATTGTATTGTATATTGGTTTTCACGATAGAGGTTGAAAAATGCTGATACGACTGGACGCATCGCGGCTGGTTATGATTTATTGTCTATGGAATACCGGAGAAGCTGTTTCCAGGTTTCCAACATTCAATAGTATTAGCAGTAAACAAGCATTTTATTGGTACTACAAGTTTTTAGCGCTGCATTCTGATGAAAAATTTGATTCAGTGCCTTATCCTCTGAGTCATTCTTATTAAGAAATCTTTAAAAAAAACAGTTTTGCTTCCTCCACTTGACAATAGATGTCTCTAGGAGTAAGAACAGATCTGGACTTCTGTTAATATTATCACATCAAGCAATCTAGGGTCAAGACTGTTCGCACTGGTTCACGATATGTCAATTTTTATGGCTGCGTTTTGTTGTTTACACTCTTCTCTAACCACTTGTGCAGTTGTTTATTCGTTTTCATTAGTTTGTTTCGGAATGTGAAAGCAGAACAACGCCGAAAAATTGTGTACAAATGGTGCACAGAACGCGGACTGTCACTGATAGCAAAATTGGAAGGGGTAAGTGAAAAAGCCGTGCGAAATGCAATCAGGAAGTTCGGTGAGGATAACACCTTTGAGGATAAACCGAAAACGGGTCGAAAAAAGGTCCTGCTAATCCTCAGTTGGATAAACGTATACTGAAGGCGTTGTCCCGGGTTGGCGGTTCAACGCATAGGACGCTGGTCTTACAAGCCAGTTGTCGTATGTTCGAGCCCCGACCTGGAAGGGTTCTTAGTGTCAGTAGGATCCATAGTACTAGCCATGCAATGATTCTGTACACTATAAGAATCGGCTGCGAAGTCTGTTGAAACAGAAAGGCCAAATTCCACAAAAGGAATGTAATGCCAAGACTTTGACTTGATACTGAAGGCGTTCGAGCAAAAGAAGGATGTGTCAGTTCGGGATGTGGCCAAAAAAGTGGGCACTTCGAAGTCAAATGTTCTTCGTGCTAAAGAACGTTTGAATCTTCGAACCTAGAGGAAGTAGAAACAACCAAAACGTAGTCCGAAACAAGAAGCATCGATCAGGCCGAGGGTTCGAAAGCTGTACAATACGATTCTTGCTGGAAATTTGAACTGCACTAAAGACTAAAGCTACGTGAACCTCGATTACAAATCCTTGCCGGGACCACAATATTATACGGTGCGAAAAGGGCAAATGTTAAACCAGTCCGAGACTTCGATTGAAGCCGAAAAATTTGGTAAGAAAGCTATGGTCTGGCAAGCAATTTGTAGCTGCGGTAAGATTTCGAAACCCTTCATCACCACTGCTTCAATGAACAGCGAAATATACATCAAGGAATGTTTACAGAAACGACTTCTACCCATGATTCGAAGCCACAAGGATCCTGTTGTCTTCTGGTCAGATCTTGCTTCTTGCCACTACTCGAAATCAACGGTAGAACGGTATACTACCAAAAATGTCACTTTCGTCCCAAATAACATGAATCCATCAAATTGCCCACAACTTTGACCAATTGAGGAATTTTGGGCATTAACGAAGGCACATCTTAGGAAACATGTCTCGGCAGCCGAAACCATTCAACAGTTCGGAAAAGATTGGAAAAAAGTGTCAAAACTTGTCGCCAAGAAGTCTGTCCGGAATTTAATGAGGAACGTTCGCAAGAAGGTGCGCCAGCTAGTCCACAATGGCTAAGTAGCAAATGTTGAGAATAATATTCTGTTGTAGTCTAATATTATTGAATATCTAACACTTGGGAATTATTTACAACGAAATCAAAGTGCGTCCATACTTTCTGGGACAGTCTTTATCTGATTGCATTATAGATTTACTCTCGGTTTTCGACTGTAGGGAGTTTTACTATACTTTTTTTAAATTGAAACGAATGGTAAATTTAACATCGAAAAACGGCACCTATGGAAAAAAATAAAATTTGTTTCATACGACTTGAAAGCGACTCATATCAAAAGGCAAAGGCACCATGGCAAACTCCATACATGAAGTTCATTGAAATAAAAAAAAAGAATACTGAGAGCAACCGTCGCTACTTGAACCGAGAATCATTGGATCGCAAGTACGCCTGTTAATCGAATGAGCTACAGAAGCATGCATCTGCTTGGCTGGTAAAAGGTGCATTTCTGTATAAAATGTTCAAAACGACGTATGTAACAATGAGTGATTCTCTTTATTTACTTTCTCTTTCGATTATTGCGAAATATTCCTGCTTTTTTCGGTAATTTCTCCAGAGCAGATTAAAAGATGATAGCTTTAGTTATTATTATCGGTAAATAATTGGAGAGAAGGATTGCTAAGAGTGCCGTAATAATCAAAAGAGAAAGTAAACAAAGAGAATCTCTCATTATTACATACGTCGTTTTGAACATTTTATACAGATTTAAATTCATACATCTAACATTAAGTGATTACAAATGAGATTTTCCGTCATTTGACAAATTAGGTCTTTATGAATTACATCGTATGAGGGATTAAGTCACCAGTAAAATTCAAATTTTTTTGGTGTGTGGAATTTGGCCTTTCTGCTTCAACAGACTTCGAAGCCGATTCTTAGCGTACAGAATCATTGCATGGCTAGTACTATGGATCCTATTGACACTAAGAATCCTTCCAGGTCGGGACTCGATCATACGACAACTGGTTTGTAAGACCAGTGCCCTTTACTTTGAACCGCCAACCGGCTTTTTGAATACCACTCATCATATTTTGGACACTCTTCATTTCTGTCATATCCAGAGTCTCTTGGTCAACTTCTGTTTGAAAACTGCACAATATTGCATAATTGGGCTGAATTGAGAATCGCTTGCTTAATCAAGCAGTAGACGCTTGTCACGAAAACCTGTTTTTTTGTCCGCTACTGCAAATGCCTTGCCAGATCATAAGCTTAACTTGTTACTTTTTCTACCAATAAGAATTTTAACGTACTATGGACATCACGTGCGTTTAATCGTTCATCAGGACGCCTTCTTCGTATTTCGTAAGAATATTACGCCGTTCAATGTCCTTCGGTTGAGTAGCTTACCAGCCCGAAAAAAAAGGAAAAACCTTCTCGCAGACAAATTCATCTGACGATTTATTGTCCAGTAATAAGTTTCTGGGTGAAGTCATGATAACACCATCAAATACAGTTTCCGATTCATAGTTTCGCAACGACGCACAGTGGTTCGAATCAATAAAAACGTGGACATAAATCAGTAGCTGCCAAACCGTTCTTTTAATGCATATAGTTGCTTTTAAGAAATTCATGTTCATGGCCTACTTTGACAAAAAATATAACCATAACATTTTTTTTGAAGAGATAGAAATTTTTTTTCTTCTACAAAGTTTTAGAGCTATTGAAAATAATTTACTTTGTCAAATGTACCGAAAGTGTAGGTCGCACCGTTTCGGATATACGAAGCGTTTTTATGGCAACCCCCTTAAAATCAGTTTTTTTTATTTATAACTTGTTTCGAGTTATTTTTTATGCATACTTTGTTCGGAATAATTGAAGATAATAAAAAATCCCATATTTTTGTTGAAGGTAGTGCATAGGTTTGTTGTTTCCTGGCAAAGTTATACAACATTTTACCTTTTTTACCTATGATAAAACCTCACACCAAAGCGAAATATGCAATTTTATGCAGCTGATTTTTACAAAAAATTTATAGGAAAAGATATGCCCGATACTAAAAAAAAATCTAAGTGGAACTCGATGGAACTTTTTTTTAATGCCATTCCAAAGTTAGTTTTAGTTATTGAATTATGACAACCCCCTTAAAACTAGTTTTCTAATCATAACTAGTTTCAAGTTATTTTTTTATACATACTTTGTTTGGAATAATTGTAGAAAATATAAAATCCTATAATTTTGTAGAAGGTAATGCATAGGTTTATTCTTTTCTGGAAAAGTTATACATCATTTTACTTATTTTTACCTAAAAAACCTTGTACCGAAGCGAAATATGCAACTTAATGCAGCAAACTTTTTTAATACTTATAGGAAAATATATTCCTAATCCAATTTATTTTCAAATGAGAATATCCTGAGTACTATTCGTGTGATTCATTTTCACTATGGCCATGCTGAAACCATGAATGGGTTAAGAAACGGAGGACGTCACGCGTCTGCTATTTCTGTAACTCACTTTTGCAGTGAGCGTAGAGATGGGCAATTCGCTACTGAGCTATTCCAGTGAATCGAATCTTTAAAGTGAGCTGATATTAATCTTCTGTGTTTTACAGATTTTATGTGTTTTACAGATTTTCAACCTTTTGCACAGATTTAAAAAATGGCACAGATTTTCACAGATTTCTGAAATCGATCACAGATTTTTGAAATTGATCACAGTTTAGCATCAAAAATTACAGAGCGGTAGGAAATAGTGAGACCTTTTTTTTGCTTACTAAAATGATTCAAATCAGCTATTATGGAAACGAGGAAACGTGCACAGATTTTGCACAGACAGGTTTTTGGCTTGATCACAAATTTTTGAAAAAATGACCTGGCATCCCTCCTGGTAAGGTGGAAACAAGCTACAAGCTGAACGGATTTTCGGCTCTTGAAGAGCGAGTTATAAATGAGAAGAATGTGTGTGCATGAGCTTTTATTCGTTTTTCCAAATGTGTATTTATCCTTCTTTAACAGATTGAATGAGCCATTGTCAATAAGAAATCTTATCTCTCACTCAGTAGGCTAAGGTACATTCAGGGATGCCGCTTTTGCAGATATTCTCAAATGTGACATAATAATAATTCGCAGACAAGTTAGTTCGCATAGCATTGTTCTTTGCGCATCAATGATTTCGATCATGGATATGAAAGAAAAACGGAGTAAGAAAAACGGCACTCAAAACAAACCTTCAGTTCAATCTAAATGAGCTGATACATTGAATCGATACCCCTCAGTGAGCTGATCGGTTCGGGAACTGCTCACCGGTATGAGCTGTTTCGCACATCTCTAAGTGAGCGTCGCACGATCAACATATCGTCTTAAAAAAACGTGTTGCTTTACAATAACTCAATTTATTTACACGTTTAAGAATGAAATCTCTTCGTAAGGGTATATTCAGTACTGTTCTAGTTCTAGATGCATAATTTATGTCAGTTAGAAAATTTAAATCTGAATTTTATAACAAGAGGCAGCCCCAGCAGTGTTTTACTCCTGTTTCAAATATACAAAAAATAGAACGGCATCGTAGACCAGTTTTAAATTTGACAGAAGAACTGGTGGAATAAATAAAACTAGAACGGCTTGCTGGGGATACGTTTGTTCCAGTTTCTGCTCTATTATATATATCTTCCATTTAGAACTTCTAGCTGCTGAATTTGCTCTAAAGGTTTGTACGTTTACAATACTTTTTCATATTTTGTTTGAAAAACATATGTGTTGAACTTTTGATAATTTTTCGGATTTTCAATATTTAAAACTAACTTTGGAAAGGCCTAAAAAATGCATCGAGTTCCGCTTAGATTTTTTCTAATATTGTTAATTGTCAAAAAGTAAACAAAACAAAAATTTACTTAAGTTGCGCGTGCAAGCATGAGCTTGCTTGTTTTTGCGTGTTTACGCGCACTTTGTAGTAGATCTTTAGGTAATAGAGTAATAATAAATAAATAAAAAAAATGTTTTTAAAATAAAGTGAATATATCTTAAAAAAATAATTTTTTTACATTATTTATATCTTCAGCAAAAATATTTCAAATGTTTTTTTCTTCCAAATGAGACATAAAACAACCATTTTTTTGTGAAAAAAAAATTATTTTTATTCGAAATTGGTACTACCCCCTTAACAAAAATTAAGGTGCCACTTTCAAAAGAAGCGTAATATAATCTTGTGAAACTTCTTCGAAGACACGTTAGCTCTTAAAAATCAAGGAAAGTCAGTACAGACTTTTGACCGTCTTTTTCCAGTTTTGGACCACTGTGCGACGACCTGGTCACGAGGTATTACGCTAACGCCACTGTTGAGTCGTAGCAAGATGCTAAATCGTGCCAAAACAGGGTGTTTGGTGAAGAAGTGGCAATAAACGGCGTTGAACGTACTCTTTTATGTAGTTTTCACTGTTAGTATTCCTGGTTGAGGTGAGTGAAAAGCTGATTTTACCGCACGTACAAATATCTTCCCAAATGAGATATTATTTCGCTAATTCTTATATCTTCTGCTCTGTAAATTTAATTTAGATGCGATTAGTCCATAAAAACATATATGTTGTCGCGATAAAAATGAAGTGAATGTTATTTTTGTGAAGGTAAGTCGATTTCTAAACACGCGCCATTGTTTCTGCTCCAGTTTCCTGGTAGCGTAACGAAAAAATAGTGAGAAATAAAATCAGCTCAGAAAGGCTTGTATGGCAACAAGCGGTAGCTTTATTGAATTTTATGTGATGTAGTCAAACTAGTAACCGAAAATATCAAAACTTTCTTGACCACCCGGCCCATCGAGAGTTATTTTGCACATTTGCGAGCATGGAGAGCATGGAGAGAAATGTAATACGCAGAGCAAGCCACGTGGGTATACGCGACCTACTGTCCTCAGTCCTTGATGTTCTGCGTAAGGCTTATTCGTGGCAAAATCTGAACATCCTTAATTTCGTACATCGTATATAGATTGATGTATGTATATTTGTTTATTGTGAAAAAACAATTTTTTTATAGTGCTACAAGCTTTTTTTAGATCGAAGATGGCGTTGAATAAAGAGCACATGCGAAATGCGATGAAAATGTCTGGATCTGTCAGTAAGAAAACTTGCAAAAAAGTTTGGTTTTCTGCAAGCAATTTCCATAACGTTCTTGAATCGTTCGATACACATTTGGCAACTGCCAGGAAGGCTGGGAGCGGAACATAAACGGAACCACCAGAAGGACGCGAAGGTTAGTGAATATTGTAAAAAAAGAGCAGGTCTTTCGGTGCGAACTGTGGCTAGAAAAATAAAAAATGTCTCCAACTTTCGTGCATAGTCTCAAGCACCGGCAAGGCATAAAGTCGTTCAAGGTGAAAATTGTACCGAATGGTAGTGAAAAAAAAAATGTGACAGCTAAAACTCGGACTCGCAAGCTTTATCGCGAATATTTGACGAAGTTTTCCTGCGTGATAATTGACGATAAAGCTTAAGTGCTGGAAGACTTTAAACAGCTTCCAACGAAAGACGAAGAAAAAGGCCTAGTTCCCAAAAAAAAAATGGTTTGCCAGGCAATATGCAGCTGTGGTCGAGCCAACCAAAGCTTCATCGCTAAACAGCTAAACTACTACTTAAATGCCCTTTGAAGGTTACTTTACTGTCAGTAATAATGTTCAATTCCACGCAGATAGGATGCAAAAAGCCATGCAGCCAAGAATAGAGTCCCCAATATCTATAGACAAACAGTCGATGGGCGATTTGCTTCCCAGCAACTGAGTGGAACTATAACTGTATAACACATTTCAATGAAACGTTTGCTTCCTATTATCCTGGAAGGATAATATATCAGAGCTATAACAGTAGCAGTTGTTGATTTTGATGAACAAACTAGATTCTGTTAGCTTCGATACTAATCGAGTAATGGATGTTCTATTCATTATGCTAGATCAATGTTAGAAACCACACATTAAATGTTGCTTTCGGACTAATTCATAATCAAATACATTCAAACGAAACCCGAACTGACTGCCAGGGACGATACGAGGATGATTTTTGCGGCTGTTCAAAAGGTGCACTTCATCGTCAGCTAATCGGCTTCCTTTGAATTGATACAGAAATAATAAACCACCGACGAGGAAGTTGTTTTCAACAATTCAAATTGTGGGATTTTGCGGGGGAACGTCGCGGAAGGTGTTGAAAGTGACGTTCAGTTGTGCATCACAGTGATGCTACGACCTGCTTCTGGATATGTCATTAGCATATCACTTTTCACCGTTTATGAGTTTGAATTTGTATTCCCATTTAGCATTGTTTCCTTCGAAAGTAACGATATCTGTCAGTGACAGCCTGGCTTCCGCACCGCAGGCAGCATTTATCTCACCCAATTGCTCATAGCCATTCATTCAGTCTGGAATGGATATCTTTCACGCAGATGAACGAATAGGGTTGGGAATCATTTCTCCTGGCGAAGCCTCCTGGTGAAGTGAAATATTCAACCCTATTTCGATTGACATAGTTGCAACCAAAGAGATTCAATTTCAAAAGAATTATGAACAATGTCCTTTTATTCCTCCTTCTGACGTGGATCTTCGGACGACGACGAGAGCCGTTGTGCACAAAAAAAAAAACACCGCAGAAGTGAAGTTCTCAGTAGGGATTTTCCTTATTCAAGCGATTGTTTGAGTAGGCAGGCTATCGTCATATCGCTATGTCGGCCGTCAATAGGAAAGTTCCTGCCAGGTCCTGCGGCAACCGCAATGCTAAGTGCTTTCGAGATAGCTGTTGATTTACTTAGTATCATAAATGTACGGGTCTATTCGAGAAAAGTGTCTAAAAAGTATTCAATGCTCGCACGAGTTTGTCACGCGCTGTTTACTGCCGAGAAACTAAAGTAAATAAATATCTATTTTAGGAAATGTTTAAAACTATCTGTGGTTTACAAATGCGGAAAAAACGTCTCCGCTCTCCTCAGGCATTCGATTATTGGCATTCGATTCGGGTAGTGTCGGTTTGATTAGCAGGTAAAAATCGTTTTCTACTGTCTTTAAATAGACAAAATAAAATCATTCAATCGAAAGAAGAACGAACCACTGTCTGATGATCAAGTTCGACGAGACAAATCTCACTTACCTTTGGCATTCCGCCGGCTCGGATGTCGCTGACTTGACAAAGTTCGATGACGTCCCCTTCCTGCAAGAAGTAAACATTGTTCATCCGGACATACGCGAGAAGAAAGAGAAGAAATTGGTGTTATCGACTCACCTTGCCTTCACTTTTCCAGTACACAAAGAACCCATACTCGTCAACTTTGAAGGTGCACGCCGGTTCGAACTCATTGTTGTCCTTTTCCTCGGTCCAGCGATCGAAGACGCATCCGGTTTGTAGCGCCTCTGGGACCGGGATTTGCCAGTTGAATTCAAACTTTTTGGTCATGGCTTATATTAATACTATGTGAGATCTGTGAAAGAGAATAACAACAACAGAAAACTAATTAATAATCAAGAGAAAGAGAGAGAGACAGACAGACAGTTGAATCTGAGGATACACGTGCGTTTGTTGCTAGTCATTTTCCAGTCCTATCACATATCCAAACCAAACCACAGAATTTCCGCTTCCATCGTTCGTCTGTTTTTTTTTTCGAATACGATCCCCGCTTAGTATGTGCAATAGCGAAACAAGGTCAACCGACAGCCAGGTGAGCTCGTACAAGTGCTAGTGTTTCACTTGTTTGAAGATACGTAATTAAATAAATCAAACATCGACACGAGCTTATTAAATTAAGCGTTGCAGTGAACGGTTGTCACGTTTCGTACTAGTAGTTTGTTGTGCATGAAAATGTGCGCTTCGCAACGATTATAGGCAACGGGTGGACAAAAACTGTTAACGAGCTCAGCGAAACGAGTCTCTGATATTACCCATCCATTTTATTTTTCATTATCGTCTCAAAAATATTTCGTGAAATACGTGTTCGTCTTTATTCACGAACAAGACGAGGTAAGTAGGTAAAGATATGCAAATGGAAATTGTTCTGAGACGATAAGATAAAAGGCGGGTGGGTAATATCAAAGACATAGCATGGTATAAAGGAGTATTAATAAAACTGGTTTCATACTTCCGAATATGGAATCTTATACACTGAGGTTTTTTTAAACGCGTTTTTTTTCCCAGACAGAACTTTAAATGGTGTTCTTATATAAAACTTACAATCACAAATTACAATCGGGGCCCCTGATGTCTATTTTCAGACTGACCTATACTGCTCATACTTGCATATAAGTCCGGTTTAGCGAGAAAAAAACGATCAAAATTTTATTTCCGAATTTTTTTGATTTATTGTGTAACCTAATGCTAAATTATGGTATTATTACATGAAATATCGGTAATACACTTTTGCTATTTCAATATTGCAAAAAATGAAATTATTGAAATTTACTCTGACAATGCGGGTACTTTGCACACACATGAGTTGATATTTTTTTCACATTTTCACCTCTTATTGCAATTTCTGAGAGTATATTGACGATAGATTTCATTCCTCAAGCTAACTCAAAATTGGCGAAAATCGATATGGGACTGATATGAGAGTATGGACAGTATAGCGATTGTGAATCATCTATTTTCAGACAGACGTATTCTACTTAATAGAGCAAATTCTAAGCCCACAGAATGATCTAAGATAGAATAAAAATTATTGTGATTATTTTTTCCTTTCTCATATAAAAAGGTTATGCAATCACTTGAAAACCGACTAGTAAAAATTGTTCATCGAGCTGAGTAATGTGTGTGTGTGTGTTCCTGAATTTCATCCGTTTCCAACTTTTGGTTCGGGAGTTATAGGGTAAAGTGTGTTAAAAATTGTACACCGGCAAAACAAAACCCGTCAAAAAATTTTTAAACTGGACTCAAAACCGTCCTAATCTTAGGGTCAAACGAAAGGTCCTACCAAAAATTACTGCATATTTTCGGATACAACAAAAATTTGAATCGTCGTTCAGAGTACAATGGCGAAATAGTAGAAAATCTTCAAAATTTGAATGAAAACTAGTAGAGTTGTTACGTCATGTTAGTTGATAGCTATACGAAAGGACATCGATTATACCGGTTCTTGGGTTCCGGTGCTGGAAGTACATGTGATAGTTCGTTTTCTATTGGATGGCTTAACCGATCAGAGAACTATTTTATTCTCTATGTTATACTAGTTAATACACAAACAATCCCTTGATTTCTTTCAAAAATCGAAGAGAAACATTTTGAATAGAATACCACAGTATTGTATATGAGAAAGGCATCATTACACCACTAGGTGGATTAAAACAGGTCTTTTTAAAATCAATTTACTGATAATTTGAAGGAGGAAAATATTTTTTTGCCCCAAAATTTTCGCTTGGTTGTTGCACATAACCATTTTTTGTTAATAAAAAAATCAGTTTATATAATATAGGGGAAGATGTTCGGTTGCCGGCAGCAAACCGTAAATTTTGACAGAAAACAGATAGCATTATTCCGACAAATATCATGTGTGTGTAATAGCAGCACGTTCTTTTTGTACCGAATACCGAAGCAAACAGACGCTTGTACTTTTTGCTGCGCTCAAAACAAATTTTAATTGCGTGAAAATCAACACAAAAGTTTTTTATAGTATTATAAATTGAAAAGCATCAATCGAAAAGGTGAGTGGATTGAATATTTATGATGTGAAATCGATTTACTTCGTGATTTAATACCGGATGCTATCAAAATTTTCGCAACCAATGTTTTTTTTAGTAAATTTCAAATTTCACAAAATTCATATTGCCATTGTGACAGAAACTTTTCTTAAACCAAATGTAAAATTGAAAAGTAATCCACATTATGTGGTTCATCGATTTGACAGGTTTACTGGAATGGGTGGTGGAGTTGCCTTTTTTGTCCAACGGCAAATTAAACATCGAATTTTACCTTCTTTCAATACTAAAGTTATTGAAAGCTTGGGAATCGAAGTTGAAACCATGCATGGAATTTATTTCATCGCTGGAGCATATTTGCCATTCCAATGCACCGGCGAACAATTAAATTTCTTTAAAGGCGATTTGCAAAAACTCACAAGATATCGACCGAAATTTTTCGTAATAGGGGACTTAAATGCTAAGCATGTCCAGTGGAATTGTAGGCAAAATAACAGTAATGGTAAAATACTTCATAATCAACTCTCAGCTGGTTACTTCACAGTTCTTCATCCCCGTAATCCGACTTGTTTCTCTTCCGTGAAAACCCGTCTACAATTGATCTGGTTCTAACGGATCAAAGTCACATTTGTAGTGAACCGATTACACATGCTGACTTTGACTCAGATCATCTTCCAGTAACATTCAGACTTTCCAACGGAGCTATAATTAATCCAATTAGTTCTATATTCAACTATCATAGAGCTAATTGGTTGGATTACAGATCTCACATTGAAAATCATGTGGATCATGAAACTATTTTAGAAAATTCTGCGGACATCGACACAGCAATTGATATTTTGAATCATTATATTATCGAAGCTAGAAACTTTCAGTTCCCAAAGCTCAAACTAAATTAAATTCTCCTATCATCGATGACAATCTTCAACGGCTCATTCGGTTGAAGAATGTTCGTCGACGACAATATCAACGTTCTCGTGATCCTGCTATGAAAAACATACTTAAGGAATTACAAAAAGAAATTAAACATAGATTTACTCTTTTGCGAAATTAAAATTTCGCTAAAGAAGTTGAACAAATTAAGCCATATTCTAAACCTTTCTGGAAACTTTCTAAGGTTTTTAAGAAACCTCAGAAACCAATTCCTGCTCTCAAGGAAGGAAATCAAATACTTCTTACATATGGCGAAAAAGCTCATAAACTTGCTCAGCAGTTCGAGAGTGTACACAATTTTAATTTGAACGTTGTGAGTCCTTTTGAAAATGAAGTCTCACTGAAATATGATCATATTTCAACCCAAGTGCTATCACAAGATGATATTATTGAGACGAATTTTGATGAAATTAAATCAATTATTAGGAAACTTAAAAACATGAAGGCTCCTGGTAATGATGCAATTTTTAATATTCTTATTAACAACACACATCTCACACTCTTAGTTAGAAGGTGACATATGTGTCCAAGTTGGAGAAATTTAAGTACATTCAAACCTTTCCCGATTTGAGAGTTTATTTACACCCGATCAATCAGCCTCGCTGTCATTGCAACTTGTAAACATTACCGACACCGAACCGGATCGGAAAGGGTTAAAAGTTGCTAAACGGTTCATAAGATATCAATTTACTCCTATTCCTGATAACAATAGTCCTCCTTTTTGAATTAAATTCACCAGTCCAGGACGATTATTATATATTAATATTCATCCCAACTAGATCAAGATAATTCAAATTGGTGACCAACTCCAGGCATAAGAATGCTCGAAACCACCTAATGACCTATTGTCAATTTCAAGCAGTATTAGTCCTGTCCACTCCGAGATCGATCCAGATAACATAACAATTTTCTTTTTACTTTTATAAGCGAACGATCGATCGATCTCGGTATGGTCCGACTTTGTCAATACGAAGTATAAATTGACTCCCACCCCCATCCGCCAAAGGGGGGTACGCACCCTGTAGCTCATCATCCAAAGCCTAGGGAAGTTTTGATAATCGTTATGGATGAACACAAAATCAAAGTCCGATTGAACTGGAAGTGCTTTTATGATCGTATGCGAAAATCTGGGCATGAAAAAAATCTTTTCCAAATAGGTGCCTCGTTCGCTCACAATCTATCAAAAGCAACAACGCATCAACAATCCAGAGAGCTGGTCGGCACTGTTTAGTCGCAATAAAAAGGATTTCTTGCGTTGGTATGAAACAGTGGACGAAACATGGATCTATCTTTATTCTCCGGACTTGCTTCAACATTTAGACGGGGAAAACGCAACAGGTAGCTGCAACAAGTATGGCGTCCGTTTTTAGATGCTCGAGGTATAATTAACGTCGACTATCTTGAAAAGGAAGTACCAACAAAAGTTTTTAGTTATTAATGCGTTAGGAGTTATTAATGCGTTTGAAGTATGGAATCGTAAAAAACGGCCTTATATGAAGCAGAAAAAATCATTTTTAACCAAGACAATGCACCGTGCCACAAGTCAATAAAAATAATGGCCAAATTGAACGTATTGGGCACCGATCTGTTTCTTCACCCACCATATTCTCAATAACCTAGCCCCCAGCAAATACTTGTCATTCGATGATCTGAGAGACTGAAGCCTATTTCAAGGCCATGTACAAATCATTCTATAAGTATGATATAAAAAATTTAGATAATAAATAAAGAAATTTTGCTCAAGAAATGTTGTTTTCCTAGTTAGTTCCTGAGCTTTTTGGACGATGTGAAAGCAACCTTCTCTACGGCAGTATCGAACCGCACAGAGTGCAAGGCGATTCGACACTGAACTTGGTTTTCTGTGAGTAATTTTTTCAAATGCGAACGCACTCATTGAAGAGCAGAAATCATATGGAAACCGTGAACTTATGTATACGAAACCGTCATATCAATTAGAGGAATGACAATGGTTTGAAAAACAGGGAGAGTTACACATTGTTCGTGTTTGAGTTGTAGATGTTCAAAACCTAACCACTGTCCAGAGATGGCATTTCACCAGAGTGATACACGCTAGAGTCAGATTTTTGCCACACCGAGGATGAAAAAAACGAAGCACCGCACAAAGAGGAAAGCGCACTTCTTCTCAGTGTCGAATAGACAGCATTTGAGTGTGTGCTTGTGGTTAAAGCAGCTGGCGCGAGTGAAACACATTCTCTTCGCATGAATCGCTCACACGCGCTCTCGTCTAAATACACCCAGGTGACCACTGGCGCGTGATGGTGAGCGAACACTTCTGTGAACTTCAATTAATAGAGAGTAGATCTGGCCTTGCTATGAAAAATTTGCAAGGAAAACCGAAAATTTTACGATAAATTGTTTTATTTTGCTGATTTTGCGTGTCCACGCTTCATCTACGAAAACCATACAGCAGAGTGCTCACCGGCGTGTACACCTCTGTGAAAGTATCTGCATCCACCTCGGAGAATTTATTAGCTAATGCTCTAGCACTTTGGTGCGATTCAGTGGAAGAGGTAAAAGGAAATAAACAAACGCACTCATGATGCGTGCACACTTTATACAACAGTGGTGTATAAATGTGAAAGAGAAGAGCTCTCGTTGAAGTTGTCAGTGCGAGGGGAGAAATTTTGCTTGCTCTTCGTCACACAGAGGAGATAGACATCTCTGCCACTGTCTATATGGTTTTACTTCTATGTTATTTTTTTTCAAAGATATATTTTATTAAGGCACAATCTGTTAAAGTTTATGATGCCAAGGGCTTGTCCCTGTGGATCCTCAGGAAACACTCTCGAGTCTTTGAAGATCCGGCGTGTGTCCCTCATCGATGGGAGTGATTCTTCGTGGCGGTGGTGATGAAAACATGGGAATAATTCTCGTGACATGGAAACATTTCAAAGGCTGCCGCATTCTTTTGTGGGTCCGCGGGAAACACCCCCGAGTTACGAGAACCCGGCGGATGGCCCGCATGTTGACTGGGGCGGCTTTCCGTGGGCGATGATAATGATGTTGCCGAAGAGAATGAAAAAAAAACATGGAAATGTTGTGGAAAACGGAGTGGAAAAGAGGGTATGAGAACGAATGACTAAAAACGACAAAGATCTAATTAGTTTACATCGAGATGGTGAAGAGACGGGGGAAGGGGTATGCGAAAAAGTTAGTGACAGCAAGAAGATCTTGTTAGTTTAGATAGAGATGGTAGACAGGCAGGGGATCGGGAGAATCGGGCGGATGTTAGTGCCGAACCTGTAGGTGAAGATTATTCTTAACCTCGCCAAGGAAAGGAGAACTTTCTATGCCAGATGCAACGGATCACACTTGTATATTTATGTGTTTAAGGTACTTGTATATGAGCATCATATATGAAATATCCCGATTTGCCAACACATCTCGAACAGGTACATCAGGTGGTCTACCTCGGGCCCTGAGGGAGTCCTTCAATAAAGACCTTGCGTCAGTATACTCCACGCACGTCCACACGATATGCTCGATGTCCTGATAATCGTTACCACAAGCGCAGAGACCGCTCTCTGCGAGCCCAATACGCCGGAGATGCGCGTTGAATGTGTAGTGATTGGACATGAGCCGAGACATCACGTGAATGAAATCGCGACTCACGTTCATCCCCCTGAACCATGGTTTCGTCGATACCCTAGGGATATACTTCTATGTTATGAATTTGTACCCCGGTATAGAAAACAAATCCTACGTCAAAAGATTTTGAGTGATTTCATTTATGTGAAGATAAAGAATGGAAAGGCGAGATGAGACAAGGTTGATTTTAGTAAACTGAAATCTTTTACTAACTTAACTTTCGCAAGAGGAGTTGAACTTACACAATTAATTCTTCACTATCTCTGATAGTGAAAAAGTAAAAATAGCATGATGGGTTTCCATCAGGTAGCGGTGAGTGCAGCGCTACTGAATACCGCTTACAACCTAGGCTAAACAGCCAGCACGCTGTGACTCTGGGGGCATAAGCAGTAGTTCGAACAAACCTTTCATTCTGATGTTCAACTAGCTGTATAGCGATTGAGAAGAATATCCATACAGTGAAGAACTCAATGTGTATAAGAATGCTGTCGCAAGTAGAAACTGACAGCTTCTGGTAACTTTTCTTTTACCGGTTCGTATAGTAAATGGTAGACCTTTTTCGGTACTTTCCGGCATACCAGAGACTCGAGTGATTTGCACGAATGAGATGCTTAATCTCGACCCCTTTGGTTAGAGGTAAAAGTTAAGTCACTAAAAAAATTCTTCTTGCTCAAATGACCATTGCCACGCTTCACCTTTTTGTTGTATATCTTCACATCCTTGCTCTGCCTTGAGGACTAGCATTTTATAATTCTGATTTTATTTATTATTCTCAGTTACAATAAAACTATTTTTATTGTTATAAATGATACTAATATTACTATTATTTTTCGTTAGAAATTTCAGGTGGTTAATTACCCACCTTTGGAATTTTCGGGTGGGTAGTACTACCCACCGTACCCACCTCTTTCACCGGCCCTGGCATGCAGAGCAAGCCTCCAGCTAGGATGGTGGCTACCTACATACATACATACAAACATACATACATACGAAGATAAAAATATTTTGTATACGATTTCTTCACAGTTCTTTTTTTATATATTTTGGAAGCAGAACTAAGCGTTACTTTCAAAATATTCATCACATTCATTTAAAATTTAAAAGTCGATGCATTCCATATTATTTTACATCGATGTTTGTTTTCAATGAAATTTTCGACTTAACTGATATCTATGTCATATTATTGGGAGTACAAATTGATTTCAAATTGCTCTAGCTGTTATGAATATTGAACAATAACAACCAATGCCGATAGTTTCAAGAGGTTAGATATCTGTCCCTAATATTCAGTTCATATTGCTTCGAATTTTTTTTCAAACCATGTTTTTCACTGTATTTATTATGAGCAATTTTGTGTTAACCGAGCAGTATTTGCGGGAAGTTTAAGTTTTCTGTTTCAATTGGAGGAAAGGTGCAACTGATGCGCATCAAATGCTTGTGAATTTTTATGGTGATAATGCTTCAACTGATAAATCATGTAGGGCATGGTTTCGACGTTTTAAGAATGGAGATTTCAGTTTTGAAGACAGGCCTCGCTCTGGAAAAATCGAAGACAACAGTTGGAGGCATTATTTAATGAAGATCAGAGTCAAACTCAAGATAAGCTTGCAAAATCATTGCAAGTGGCTTTACAAGTAGTTTCTGCACGATGAAAAACCATGGGAATTGTTCCAAAGTAAGTCAGCTAGGTGCTTTATGAACTGAAACCGAGAGACATTGAAGGGCGACTTTTCACTTGCGAGCAGCTCATTCAACGGCAACAAAGAAAGGGTTTCGAATTGTTACTGGGGATGAAAAATGGATATTCTATGATAACCTTACGAATAAAAAATAGTACGCTATACCCTGTCAATTATTGCAATCGACCTCAACATAAACACCAAAGCCCAATATTCATGGTTCGAAGGTCATGTTGTGCATCTGGGGGGACCAACATAATATACTACTATAACGGGCGATCAGTATGATAAAGTTGTTATCCTGTATGACAACGCTCGGCCTCATGTCGCAAAAGTAAGACATTTTGCCGCACCCACCCCATTCTCCTGACATTGCTCCTTCTGATTATTGATTGTTCCGACGGATGCGACACGATATGGCAGATCATCGGTTTAATTCTTTCACAGCAATCGAAAATTGGGTTCAAACTGGGATCCCCTCAAAAGCAGAGACATTTTCACGAGACGGAATTCTAAAATTGTCTGAGAAGTGGGAAAAAGTAGTGACTACTGATGGACGAAACTTTGATTAATCTTTAAATTCTTTTCATTTTGAAATAAATGCATTTGTGACCCCAAAAAAAAAAACGGACCGAATGCATTTGTACTCCCAATATTATACGAAGCATTGCATACCTATATCTGATGATGAGCTGTCTGGAGTTCTACAGGTTTCAAAAATCACAATTAGTCCTAATCAATAACGTAGTAGCAACCCATATACTAAGGCTAATGCTAATTTCAATAATTGTAGGGGTAGTAGGTTGACTCCCGATGCAAAACGTAAATATTGAAAAGATTGTTGCGTCATAATCATAGTTGGAGAAACAAATTATTTCTACAGAATTTTAATACTATTATTACCGTTCAACCAATGAATAATAAAAACCCCTTCAAAATCGAACCAAAAGATGTCAAACTAGTTGACGAGCAGATTCATTTCCACTTGGATGTTTCCAATTACAGCATAACATAGTTAGTCTATTGTAGTGTAACTTGTCATTGCCATTATAGCGAGTACCGATCGGGAACCGATTTGTCTCCTGATAGGTTTCTGCTGTATAAACCAGTAAAATAATCCGATGATAACTTATTCTACGAACTGCACGAGCAACCCCTCCATTGAAGTTTAATGTTTTGCCAGGATCCGGTGATACCGATCCTACAGCAAATAAGTTGGGTCTTGTATGTTGCTGCAACGTGTCGAGACTCGTAGGAAGCTACCGCATGTAAATCTCACATCCGCCGTTAATAAACTTTGTATATGCATGAACGGCGGACCGGAGCTTTGAATATGCCGGGAACCGTCATGACATGCTTACGCTTCCTCGGAAAATGAGAAAAGTTTCAACAATTTTCCTTAACGCTGATTTCCTGCCTGTGGCGTTTGTCTTCGAGATGAAAGCCGACAGGTTCGTCTTCTGCCGTCGACTCAAATCTCACTCAAAATATGAATTTGCACTGTCATGCGAGCGTTCGCTTCGGATATGGGAAAGTGCAATAACGGAAGATTTGTAAATTTGTATAGCTAGGAGCCAACTGGTCGGATGGATTTCAAGTGACTGCCGAAGTTTTCGCCATTCAGCACGTGGAAAACATTTCGAACGGTTTTTGCTGATTCGGTAGTATTTTTCTCTCTTGGCTTTTATTTTGCTTGCAGTGAAAATCATGATATATGTAGTTGCGAACGCAGGACTGCAATTACTTCATCGTTGCAATCGTCTGCTGCTCGACTGAAAGTCCTCGTAAGGTATTACAGAATGATATACGAGCGCCAGATTGGCACTTTCAAGTGCGATTTTCGGATTTAATTAGTCTGCAGTCTGGTCACAATGTTATTGCTGTACTTACCGGCTCATGATGAACGGGCTTCGCCATATTGGCACAAAACAAGTCGCCGGTGCCTAAGGCGATTTGATTAATTACCAGATGTACCGCATAAACAAATAGTGCTTTAATTAGCTGTTTCTAAAATAGGAAGTACTGTATCGGAGTCGGGCATCGATGTGCTGTCGGACTGTGGAAGGTATTCCGGTGCCCTCTCGTTTATGACGTAAATCGTTCATAATAGAGCCAACCGTCAATCAAACCCCACATACAGGAAAGCTCATTTTATAACACATAAGCGATAAGGAATGATGAAAAAGGTATTAAGCCCAGATAACGCCATTGATTTTGCTATTTTGCTGTTTGTGTTCGGTACATATTCGTACTATTTCTAATTGTCCAATAGCCGACCGGGCTAGCCAACACGTGGCAGCATCAGTGATGGAAAATAATAAAACTTCTGAAAACAACCCTCATCAAGTGATCGGACAGCTGTTACTGCATCTAACAGCAGCATATGTGAAGGATGAAAAAAATCTCTGTCCGTCAGATATGGGACATTGGTGCTAGTTTCTGGCAGGTTGATTTTTTCCCCTCTGCTTCATTTAGTTCCATCGAATAAAATTAGCACCATCGTGTATCGTCATTAGTTTTGTTTTCATCAGACTTTGAGGCTGGGTTGCCCTCGGCACTCGTTCCATTGTCCAGTTGTCCGATATGAATAGTGACTATTTTCGGAGCCCTTTTCTGACTGAATGTCAATGAGCTTTAATACTAGAAGTTATAGAATAGTTTGAATTTTTGGGAAAATTTTTATAGAATAGCATTTGGAATAAATTTCTGGTTATCACTTTACTATAAGAATTTTGATCCCAATTCTAGTCAGTTTAGACTTTTCATTGAAAAAATGATTTAATGAGCTAAATTTTGTTTGTTTTCGGGGACAGAGATCATTATTCGCACCGGTCTAATGCTGCTGTTTGTGACGTCATTCATAGTTCAGAAAAGGTATTCTATTATGCAACAGTGTGCCTAACTATTCGCTCTGTTTCCAAGTGCTATTGGCGTGTGTGTGTGCGTTAAATTACTTCTTCTTGTTGTTTCCAATGCCATAGCTTCTGATATTCTTGCAAGTTTAATCATCGGATACTACCATTAAAGCTTGCTTCATTTAGAATTGGAACAAACTTTTGCTCATATTGTGGCGCTCCTGGTGGACGGATTTGGAAGTTCTTGACGCCCACGTGTCGGGAGTTTTGTCAGCTTCACGTATGATTTTGGACATTCCGCAAATCGACTGTACTTTGTAAACAATCAACATAGAAGCCGAAATAAAGGAAAAAATTGTGCACAGTTATTTGGAAAATTTAATTTTCGAGCACCGAACAGAACCCTGCGGAATGGCACTCTACTTCAGCAAAGATTTCATAGAACTAGTTTTGGATGTAATGAACCGATAACCGCTGCCATTCGATCATTCACTGCTGTAGAAGATCTTTTTGAGTTTGGCGAATCATCCAGCCGCTTCGCTAGTAAAGTCAAACGGTCTTCTGTGTTTTGATATTTTTTCTAGTCTTTAATTTTTGTTTTTAATTAAATTTATGTGTATTTTGTTTTCAATAATGTTATGTGACTATTAGTTTTAGATGTATTGTGATAATTATTATGTGTTGTTTTTTAAATAATGGTGGTTTTTGCGCCCGTTTGAGAATGACATATTTTATGTTCAACTCAAATGGGTTTTTCTCCACCCATATCCATGTAGATTTCGTATCCGATGGATATTACAATAATAAATAAATAAATAAATAAATAAATAAAATCCATTGTGCTCTGCATCTAGGCTAGCTAAGCAGCTGAAATTGCCCAGAAATACCGTATCGCGAGTTATCAAACGGTATAAGGAAACATTGACGACGATTCGGAAGCCTTAAGTCAGTCGTCGGAGTGGAACTGTCGACCGGAAACTGCGTGGTAAGATTTTGAAGACGATTAAGAGGAATCCTAATCTGTCGGACCGTGATTTGGCCAGAAAATTCGATGCTGCCCATAGTACCGTGAGGAGAACTCGACTCCGGGAAAGAATCAAGTCGTATCGAACTAGCAAACAGCCAAATCGGACCATAAAACAGAATTTTGCCGTTCATTCGATCTAACGACCATCCCGTAATGTTTTGACCAGATTTGGCAAGCTGTCATTACAGCCAAGTCGTTCAAGAATGGTATGCAGAGAAAGGGGTCCAGTTTATTCCGAAAAACCTTAACCCACCCAACTACCCCCAGTTCCGCCCTATTCAGAAATACTGGGCAATCATGAAGAGGAGACTCAAGGCAAAGGGAAAGGTTGTCAAAGACATCAATCAGATGACGAACTGGTGGAATAAGATAGCTAAAACGATGGATGCAGAAGGTGTGCGCCGCCTACTGAGCCGTGTTACAGGAAAAATTCGAGAATTCCTTCGAAACCGTGACGAATAATTTTATCCGTATTTTTTCTTAAGAGTATGAAGAAAACGCTACATTTGTATAAAAAAAGATCTTGAATTCAATAATAAATAACTGAAATACAGGCAATTGTCTTTGTTCCAATTCTATCTGAAGCAAGCTTTAGTGTAACAGAGGTATTTTGGTCCACTTTAGGGTTGATTTTATTTTGGCCACTTTGTAAAAATATCCACCAAATGTTGTGATATCTTTGAAACCCCCTTCCGCAATAGGCAATTTAATGTGATTAGCTTCAAACTGATGCAACATGGGGTACTTAACATCGAAAGAATCCGATTAAATCGATGAAGCTTGTTAGGTGGACCAAAATATATATAGATTCCCAAAATACCTCTGTTACCCTATATGTATCGAAATACAGAAATAATTGATTCAAATAAAGCTGGTTTGGTCTTATACAGTTTGTCCTTTGCATTCCTGATGAATGCCAAACGGACAAATAGAGCTTTTTGGAGCAGTGAATGTTACCGGTAATGATTTTTTTGGTCGAATCATTCATTCATATAGTCTGCGTTGCACAAGAATAGAAGCGTTATTTTCATAGCAGAGTTGGAAATATTTCAGCTTATTTTTCTTTGTGAAGTCACATGCTCTGTACATGCGAAGCGCTTTTAGGTTGTCTTTCTGTGCATCGCATTCTGTGGCAGCTAAACTTCTCAGAAACACGAAAATATGATTCCGAAAATTTTTGGTTTTATTGCAGGCGCAAAACCTGTGAAAAAATGCCAAAAAGCTGGAAACCGCTGCTTAGTACAATCCAGATGTGAAAAATCCTTTCTCATCCACCTAGTGGTGTAATGATGCCTTTCTCACATTACTTATATTTTCAAAAACATCATTAGAAGATTCTGTCAAGTTTCTTTTTTTGAAACTTGAATACAATCAAAAACTTTCTTCGATATAAACTACCATCACCTTTTCAATTTGTAAACAGTTATGTCATGTTAATAAAGATTTAAATGTGGCAACCCTGCACGCTATACAAAATTGAACAAAGCACGCTGTGTGCTAGGCGGGGGCGTTTTTTTCTTCTTCCGTACCAGCACGTACCGATTTTGCATCATTTTGTATGACAGTTTGAAAGTTTTGATACTTATTGCCCTATAATTTCGGAACCGGAAGTCGGATCTGGATGGAATTGCACAGTATCTTTTAAGACAATGAGAGCTTTAATTTGAATCATGATTTGTGAAAATCGGTTTAGCGGAAACCGGACACTAATAGTCCCAAAGTAGATTTATATATCCACCAACTAACAAGGTCTGTTAACTAGATGAATTTACCAGTAAATTTTATAAAAAATGCGCATCTCATTTCGCCATCGCTTATGAAAAAATCCTCATGAAATTGAAAATTTTTACTAATCTCACTGTGATACCGAAACCGGAAATCGGATCTGGATCAACTTTTCGAGAACTTTCTGAAGAATCTCAAGACATTTCATTTGCAACTTAGTTTGTAACAATCGGTTCAGAAATTTTCGAGAAAATTGAATGAGCATTTTCTCATAGATTTGCATATATTGCCTCGTAATTCCGGAACCGGAAATCGGATAAAGATAGAATTCATTCGTTTGAATCTAAGTTTGTGAAAATCGGTTGAGCCATCTCTGAGAAAAGTGAGTGACATTTATTTTCATTTTTTTAATGCATATCACCCTGTAATTCCGGAACCGGAAGTCGGATCGGAATAAAATTCAATAGCGATCTATGGAACCATAAGACCTTTCATTTGAATCTGAGATTGTAAAAATCGGTTCAGCCATCTCTGAGAAAATCGAGTGACATTATTTGTCACATACACACATACACACACAGACATTTTGCGATCTCGACGAACTGAGTCGAATGGTATATGACACTCTGCCCTCCGGGCCTCGGTTCAAAAGTCGGTTTTCACAGTGATTGTATAGTCTTTCTATATGAGAAAGGCAAAAAACCTTTCTCATCCACCTAGTGGTGCGATAATGGCTTTCTCTTTCCATTTAAATAGTACCATTAAAACATTTGTAAGATTCTATCCTCGGTCAATAGCAAATATGGCTTTTATCCTATCAAAGAACGCTCACTAACAACTCTTCACACGATTCAATCAGTGCCATCAAAGAGAGACGGATATCATCGCAGCAAAAAAGCCGGCATTTAACATAAAATGGACACCAGTGCGAGATCGAATTTCTCTCGATGACCTTTCTGAGAATCAAAGGTTAGCTCGCTTCTGTGGGGATTCTCTCTGAAGCAACAAATGGTCGCTTATTCTCGTTTCGCGATCTTATTCTGTATGGGAAGTGGATAATTGCGATAGAATCATTTTCCTATTGCCGCTTATTCTAACTATGTGCATATAATCTTTCTATAAGTTGTGTCTATAAGCTCCACACAAGGGTTTTGAAATATTGCAACCTAGTATGAGAATCATCAAGTCGAATCATCGATTCGATTTTCTGCGATAATTGTCAACTTGCGATTGTTTCTTGGTAAATTCCACACAGCGCCGATCATTATCAAACTGTAAATTTTTTTAAGGGCCGTGGAGCGAAGAAATGTAGAAAAACCGTGAGAGACACGGTTCATGCATTGAGAGACTCGAGTTCTTCTACCGGATTGAAAATTTTGTATACAATATTGATAAATATCGAGCGGCTTCTGTCAAATTTTCGGCAATCACCAACACTGGTCAGAAGTATTGTGAGCTTATCAAATAACCGAAATTGATTCTTTCATTTCCAAGAAGTTTTGTTGTATTGTAAAACACTGGGATTTGTCGGTTACGTCACTTATATCACTATATCTCCAGAACCGGATGTGACAGCCATTTGATCTTCGACCAATAGTCCAATAGTAGATTTCAAACGAGCTTAAGAATGAATGAAAGGTCTTCTAATCCCATACAAAGTTCCATAATTCTATTTGGATCCAACTTCCGGTTCCGGAACTACACGGTGATATGCACAAAAAATAATGAAATAATGCATTAAAAATGTGAAAAAAAAAGGTCACTCACTTTTCTCGGAGATGGCTTAACCAATTTTCACAAGCTTAGATTCAAGTGAAAAGCCTCTTCCTGAATTTCATTTGGAGCCCACTTCCGGCTCCGGGACTACATGGTGATATGCACCAAAATTGTGAAAGAATGTCATTCGCTTTTCTCGGAGATGGCTAAACCGATTTTCACAAACTTAGATTCAAATTAATGGTCTTATGATCTCATACAAAGTTCCACAATTTCATTTGGATCCAACTTCCGGTTCCGGAATTACAGGGTGATATGCACCAAAAATGTGAAAATTGTGCATTAAAAATGTGAAAAGATTCGTCACTCACTTTCCTCGGAGATGGCTTAACCGATTTTCACAATCTCAGATTCAAATAAAAGGTCTTATGGTCCCATAGATCGCTATTGAATTTTATCCCGACCCGACTTCCGGTTCCGGAACTACAGGGTGACATGCATTAAAAAAATGAAAATAAATGTCACTCACTTTTCTCAGAGATGGCTCAATGCAGCAAGCCCTGCGATCTGTTGAACAATGGTGTTGTCAGGTTGGAATATCTGTAAATCCGGGCAAAACATCAATGGTGCTTTTCACTCATCGTAGGATAATCACAGGAGCTCGTCCGTTACGGTTCTTCGGTTCAGAGGTTACTGTGGTCGATCAAGTTAAATACGTCGGGGTTATTCTTGACTCAAAACTGAATTGGTCTGCTCACATTGACTTCAGGATTGAAAGAGCTTGCATGGCTTTCGGCCAATGCAGACGAGCTTTTGGAAAATCATGGGGACTCAAACCCAGATATATTCATTGGATCTACACAACTATTGTTAGACCAATTTTAGCATATGGATGTCTTGTATGGTGGCAGAAAGGAGAAGTCACGACAGTTCAGTCAAAGCTAAATCATCTCCAAAGGATGGTCCTAATGGCGATGACAGGAGCATTCACGACAACTTCTACTGCTGCTGTAGAGGCGCTACTGTGCATTAAACCATTACATGCCGTCTTAAGGTTACAGGGCTTTGGAACAGTAACCCATTAGATTATGCTACCAGCCATACTCGCTTGTGGTCTCAAATGGTTACGTGGGATGAGTATTTACTCGCTCCTAGTGACCTAACTCTCACATGCAGTTTTCCTTTTAAAACATTCAATGTGAGCTATCCTCTTCGTTAGGAATGGTTGTCTGGTTGTCTGGAACGACAACTTGATGAACACATAGTTTGTTTTACGGACGGTTCTCTGTTGAATGGTCGTGCTGGTGCTGGTGTCTACTGTCGTGAAATGAGGCTGGAGCAGTCTCATTCACTTGGTAGATACTGTACTGTGTTCCAAGCAGAAATCTACGCAATTCTGTGTGGAGTACAATCGGCACTTCAGCAGAGGATCTGTGGTAAACGAATTTATTTTTGTTCCGACAGTCAGGCAGCCTTAAAAGCACTCAGTTCGAATGACTCACGGTCGAATCTAGTGATCGCATGTCGAACTCAAATTGAAGACCTCAGCATTTCAAATGCTGTTTACTTCTTATGGGTACCCGGCCATTCTGGTATTACTGGAAATGAATGGGCTGATGAGTTGGCTAGAGCTGGTGCAACGAATGATTTCGTTGGTCCTGAACCAGCTTTACCACTTTCAACTAGTTGGATAAAGCACAAGATACGTTCTTGGGCTGCCTCCAAACATGCCAGCTACTGGCGCAGCTTGCAAACTTGCGCTCAGACAAAAGCATTTCTACCAGATTTAAATCTGAAAATGTCAAAGTGTCTACATCATTTCTCCAAGTATCATTGAAGTATTTTGGTCAGAGCTCTGACTGGACATTGCAAACTCAATTATCACATGGCTACTATTCAACGTGCTGAGTATTATTCGTGTGATTTGTGTAAATGCGATTATGGTACTTCATATCATCTGATATGTAACTGTCCCGCATTGACGCAGCTACGTATACGGGTTTTTGGTTCTCCATACATGGTTGTGTCTGTGTATGCGAAGCTAAAATTGAAGGATATTCTCTCGTTTCTCACCCAATGTGGTAAGGAGCTATAGTCAGAAGGGTTCATCGTTCTTCCTGGAGTGAATGAATCCCTTCTGTATTCACCTTAAATAGGGTTTAGCAGATTGTTTGGCATCCTTTGGGGGGTACCGAATTTACTTCTGCTCGTACATACTGCGAGTCGTTCTGCATTCTTCCGGAAGTGCAGAATGGTGTCGCTTTTGTAAGATCTCTAAATCCTCTCGGGGGTTGGAGGTTTTATTAACAGCAGACTGTTCGGGACCTCGTAGAGGTTCAGAATTTCCTTCTGCTTCCACTAAATGTGATCCTCAGCAAATTGTTCAGCATCCCTTAGGGGTACAGAATTTACTTCTGCTTTTATGTGTTTTTGTGTCGTCAATTTTTCCCATCCTCCTAGTCCAACCCTTACCATTTCCTTTCAATCCTTCCCTCCTATATATCCGGAAAACGATGCTAAAAACAAATTGATGGCAAGGCACAAATCTCCAAATATCAAGGGGAACGTGCCATTTGAGCCAATTTGTTCTGATTCCTGATTCCCATAGATCGCTATTGAATTTTATCCTGACCCGACTTCCGGTTCCGGAACTACAGGGTGACATGCATTAAAAAAATGAAAATTAATGTCACTCACTTTTCTCAGAGATGGCTCAACCGATTTTCACAAAATTAGATTCAAACGAATGAATTCTATCTTTATCCGATTTCCGGTTCCGGAATTACGAGGCAATATATGCAAATCTATGAGGAAATGCTCATTCAATTTTCTCGAAAATTTCTGAACCGATTGTTACAAACTAAGATGCGAATGAAATGTCTTGAGATTCTTCAAAAAGTCCTCGAAAAGTTGATCCATATCTGATTTCCGGTTTCGGTATTACAGTGAGATTAGTAAAAAAATTCAATTTCATGAGGATTTTTTCACAAGCGATGGCGAAATGGCGCATTTTTTATAAAATTTACTGGTAAGTTCATCTAATTGACAGACCTTGTTAGTTGGTGGATATATAAATCTACTTTGGGACTATTAGTGTCCGGTTTCCGCTAAACCGATTTTCGCAAATCATGTCTTAAAAGATACTGTGCAATTCCATCTAGATCCGACTTTCGGTTCCGAAATTATAGGGCAATAAGTATCAAAACTTTCAAACTGTCATACAAAATGATGCAAAATCGGTACGTGCTGGTACGGAAGAAGAAAAAAACGCCCCCGCCTAGCACACAGCGTGCTTTGTTCAATTTTGTATAGCGTGCAGGGTTGCCACATTTAAATCTTTATTAACATGACATAACTGTTTACAAATTGAAAAGGTGATGGTAGTTTATATCGAAGAAAGTTTTTGATTGTATTCAAGTTTCAAAAAAAGAAACTTGACAGAATCTTCTAATGATGTTTTTGAAAATATAAGTAATGTGAGAAAGGCATCATTACACCACTAGGTGGATGAGAAAGGATTTTTCACATCTGGATTGTACTAAGCAGCGGTTTCCAGCTTTTTGGCATTTTTTCACAGGTTTTGCGCCTGCGATAAAACCAAAAATTTTCGGAATCATATTTTCGTGTTTCTGAGAAGTTTAGCTGCCACAGAATGCGATGCACAGAAAGACAACCTAAAAGCGCTTCGCATGTACAGAGCATGTGACTTCACAAAGAAAAATAAGCTGAAATATTTCCAACTCTGCTATGAAAATAACGCTTCTATTCTTGTGCAACGCAGACTATATGAATGAATGATTCGATCAAAAAAAATCATTACCGGTAACATTCACTGCTCCAAAAAGCTCTATTTGTCCGTTTGGCATTCATCAGGAATGCAAAGGACAAACTGTATAAGACCAAACCAGCTTTATTTGAATCAATTATTTCTGTATTTCGATACATATAGGGTAACAGAGGTATTTTGGGAATCTATATATTTTGGTCCACCTAACAAGCTTCATCGATTCAATCGGATTTTATCGATGTTAAGTACCCCATGTTGCATCAGTTTGAAGCTAATCACATTAAATTGCCTATTGCGGAAGGGGTTTTCAAAGATATCACAACATTTGGTGGATATTTTTACAAAGTGGGCTAAAATAAAATCAATCCAAAAGTAGGCCAAAATACCTCTGTTACCCTATCGGTAGTATCCGATGATTAAAATTCCAAGAATATCAGAAGCTATGGCATTGGGAACAACAAGAAAAAGTAATTTAATGCACAAACACTCGCCAATTCAGCTCATTACTCACTTTTTTTTCTCGGAGATGGTTGAACCGATTTTCACAAACTCAGATTCAAATTAAAGGTCTTATGATCTCGAACAAAGTTCCACAATTTCATTTGGATCCAACTTCCGGTTCCGGAATTACAGGGTGATATGCACCGAAAATGTGAAAATTGTGCATTAAAAATGTGAAAAGATTCGTCACTCACTTTTCTCGGAGATGGCTGAACCGAATTTAAAAAATTGATATTCAAATGAAGATCCTTACTTACCCATACAAAGTTACGGACTTTCATTTTAATCCGATTTCTGATTACAGAATTACAGGGTGATATGCACCGAAACTGTGAAAATAATTTCACTCATTTTGCTCGGAGAAGGCATTACCGAATTTCACAAACTTATATTCAATTGAAACGTCCAATGGTTCCATACAAAGTTCCTGAATTTTATTTGGATCCGACTTCCGGCTCCGGAATTACAGAGTGATATGCATCAAATATGTGAAAATAATATCATTCACTTTTTTCGAAAATGACTGAACCGAATCTGACAAACTTAGATTCAAATGAAAGGTCCTAAGATACCGTAAGAATATTCCAATTTTCATTCGGCTTAAACCTCTGCTTCCGGAGGTGTAAAAATGTCAGTTTCAAGAATTTTTGATTTCATAAGCTACCTCTTTATATTTGCTAGTTAATTTTTCTAGTTTGCCGACCATGAGAGTCTGATAATTTGATAATCCCATAAAAGATCTGCTGAATTTTATTCAAGTCCGACTACCGGTACATTTTTTTTCAAATCTTCATAGAGAATCGTAAATAAATTTGTAGGTCATATTAGTGTATGGTTGAATGAACCGAATGTCACTATGCCGATATCCAGCTTTTGGTTGCGGAAGTACCAACAATAGTAATAAAATGTAATAGAGTAACAGGTATTTTGACCACTTCATATATTTTGGCCCACCTAACAAACTTTATGGATTTAATCGATGTTAGGTAACCCATGTTGCATCAATTTGAAGCTAATCACATTAAATCACCTATTGCGAAAGGGTTTTTCGAACAATATTTGATAGATATTTTACAAAGTGGGCCAAATACCTCTGTTACTCTAAAATGTAGCTCACTTCATTTTCTCAAATATGATTGAATCGTTTTTCACTAACTTAAATTCAAAAGAAGTATATTAATGTAGCTGTATTATGCAACAGAAATGGATCAGAACGATATGCGGAGGTTTTATGCAACTGTCAATGGCGCGCGGCACAAGACTGCACCAGTGCCCGCCATGTGCAACGACCGCGAGGGAAATTTGCGGACAGACAAGACAATGGTGGCAGCTAGGTGGAATGAGCACTACAAAGATTTGTTGAACGGTGAAGATGTAGGCGTATCAAGAAGCAGAATAGATGTAAAGACTGTTCCAGAAAGTATGGACGCAACCAAAAACCGCTGCCATTTCGCAATGGTTCAGAATCTGTCAATTTTTTTGTGCTGCATCAATTCGGCCGAGGGTTCGAAAGCTTGCTGGAAATTTGAACTGCATAATCATGGACGACGAAACCTACGTGAAACTCGATTACAAATCCTTGTCGGGACCACAATATTATACGGTGCGAGAAGGGCAAGTATTAAACCAGGCCGAGACATCGATTGAAGTCGAAAAATTTGGTTAGAAAGCTATGGTCTGGCAAGCAATTTGTAGCTGCGGTAAGATTTCGAAACACTTCATAACAAAAAAAATTCGTTTACAAAAACGACTTCTACCCATGATTCGAAGCCACAAGGATCCTGTTGTCTTCTGGCCAGATCTTGCTTTTTGCCACTACTCGAAATCAACGGTAGAATGGTATACTACCAAAAATGTCACTTTCGTCCCAAAAGACATGAATCCACCAAATTGCCCACAACTTCGACCAATTGAGGGGGGAAGGATGAGATCCCGGTCGAACTTCTCAAACACGGAAGTGAGCAGCTGCACCAATCGATTCACCATATCCTCATAAGAATATGGGAGGATGAAGAATGAAGAATTACTGTCGCGCATCCTGTTTAACAGACTGAGACCGCTTGAGGAGTCCTTTGTCGGTGAATACCAAGCTGGTTTCGCGAGGGCCGATCAACGACGGATCAGATGTTTAGCCTGCGGACGATCCTAGATAAGTTCCGGGAGTACAACTTGCAGACTCACCATCTGTTTATTGATTTCAAGGCAGCGTACGACTCAGTAAAAAGAAATGAACTGTGGCAGATAATGCTCGAACATGGTTTTCCGGAGAAACTAATTAGGCTGATACGTGCAACGCTGGACGGCTCGAAATCAAGTGTACGGATACGGATTGTGACCTTAGATGGATTAAAGCAGGATGATGCGCTGTCAAATTTACTGTGGCGTGCAGAGGAATGGCACTATCATCACACGGTCGCATATGCTTCTTGGCTTTGCGGACGATATTGATATCATCGGCATCGATCGTAGAGCAGTGGAGGAGGCTTTTGTTCCTCTGAAGAAGGATACGGTAAAGATAGGCTTGACCATTAACTCTACCAACACGAAGTACATGATGGGGGGTAAAGACAGAGGTAGGTCTAATGGTGTTGGTGCTGAGGTAGTGATTGATGGGGATATATTTGAAGCTGTCGAAGAATTCGTTTACCTTGGAACACTTGTGACATGTGACAATGATGTTTCCCGTGAAGTGAAAAGACGTCTTGCTGCGAATAGGGCCTTTTATGGACTTTTTATGGACACTGCTCCTTCCGGTGGCTCTATACGGACACGAAGCGTGGACGTTACGAGAGATAGACCGGAACGCTTTCGGAGTTTTCGAGCGCAAAGTGCTGCGGACAATACTCGGTGGGAAACAAGAAAATGGTGTGTGGCGCAGACGCATGAATCACGAGTTGTATCAAGTATATAGAGAAGCGAATATTAAATATTAAATTAAATGCGGCAGACTTCAGTGGGCTGGTCACTTAGAGCGAACGCCGGAAGAAAGACTTGCGAAAATAGTATTCAGTACAGAACCAGGTAGAGGTCGGCGACTTCGTGGAAGGCCACGAACGCGCTGGTTGTATGCAGTGGAAGAGGACATGGGATCCCTAAACGTTCGGACGAACTGGAGAAACATCGCCCAAGATCGACGAAGATGGAGCTCTACAATACGCCCGGCACTGGCGTGAAGGCACGCTGTAGCCATCCAGGTATCCAGGTAGGTATTAGCAAGATTTCGATAAGAAACATATTATAAATAAAAATGATTCAGATTATTTTATTTAAATTATTATTTTGACGAAATTGATTTTGTGCTATTCTTTTTATTTGTTATTTGAAAATATTTAAAACATTAGATAAAGTTAAAAAATTCCAAAATTCAAGGAATCACACGCAAATTACGTGCATTAATCATAAAATTACATTTTAGTTTTTGCCTTTCTCGTATAGAAAGGTTATGCAAACACTGTGAAAACCGACTTTTGAACCGAGTCCCAAAGGGCCGAGTGTTATATACCATTCGACTCAGTTCGTCGAGTACGCAAAATGTCTGTGTGTATATGTGCATATGTGTGTATGTAACGTTTTTAACGTTTTAACTTTTCTCAGAGATTGCTGAACCGATTTTCACAAACTTAGATTCAAATGAAAGGTCTTGAGGTCCCATAAAAAATTCCTGAATATTATTTGGATCCGACTTCCGGTTCGGGAGTTATGGGGTAAAATGTGCAAAAAAAATGAAAAAATGTGTTCTAACCTTCCTCATAGATGGCGCGACCGATTTTCACAAATTTAGGTTCAAATGAAAGGTCCTGTGGTCCCATGCGTAATTCCTGAATTTCATGCGGATCCGACTTCCGGATCCGAAAATATAGGGTAAAGTGTGTTAAAAATTGTATACCATCACTGAAAATGAGGAAAAACCTTAAAAAAATTCTAAATCGACCTCAAATCTTTTCCAATTAATAGTTTATATCAGTAGACGGTCAAACAAACCGATTTCGGTTATTCTTTTTAGGAATCGAAGAAAATTATTTTGAAGAATACCACAGTATTATATATGATAGTATGATTGATATGAGAAAGGCATCATTACACCACTAGGTGGATTAAAACAGGTTTTTTAATATCTTTTCAGATTCTAAGACATAACGCTCGAACGTATGCTGCAAAGATGCAGAAATACGTCTGAAGTCGAAATAAGTCTATATAGTTCATGATCCGAGTCCATATAGTTCATGATCATAACATGAAATTACTATCTTTTTGAAAAATCATGACTCATTTTTCTATGTAGGATCCGAGTATTTCCCGTGTACTAGAGATCTATCAAGCAGATAATCTTCAGATGAACTAGGCATGCGCTTGAAGAAGGCTATACCTTCTTATGTGACTTTCGGCCAGGATACAAGAATCCCGTGCAAATCACTTGTTACCTATGACAATCAGATGGCCACATGTCAATATTGCCAAAAAGCTGTTCACTACCGTAAACCATGTGATAAACTGGACAAGGAGACAACTACACCAAAGGACAACGGTGCTTCCTTCACACCAACCCCAAGCAACCCCAGTACATCTGTGACAGCCACCAACAACAGTGAAGTATCCCCTTCAACAAAACCATCCAACGTAACTCCTATAGAACAAAGTACACCAGCTGCAGTTAACAACTTACCCTCCAACCAACCAACAACTGCAAACAATGTACAACAAGGCACATCTACAGCAACTAGCAACGAAATCAACAGCAATACGACGACAGTGGATGACGAGACGAACCACGAACAAACTGCCACTCAATCCTCGCAGGAGGGAAATGGAAGCTCCTCTCCCCCTAGAAAAAGGGTGACAACGAGATCCAATGCAAAAAATTTTTTAGCTAAAAACTCAGCTCAATCGGCCACGTAAAGCTTGTACGCAAATAGACCTGAATAAAAATATCATTTATAAAAAAAAACAGATAATCTATCTGTATTGGGTAATATATTTTTGACCATATATCTCAGTAGCGTTACAAGGAACGTCATATACTGAAGCAAATCGTACAGCATTGTGCTAATGCTGGAACTGTATAAACATCGAGCAAATAGGTTTGTTTAATGGAATTGCGCCTTCATGTGCACAGCTAGATGCACTCACTGTTTAAATGAAACTTCAATTTTATTCACCGTAGGTCTAAAATAAAAGTTCTAGATGCAATGAATGATTGAATTTGATCCCGAAACCACTGATGACTTTTGCCAGATAGTCCATATGGTTTGGTTGTCCAAATACTGTCTTGTCTTCTGGGCTTAAAGACTGTCCCAGAAAGTATGGACGCACTTTGATTTCGCTGTAAATAATTCACAAGTGTTAGATATTCAAATTTTATTCGATATACTGATAATATTAGACAACAACAACAGAATATTATTCTCAACATTTGCTACTTAGCCATTGTAGACTAGCTGGCGCACCTTCTTGCGAACGTTCCTCATTAAATTCCGTACAGACTTCTTGGCGACAAGTTTTGACACTTTTTTCCAATCTTTTTCGAACTGTTGAATGATTTCGGCTGCCGAGATATGTTTCCTAAGATGTGCCTTCGTTAATGCCCAAAATTCCTCAATTGGTCGAAGTTGTGGGCAATTTGGTGGATTAATGTCGTTTGGGACGAAAGTGACATTTTTGGTAGTATACCATTCTACTGTTGATTTCGAGTAGTGGCAAGAAGCAAGATCCAGCCAGAAGACAACAGGATCCTTGGTTTATCCTCAAAGGTGTTATCCTCACCGAACTTCCTGATTGCATTTCGCACGGCCTTTTCACTTACTCCTTCCATTTTAGCTATCTTTCTCAGTGACAGTCCGCGTTCTGTGCACCATTTGTACACAATTTTTCTACGTTGTTCTGCTGAAAGTCCACACATTTCGAAACAAACTAATGGAAACGAAAAAACAACTGCACAAGTGGTTAGAGAAGAGTGTAAACAACAGGGCGCAGCCATAAAAATTGACAGATTCTGAATCATTGCGAAATGGCAGCGGTTTTTGGTTGCGTCAATACTTTCTGGGACAGTCTTTAAGATGACTAATGATTGTATTGTACAATATACGAAAGCGAACTGATATGATCTCAGTTTCCATCATATTCTGTTCTCAAACACTACATATGAGACATTGTACAATCTACCTCGTAGCTAAGGTAACATTTATCTTGAACTAGATACAGTAAATAATTACAGAGATTTCCGTTTAAGCTATCATAGAGATTAATTCTACGTTCACAGCCCAAAATTAAAGGGACAGGATACCTTTCATCCATTTTTTTACTCTTGATACTGCATTTGAAATCGAACACCTCACTCAAATAGATATCCAAAAATCAGTTCGAACTTCACACCAGTGGATTCAGTTTTCACTTTAAATTACGATGCTCTTTGGTTCAAAGTTCCACTATAGTTTGCTCGTTGATATCTAGAAAATCACCGTAGAACCACAGTCTAAATATAATTATCCATTCTATTGTACCGAGAGCAAACGTTGAGATTCCCCAAGAGAACGGTCATCTAGCTCAAGTTTTGCTTAGAATAGACTATGTAACATTATTATGCAAACTTTCCTAGCACATTACGATGGCAATCGGTCCCGTCGGGCAGAGGCAGCAGCACCACCTCCCGGCAGCCGTTCGACAGGACAAAGTTCACAAAGGACCAATAAATGAAACTAATGATCGATTCATGTCTCGGTTGGCTAATAAATTTTCATCAAGCTCGGTGTTCGGTCAACTATGAAACTCTAGTTATGTGAATTAGAGTTGTGACATTGGAACACAATTACATTTACCTTTGGCTTTACCACGAATGACACCGGTCGTAATCCAGCTCGGAATTTATGATCTCCGCTGACGTCTTACAGAGCCGACACAATCCAATCGATGGACGACGGTATTTCCGACGGCTCGGGAAGTACTCAAAATCACGCAAAGTTTTTTCACCGCACACACCGGATACCGTAAATTGCTGAAGAAAAGCCCAAGGGGTTTCTCCTGGGTCTTCGATTGCCGAATAAACAGTAGCAGTAATAACGATAATAATAATAATAATAATAATAATAAGAGTAACAATAATACGCACACTGCTTTGGTCCCTTTTTCTTTTCGCGACACCACCACAAATACGACAAACGAAGGACTACTCTGCAAAGGGCGTCCACGGTAGGCCACGGTCTGCCACGGAATGAGGGACTGTCACTTACTTTTGTCAATAAAATTCACCCCACTGTTTTTCCGCTCCACCTTTTTCCGACAGCCTGGAGCGACGTAACGAACATTACGTTAGTTGTTTTGGGCTAGTTTTGTTTCTGAAGCGTCGTTTTTCCCCGGAATTCGAATTTGCCTTTTCGACCTCGACCGGTGAATGTTCGGCATTAGGGAAATCATGGAACCGCATGGTAGATCGTAGGTGGCACATCTTGCCGGTCTTTTTTACCGACTACCGATCCGTTAACATAAGGCTTCATCATAGTCCTACGCGAATGCTTTTCAATGTGAGGTAGCTGCAGCTTTAAAATCCTGTGCACTGTTTCCTCCATGTGTTTTGTGACTTTTTCCAGCTGTGTTGAAAGGTTTCCCTCTCACATGGCCGGCTCTCGGGTTGACCAGCGAAAAGTTCAACTTTAAGTCATCTGACACCCACATGTCACAGCCTTAAGCGGTTGTTTGTTGGATTGTATAATTGCCTTGCGATTCGAACAACGTGTTTCACGTGGTGGATTTGGATTGGATTGTCAAGGGGTGAAGTCTAGGCTTTTATTTGCGCACTGTGTTGGAATCTATGGACACATGAAAAACAGAACGGAAGTCTAAAAATGCAAAGCTTTGACGGTTATTTTTAGCCGAAAATAACCTAGTAATGCTTAATGAGCGTAAATAATTTGGAGGCAATGGGATAAAAAACAACCAAACAGTATGTTTTTACTTCCTCAAAACAGACATGGCCAAATATAGGTCGGCAAAAAAATAAAAAACACACCCAAGTAATTTAAGCAGAAAGTGTAATCTCGATAAATTAGTCAATTGTCAGCAGTTCATTTGGAAAAGTGATATCCATCGTAGTTAGTCCCGCGTCCGGGTCTATGCGTGTAGCGACAATTCAACTAAATTGAATATATCAATGGTTAATTTCCCTGTGGAATTCTGAGTTGGTTTTATTGCTGGTACGATTATACAAGACTTTGCGATTGCGTCGATGTTTGTTCCATTTTTCGTGAACCGATGCGAAGTCATTTCATAATTACAGTTAGGAAAAGGAAAGAGATGAAATCCGGTGAATTGAAGATTAAATATAGGCGTAATAAGAAAAACGTACGATAGCTTGTGAACGGAAAGTTTGCTGGGAAGGACGGAATCTTGAATAAACGTAAAAAAAGTCCACGTAATCGGAAAGAGACTTTGGACTGTCCGGAATCATTCTCATATGCCCTATTTACAAACACTTATTTGTGAAAATTATCGAGGCGTAACACTTCTGAATACTACTTACAAAGTACTGTACAGACTGCAACGTGCCACTTGAGCCTATTAGTTCTGATTCCTGAACATAACCTAAGAAATACAACGGTTTTGCATCGTTACTCTATATGACGATTTGAAACTTTTAACATACTTTACTCTGTAATTTCAGAACCGGAAGTTTTTTCCGAATGAAATTCAAAAACAGCAAAGACCATTCATTTGAGGCTAAGTTTGTGAAAATCGGTTCAACTATCTATGAGAATGTGAAGTGAGTTCCATTTCAATATTTTTGGTCACTAATTCCAGAACTTCCGGAACCGGAAACTAGGACCATAAACAACCGAGGTCGATTCGTTTGGCCGGCAGATACCATAACCTAAAAAAACGAAACAGTTATGGACTGAGGAATATTCATCGGAATTTTAAACACACTTTACCCTGTAATCCCGGAATCGGAAGATAAAATGGTAACCTATGAAACCAGGACCTTTCATTTGATTCTAAGCTTGTGAAAATTGGTTAATCCATTTCTGGAAAATGGAAGTGAGTTCCATTTGAGAGTTTTTCCAATATTATATCCGGTGCTTTCGGAACCGGGAACTAAGATCCGAATTAAATTTGTTGGTCATCAACTAGCCAGACCTGATCAATTCTAGAATTATATTGTTAGATGAAAGGATTTTGCTCGTTTTGTCAGAGCCATGTATCAGTTCGGCTGAAAAGTTCGTATCGTTTAATAGAAACACACATTTTTTTGCCAAAATTCGTTTGTATTATTCAACATAATTGCCATCAGAGGCGATACAGCGATTATAGCGATCTTCCAACTTTTCGATACCATTTTTGTAGTACGATTTGTCCTTTGCCTCAAAATAGGCCTCAGTTTCAGCGGTTACCTCTTCATTGCTTCTTAATTTTTTTTTATCAGCGAGCATTTTCTTGAGGTCTGAGAACAGAAAAAAGTCACTGGGGGCCAAATCTGGAGAATACGGTGGATGAGGGAGCAATTCGAAGCCCAATTCGTTCAATTTCAGCATGGTTTTCAATCATCAATTCGTTGTTGTTTTTGATCGATTGTGAGCTCACGCGGCACCCATTTTGCACAAAGCTTTCTCATATCCAAATATTGGTGAATAATATGTCCAACACGTTCCTTTGATATCTTTAGGGTGTCAGCTATCTCGATCAACTTCACTTTACGGTCATTGAAAATCATTTTGTGGATTTTTTCACGTTTTCATCGGTAACAGCCTCTTTTGGACGTCCACTGCGTTCATCGTCTTGGGTGCTCATATGACCAGTACGAAATTTTGCAAACCACTTACGAATTGTTGCTTCGCCCGGTGCAGAGTCTGGATAACACTCATCAAACCATTTTTTGGTATCGGCGGCACTTTTTTTCATCAAACACACGAAATTCCTTTTTTCCATTTTTTTCACAATAACAAAAGTAGCTTCACTCAAAATGCAATATCTCACAAACTAATAATCAGACAGCTGTCAAATTTATACACGTATCTTTTGAAGGTTGGTACTAACTGAAAATGGTATGGATTTATTTTTGGGGGCGCCCTCTCATAGAAACGATACGAACTTTTCAACCGATCTGTTATATACTGAGATCTCTTTTTACGCGGGGGATACGTACCGCGTAACTATGTAGATCCGCGTGAGAAAAACCTCAGAATGGAAGATTTTTTTGTGTGATGCCAAATGTCTTAGGAATGCATGAAACGTCCAGATCTGTTGTAATTTCAAAGAAACTTTTTTTGTCAAAACCGATTTAGGAACTTAGAAAAAATTTGAGATTTCCGAAATCGAACATTTTTTTAAGCCAATTTTCTTAAAAATGCATGAAAAGTCGAGATCTGGTGTAATCAGAAATTTTCTTTTACATCGAAAATTTTCTAAGTGTCGAGATAACACCAGATCTCGACGTTTCATGCATTTCTAAGACAAAGTAAGAAAACCGCGTTACTTCGGAAATCCGCTCAAAAAACGCGTAACTTTGAAAATCCGCGCAAAAAAGCATAGTAAAAAACCATTTGCTGTTACCTCTGAAATTCCTCGAGGAAGTCACCTTGGATCGTTTATATATTTATTGTATCGCAACGATCCAAATTTTTCTATCAATTGTTCTAGTGACTCAGAGTTCCTATAAAAACAGTTGGATAATTTAACTAATTGGTGTAACATCTACAACATGGGTTTTAAGGGATTACCGCATTTGGCTTAAAGTCGTTTGGCATAATACCGTCTGGCATAACGCCGTTTTACATAATGGTTATTTGGCATGATGGTTATTTGGCATAATGGTCATTTGGCATAACAGACATTTGGCATAACAGATGAACAAGCTGTTTAATAGAAATTGTTCTAATTTACTGCAATTTTGAAAAGTCTAATGCGGCTCGCTGCCGCTCGTTCGGACTTAACTGAGGGATAGCACTTAGCTTTGGGTAATCCGGGCAAACGCCCGCAACTAAACAGAGGTGATTCCGACGGCGGGTCGCCGGCGCACCTCGACCTGAATCATCTATGACGAACAGAATATTGTGCTAGCACTAAGTGAGTTGCTTATATGAAATGATAGTGTACTATTTTATACTGAATTTTAAAAATAAAAAATAATGATGCTATTTCACTTAATATTCTCGAAATATTTGGCCGAATATAAAATTCATATATTTCGTTCGAGTTTTCTTAGCACAACATCACTCGATCGAAACACAAACGAAAATTTACATTAGATTAAAATATTGCAAATCTACACACTTAAATTTTTTAGCTGAGTCTCGGCAAAAAAATGCCGAGATTCGCACAGCCGAGTAATCAGCAATCATCTCGGCAAAAATAAAATTACTGAGCGTCTCGGCACCCTCAAATTTGACAAACGTCAAATATTGCCGAAATTGTCAGCACAAGATTTACTGTTTGCTCAGTGAAACGTTCACTGAATATTCGGCAATCCAATAAAACGAAAAATGAAAAAATAAATTACCGAATCATCAGTAATTAAAAATCTAGTCAATTAATTTTGTTTGTAATTTCTCAACATTATAAACACGCCATTCAGGATCAAAAATTCATTTTAATAACACTTAAAGGAGGCTTACAAATTTGTTGCCAGTTGTGTTTAAAGCCTTTACCTGAAAACATGTAGCATAAAAAAGCGGCGTTTCCAGATGCGACCACCTTGAGTCGAGCTGGAAATATGAAAATAAAAATATATATTGATTTTTGCCTTACAAAAATGTTCAATATTTAATTATGCATATACGGTATTGTTCAAAAAATAAACTTACTTTGATCTATTGAATTATTCCATGCATTGGGTTATTTTTTCGCATATCCTCCAAAGTTTTGTCTCGAGGACGCTTTGAGCCCCGTGTTGGGTGTTTTTCCCTTATAATCGCGAGTGCTCTGATAAAGCGAAACATATCACTATATTTATTCAATATTTTTACTTGTAAGTGGTTCCACGCTTCTTCGACGATTATCCATTTTTTCACTCGAGAATTTCATCAAAAAATAATCGCACAATGCGAAGCGAAAATGTAACGCGGCAATAAATGACAGCTGTCGTGCTGAATCTCGGCAACAGCTAGCGCATATTCCGAAATCTCGGCAAACGTCTCTGCTGATGTCGGCATATCTGTTGTTTACTGATAAATTCAGCAAGCAATTATGCCAAATTTCGGCAAAGTGAAGCATTTTACCGAAATATCAGTGAACGCATTTAACGAAGTTCAGAAACATGCGTATTGATTACTGAGCAATCAGCAAATTTACGTGTTGCTGATCAGTTTCGGCATTTTATTATGCCGAGCTCAAGAAATGGTTTTAAGTGTGTAATTATTATTATGACAAATGGCATTATGCTTAATGACCATTATGCCAAACAGCGTTATACCAAATGGTATTATGCCAAAAGACCTTATGCCAAACGGACCGCCCCTGGTTTTGAATGCCACTAAATGCTTCGTCATCTCTTTTAGTCGCAAAAATTCTGTATTCAAGTTCGACTATAATATCCCACAAACTGCTCTCGAACGCGCATCCTCTGTTAAGGACCTGGGTGTTCTTCTGGATTCCAAGTTAAATTTTACGGAGCACATAGAATTTACTATCTTCGAGGCCTCGAAGCTATTAGGATTTATTTTCCGCGTTAATAAAAAATTCTTTGATGTACATTGCTTGAAGGCTCTATATTGCGCTTTAGTTAGCTCAACTCTCGAATATGCTGCTGTCATCTGGTCACCTTATTACCAAAACGATATCCAAAGCATTGAAGCGATTCATGGCAAATTTGTCCGATTCGCTCTTCGACGTCTTCCATTAAAATATCCTTTAAACTTACCGAGTTACCATGACCGCTGAAAACTGATTGGTCTCGATTCTGTCCTTCGCGATGTTTGTAAGGCTAGTTTTGTGGCAGACCTACTTCAGTCGCGAATCGATTGCTCCGAGCTATTGTTACAATAAGACATTTGACGTCATAATCCTCGATCCTATTTTTTCTTCGGATTTCCTATGCTAGAACTAATTTTAGATAGAACGAGTCCATTATTAGCATGTATCGCATATTTAACAAATGTTTCAGTTATTTCGGCTTTCATTTATCACGTAATGTTTTCGAAAAATCGTTCCACATGTTATTGTCTCATTAGATTTCTTTTTTATAGAAGCACTAGATTAAGGAAATGTATAATTTGGATAATTGTAATATGTTGATGCAAAAGATGAAGGGGTTTTATGCCTACTGGAGAGCAAGTTTGACGGAAACCAACTCCAGTGGGTTTTTCCTAGCTCCAAATAGAAAAATCTAAGAAATTATAAAGATTAAATCAGATCATTTTGATGTGGTCTACCTTAAAATTCTTCTTACCGAGAAGGAAAAGTTAGACGAGCAAAAAGATCTTGAAACAAAAAAAAATGAAATCTCGTTAACTTCTTTTAAAAAAACTTATGCAGAGTTTTAGATTATATTCAAGTGGATTTTTAAGTTCTGCGGAACATAACAACTGTATTTTTATGGTGTAAATGCTTCGCTCGAATATCGCGCGTTTTAGTTTACAACTTTGCGCGGATTTCACGCGTTTTAGTAGTCGACTTCGCGCGGATCTCGCGCGTTTTGATTTCGAAATTTTTCGTAACAACCCTGAATTTAGTAACTAGTTTTAGTCCGAGACACCAGTATAAAACCCTCCGAAAGGTCAATAAAGACTGTCCCATGAAGTATGGACGCAACCAAAAACCGCTGCCATTTCGCAATACAACGTATACTGAAGGCATTCGAGCAAAAGAAAAAGGTTTCAGTTCGGGATGTGGCCAAAAAGTGGGCATTTCGAAGTCAAATGGTCTTTGTGCTAAAGATCGTTTGAATCTTCGAACCTATAAGAAGCAGAAACAACCAAAACGTAGTCCGAAACAAGAAGCATCGATCAGGCCGAGGGTTCGAAAGCTGTACAATACGATTCTTGCTGGAAATTAGAACTGCATAATCATGGACGACGAAACCTACGTGAAACTCGGTTACAAATCCTTGCCGGGACCACAATATTATACGGTTCGGGAAGGGCAAGTGTTAAACCAGTCCGAGACAACGATCGAAGTCGAAAAATTTGGTATGAAAACTATGGTCTGGCAAGCAATTTGTAGTTGCGGTAAGATTTCGAAACCCTTCATCACCACTGCTTCAATGAACAGCGAAATATACATCAAGGAATGTTTACAAAAACGACTTCTACCCATGATTCGAAGCCACAAGGATCCTGTTGTCTTCTGGCCAGATCTTGCATCTTGCCACTACTCGAAATCAACGGTAGAATGGTATACTACCAAAAATGTCACTTTCGTCCCAGAATTTTGTGCCAAGAACCAAGAGCCAAAGCCCTGTGGTCATAATGGACAAAATCAACTTAGAAAACTTCTGGAACCTACAAGAAAGCAAACTGGGTTCGAAAAAAACTGAAGTTTTTGGAATTGCAGAAGCAATTTAGCCGACCCGCAAGTTGTTACTCGCTTTTCGTCTACTCGAGCCATCGGAAGTATTATAATGAAAACGGTCCTTATAAAAAACTAAAATGTGTGAAGAAGTAAGTTCAAGCTTCAGTATAAAAATGTGGTTATTTGATTATTTAGGAAAGACTCAATCTCCTGGAAAACAAGGAAAAACTGTGCAATCACTGTGAAAGGCGACTTTTGAACCAAGGCCCGGAGAGCCGAATGCCATATACCATTCGACTCAGCTTGACGAAATGAGCACATGTCTGGGTGTATGTGTGTATATGTATGCATGTATGTGTGCACGGAACGACCGAAATTAGCTCTGCGCCTAATTCGTATTACTGTTTTTGAATTAGTTGATTTTAACAACAAAATTTCAAAATAACTATAAAATTAGTTAAAATTGAGAATTTACTTTGCTGAAAAAAACTCTTATTTTTAGAGAATGTGTTTAGTTGGTGAATATTTTGGACACAAACCAGCAATATTTAAATCCAACACGAAATTCTCATTGACAACTAATTTTGTTATTAAAATCAGAATTGTTTCTATTTATCTATCACCATCATTACTGAAGGACAGCACAAAAAAAAAAACAAAAATGAAATTGGTTTTATTAACAAGTTTATTAGTCAAAAACTCATGAGAAGTGTCAAAGCAAAACAATCCATTAAAAAGCTAAAAGGGACAGTCTTGTTGAAACTGCTTGCAAATTGTTTAGATGTTTTTCGCATGTGTTACGATATATCCATATATAAATTTCTAAACCGATATGTAAAAATGACGTAAACTGTTAGTGGAAAGAGTGCTCAAAGTTTTCAGTGCGAGTGTCGATTTGTCTCGATAATAATCTAGAACATTGCCGACGATACCTATACAGTCGGACCAATCGTTTATGAGACATATAATTTGGAAAATTTTCCTGAAATTTCTACTCATTCGCTTCTCAAATGTCATGCTACGATCAAAATGGTGTATTGATTATGCAAAATGTCTTTATGGCCACAAAATCAATCTTATGGTAAATATGAGCCAAATCAGAAATTTATTATAAAGAAATCGTCATTTTTTTATGGAATCGTTGTATTCCGAAAGTGGAAGGCAGAGCCAGATAAATTACCCACAATAAAATAGGATTGTTTATGTAATCATATGTATGTATGTATGTATGTAATAAATTTATGTTGCAGTAGTCGCATCGTTTGCTTAGAACGAGTCCAAGATGTTATACCAATCATAGGTTTCTATGTTCGGCTCTGGTGAGTCATCAGCCTTCTGTTAAGTAAATGAGGTGTCAACATTTTCTTTGTAACTAATCTTGCATCCTTCGCTGTCAACGACAAACGTGCTGTTGAAAACGTTCACTTTGAGTTAGAACGGTATCGATTCGAGAATATTTTCCTCTAGGCTACTATTATAAACTAATTGACAGGAAACATGATGGAATCAATAAGCATTCCGGTAAGACCACCGTTCCGACGCATCGCAACGCACTGCTGATAAAAGGCACCGGATGACATATGCCACAACCATCATTGATATGACCTAATTGAAAACTCATTTCATTGCGTTTCACTTAACATGTCACCTACACTAAACGTTTGGATGTCGGAGGTGATTTCCTATTCATAATGCAATAGTCTCTCTCTTCTCGTACGGTTTGAACAGTGTGTTACAGCGGTTCACCGGATGCACCACCCGCAAGGAGTCTGTGCATCTATCCCCATTTCCTGTTCCCGTCCAAAGATAATGGCAGGCTCCTGCTAGCTGCTAAAGGCAAGTATGTGAAGGTGGATGTTTTTCCATTCTTTTTTTTTCGTCTTCTGCACTACTTATACTCTTACATTCCGTCACTTGCACAGAATGCAAACGAGTTTTTTGCCCGAAAGGGTCTTACCATGGCACTGAACCGTACACCTGACGAAGTAACGACGTGGACGCATAGTCAACCTTGGCATCGTTTTTTTTTAAATCATCTGATATGGAGGAAGCATGAAACTTGCGCAGATAAACGACGGAAGTTGGTCTCAGGATATGGCCTACATCGGAAGCTGACAGTGTAGGGATGAAAGCTGGGGTGGTTCCATTTATTCGATGGCAAGAAACGTATATAAACCGAATATGAGCTGCCATGTTTGGGAGCAAAGATTTCGAGATGTTCGCTAATAGGTTCGGCAGCAGTGGCATTAAGGTTGATGCTCCCGTTTTGACTGACATGAGGCAAACATAATGGCTAGGCGGATCCAGCATTGGAAAATGTTATGACAAAACATGCTAGCACTGTACTTCGGGATGGAAGGCGGGAGGAACCGAAGCTGGCGATATTTGTCTCGTATCCCTGTGTTCAACCCTGCCCATCTATTAGCAGTAAGACGCACCTTCTAGCACAGTAGGGGGGGGGGATTTCAAAAATACAACGTTGCTTACAAATATGGCGTTTCCTTTCGCCTAAATCCACGCCACGTGGCAGTCAATCCACTCAATCATCTTGTCCTCCTGGCAAACAGCCGTTCAGTTCAGTTCGCTTCTGAGGCATTTGATTTTCCACTTCCATCAGGAAGCCAGGGTTCTGGTAGTGAGTTGATTGATGATAACGATTGGGATGCGCTCGATCAAGATAGCTCGAATAGGGGGAAAGATTCCGATACTTCATGAGTTCATGGTTTGTTCATCGAGCTTGACGTTAAGTTTTCAACTACCGCTAGACTCTTTTACTCTTTCAGCAAAATAGTAAGCTTTTTCCGACACTTTACAACTTTGATCGAAAACCGGTACACATCATTAACGGCATTCTCACATCTTATGCCAAATTTAATAGCGATGATAGCTCTTCTATGACGCGGACGTTTCCACTATACCCTTCGGAAGTCCTAAATTCCGATAAAGTTCAGAGAAGTGAAACATCAAGACAGAAGCAATTACGACGTGATAGGATATTCCTGCTAACTTTTTCATGGGACGTCATAGGATACAAAAAAAGTAGAAGCAAAATTGCTCCCATCCCTTGCCGCTCGGTAGCAGCTGGTAGCAGCTCGTGCTGATGGTGGTAAAATTACGCTATACTAAATTTAGCTTTTAAAGTGTAATTATCACAAAAGGTCCTGCAGGCAGCCGGGCTAGTTTCCCACTGATTTCGCTCAGTTCTCTGTGCAGGTTCTCCATAAAATGTACAAGCACAGTTCGATACCGACGTTCGGTTAGCAGGTAGAGCATAAGTTTTTACACGGATCGTGTGCCACTAACGCGTGTGCCAATGGCAAGCTTCAAAAAAAAGTTGTACCACCGTAAAGTGATTAATTTCGTTTGTTGTTTGTCTTCTTCTGTTGGTTTGATTTTACGAGCAATGAACGGATGCCTATCTATTCGATAAATGAATTTCTTCTGGCTGCGAAATTTTCATTTGATCTTTTCGCATTTAAAGTAGGTCAGACAGCTAAATTTGTTTGCGTTCTCACAACGAGCCTCCAAGTTTTGTTCAAGTAGATTAATTGGTAAACCACATGCATTAAACGATGTGATGCAGAGTGTTAGGCTCAAACGCATCAGTTGAAGTTTGTAGTGACACACCTGGGAACAGATCATGATGATGATGATGAAATAAATGATGATAGTTCACAAATATTAACTCTTGGTCAATAGAACGGCGACGACTGAATGCTATCGGCTTCTACGATAGTAGCAGAATGAGAGGGTGCGAATTAGTGTATATGAAATTGGTTCTAATTTATCCATACTATTCATCAATTTTGATTTGTTTTTATAAAAACCGTCGATAAATTTCATAGTATTTTCAATGAAGTTCCGACAAGTGAACATTTAGAGGATTTTTTAATACAAAGTAACCGGTTTGTGCGAAAAGAACATATTTATTTTAATTTTCTTCGCGTGTCGCCTTCGGTTCATCAATGCTTATAGCAGTTCAAATTGAATTGCTAAGCAAAGATGGCAGTTCATTTTGAACTGCTTTCAACACTGAAGGCGAAACGTGAAGAAAAAAATTCCGACAAGTGTTTTTGATCTAATCCTTACAGAGTTCAACATCTGTTGAAACTATAAAATGCGTCTTATCCCTAAATACGCATGGAAATACTTCAAGCAACTGTGTCTGGCGTACATGCGTATAAACAGATGACACATACATCTGTTTTATACGCATGTACGCGGTTGAAATTCTACGTTTTCAAAATGTCGCGTATTGAAAAGGAAGTGAAAATTAACGTTCTGGACACCTGGCTAAGTGAGAAGGGTATTACTATGCGAAAATTGGCCAAGCGGTTTGGAATTCATCATGCCAGTGTTAAAACCATCATTATAAGGTCGGAATGATCCAGCGTATCAAGAGGCGAAATCACTTGAAGACCTAAAAGAAGCAGAAAATCTCGAAACAAAGTGTAGAACAGAAGAAGCGAGCAGCAACAAGGACCCGGAAATTGTATTCGCGTCTTTTGAAGTGTCCGGATGCATGCGTTTTGAAGGACGATGAGACTTATGAAAAGGAGGACTCAAAAAACCCTTCCAGGTCCACAATACTTTATGTCTCCAGAAGAGATTGCTGCCTTTATATAAGAAGCATAGTACACCTCCACTATTTTGGCCGGATTTAGCGTCGGCTCACTATGCCAAAACCACTCTCAATTGGCTTGCGGAAAAGGGTATAAATTTCATTGAGAAAAATATCAATCCACCAAATTTCCCTCAGCTTCGACCCATTGAACGTTACTGGGCAATCGTGAAAAGGGTCTTAAAGAAGACTGGTAAGGCAGCTGGGAACATGCAGAAGTTCAAAACAATTTGGGCTCAAGCGTCGATCAAAAGTTCGAACATTTATGAAGAAATAACTTAAATTTCATTCGGTTTTCTTATGCTCAAGATTAACCTCGTACAATTCTTGGTTTGAATAAAATATCGTTTTTTATCATAATTTGAAAGAAAACTTTGTGGATAGCTTATTTTCGATACACTCCTTATCCGGATCTGTCAGTAAGAAAACTTGAAAAAAAGTACGGGTGTGTAATGTCAGAGACATAACTGGATGTCGTGAATACGAATAAAACTGACACAATTTCTTTCTACTTTCGAATTCGATTATTATGGTTCTAAAAAGAACCGATTTAAAGAATTCTGAAATTAGGAACTGGATCTGAGTTCAAGAACTAAATTCAGAACTTAGAACAGACTCAGAACTCAGTTGGATTTTAGTTCTAGAACTACAATTTCGAAACTGAAATCAGTTCCGGAATCATTTTCCAGAATCCAGTTCAGTACGCAGACTCTGAATTCTAAACCCACATTCCGGAACTAAGCTCTGAAAGTTGAAAACGATTGCATAGAGTACAGTAACGTAAATTCCGCATAATTCTTTAGGATTATTATTATGGTTCTAAAAAGAACCGAATAGAAGAAGTCTGGAATAAAGAACAGGACCCTGAGTTCCAGAACTAAATTTAGAACCAATAACACTCAGAATCCAGTTTCAATTCTAGAACTGCAATTTCTTTTTTTTTCCCTTTATAGGCTGCTCTGGCCGAGGGGGGTGATTACAACGATCCACACTTTCCATACCAGACGAACTAGGCTATGGTGCCCAAATGAACACTAGTAACGAAGGAGGAAATCCTCCAGCATGTAACCCAAGCGACAGATTCCTTTTCGGTTATCAATTTGCAATGAAAGATACGAATATCTTCTATTGCAAGTTCACCAGAGAATTTGTCACTTGGGAAGGAAGTATGTGCTTCACCCTGTAACCAGTCAATCATTGAGTCGTGCGTCTGTATCGTATTGGTATTTTGTCATCCTACCAGCTGCTTCTGTGTCTTAAATGTCCTCGTCGATGAAGCTTTGCAAAATTTCGCACTGTATCCGCTTCGGTCTTGGCCCTGCTTTCCTATATAGTCTTTTATGTCTGAAGCGGTACAAACGATTATTACTTTAAAGTTCCTAAATCAATGTAGATATGTTTGGTCTACTAACACTATCCATTCTCATCTGCTCTGATTATTTCTATCTTTGTCGAAGTTACGTTACATTACCTTTTCCCATTGCATCGCTTTTTTGACTATGCTGACTATGAAACCTGTTAATATCTCAATGTGATAATTTATCAAGAATAAAGAAATAATAATAATTACTATAACAATAATAATTTCAATAAGAAATAATTTGGTGTACTATTGAAGCGAATATACAGTGATCATCTCCAGGTATTTTTTAATTAACATTACTCCTCATAATAATAATAATAATAATAATAATAATAATAATTATAATAATAATAATAAAAATGATTAAAAAAAAAGTGTTGCACTCACCTTTCTCCTTCATCACACCACTACTTACCAAGAGTTAGGTTGTTACCTAACATATTCATCCTTCATCACTATCGTGCTACATTCTGGGGGTTTTCCTTCTCACATCTTCCTGGTCTTGAATCCTCGATGATAATCCTCTGCTTCATCAATCTCATTTAATTTATTTTTTCATGATGCACATAGAATAAAATAAAATCAGATGTTAGTGCTTTCGTTAAATTATAAAATGTAAGGGTGCGCATTTAACACTAGATTGCCCATGAAAGTCACAATATGTAAACAATGGAAGGATTGCTTAGAATTTTGTGATCTTTATTTAACTCTTAATTTAACGTTATAAGCACTCAGGCACTCTGCACTAGCTTTTAGTTAGTCTGTCAGTGACTTTCTTTCTTTCAATCATTTTGACTGCTTTTGATCAATTTAGGTCCATACTAAGTTTTGGGCCTTCTAGTGTTGAGCACGCATCCAGGAAACAAGAACTACATGTATTTCGTGAAGAAATACTAGGTGTGACTGTATGAAATGGTCCACGTGAACCGTTCTCTTCCAGAAACACAGATCTCACACTCTTAGTCAGAAGGTGACATCTGTGTCCAAGTTGGAGAAATCTAAGTACATTCAAACCTTTCCCGATTTGAGAGTGTATTTACACCTGATCAATTAGTTTCGCCGTCATTGCAATTTGTAAACATTACCGATACCGAACCGGATCGGAAAGGTTTGAAAGTTCCTAAACGGTTCATAAGATGTCAATTTACTCCTATTCCTGATAACACTAGTCCTCCTTTTCGAATTAAATTCACCAAGTTCAGGACGAATATGATATATTAACATTAATCCCAACTGGATCAAGATAATTCAAATTGGTGACCAAATCCAGGCATAAGAATGCTCGAAACCACCTAATGACCTATTGTCAATTTCAAGCACTATTAGTCCTGTCCACTCCGTGATCGATCCAGACAACATAATAATTTTCATTTTTTTTACATTTATAAGCGAACGATAGATCTCGGTATGGGCCGACTTTGTCAATACGCGAAGTGTAAATTGACTCCCACCCCCATCCGCCAAGCGGGGGTACGCACCCTGTAGCTCATCATCCAAAGCCCAGGGAGTTTCAATTCTAGAACTGCAATTTCGAAACTTAAATCAGTTCCGGAATACAGTTCCAGAATCCAGTTTCAGCACGCAGGTTCTGAATTCTAAACCTATACTAAACTCAGAAATTTAAACTTCTTGTTAGGACTACCGATAAGCAAATGAGAGTTGCGATCTGATGGCCAGCAAGCGAATGAGAGTTGCGACCTGAGCGTTTGAGGTTTTAACCACGCAGAAGGTGCATTCTCTGTCGCTGCTGGTTGAAGGTTTAACTTCTCTCGCCTTGACGGCCAGCAAGCGAATGAGAGATGCGACCTGAGCGTTTGAGGTTTTAACCACGCAGAAGGTGCATTCTCTGTCGCTGCTGGTTGAAGGTTTAACTCCTCTCGCCTTGACGGCCAGCAAGCGAATGAGAGATGCGACCTGAGCGTTTGAGGTTTTAACCACGCAGAAGGTGCATTCTCTGTCGCTGCTGGTTGAAGGTTTAACTTCTCTCGCCTTGACGGCCAGCAAGCGAATGAGAGATGCGACCTGAGCGTTTGAGGTTTTAACCACGCAGAAGGTGCATTCTCTGTCGCTGCTGGTTGAAGGTTTAACTCCTCTCGCCTTGACGGCCAGCAAGCGAATGAGAGATGCGACCTGAGCGTTTGAGGTTTTAACCACGCAGAAGGTGCATTCTCTGTCGCTGCTGGTTAACTCCCGCTGCTGCTGCTGATTAAGTCCTCTCGCCTGGATGGCCAGCAAGCGAATGAGAGATGCGATCTGAGCGTTTGAGGTTTTAACCACGCAGAAGGTGCATTCTCCGTCGCTGCTGGTTAACTCCCGCTGGTTGAAGGTTTAACTCCTCTCGCCTCGATGGCCAGCAAGCGAATGAGAGATGCGACCTGAGCGTTTGAGGTTTTAACCACGCAGAAGGTGCATTCTCTGTCGCTGCTGGTTGAAGGTTTAACTCCTCTCGCCTTGACGGCCAGCAAGCGAATGAGAGATGCGATCTGAGCGTTTGAGGTTTTAACCACGCAGAAGGTGCATTCTCCGTCGCTGCTGGTTAACTCCCGCTGGTTGAAGGTTTAACTCCTCTCGCTTCGATGGCCAGCAAGCGAATGAGAGTTGCGACCTGAGCGTTTGAGGTTTTAACCACGCAGAAGGTGCACTCTCCGTCGCTGCTGGTGGATAATTATTTCGGACCCTCGACGACAGTCTTCTTGCTCAGATGGCCAGCAAGCGAATGAGAGATGCGACCTGAGCGTTTGAGGTTTTAACCACGCAGAAGGTGCATTCTCTGTCGCTGCTGGTTGAAGGTTTAACTCCTCTCGCCTTGACGGCCAGCAAGCGAATGAGAGATGCGACCTGAGCGTTTGAGGTTTCAACCACGCAGAAGGTGCATTCTCTGTCGCTGCTGGTTAACTCCCGCTGCTGCTGCTGATTAAGTCCTCTCGCCTGGATGGCCAGCAAGCGAATGAGAGATACGATCTGAGCGTTTGAGGTTTTAACCACGCAGAAGGTGTATTCTCCGTCGCTGATGGTTGATGATTCCACTTCCACGACGTCTGCTTCCACTGAACGCACGAAAAGAAATGATCGATTTTCGACCACGGTTCCCCTTTTATACGCATTCAGTTGAAGATATGTGCCTGACTACCTCAAAATCGTCTTCCTTGCGCGAAAAACCCAAGCGAAAGTGAAGAGTTTTCCGGGTTGTTTTCAAATTTTAAGAAAACCTAATTTTTGAGTTGTTTGTGGTTATCGCACACTGTTGAAAATATTATCCTGAATTCCTGATCATATTTTTGATGAAATGGTGAAAGAATTATGTTGCTACCATTAATACAAGTCGAGATATTTACGATTAAGTTCTGCCCATTCTTCCATATGGCTAATTTTGAAAAGGCGCCCCATAGTAAAGTAAGTCGTATTCACGACAAAAGTTTGGTTTTCCTGCAAGCACTGTCCAATCCATCTTTTAATATACGTTTGACAACGAATGCTAAGAGTTGATGAAAATGTATGTCATGCACCACCAAAAGGAGATGAAGGCGAAGCAGACATTTCAGGAAATACCAAATCTTTCGGTACGTACTGTGGCTAAGAATAAACCAGTTTTAATCCACCTAGATTACATCACTAGGATGCCTTTCTCATATCAATCATACTGTGTTATTCTTCAAAATAATTATCTTCAATTCTTGGAGGAATAATCGGAATCGCTTTGTTTGACCGTCTGCTGATAATGACTACCGATTGAAGCAGTTTTGATGTTGATTTAGTTTTTTTTTAAGTTTTTTGTTTCGCCCCTTTGAAGCGATGGTATAAAATTTTAAACACACTGCACCGTATAATTCCGGAACCGGAAGTCGGATCCGGATAAAATTCAGGAATTCCGTATGGGACCACAGGACCTTTCATTTGAATCTAAGTTTGTCGGTTCAAATCGGTCAAACCATCGCTGAGAAAAGTGAGTGAGATCCACTTGGGAAAATATGACCACTATTCCCGGTGCCTCCGGAATCGCAAACCGGGATCCATAATAGCCGGAATGAGTTTTGATACCAGTTTAGACCATTTTTCAAGGTTTTGTTTTGCCCATTTAAGTGATGGTATGAAATTTTTAACAAACTTTACCCTATTATACCGGGTCCTCGTAGCCTGGGGGTGTTTTCTGCGGACCCACAGAAGAATGCGGCAACCTTTGAAACGTTTCCACGCCATTAATATTATTATTATTATTATTATTATTATTACTAGCTGAATTACCCGGCGTTGCTCGGAAATGTTTCGTGAAGGGAAGGTCGAAAAAAAAACTCTCGAAGTTGTCCTGCTTAGTGAAATACTCCGACTGTAGTGAAACATAACTTAGACGGCAACCCGATTCAACAATACTCCGTTCATGTTCAAAATACCTTCTTAGTAACCTCCGAGTTTCATATGTATATGTGCTTGTAACGTACTTCCGTACTTCCTCATCACATTAGAGCTACAATACCTTTGGCTTCCATGGCTAGAAACACTTGCTACTGCCTCCTCTTTATAAAAAATTCATGACATCATGAATTGTTCAAAATTTTCCATCTGATAATGATTATTTTATAACGAAAGGTTGTTTAACATCATAACTACATTCGTACTATAGAATGACGTTTTTATATAATTTATTTTACCAAGGTTTTAACCATTTTGGTAGTTCATCGGAGAGGAAAACCTATAGAATAATGATTCAGTTAATACAAATGTTGTTGAAATCCTATTTCCATCACCTTGAGTCGACAGTTTTCTCAATTTACATAATAAAATGCACATTGATTGTATGATTTCGTCAATTCAGATCAATGTTGAGAATACTTTCCCCTTCCTCTTGAGAATATTTTTGTGAACCTCACTCAGTTGCTAGAAATATACTGTACTCGTAAAGAAGTACCAATTTTTCTTAAAACCCGATCAATTTTCCCTTACACTTTCCATGTTCGGGGCACTTGCTACTCTCGCTCACCCTCAAAATAACCTTATAATCTATTTTGATTTAACTTCCTTTTTGTCAGTGAACTTACTACAGATCTTCTCCATGATTACCCTGTGTAGTGTATCTATCGATTCCCACCTTTGGTACATGAGCCAAACTTGGTGGCGATTCGTTTAGTTGTTTCGTAGTTATGCTGAAACTTAAATACACTCGCGTTCATAGACAGATAAAGATTATTTTCCCTTGGCTCTTTGAATTCCCCGGCAAAATGGAACCAGATCCTTTGAAATTATTAAAAGAAAAATACGACCTTGAAATTCTAGTCTAAATGTCGATTCTATTCAAATTTCGTCATTGACTCTCTCCCTCCTATGTTAAGGACACTTTCTACACACTTTTCCCCCTGAAAATGTCCTAATGATCATTTCTGAAGAGCAAGAAGTATCTGTGCCAAATTTGATAGCAATCCGTTCAGTATTTCCGGAGTTGCGCCGTTACAAACATTACATCCCCTTTTTAGAGGGACGTACTACATCCACCCCACACGAATACCCTAAGTTGCACAAAAAGTGCAACAGCTCCGGAGTTATGCCGTTACAAACATTGCACTCCTTTTTTAGAGGCACTTAATACACCCTCTCCTAACAGAATATCCTTATAATCTTATCTAAGTTTAGCATTAGCATTAGCATTAGAGACCGCCCGTGTGTTGCTACTCCGTTATTGATCTGGACCAATTGAGATTGCAAAATGATTTTTTGAAGCAACATGTTTGGGAATAACACATTGTTTCACACTGTGCAAACTGTATTGAACCATGCATGCTGATCAATACCGACGCCGGCCACGTCCGAATGCAGATCTACTTGGGAGGGAAAGGATTGTTAGTTCGATGCATGTTGGTACTAGGAACCGAGGAATCCTCTGCATTCCCACATGCATCACAGGAGAGGATACTTTGTTAGTAAATGTTTTAATAATGTTATCATGTGTTTATTGCTCTGGGTAGCCGGCTACCAAGAATGTTTTAAAGTATTATGGTTTTATGTGTTACTTTGTGCTGGCAATATAATGCACGAAACAGTCAATCTCCGAAATTGACAAAACTCCGGACAGCCGACTGTCGAGTATGCAGTCACTCGTTTATGCATCTACCTTTCGCGTTTTTTTTAGTCATGCAAAAAAAAACACATGCGGATTGATAAAAAAAGGTATCATCTCACTGCTAGGTGGATTAAGCACGTTTTTATAAATGAAACTACGTGATACAAAACAAACGAGCGAATAGGATTTAGACAAAAAAGCCGATTCACTACATTGAAATATTCTAAACAGTTATCATAAAATCATTTCAAATCACCAAACAAAGGTCAACAGATTTCACACGCGTCTTGATTCTTTATTATTTCCGCTTTATTATTTAATTATTTATTAAAATTATTAATTGGTTATATTAGTTGATCTGGGCAGCCGGCTACCGAGAAAAATATTAATTTACTGTTTGAAATATTAATATCAAGTGTTTTTTACTATGTATTCAATATACCGATATATGTTATCTCTGTTATTAACTTTGTAATATAAACGGATTTGCGCAATGGTTTATTTTTATCATTCATTTTATAATCCTGAAAGACAATCAATAACATGGAAGAAGAAATCATTCCTAATGAAACTTTTCTCCGAAGCTAGACGGAAATTGATAGATTGAATAAAGAGATGATTTAGTAAAATAGAGTAATCAGAAGTAAAACATTGAAAATATCTGATAACTGAAAGGAAAAAGAAACTCCTGCAATTGTCGCCTTTTACGACATGGAAGCAGGAACCCAGTGGATCTATTCTTGGTTCATTTTTTTCCGCCGGATTCCACACGGCATCTAGGCTGGTACAGTCCGGAGAGAGCTAATAGGTACTATCAATCTCCTAGTGGACCCCAGCCCCTTATCCTTATAATCTTATCTAAGTTGTGCAAAAAGTGTCTTCAAAAAGTACCGATTCTCGTCAAATTAGATAATAATTTTAATGACCACCTTTGTTAAGAACACTTGCTACGCTCCCTCCCCCCTCCCTTTAATCATATCTAATATATGCAAAATGTTTCTATGGTCTTAAAAAAGTATCGATTCTCGTCAAATTAGACAAATTATTTCATGAGCTCCCCCTGTTAAGAACACTTACTACGCTCCCTCCCCCCATAGAAATACGCGTATGATTATCTCAGAAGAGCAAGAAGTATCTGTGCCAAGTTTGGTGGCAATCTGTTCAGTCGTTTCGGAATTATGGCGTTTTAAACATTACACCCCCCTATTTAAAGGCACTTGCTACATCCACCCCCCATATAGTCATATCTAAGGTATGCAAAATGGTTCTACGGTCTTCAAATCGTATCGATTCTTGTCAAGTTATATGAACTTTTCCTTAACCCCCCCTTGTTTATGGCACTTGCTACGCTCCCTCCCATATAAATATACTCCCTAAACCATCTCTGCAATATAAGAAGTACCTGTGCCAAGTTTGGTGGCAATCCGTTCAGTAGTTTCGAAGTTATCGCGTTACAAACATACAAACTTACATCCATTTTTATATATATAGATTATTATTATTATTATTATTATTACTATTATTATTAATATTATTACTATTATTATAATTATTATTATTATTATTTAAAATGAAATATCATATTTCCTGCAATACTGCGACGAAAGAAGAGCATAACTTACACTGCAGTAACTGTTATACATTGTATCATATCATATTATTTCATAGTTTATCTTCCGTTATGTTATATTATGTTGTATGGTATTATACTGCATTGCATTATAACATATTATATTGTATTATATTATATTATATTGTATTATGCTCAAGTATATCGACAAAGGGGAAGGGGCAGGGAGTAGATCAGGGTATCTTACAATGACTTTATTATGACTGGATGATGGAGTGGATTGCCAACCTGAGCCACGCGGGGGAAGCTTTGTATTTCTCCCTGAAGGTCTGAAATGAGTAAGACGCACCCTTCTAACAAACAAACCATCTTTATTATATGACCGGATGTTCTTGCTGGAGGGCGCCGGGTCCTCAAAACCCATTTTGGTCTTCTTAACAACAATTATATGAAAGCTGAACTGAATGGTGGCTTCACACATACATACATACATACATACATACATACATCTGGCATGTGTTGAGTATTTAAATTGGTAGATTGATTAGTTTTCGATGAACAAAACGATCAGATCGTTTGAATGGTAGCTAATATTGAAAACATTTGTAGAGCAAAATTGCGCGCAATAATTCACTCGATAAATCTTCGGAAGACGATCGCTCGTAAAACTGTTCAAAAAGATGATGTTTTGAGAGCCACCATAATTTTACTCCGAAAAATTTATGTAATTAGATCAAATGAAGAGGTAGGAAGATGGCTTCTTCAGCAAAATGGGCGGTGAACTCAATTCATCTGCGTCCCTAATCATAAACTTTTTATTAGGCAATTCTGATTTGTTTACGTGACTTTTGATCACGGGTACCAACTGATTGCTATTAATATGGTAAACCCTGCGCTAAAACTGCGAGAAAGTTGGCTTTAACCCAACACAAGGACAACTGCTCGTTCTTTACTTGTATGGAAGTTTTACATACTGTCGCCCTCATTAACGTGTAACGCTCCCATCGGAACTTGGATTCGACTGAAATACTATAACAGTAATTGCATATCACACACGTAGGAACGGACTTAGAGTGATGATCGAGTTGATGTCTTTCATGCAGGCTGTCTGAGTTAGATTCGCTCAAAGTGTCAGAAAGTTTCTTCAGAAAGTCGAGTGGCGAACGACCGCAGGCCTAAAATTTCTATAACAAAAAAAACAGAAATTCGAAACTAACCACACTTCAAGCAAAATAATTGACAAATTATTTTCTGTTCACACATCTAATGAGTTTTCTATACATATAGCTTAACTTAAACTTCTAAAACAATTTTTAATCATCGACTTGGCAGTGAAAGAACTCGGCTGGTATCAAACACAATCAACATGAAAATTGTTACCAATCAGTTTGCCTTTTCCCCTTGATTTTGCGGTGGCTACTGCTGCTGTTGACGTTGGTAAAGTCATAAATCTATTTTGAGGTTTATTTCCAGTGGCTTGGACGTCCTTGTCAGCAAACAGAAAATGCGTGTAGACACAAGCCTAGAGCTAACCCAGTGCAGCCGTATCACCCGAATCAAGGTGCCAAGGTGAAAAAGATGGTCAGAAGGGCAATTGGTGTGGACCATCACCAGAGTGTCATCTCGGCCAAAACGCTCATCACACTTTACAGTGCAAACAGCCCAGTGAAAAGCCACACGAAACCACACGAAAAAGCTGTACATACGTCACTTACTGTCAGGGTTGAGCGTCGCGACGCGCTGCACTAAACCATACAGGTGCTACTGGTCTTTGTTGTGGCGTATGCAAAAAGTGCTATGTTTGCTTCCGTAATTTTTTTGCTCCCGCCCCCACAACGACGCTGTTTGAAATCGAAAAAAAAAAATAAACCAAAGAAGGTGGTTGAGATAGGAGACTCCGCCATTGCACTAGATATCCGTTTGCCTCCAGCCAGAATGGAAACTGAAGCTTTACGTGAGGAAAACTACACAAATGGATTTCAAAAATAGCACCTTTTTCAGTACACATAATGGAAGACAAACAAAGAGACGATAACAACTAAACTGCGGTCCTGCACGGGAAGGCCTCCTGTGCACTTGGGAAAACTCGAACTGAAGCCTCTGGTAAACAATGAGATAAGCTGGCGTTGCGAAGATATATCGCATATCGTACCGCATATATATGTTGAACTTTTTTTTATTTCTACCCGGACAGGGAGAAGGCAGGTGCGAACGACGGTGGTTTGTCCGTATTCACTCTGGTTGGTGGTCAAATGAAACTTTTGGCTTGCTGCCACCAGTTGCACATTCTCCATTGTATGCTAGATAGCGATAGTTTGGACAAGGCCCAAATTCAACAATTGTGACACAATTGTGCTTGTTGATTGGCCGGAGGTGTCGCGAGTACACGACGGCATACACAATGTTGCTTTCGGTGGGGGGAGGGGGCAGAGTTTGGCAACTGCACTTTAAACGGATATCCAGTTGTAGCACGAAAGCCATATGAAAACAGAATGTATGGCTCGATATCTCGGGAACTTTTTGTTTTGGTAAGCTTTGCATGAAGTACATGGAATCTTTTCATCAAATAAATAATATAAGGCCACAACATTTTTTTCATTACCTCTGATATATAATAGAGCAACAGAAGAGCCAACTTAGAAATGCGGACAGTAAAATCTGTCATAAAAAAACCTCGTAGTATACCATTATTTATTTGGATTTTTGAAATCTGAAAAATATCGTCCTCAATGAACTGTTTGCAAGCCCTTCTCCACTTCTCAGCGAAATGTGTCTCATCATATGCATGTCCTTTCGATTTCAATAACTTTCTATTAGACGAAGTTTCGGGGGGTGTACAGACAGTGTTTTACTGTTTTTGAATTAGTTGTTTTTAACAACAAAATTGGCAAAATAACTAATAAATCAGTTAAAATTCAAAGTTTACTTTGGTAAAAAAATCTTTTGTTTTTAACATAGTGAATGTGATTAGTTGCAAATATTCTGGATACAAACCACCAAACTTTCAATCCAACAGAAAATTTTCATTAACAGCTAATTTAGTGGGTGAAATCATAAAAATTGATGCTGTCTAACTGTTAAACTGTCATAACTGTTTAAAGATAGCACGAAGAAAACAAAAATGAAATTGGTTTTATTAAAAAGTTTATTAGTCAAAAACTCATGAGAAGTGTCAAAGTATCACAATTCATTGAAAAGCTAAAAAGTATAGTCTAGCTGAAACTGCTTGCAAATTGTGTTGATGTTTTTTACATGTGCTAAGATATATTCATATTTAAATTTTTAAACCGATATTTAAAAATGACGTGAACTTTTAGTGGAAAGTGTTGTTTGTGCCGAATTTGTGCACAATTGATATGATTGTAAATAACAATGTTTCTCACGTGGAACAGCAGAATGCGGCATCGAAACAAGAAGAAATGTATGTTTTCTTCTGTTCACAACATAGTTTTGGATCTAGATAATAAGATCCATGAAGAAAATGATGATTTTGAATAAAAATAGTTACGCTGATAGCAGAATGCCTGGTTTTCATTTTTGTTTATGTTTTTTCCCAGGGTGGCAATTAGCGATTAGCGAAACATATCTGGCCAACGGTTATGAAAGTGATCAGTTTTGCATTTCACTAAGGAATGAAGCATCAAAATTCTTGCAATTTTCTCAAAACATCAACACATTTTATTTAAACTTCTTGTTTTTTCCAATAATGCTCTTAATTGCAATTTTCTCAAAACATCAACACATTTTATTTAAACTTCTTGCTTTTTCCAATAATGCTCTTAATTGCAGCTTTCACATCATATTCGATTAATGGTGGTGTTTTGTAGTTTTCCAGAATTATCATCAGTCATTTTAAAGCCTAATGATGAAGAATTAAAGTCTTACAATTAAAATTAAAATACTTATTTTTCGAACTATTCAATCTGAATCAGTCTTTTTAAGGCTATCTGGAAAATCAGTCCTTCCTAAAACTTATGCAAGTTAGGGGTGTATTCTAGAAATGGGCAAAACCGTTCATTTCAAAGAACTGTTGAAAACTAAATAGTTGTACCGAAAGAATTAGTTCTACTGAACCGTTCTTTCGTTTTTCTGAAACTTTGCATGTTTCTTCGAAAATAATAATGAGTGCTTTTTGCATGTGTTCTACCAATAATAATTTTCTATATGTATATTCTAATGTATATTCAAATTCGCGAACTTCTACCAGATTTCTCAAGATAGCAAACGTTCCGAAAGAAGTAACGTATTTGTATACATACTCGCAGAACTCGATCACTTTCCTTTCTATTGAGAAGAGTAGAGAGCTATCATTCTTCAATAAAGAACTCCAGTTCACTCAATCTTCGAGGAGAACTAGTTCTTTTGGACCGTTCGCGGACTGATCATCTCTAGTGTGTTCCAATACTATTTTAGCCTTGTATAGTCTGGAAAAAAATTAAAAATTAAAATTTAAAAATTAAAAATGAATGAACTAAAGAACAACACTCCTCCCCGATTCCTTCTAACAACCAGTCGCGTGTCGTGACAAAATTTACGGGTTGTGCACTGCTTATATGGTATGATATCAGAACCGTTTCGACGTTGCAACTGAGACAGCAATTTGTTTTCAACTGCTATAAGCATAAGCCATCGAAGCCTCTCCCGAATGTGTGCATACAAGTTCTCATAGAGCCTATTTGTCCAGTTGTGCAGTGCACGAGGTGCACATGAGGACGAGACATCACTGCTAACAACATATACGATATTCTTTCAGAGTTGGGTTTTGGCGAGAGAACAAAATTCTTCTAGAATTCTTGAAATGTACGCTTGTCACTTTGGAAAAACAACAACAATCTATGCCTCTAGTGACTAAGATGATCTAAATTTGATTCGCCTATCACCGACAATCTTCGACTGCTCCTTCGTCGACATAAGTATCCTCATCATAGCTGATAATATTCGAAAACAATTAAACAGAGATTCACTGAACAGGCTCTTACGAACTCTGAAAAACTCGTTAAAGAAGGAAATCAAATACTCCTTGCAAACGTGAAAGTCGACAGCTTTGTCGATTTTGTGAATCCTACTGAAGTCAATACTAAGATTACTAAACAAGTATTGTCACAATTGGACATTACTGAGACAAATTTTGGTGAAATTAAGGGAATCATTAGCTGGCAACTAAAAACACGGCTCCTAAGAATTCTCAAAAAAATTATCAAACATGTTACCTGATGTTACTTTTACCATTATGCATACTTATTCTGAAATTTGAAGACAAACACTACTCTTTACTCCTTCTTCTGATTATTACGGTCCTGTCGGCAATTCTTCTATCCTACACTTTGCATAGAATAACGACTGAAACTATCAACTTTCGATCTGCTGTTGAAAATATATTGGAAAATACAGGAATAAACCGTAATAATTGAAAGAGAAAATAAACAAAGAGAAACTGTCATTCGCATTTGGAACCTTTTCTAATATTTGTCGAGATTTAATAGAAATCCAGCAGAAGCATCCAAATTATCCTTATTTTTTCATTATGAGCATTCATTGTGCTGTAATTGATGACAACTAAGAAAGCCCTTATTGATTTAAAATTACTGTCCCATACAAAAACCCTCGAGACATGAGGTGTTGGCCCCATTTCCAATGGATTGTGCACCGTTGAACCTGTGTGGGACAATAAAATGTTTCAAAACTTGTACTGAAGTTCAAACACAAAATTGCCTCCATCTTTTCATTTATTATATCAGGAAAATCATGATTCTGAAAATCGTTACTATGTTTAGGACTAGTAAATTTTTTCCCGGATTTGCACTAAAATTCCCGACTTTTTCCCGATTTTGCCTGGTAAAAGCAAATTCCCATTTTTTTCTCGGTTTTCCCGATTTTACCGGTCACTTGCCACCCTGTTTCCGTAAATACAGCACGGGAAGTCGCTATTGTATTTATACCTGTAATTTTTTTTTCAGAAATAGTGTGCCTTCTAGTGGTTAGTAGTCATTACAGTATGAACAATGTTTCGGTGACAACAGCAGATGGCAGAATCTAATGTTGGCTGTTATAACCGAATAAAAATTGGACAGTTCTCCAATTTCACCATCCACCGATAAAACCGGTAGTCTGCAAGTATAATATATTATACTTCATTATATTATTAACAAAAAAAACAAAGTTATATAAAAATAACCAAGTGATAATCCCTTGTACAATATATGGCTATGGATAAGTGTTTTCATTTAAACATGTTTTTTTTGTAATTTGGAGATATACTGAGAAATTTTGTCAGCGTTGCTAGAAATTATAATTGATTTCTAATACCTAGTGGAAATAGAGCAAAATTACACGAATTATTAAATGTGGTGTCTAAGATCAATATTTGAATTTAGCTAATATCAGTTTTAATCAGTTGCAATCACTGAAACTAACACTAAAATCAACAAATATTATTGCCAAAATCAACTAATAATATCAATTGAAATCTACAGAATATTATTGAAATTACCTTCTGTTAAATTCAACCATTCATATTTGTTAAAAACATTGTTTTTTGTTAAGTCAAGTACAAAATTAGTTGAATGAAAATGGAGTGTGTCTTAGCAAAGAAATGACAGCCCGTTGAATTGGTGAATTTAACTAAAAAATTTGCCATTTCAGCTATGGTTCTAGCATTTTTAAAGGAATAAGAGTTAACAATTCCAAATTATCAACATTAAGAGATTTTTAGTTGTCCTAAAAAATAATTAACTAAAATCAGTAAATCAACTAATTTTTTCGCCAAGTGCAGACTTCGGTCTTTGCGTGCAGTATACAGATTTTGCTCTTCAAACCCCATCTTCAAATAGCTGGTTAAACCATGTGATACTTTTTAGGAAACTTCGAAAAAGGTTTTGTATTTTTTAAATTGATTTAGTGAAGCAGTATGCGGGACCTATAATTGGAATGTGAATAAAAGTAAAAATAAGTTGTTTGCAAATTTCGTTAAATTTCAAACTGAAAAAGACATAATGCGATGAATTTTTCTGCGTGTTGGAAAAAGTAGTTAGGAAAAGTTGTAAAAAAGTGCTGTGACATACTTTTGCGTAAGCTATGAGTAATTTTTGATATATATTTGATATCTCTATTAAAACTTATCCTGATGAATCGTTTTCGCAACGAAATACCATTAATTTGTGCTGTTGTATTTCGTTGATGACAGGAGCAATAAATTTCAATTACTGGTTAAAGTGGCTGATTCCATTCAAAACGGTCTCATATAATAATAGACAATCAATTGGTTATTGATCAAACATCATTACGAAAAGTGTTGCTGTCCATCGAGGATGGTCAGCACCAATTTTGTTGCAGTTTCACTGTTGTACCAAGACAAATGCCAACTCCGGTCTCGCTTGGAAAACGTAATACTGCTAAAAGGCATCTCCCCAGGCCAGGGTCAATTCCAACATCTGTTACAATTCTGATTCCAACCACGTAGCAATCAACAACATTTAATGGGCAATAGCCATCTGCATACAGATCTGCATACCGTGCAATAGCCATCTGCATACAGATTGCCTCTGCTAATCGTGGTTTCGATTGCGATGGAATGGAACCAAGTTTGATTTTTAAGAGAGTGACACATTGCATCTGCACTGAGCTTTCAAAATGAACTAGAATGTTGTATTACTTACGAGAATTTGCGTTTATTTAATTGCAGATGGAAAACGTCCACCTCCTTTCCAGCTAACGACAAACTGAGGATTGTTATAGAATTTCCCCCTTCCCTCAAGCCTAGCTTTGTGTTTGTTATTTGATACAATAATAAAGCAATATTTTTTCTACGCATAATTACGGATGACTCGGCAAATATTTATTCATTCTGTCGAACTAACAGTAAATATTTTGATTACTGTTTCGCCAATAATTGAGCATTAGAATTTCCGAGATTCTTCGAAATGATACAATTTTCCGAAACGGTTACTGAGCATTAGGGTGGGACAAGGTTGTATGGAATGGGAAAAAGATGAAAAGGTTTATTGTCTCGCTTTACCAAACATCTCGTGTTGCTTTTAGGTCCCATAAGAACTATGCAAAATTTTAGCTCAATCGGTGAAACTATATTTAGTATGGAGAAATGGACTTTTTACAAAAAAATTGACAGGAGGTTCTCCCTAAAAATCAGTGCATGTGTTATTCAACGAGGAAGAAAGACCGCAAAACAATCCGACATGTGTAGAAAATGCTATTAAAAGAAAACCGACACAAGGTCCGAACAATGGCTGATTCCATAATATATCTGGCACCACTGCTGCTAGCAGACGAGATTTGACATACTTTTATTATGCTCTAATGGTTGATCTGAGTTGTTTGATGTCTTCACGATAGTTTAAAAAAAAATATTCAGGCCTATTTGGTTAAAAGCTTCACGTAGCCGATTGAGCCGATTTTTTAATAGAACTGTTATTTTTAATACTGGATCTCGTAGTAACCTTTTTTCTCGGGGGAGAGGAGTTTCCATTTTCATCCAACGAGGATTGAGGAGAACTTTTTTCGTGGCTCGTCTTTTCGTTACATAGTCGCATCGTCGGTATTGGTGTTGTCAAACGTGTTTTCCGTTTTTTTCTCGCTGTTTTTCGTAGTCTTATGCTCGTTGCTAGTTGCTGTAGATGCGCCTTGTACATTGATTGCAGTTGATTGCTGGTTTGATGCTGGAAGCGATTTTGAAGTAGAAGTACTTCGCTCACTAGTTTCCGTTGTTGAGCGGTTGACCTTGTTTCTGTTTGAAGATGTCCTTTTCGCAGTTTCAGTGCAAGATTTACCATAGTGTGCAGGTTGTTCACAAAACTGACATGTAACCAGCTGATTTTCATAGGTAATCAGTGTTTTACACGGATATGTCCCACCTTGACCACAAGTGATGTAAGATGGAATTGCCTTACCTACTCGCACGCCATTCCGGATGCCAGGGAAAAAAATCCGCCATACTTCCCTTTCGATGGAAAGGATTTCACCGAACTGCGACATATTCCCCCGAGCGAACTTATCGCTGGCCTGCGGGGGAAGGTCATTCACGCGTACTTCTATGGCATTGCCCACCATATACACAGGGATTTTGTATTTAATGTTGTCGCACTCAACGCTGTGTACCTCATTGTTAACCGAAGCGAATACAACTGCATCTCTTTCACGTTTAAACATAATGTACAAATAGTTACATTATTAGCGTCTAGATGCATTTGTTCTTTAAGTAAGATTTCCATTTCGTTTGTTGCTGGTCTAACTTTGCAGCGCTTGAAATCAATACAAATGGAATTTGATCTTATAGGTCAAGTTTCAGGCTTTGTTAAATCGTATTTGCCTATTTCGTACACTATATTATTCACTACACTGTGTTGTCTTCTCGATAATTACTCAGCTTAGTATGAAGATTTTTTTAAGTGACAAACCGTGTTTCAAACCTCACTGTAAAGGCGCAAAAAAGTATAATTTTTTAATTTGAATAAACAGGTTTTTGATGTGTTCGACAATTTTTTAGATAAACTGAAATCCAATAACTTTGTCGAAGACATAAATTTTTTTATATAGTTTAGAAGATATGGACAATGCTATTTTATGCAAACATAAAAGTAATTCACATGACTATTTTGTGTCTTTACAGTAAATTTGACATTTCTAGTAGATTTTACAAATAAGTGACTCTTCAATATGTTGAAATTGGGATGCCAAAACTCTTGTAACGCTTTTAAACACCTATAACTCACAAAAAATAACACATAAAACGCTTCCTAACAAACAAAACTTACTAAAGAGTAACGGATGTAACACCTCGTAACTCTTGTACCTTCTGAAAAAGTAACACATGTAACGTTTTGTAATACCTAAAACTTATGAAAAAAAAGTTACGCATGTAACGATTTGTAGCGCCTATAACTTACAAAAGAGTAACGCATGTAATGCTTCGTATCGCCTAAAATTTATTAAAAGTAACGAATGTAACGCTTCGTAACACCTCTAACTTACAAAAAAGTAACGCGTGTAACACTTCGTTACGTCTGTAATTTATAGAAAAGTAACACACGCAACGCCTACAACTCTAAAAAACTAACGCATGTCACGCTTCGTAATACCTATAACTTACTAAAAAATAACGCATATAACGCTTCGAAACGTTTATAAGTTACTAAAAAGAAACGCATGTAACGCTTCGTAACACCTATAAGTTACAAAAAAGCGACATATATAACACTTCGTAAAACTTCGTTTACCGCAAGAATCTAACTCTTATAACGCACACTAATGTCGTTTTCGCTTGATGCCAAACCTATCCCAGGTTCCACCCTAACTGGTGTCAAACCGTTTGTTTGAAGCTAGTTTCGAACCTAGTTTTAACGTTGTTGAACTGAAAATCGAGTCAGTTTCGAACCTGGTTGTTATATCAGGTTTCCTCAAACCCCCGTTGCTAAGTGCGAAATCAACACAGTTTCGTGAAAAGTGTTTGTTTGATGAAACTACTCTGGGTCAGTTTCAGTTTTCTCAAGCGAAAACGACATAAGATTCGATTCCGTTGTTCGGTAATTTTTTTTGACGAAAACTCTCGGTAATCAATACAAATTACCGATATTTCAGTACATGAACTTCATTTTACAACAATTATGCAAATTTTTATCGGACGATCAGTTTTACGTAAGTTTTCATTTCAGAATTCTGAATATTCGCCGGTAAAAACCATACCGTCCGTACGGTAAAATAATCTTCCAACCGAATCGAACTTCTGTAAATACTGATTGTCGTGAAAACTAACTGTCAAACAGTTATTAAAATGTTCAGTAAGTGTCTTTTTACTAACCAAAGGAAAAAAATATCTTGAAGGGTCGTCGAATGGAATGAGGTACAAGTGCACAAGTTTTTTAAAAATTAGAACTACTTAAAACTTTTTGTTTACTTGCAGACAATACATTTCGTTCGAGAGTTATTTCTGGTGGATTGACGGGTTGTTCAATGCTCCGAAAGACGCTCATAATTCCGGTCAACCGGGAAATGAAGTTACATTTTTTTAATACATTTTTTATGTTTTTTTCGTGGATATATAATGCACCGTAGTCCCGACTGGTGCGAATTTTCTTCACTCGTTTCTGAGAAAATTCCATCATTGGTGGTAGGCTACGGGTTTCATCAGGAAAGCCACTTGGGACCTTTTATATTTTATTTCATATTAAATTATTCAAATTTCTCGTTCCCATGTGTGGAACCTACAATTGTTCGATTATTTTGAGCTATTCCATCTCATCAAGGATCCTAAAGCTTTCTTACAGTTACAGGTAGGTGTTTTGTATAACTGGTGCCTCAAAATGCTATCCTTTTCTTGTAAATCAATAACGTATGATTACATTTTTTCTCAAACGGTACTAAAACGGGAATCATCAATCGAGGATTTCGCAGCGGTATTGGATTCAAAACCTAATTTCGTAGAACTCAAAGAATATACGCATTCTACGCACTTTCGACAACATATATTGCTTTGAAAGTGTTGTATTGAGCTCTAGTTCGCTCAAACCTATAGATGTTGTTGGAGTAAGCTGCGCAGTTTTTACGTTTTGCTTGACGTCGCCTACCATGCAGAGAAGCAACGAATCTTCCAAGCTACGAAGATCGATGTAGCCTCATCCTCCTCGATTTGCTATCTGTTCGCCGAGATACATTCAAAGCTGTTTTCGTTGCGGATTTCATCCAATCTCGAATTCATTGTGTAGATCTTCTACAACAGCCAAATTTTTATACCCATCGAAGTAATTTGCGACGCAGTCTTTTTCTTAGACTTCTTCGTACAAGAATTAACTACGGAATCAATGAACCTTCGTCCAGTATGTGTCGCGTATTAAATATTTACTCTAACGAGTTCGATATCCATTTATCTCGTAATACTATTAATTACCTTTTTATCAGATTATTTTCCCGCTGGTTTAATTAATTCGAATTAGTCTATATAACTCGTAGATAGATAGCATTATAATCGCTTTAAGATGTGGTTATGTATTTTTCGAACATACGTAATCTGTTGATACTAAAGATGGGAAGGTTTCATGGCTATTAGAGGAGAAGAATGGAAAACCTGAGTTCCAGTGGGCTTTTTATTTGCTTCTAAATTAACGAATGAATAAATAAATAATTTTAGCAAAAGTCTACCGAAAGATCAATATCTTTAATAGAAAAGGAAAAAACGTAGCATGTAATTTCAAGTTCATTTCTTGACACCAGTTTTTTTTCCCTAATATAACTATTCGTTACAAATCAATAGGACGGGAGGAGCTAAGTTGAACATTCTACCGCAAGCATGTAGACGTTTTTGTCTGTGAATAGCCCTATTCTAGTGAGCCAGGATACACGATACGATAAACATCGCATCTCCATTAATATTCATGACAGTTCATATCGTACTGCCACAATATGTCAAACACGAAGACTTTTTTTGTCGATCTCTCATTAGAACACAACCAAACAGAAACTGAGGCGTTAGGCATTCAAATCGACATTCAGCCGGCAGTGCAGTGTACTTTTATTCTGTACCTACTTGCTAGCGAATCACTGTTTCGGTGTGTATCCGAACCGAGTTGTTTATAAATTAATTACCCATCGGAAACCTTCCTTCCAGCGGCCGCTTTATCTCATGTATCACTCGAGCTCATTTTACTGCACCGTCTACCGTCTAAGTAAGTGACAGAAACCGAACCGAGAATTAACGAGTAGATACAGAAACTATACACTCTGAATGCGAATAAATACTTTACAGTGCTGGGAAAGGGGTGGTGGTGGTGGTGGTGATGGAGATTGTGGTGAGGTTAGAAGGCACCGTTGAAATAAATACCCAACTCACCCGTTAACGATGTACAACCAAAAAAGTGAGTGCAAACAGGGGCGCCAAAAGTTGCGCTCCGTAGGTGGGGGCATCCCAGTTCTAGTCCCAGTGTTTCGACACTTTCGAGTAGAAATCTTCTCACATTTGCATGCTGGAGCCAAGTCGCACCTCGAAACCCCCCTTACCTTATACAACCACCCATCCCCCCAACCACACTTTATTCGATACCCATGTCAACATTAGCAGAACGACTTTCTGTATTTTTCACCCACCCTCGAGGTCGTCAGAACACTCAAGCCAGTGGGAAAATTCGATAAACGAGAACGTGTTACTTTTAATGCATTTTCCGAAACGAGAGAAGCGTTAAAAAATTAAATACCACGAATGTGGCGAAAAACATATGATTGATGGAAGATCGATTTACAAGAATTTCGACTCGGAAAACAGCTCTTCGCACCTTAAGCTCTTAGGCACGCTCGGATGGAAAATAAACTGATGAGTCTACTTTCCGCTTCATGCGGTACGTACTTTGCTAACATGACGGGCTTAATTTCGTCGAAGACAGGCAAACTCAAAATAACCACCAACAAAAGATTTGCGCTTATAGGTATATAAACTGAGGGAACATACTTTTCCATGGTTTCCAGGATGATGTGAATAAACCAAATTACAGCCACCGCCTACTGAGAAGAACATAATGCCTAAGCGCGATGAAACGCGATGCCCGACGGTTGAAGAAACTGATTCTTACGGTTACCATCAATGGAGCCAACAACAGCAAAAAAAGTTCTGAACGAAGTGAAATGATTTATTTATTCTGTTCTTTTCCACCCGATGTAGGACATCTTTCACGAAAATAGCCCTTTAATTCACGCGATCCCCAAGAAGGTATTTTGTTTAGTCGGCTGCTGTCCGATAGTCGCTGGAATAATATGATTTATTCCCACATCACAGTACCGTATCGCGATATCAGCTCGACGGGGAGAGTGTAGTTGTTTTTCCCTCCAATCGGATTACAGGGAACTGAGGAGCCCTTCTTGTTTTGACAGTTCAATGTTCGATGGAACTGGGAAAATCCAATTTTACTGTTGACCTCGGTATTTTTAGGTTAGCACTGGAGGTTGTATTGTCGTATTCTCCTCGTTGGAAACCATAATTAACGGTCTTTATTAGAGTCTTGGATGTTGTACAATATTTCATCGATGATATTCGAATTTTTAACAATTTTTTTTGCACCGAAACTAGCATTCAATTAGCTTGTACGTAGAAGCTTTTTTTCAAAGACTGATTTTTTTTTGTCATTTGAGATACATATGAGAGATACAACGGGAGTGGGTCATTTCGCCGAATACTATTTCACCGAAAGTCGTTTCGCCGAATAGGTCATTTCGCCGAAAGGGTCATTTCTCTTGTATGTTATGTCTCCTGTATAACTAATGTGGCGCAGCCACATAACCGAAGCTAAGGTGGCTCGGCGGCACAACCGACCCGCCGTCGGAAGCGGCGGTCTCTTGCATTCAAACCTGTAACCGCCTCGATTGCCCGTTCTACTCAAAGCTAGTTTTTTTTGTTGCTTTAGTTAGGTCCAAACGAGCGGTAGCGAGGTCGGACAGCGTATGATCCAAAACGATGTGGCGTATCCGCATTAGATATTTTATTCATTTTCGCCTAATAAACGGAAAATATCACATACATTTGCCTGGTAGAAACAAATATGCAATTGCTTTGATAGCTAATAGTTAACAAATTTTCTTGGGAACTCCGTTCTGAAGTTCATGAATCAATCTTTATTTAAGAGTACAAGAATTAATATTTATTCAAGAAGTACAATTGTAGGCCAACAAAACGGGTGTTAACGCTATCATCTTCCATTTGTCTTCATTTTAAATCAATTCCAATTACGATTTTAGGACGATTTCAGAATTCGGCGAAATGATCCTTTCGGCGAAATGACCCTGATCCGGTACAACGCCCCTTGAAAATTGCTTTAAATTCTGATTCAGATCTGAGTTTGGGTTAATCTGAATCGACATGAACTAAAATTTGGTACACGTAAAAACCGCAAATCGAAAACAACTTCAGGGTGGTAACTCAATTACTGTTTACAATAACCCTGTTTTTTCGTGTTTCGAGGAAAAAAAATCGGGTTTTTAGAACAAATTAACATTTGAATATAAAGAACATATCACTTGACTTTTTTTTACTTTAATGGTGCACATCCCGTCTTCGGAACATGACCGAACGAATTGTAGATTTCCAAGATACTCGATCTTGAGCCATCGTTTTCCAGTCGCTCTGTACTCCCGCTGCGCGTGCACCCTCTTCGATTGCGCACAACCAGCGAGTGCGAGGTCTACCCCGTAGTCGACTACCTCTCCCAGGTTCTCTGCTGAACATCACGTAGGCCAGTCTCTCTTCTGGCAGTCTTGCTAATTGTCCAGCCCACTGTAGTCTGCCGTGTTTTATAAGCCTTCCAATGTCCGCATCTTTGTATACTTGGTACAGCTCATGGTTCATGCGTATCTCCATTCTCTTCTTTGCCGCCGAGTATTGAGCACAGGATTTTTCTTTCAAAGACGCCGAATACTCTAACTTCAAAAGCCTCTAACCTCAAAAGCCTCTTCCACAGCTCTATGATCCACACCAAAAATATTAATGTTGTCCGCAAAATCAAGCAGCATGTGAGACTTATTGATGATGGTACCGTTTCTTTGCACGCCGGATCTTCGTATGGCACCTTCGAACGCTATATTGAACAACAGATTTGAGAGCGCGTCGCCCTGCTTCAATCCATCTAACGTCACGAAAGCATCGGGTGTCGCACCAGCTATCTTGACGCTTGATTACGATCCATCGTACTCCACAAACCCAAATCAAATGAAACGTCTTATGGTCTCACAGACTTTAATTGAATTTTAACCTGATCCGAATTCCGGTTCCGGAATTATAGGGTGATATGCACCGATATTTATCTATATTGTATACAACATTTTCAATCCGGTAGAAAATGCTACAAGAACTCGAGTCTCTCAATGCATGAAGCACGAGAGAATTTTTCTTCGCTCCACTTCATACTCTGAGTATTTCACGGCCCTTAAAAAAATTATAGTTTGAAAATGATTGGTGCTGTGTGGAATTATCGCAGAAAATCGAATCGATGGTTCGACTTGATGATTCTCATACTAGGTTGCAATATTTCAAAACCCTTGTGTGGAGCATTTACATACATTTCCATAGACACAACTTATACAATGGTTATATGCACATAGTTAGAATAAGCGGCAACTTATAACATTGATTCTATCGTAATTATCCACTGCCCGTATAGAATCGGATTGCGAAATGAGAATAAGCTACCGTTTGTTGCTTCAGAGAGAATCCCCACAGCAGCGTGCTAACTCGTGATGCTCAGACAGGTCATCAAGAGAAGTTCACTCTCGCACTGGTGTCTATTGTATGTTAAGGGGCGGGTAGGGTCTAACACTTTTGAAAAATCATTTATTATTTTCTTTATATTTTCTTATAGTAAAACATTCTAAGAATATTCTGTGAAATTTTCAAGCCTAGTGGAACGAAACTCTGGAAGTTATGGACCTTTATCTATGGCTATCTTATTCTGCGAAGAAGCAAGAGCTCGGCGCACAGACAATAGATTTCTACTTCGATTGACTTCAAAACATTCTGGAAATGTGTCATTAAAATAAATTATAAAAGAAAAACTATGATTTTTTGAAAGTGTTAGGTCCTACGGGCTCTCTGGAGTAATAAATTGTTTCCATTGATTTTATAGACAAAAAACTTTAAACGCGTTTTTCTCGAAAGCAGGTTTTGGAAGTCCGTGTCCATCGTCATTAAAAAACTACTGCACCAATTTTGTTTCAAATTTTGCACACACTTTTTACATATAAAAAACCAGACCCCATCGTTTCCCTTTTCGTTTTTTGTTACATTGGGGAGGTTTTACAGCTAGAAAATGGCGGATATTTTCGTGAAAAATCGTAGTTTTCACTTTGAACGTCCACCAAAAATTTAGAATATTAAAAAAAAAATAAAACAGAAACTTTGGGGTCTAGAAAAACTTCTGCTCTAACTATGCTGCGTTCATTTGTTCACTTCTGATTAGTTTGTGCTGAGATACAGTGGACACTGCAAATCATGATTTTTAAGAAGCGTCTTCCTCTCCACTGATTTGTACAACAACTCTAGTTAAATGTTTATTTTGGATAGCGAACGCGTTATTATGAAGAATCATTTCTATTGTTTCCTATAGTTTCGTTGTGTGTTTTAATATTTGATATTGGACTTATTATATATCTTTTATTTAATCTTAATTTTAACTTGTGCACAGTTTGAGGTTCAGTGAGCCAATGTTATTCGTATTCACGTCAATCGGGTTATGTCACTGATATTACCCACTTGCCTTTTTTAGATTCAGATAATGACGAGATTATTTAAGTCTTGATAAAACCTGAAATAATACAATTTTTGAATTAAATTTATACTAATAAAAATAGATACAGATATTAATCGGAAAGAAATAATCTCATTCTTGAAATCAAAAAGAGCTATAATTTTGTTTGATAAAATAAGCATAAGTGGAAATAGCAATCATTATCAATTGTTATATTATCATTCGTTTCAATAATCAAATTCAAAAATTCAAAGCACTACAAATATCGGCTTTATCCAAGGTTCGTTCATTTTAGACTGATTTATCAAGTTGAATTTACCATGAAATTGTTTTTTCAAATTTAAACAAGAACACACAAGCAAGATATTTGTTATTTTTTCCAAAATGCATTGGTACAAAGTCGTATTCGTACACTTCTATATTTTTGGATAAACAATGTTTGTCGTCTACATATTTTAGATGACCATGTACATTTCGTTCTTGTGATCTTTGCAATGTGAAACGCCCACTAATTCAAACAAATGTCAATTTTTTGCCAATCACATGATAATATATCTCGTAAACGAACAGTTTCAGCGGTAAAATCGTATTCGTACATCGAGTTGAAGACCTAGTTTTTGCAAGTTTAGCTAAAATTAAAGTAAACGAGTATGTCTGGTATTTAAGATGATTTATATATTACTCCACCTGTTGTAGCATCGAAAGCTTCAAAATCGTTGAGAGGCAAAGAAGCAAACTTACTCACTATAAACATGGAAAATCATTAGGAGAGATTTCAGATGTTTTGCAAAAACCGTGATCCACTGCACAGTACGTGATCAAAAGGTTTGTTGTAGAAAGGCGAATTGCAAATGCCCCAAGAAACAAACAAACAACCGCAAAATACTAACAACACCGCATGATGAATATGAACTTAGCGAGGCACCTCTCGCCGATGATAACGCAAATAGGTGAATAATTTGTTGCTTATTAGTTACGGTAATTTTGAATTTGTTGCTCAATTTTTTTTAATAAATTTCTAGTACTTCGCTAAGTTCATATGAAGTTAACGAAGCACCCTTCAAAATAAGCTTGAGAACAAATCGAAACCCAGTGGATAGTTTGTTGCTAATTAGCTGCTAATTAGTTACAGTAATTTTTAATTTGTTGTTCAATTTTTTTTCGGGTACCTCACCTGGGTATAAGTAAAAAAAATGGACCAACAAATTTTAACTACCGTAACCAACTAGCAACTAATAAGCAACAAATTATCCACTGGGTTTCGATTTGTTTTCAAGCTTATTTAGGAGAAGGAGGACTGCTTCGTTCATTTCAAATAAACTTTGCGAAGCACTAAAAAAATTTCAAAAAATGATCAAAAATTCAAAACTGCTCTAACTAATTAGCAACTAAATAGCAACAAATTATTCACCTATTTTCGTTATTTTCGGCGAAAGGTGCCTCGCTAAGTTCAAGTTCATCACCGCATGATAATTTGTTTTTAGAAAAAAAATGGAGAAATTCTTCAAACTAGTACAGTGGAGATAACTAAAGAACAGAAAAACCGAAATAAAATAAATAACCTTTTTAGCCGAAACGATAAGAAATGTATTGAGAAAGAACAACTTCAATGATTGTACTCAAAGGAACAAGCCGTTTAACAGTGCAAAGAACAAAGCGACATGGAAAAATTTTGCTACACAGTTTTTAATCTTCCAGCAAATGAATGGTACGATGTTATTCTTGTAGTACAACCTGTTCTAATCCACCTAGTGGTGTAATGATGCCTTTCTCATATTACTTATATTTCCAAAAATACCACTAGAAGATTCTGTGGAGAATTTTATTTTCAATCTTGAATAAAATAAGAACCTTTCTTTGGGTATAAACTAACATAACCTTTTCAATTTGTAAACAGTTATGTCAAAGTTGATAAGAATTCTTTTATTTTGCATTGTGGCAATAAATGATTGAACACACTTTACCCTATAGTTCTGGAACCGGAAGTCGGATTCGGATGAAGTTAAACAGCAGCCTAGGAGACTATAGAAACTGTTATTTGAGCCTGTTTGTGGAAATCGATCAAATTATTTCTGAGAAAATTGAGTGAGTCTCGTTTTAAACTTTTTGACTAATATTTCTGCTACTTCTGGAACCGAGAACTTTAAACCAGTATAGCAGAAGTCGGTTCGTTTAGTAAGTAACTAATACAACCTACAAATTGAATCAGTTTCAAGCAAAATATAGAAGAATTTTACCCTTGTTTGCATCGTCCCTCTAAATGACGGTGCAAAATTCAATTGCAACCTATGGGACTTCGAGATTTTTTATTTTATGAGTGACATTATTTGACACATACTCACACACATACACACACGGACACATACATTGCTCAGCTCGATGAACTGTGTCGAATGATATAGAACACTTAGCCCTCTGGGCCAATTCTCTAGTCAATTTTTCAAGTGATAAATTAAAAGCACAAACTTTCTATATGAGAAAAGTAATAAGTGTACTCTTATAAAAAAGCATCGTTATCATGATCTTGTAATAACACTAACAAGTAGATACAAATTGAATGAAAGAATTAGAAATTTACATTTTGTTCATCTGAGAAATATCAATTTTAATTTAAGCACGCTGCGAACGGAGCAAAGCCGCACGTACTAACGCGTACCAGTTTTGCACTGTCATTTTGAATGACGATTTGAATGTTTTGACACTCATCGCCCTATAACTTCGGAACCGGAAGTCGGGTCAGGATGAAATTGCACAGAATATTTAAAGACAATGAGAGGTTTAATTTGAATCATGATTCGTGAAAATCGGCTTAACCGTAGTAGTTTTATATATTCACTAATTAACAAGATCTGCCAACTAGATGAATTTAGCAGTAAGTTCAGGGACTTTTTAAAGAATCTTAAAAACTTTTATTTGCTTCTTAGTTTGTGAAAATCGGTTGAGAAATTTCCAAGAAAATTGAGTGCGCATTTTTCAATAAATTTGCACATATATCCTTGTAACTCCGGAACCGGAAGTCGGATCCCAATGAAATTCAAGATAATTGTATGAGGCCACAAGACCTTACATTTGAATCTAAGTTTGTGAAAATCAGTCACGCCATCTCTGAGAAACGTGTGTGAATATTTTTTGCATTTTTTGGTACATATCACCCTGTAATTCCGGAACCGGAAGTCGGATCCAAATGAATATCAGGAACTTTTCATTTGAATCTAAGTTTGTGAAAATCGGTTCAGCCATATCTGAGAAAATATGACATTATTTGTCACATACACACATACATACATACACACACTGACATTTTGTGATCTCGACGAACTGAGTCGAATGGTATATGACACTCGGCCCTCCGGACCTCGGTTGTAAAGTCGGTTTTTACATCGATTGCATAGCCTTTCTATATGAGAAAGGCAAAAATGTTCATACTATTACAAATTGATTACGAAGTTAACACATGGATCAATAAGTCCCGAGACTAAAGCAGAGATGGCGCTCGTAGTAAACCAGTAACCACGTCTTTCTAGAGTACTAACCTTTGCTTGAAACGGGTCAAAATTTTAAGTCGATCCGACCAGAAACAGCTGAGTTATCGAGGTTGGAGTAAAGTCGTTTTGTAGTTTGTTTAAAAAATGTAAAAAAAACCGAGTTTCGTGTTTTGATAAAACATTGTTTTTTAATGGGTAAAAACACCGTGCAAGCGAAACAATGGATTGAAAAATGTTATCCGGACTTTTGTCCATCAAAAGCAACGATTTATCGGTGGTTCGCCGAGTTTAAACGTGGTCGTGCCGACACAAATGACGCGGAACGCTCGGGTAGACCTATGGAAGCCGTTACACCGGAAAATGTGAGTGAAGTGACAAAAATTATAATGAAAGATCGTAAAGTGAAGCTCCGTGAGATTGCTGAGATGACACAGATATCATATGGAAGTGTATTTACTATCCTTCATGAAAAATTGAGCATGAATAAGGTTTTTTCCAAGTGGGTGCCGCGATTGCTGCAATGCACCCTGCCACAAGTCGATGAAAACAATGGCGAAATTGAACGAATTGGGCTTTGATCTGCTTCCCCACCCCCCATACTCGCCAGATTTAGCCCCCAGTGACTACTGGCTCTTTGTTGATCTTAAAAAAATGCTCCAGGGAAAAGATTTGGTTCAAATGAGGAGGTCATCGCTGAAACTGAAGCTTATTTTGAAGCGAAAGAAATTTTTTTTATAAACATGGTATTGAAAAATTGGAAAAACGTTGGAACCATTGTATCACCCTAAAAGGTGATTATGTTGATGAATAAAAAAAGAATTGCAAAAAAAAGTTTTTTCCATTGTTAGTCTCGGGACTTATTGATCCATGTGTTATACACGCAAGGTACCACTGTATTTATTGAAAGAAACCAATCCACTAAGAAAGAATAATTCTGTATAAAATGTTCAAAACGATGAATGTAACAATAGGAGATTCCTTTTGTTTACTTTCTCTTTCGATTATTACGGTACTATTAGCAATCCTTCACTCCAATTATTTACCGATAATAATAACTAAAGCTATTATCTTTTAATCTGCACTGAAGAAATTATCGAGAAAAGCAGTAATATTTCGCAATAATCGAAAGAGAGAGTAAACAAAGAGAATCTCTAATTGTTACATTCGTTGTTTTGAACATTTTATACAGAAATATCTAGGTTCTTAGTTTCAAGCAAATATTCACAATATCAAATCAGATTTTCTGTTGTCACTATTTCAATCAAATAAATCGTGGTGTGAAACTAAAATTTAATTATATATATACAATTTTGTTCTCTGCGTGTACAAGTGTCAAAAAATACAGTGCTGCCAAAATATTAAAACTAGCTTTACTCATATGATATTATCGAGAAATCCTATTCACGAAGTGAGTGAAGAAATAGTATCGATTTTTAGATAACTAATCTGACCATAAGTACTAACTTTTCATGATTTACGTCTTGGCCATTGTAGTTAGCTCAATGAAATTCCTTGAATGCCCAGAGATATCCGTCAAAATGAAAATAATACAACATATAATGCGTTTCCCCGGTCCAATGTATGATTTATTCTGTCCAGTACTGCAAGCTTCTTCACAAGTATACAAATACCTACGAAGAGTGCATTCGTCATGAACATCAATCGGCATTTCAAACAAAAAAGTTTTCGTTGATCTGATCTTGTTTCGTTTCTTCATTGAAATGTAAGATTATTATCATCACTGTCATTGTTACATTTACAAGCACTGATGTTTGTTGTTCATCAATTTCAATATACTATTTTGTGTAATCTCCGGCCCTTTCAAATCATTCTAACCAGTTCTCTAGAGCCCAAATCAATTGTTCAAAATAAAGCAAGGAAATACAACAAAAAAAAACCCTTTCGCGGAGATGTTTGCGCTAACTTCACGAGGCTGCTAAAAATAAATTGATACGCATGGCTTAAGCCCATCGCACATGCAATCACGTTCGAAGTTCTACTAATCTTGCATTGCAATCGCTTTCGAGGAAAGCTACCTTTTAATCAGCGCTCGCTCGCATTCCTCTGTTTGCTTCGTTTGTTTGTCCCAAAGAATCCCCGCGATCCAGTGCTGGTTGTTGGTGGCGCACGCGGCGGTGTCCGGAGATAGTCCTCGCGGTTTATCGAGAAAAACAGACAGAGGAAACCGGCACATTTGTTTACTTTCCTCTTTTTTCTGCTTGGCTTGGTTTGGCAGTTTGTTGTTTTTTATTATTATTATTTTGCTCCGTTCAGCTGCACCAGCTTACTTGGATGAAATTGTCGGGGGAACGGAACTGACGAGAGTAAATATTTGTAAACTTACCTTGAAATAGCTCGACTAGTGCGCGCGAGAGAGGTTACTCTAGATTCAGCAGAACCGGCTGATCGAACGACGATGTTGGAAGGCTATCGAATCTTCTGAATGTGAGTTTTCACACGTTGATCTTTCCACTGATGTGATGGTGGGTGGTGGGTTGGTGTTCCCAGTTTTGACTAGCAATAATAACAATAATGAATCACTTTTCAATTAACTTCAACCCCCAAATTGTATCCTCTTCTCGCGAGATTTCTCCCTCTCACACTCTGGCTGTTGGGGGAATTTTCACTTCCACTTGCATACGCTACTGCTGTGAAAACGAACACCGAGAAAAAAAACACACTTCTTTATATTGAATTTTCCTCCGATTTCCCGCACGCACTTGGAAGAATGTCACACTTACACAGACACACACTTGTTTGGGGCAAGTTTGGAGCTCCTCTTACTTCTGGCGCTGACAGACTAAGGAATACTCACACTCCCTGAAACGAATTTTCGCGATTTGGAAAATACACCCCCTTTCTCTCTTTTTCCTACTGCTTGCTAGGATTGCAAAATTTTCCTTTCCAGATATTGATAATAAATATTGCCCACTGTACACTTTCGGGCAAGTAGTTGGCCCCTTGGAATTCCAGCAACTTCAAGCTCGGTCCGAACAAAATTGGCTGGAAGTTTGCTTGCTTTGCAGCACAAACATTTTCTTCCTTTGGCCTAGCTGAACGGGTAACTAACCTTTTCTGATATGATCGAAAAACTTGCCCACACTTTCGTACAGTTCAGTCACTTCTGGGTGGGTTGGCCCCACGAAGCACAACTGGAACCGAAGAAGAGCACTATTCTAGAAATGGATCACCGGACGGTCGCAGTTTAGTTGGTTTCTGACAAGGCTTTTTCCACTCCACTTCAGCAGCAATCGCTAGAGCCCTGGACCAGGCTGGCTTGATTTTGCTTAGACGGACACTAACCGACCGATAGCTGCTTCAACGAAGCTCAACCAAATAGAGTAGACCGAGAAGACACACTGAACTCCTCTCAGACGGCAACCGTGACTACTACAACGACTGGCTTGAAAACATCTGTCAAGTTTTCGCACATCGGTGAGCGCGCTGAGAACGACGTCGGAACCGCGTCGATATGCTGACGACCACCCATGGCCGAGAGAAATAGCGAGATGGAGAGAGATAGAGAGAGCGAATCGACTACCAGCACTTCAGTGGCGGCGTGTTGTCACGGGAGCTGCTTGTTTCGTGGTAAAATCATTTGATATCCTGCATGGCAATGTGTGTGCCGATGCCGCCGATGCCGATCCCATCCGGTTGATATGGGAGAGAAAGAGTAACGCATTTTTTTCCAGGAGAGTTTTTTACTCGTCAATGCAGTTCGCCCTGATGTATCCACTTAGTTGGGTGGGTTACTAAAAATAGTGTATTTCGTTATCAAATAATAATAAACTATGCACCTTCTCCTTGAGGTGAAATATTTTCTGAAAATTACACCACTTTCTCGTATTAGCAGCAAGAAACATAAAAGTTGGCAAAACTCACACTCCATAATATGGGGCCTAGGCTCTCGACCTTTATGACACGCGTTAGCATTTTGCGGTGGAGAGCACCAGTGTATTTTATCTACTGGTTCTGAGCAAGGTGAGTGTAACGATTAGCGCCCGTCGTACAGGTAATGTCTTGAATTATGACGCATCGGATGATCGGTAAACCTTGCTGGTAATGCTGTTTCCCGAGTACAAAGTTTCCGTAACGAATGCGCTATTTTCAGTTTTATGAGACAGTAAGTTAAGGGTAATCTAAAGGGTGCTACTATTGAAAATTGGCAATGAAGAATACTACCTCCCATGTACTGTGTACTGTTTTTTACTCTGAGTACTGTAAGGCTTGTTCACAACAACATCGGGTCAGATTCAATTTGGAATAAAACAAATTGGCAGTTAGTTCAATCTAAGATGCATGCGCTGATTTAGCTGGTTTTGTCCAAGATTTTCGAAATTGTTCTATACTTGTAGCTTCACGAGAGCCCAATACCGCTCGATAGGTCGATAGGACTTCATTTGTTTTATACTATTTCAAAACATCTTTGGCGTAATGACAAGACGCCAAATCAGACCAGATTAGCGATGGTTGCGTAGGAATGCCTTTCTTTAGGCATTCTTCACGATATATTTCCTTGTTTAGCGTTCCGGTGGTGAAACAAGCTTTGGGTTGCTCGACCAAATATTTTTTTGAGAAACTTTCTTTGTTCTGAAATGCTCCTCGTGCCGTTCCGTTTCATGGCAGTATAAAAAGACATTCCAGGAAGCTGCTTAAAGTCTTACAGCACATAAGTTTCATTATCCATTATCACGCAGGAAACTGCGCGGTAGTATTCGCGTGTGACCTAGTATGTTCTGGTTTCAAGATGCTCGGATGCACCACTAAACTCTTATACGTGGAAACTGAAGGAAAATTTGAAATACTATCGCGTAACGAATAAAAACTTCCCTATTTACCTTTTTTTATATACATAAAAAATAGGTATAGAACTCGCTCAAACTTTAGAAAATTTTTCCGAGGCCCAGAGGGCCGAATGACATATACCAATCGATTCAGTTCGACGAACTGAACAAATGTGTGTGTGTGTGTGTATGTGTGTGTCTGTATGTGTGTTGTCAACTAAGAGGTCGAGATCTCAGAGATGGCTGGACCGATTTTGATCAAACTAGTCGCAAATGAAAGGTCTCTTCGTCACCCAGAACGCTATTCAATGGTTTTGAGATCGGATGTTTACTTTTTGAGTTATACGAAGTTTTATGTCAAAATTTTCAGTTTTTTGACAGTATCTGTCACAATTGACCTTGACCAATTGACAGAATATGTTTGCAGACTTAGATTCCGCACGATAATAGCAATCCAACAAGCCGGCCATTTTTAACGGAGATATCGAAATTTTTGTGTAAACGACTTTTCCCCCTATTCCAGTAGTAGAAGTTTTGAGCGCTATATGATAAAGAAATGCTTGGGAGCAACGAAAAGCACGATTTTTCATACTGTTACATACAATTGTTTCTAAGTACCAAAAAGACCGTGTACAGCATCCTTTTTCATGACATTTAGCCTCGGACCGATTTTAGCACGGCTCGTTTTTGGCCACATAATCGTTCGAATATGACATATATAAACCAGATAACGGCAGAATTTTTTTAATTTTATTGTTTTAAACTACTTACAGCACTAAATGCTGGAAAAACATAACATCCATAAACCATTCGAATCAGTTCGTCGAGATCAGCAAATGCATGTGTGACAAATAATTTCACTCATTTTTTTGGAGATGACTCAACCGTTTTCTACAAACTCAGATTCATATGAAAAGTCGTATACTCCCAAACAAAGTTCCTGAATTATGTTTGGTTCCGACCTCTGGTTCCGGAACTACAGGATGATATGTGAAACGAAATCAAAATTGTGTAACTCGTTTTTCTCGTAGATGACTGAACCAATCTAAGATTCAAATGAAATCTAAGAATCATCTTAGATTCAAATGAAAAGTTTTAAGATTCTATAAAACATCTTGTTTTCCAGTCAGATCCAACTTCCGGTTTCGGAGATACAGGGTGATTAGTATAAAAATGTCTATTTCACATAAATAAATCACGTTTATCGGGGTTTTTTTTCTTCATAAATACGTTTATTTCTTAAGGCAGTTTACATAAGTTTTTCTTCGCCGTAGCATCACTTTTACATAATATTCTTATCCTAATTTAATTCTAACATAGTCACAACGTTTTGAATTTATTAAAACATATTCTCTTATAGCTTAAATATCATCTTAGGTAACTCGTCATTAATTATGATTATTATTATTATTATTAATTATTATTTGAACCAAACGATTACCTTCTATAAATTATAAAATAAGCTGTTTTTTTTTTGACATTTTGTTGATAATTTCATAAACTGTTTCGAGTTTGTTTGTATCATTACATAATTTTTATTCTAATTTAGCTATTGGTTGAACTCATGGACGCAGCTGGGATCAGAGCTAAGTCTTAAAAGGGGCCTTTATTAAATTGAAACTCCAATTTTCTTTATGAAATGATAAATAAGTTTCATGTATGAAAGGTCACGACAAGCAAGAATGTCTCGAACTGGGATATTGGATAGTCTACCTTGGGTACGCAAAGAATTTATTAGTTGAGATCTGACATCACGATACTCCACGCATGTCCAAACGACATGATCAATATCCCGATAACCTTCTCCGCAAGCACAATGATTAGTCTCGGAGAGCCCAATTCGAAGGAGATGTGCATCTAACGTGTAGTGATTGGACATGAGTCTGGACATCACACGAATGAAATCCCTACTCACATCCAGTCCCCTGAACCATGCCTTTGTCGATATTTTCGGAATAATTGAGTGCATCCACCGATACAGATCATCTCTATCCCAAGAAGCTTGCCAGCTGGCAAGTGTTCTTTGGCGAGATGAGCTATAGAATTCGTTGAAAGCAATCGGTCGCTCATAAATTTCACCCTCAATAGCACCACGTTTGGCTAAAATATCGGCTCTTTCATTGCCAGGAATGGAGCAATGAGCCGGGACCCAGACTATAGTGATTAGATAATTATTGTTCAATATGTCGTTCAGGCACTGTTCTATTTTGCCCAGGAAAAACGGTTCAGTCTTGCCAGTCATGTTTGAGCGAATGGCTTCAATTGCACTCAGACTATCTGTGAAGAGGAAATAATGGTTTGGAGATAATGTGACGATTACACTCAAACTATAATGAACTGCTGCTAGCTCTGCTATATAAACAGATGCAGGTTCTTGAAGCCTAAATGAGGCCGAAACACTATTGTTGAACATACCAAACCCTGTCGCTTCTTCAATTCGCGATCCGTCCGTGTAAAACATTTTCTCAGAGTCAATATGCCTGAACTTACTTGAAAATATTTTTGGGATTCCCGTCGAGCGTAGGTGATCCGGGATTCCACGCACTTCGCGCTGCATGGATGTGTCGAAAAATAAAGTTGAGTCAGGGACATTTAGGAGGCTGACATGGATAGGAATATATCTTGAAGGGTTGATTTCCTGTGACATATGGTTAAAATATACTGTCATGAATTTTGTTTGAGATCGAAGCTCGACTAGTCGTTCGAAATTATTAATTACCATGGGATTCAGCACCTCACATCTTATTAGCAGGCGTGATGAAAGCTCCCAAAATCGATCTTTTAATGGAAGAACTCCCGCCAGAACTTCAAGACTCATTGTATGTGATGAATGCATGCAGCCTAAGGCAATTCGCAAACAACGGTACTGAATTCGCTCAAGTTTGATAAAATGAGAGTTTGCAGCGGAACGAAAACAAACGCATCCATATTCCATCACTGAAAGTATCGTTGTTTGATACAATTTTATTAGATCTTGCGGATGAGCACCCCACCAAGATCCTGTTATTGTTCGAAGAAAATTTACTCTTTGTTGGCATTTCGTTATCAGATACCTAATGTGTATCTGATTGCATTTGGAATCGAACCACACCCCGAGGTATTTAAAAGTTAAAACCTGTTGGATCATTCTTCCCGTCATATGGAGCTGAAGCTGCGCGGGATCATGCTTTCTTGAAAAGACGACTAACTCTGTTTTCTCCGCAGAGAATTCGATACCAAGATGAACAGCCCAAACGGACAAGTTATCTAAGGTATCTTGCAATGGTTTATGCAGATCAATAGCTTTGGGTCCAGTAACTGAAACCACGCCATCATCTGCCAATTGTCTTAGTGTACATGGGGTTACAAGACAGCTGTCAATGTCATTCACGTAAAAATTATAAAGGAGCGGACTGAGGCATGAGCCTTGCGGTAGACCCATGTAGCTAATTCTGAATGTTGTCAAATCGCCATATGAAAAATGCATGTGTTTCTCTGACAAAAGGTTGTGCAAATAATTATTTATAACCGCTGGGAGTCCATGTTGGTGGAGCTTGTAAGTTTATCGGGTTAGCAGATTTGGACCAAATAATTTTTTTTCCAGTTTTAGTGGTATTCAGTTTTCGATTCAGAAGGCACCTAAAATTTAATTCGTGCTATGATTTCTTAAAGATGGCTATTCAGGTGAATTTATCTGACTTCGGTCATACCAATTTTAGAATTCCGGTTCCAGTATCAAATAGTTTCTCAAAGCTCAATCGTTTTCTCAAAAAAGCCAAATCGAATTTCAGAAACAAAAATTCAAATTAAAATAAACTTATAGTCCCATACAAAATTAATTAATTTTATCCAATTATGGCTTCCGATTCTCGAATTACATGATGATGAATTTTTAAAATTCAAACCGATATAGAAGATGACAATCCCGTTAAGCTTCGAAGTTGGACTCAAAACTGTTGTAATTTATTGGTCATATGGCCATACGAATCGGTTTGGGGTATGCTGGTTCCTGAATACCGGCTCTGGAAGTACCTTAAATAACCGTAAACTCTAAAGTGGAACTTACTTCGACATATCAAGGCATGTTTAATCGATTATCACACTATTAGATTCAAATTCGATCCGATTTGCAGTTTCGACATTACACAGTAATGAGTGATTAAAATCTCAAATTGTCGCTTAAAACTACGGTCATTAAAATAATGTCATGAAAACTTAAACACCGAAGAATATTCATGCAAAAACACACGGATTGATAAAAAAAGGTATCATCTCACTGCTAGGTGGATTAAACGCGTTTTTTTTTAAATGGAAATACCTGCCACAAAATAAACGAATGAATAGGATTGAGACAAAACAGTTGATTCATTGTAGTGACATATTCTAAAAATTGTTATAAAATCATTTTAAATCACCAAACAAAGATCAACAGATTTCACGCGCGACTCGATTACTTATTATTTCCGCTTTATTATTTTAAATATTTATTAAAATTATTAATTGGTTACATTGGTTGATCTGGGCAGCCGGCTACCGAGAGAGAATTATTAATTTATCAAACAAACAAGTATTTTTTTCTAATCATTCTATATACCGATATACGTTATCTCTGTTATTAGCTTTGTAATATTAACGAATTTGCGCAATAGTCGATTTTCATCATTCAATTTATAATCTTGAAAGACAAGCAATAACATAGAAAAAGAAAACATATCAAATGAAACTTCTATCCAAAGCTAGTCGCAAATTGATAAGTTGATTGAAGAGATAATTTAGTAAAATAGAGTAATCAGAAGTGAAACGTTGAAAATATCTAATAACTGAAAGAAAAACGGAACTCCTGCAATTGCCGCCTATTACGACATGGAAGCAGGAACCCAGTGGATCTATTATTGACTCATTTTTTTTCCTCCGGATTCCACACGGCATCTAGGCTGGTACTGTCCGGAGAAAGATAATAGGTGCTATCAATCTCCTTGTTTGTTTGCGAATGTTCGCGATATCTAATCGATCGAAAATAAAACGACATTAATTCTTCGTTAAACAAGCGTGAGACAAACTATAACAGTGAGGATTTATTTTCTTATTAAAAACGGAAGTGAGTTGTTACTGGTAACAATGAATTCATTTGATTTTTTTCTTGACTGTAGAATTATCTTGTAGATGACGACAAAATTCGCCACGTAGACGAGGAACAGTTCACATATTACGATCCGTAAACACGCTCCCGACCTTGAGGCGCTAGCCTCAATTTCTTGGCAAAACCACTAGCTTGTGTATGGGTCGCTGGTACTCCGTTTGGCCTTTGCTGAGAGTGACATTGCGAACGATGCCATTTCGATCGGGATGGACTGCTATAACTCTGGCGAGCTCCCAATACGCTGGAGGAGTGTTGTCATTTTTAACTATAACCAAATCACCAATCTTCAAGTTTGCTTGCACACCTCTCCATTTACTTCTTGGTTGAAGTGTCGCTAGAAACTCGCCTTTCCATCGATCCCAAAATTCTTCGACATATCGACAAAGCCTTTGATAACGATCAAGACGATTTTCAGTTATATTCAATACGGTAGGTTCAGGTATTAGATTCAGGGCCTGACCAATGGTGAAATGCTCAGGAGTTAATGCTTCACAAGCATCAACCGATGTTGATAGGGCGCAAAGCGGACGTGAATTAAGGCATGCTTCGATTTGAGCCAGAATAGTTGATAAAGCTTCGTTCGTGAGTATCTCATTTCCAAGGACGACTCGAAGATGTTTCTTCATACTTTTTACAGCTGCTTCCCACAGCCCTCCCATGTGAGGTGCATTGGGTGTGATAAATGTCCATTTGATTCCTAAGTTGTTGAGATACTGGCTAACACTAGCGTCAAAACTCTCAGATTTCAAACTCTCACGAAGTTGCCGATCTGCACCAACAAAATTAGTACCGTTGTCAGAATATATTTGACATGGCACACCACGACGAGCACAAAAACGCTTCAAGGCACAAATAAATGCATTTGTTGAGAGCTCCGTAACAGCCTCTAAATGGATAGCTTTAGAAGCTAAACATATGAAAACTGCAATATAACCTTTAATAGTTTTAGACGACCTCAAGGAGCTGGCACGAAGAATAAGTGGCCCGGCGTAGTCAATTCCAACATGTTGAAATGCTCTTCCTTCACACGTTCGGACCGAGGGCAAGCTTCCCATGAGTTGTTTAGCTGTTTTAGCTTTCCACCGAATACATTTAACGCAATTATTAACTACAGTAGTAACTGCTGCGTGACAGCCCAAAATCCAAAATCGTTGATTAAGGGATGCGATTAACAATGTAGGGCCTGCGTGAAGATTTTGCACATGTAAATATGAAATCAACAAATGTGTATATCGGTGGGACTTGGGTAAAATTATTGGATGACGCCTATCGTAAGATAATTGCGAATTCTGCAACCGTCCCAGAACTCGGGCTATGCCGTTGCCATCTAAAAATGGGTTAATTGATTTTAGTTGCTTGTCTAAGAGTTCCAATCCCTTATGTATACGATCGAGGTCACCATTGAATTGGTCATGTTGTGCACAACGTATTAACTGGGTGTCCGCTTCCTGAATTTCTACCAACTTCAAATTTCCATTTGATACAGACAATCCTGTCAGCTTCGCTGACGCATTATTCTTGAATCGATTTATCCAAGCCAGGACTCGCTTTATGAACAGCAAAGATGAAGAACGATTCAGGAGGTACTTTTCTACGTTGAAGTTCGACACCTTTAGGGTGGTTGTTGATGAACAAATGACTGTACTATCTTGTTTACATACATTGAACGCTGTAATAACGGATTCTTGATTCCACATTTCATTTTTGTTGTACAAAACTGTTGGGCCGGTCCACCACAGCACATGATCAATTAGATCTGCGGGAAGTAGGCCACGCGAAGCACAATCCGCCGGATTATCTGCAGATGGTATGTGATTCCACGAGCTACGAGGTAACAGATCCAATATCATTGATGTTCGGTTGGCGATGTATGTTTTCCATTTCCTAGGATGGGATGACAACCACTCGAGTACGATCATAGAATCAGTCCAGGCATAAACACGAATCTCCAGATGATCGAAAGCCTCAAGTATTCGTTTTAAAAGCTCAGTTAATAAAACTGCTGCATTTAGTTCTAATCTCGGCAATGATACTTGCTGAATTGGGGCAACCTTAGTTTTGCTTGCTATTAGTGACACGTTTACTATTCCGTTGCTATCAATCGATCTAGCATAAACAACTGCTGCGTACGCAACCTCCGACGCATCTGCAAAACCGTGTAGCTCAATTCGACCATCATGGTTTGCTATCCACCGTGGAATATGTATGCCTTCAATCAGATGGAGGGTAGATTTAATTCTATTCCATTCGTCGTCAATGGCTACTGGTAGAGGATCGTCCCATGACAAGTCAGTGAGCCATAGTGATTGGAATAATATTTTGATTCGAACGATGACGGGTGATATCCATCCTAGAGGATCAAATAATCGGGCTGAGTCCGATAACAACTTACGCTTGGTATTTTGGTTATGGATGTTTAGTTTTAAACGGTAACTAAATGAATCGTCCAATGGAGACCAATGAATACCCAGTGCTTTAACATATTCTGTTTCTGGTGACAATTTAAGAGGTATGGACTGTTCTGGAATTGTATTCGGTTGTGAAATGTTTGATGACCATTTCCGGAGGTTGAAACCTGCAGCCGATGTGATTTTAATGATTTCATTTTGTAACCTAATCGCCTCCTCGAGTGTATTAGCCCCTGACAAAAGGTCATCAACATAGAAGTTTTTCCTTATTCTCTCTGACGCGATGGGCGATTCATTCTGACTGTCTTTAGCTGCTTGTCGTAATGATTCCATAGCAAGGTACGCAGCACAGGAAGTCCCGTAGGTGACGGTTAATAGTCGATAATGCTCGATTGGTTGAGTTGGATCGAATCTCCATACGATTCGCTGGAAATCAGTATCGTCTTTATGTACGTTCACTTGACGATACATTTTTTCTGCATCTGCGGTGAATGCGACGGCATAACTCCGAAACCGAGTGAGTACGACAAAAAGTTCTTCGTTTACGTTAGGTCCGACCAGCAGCTTCTCATTTAGGGAAACACCCGTTGAGGTCCTACATGAGCCGTCGAAAACAACGCGTAGTTTAGATGTGGAGCTATCCTCCTTTAAAACGGCATGATGGGGGAGATAGTATCGTTTGTCTGGCGCGATATTGATTTCATCTGTCGGTACACGTTCCATATGACCGAGCCTCAGGTATTCGGTCATAAATTCACTATATAGGTTTTTGAAGTTTGGATCCGAACTAAACCTTCTCTCCATTGCCTTCAAGCGTTGAATTGCCGCTGGCAATGACTCTCCAAGCGTTAATGAAGAATCATTCATTGGTAAGCGAACTGTAAACCTTCCTGCATCATCACGTTGATGTGTTGATTGAAATATTTCGACAGTCTTTTTTTCTTCCACAGTGAGATGCTTAGGTTTCACGATTTCTTCGATCTCCCAAAACTGACGTAAAGTGCGGTCAACATCGATGTCGGTGTAAAGATTCATGACAGCAGTACTGCATTGAATAGTAAACGAATTACCGATTTGACCGGCAACCAACCAGCCGAACAGTGAGTTTACCGCTACTGGCATTCCGAAATCATCTTTAACCTTTCCTTCGTCTAGAATTGAAAGAAACACATCAACGCTAAGAATAAGATCGATCTTACTTGGTGTATCATATCCAGGATCAGCTAACGGCAATGATTCCAAGCACTTCAAACTGGTAGTATCGATTTTCTGCTGTGGTAAATTACGAGTGAGCTTGTTCAATACGTAAGCTCTTGTGTTGATAATAGGGTTGAAGTTGAAACGCGAAGAGATTTCTAAGTTCACCACACCTCTTGTGGTTTCCGATGCACAGTTAGTAACGCCAGTGATTAAAATGTTGCCATTGGCTCGATGTAATCCAAGACGTGTAACACAACTTTCTGTAATTAACGAAGCTTGCGAACCGCAATCGATCATGGCGCGCATCTCGTAGTATTTATCCTTTCCTTTAATTCGTACAATAGCTGTGGGTAATGTTCCTACAACATACTTTGGACTATTGGTTTTAAGACTGGTCGAGTATGAGTGCATTTGCTGAATATTATTATCTTCTGTTTTTATTTCCATCAGGGACTTTTCACTTTGATTGGATGTTGCGTTTGATTCCATTTGACACAGTAGTGTGTGGTGCCTTTGTTTACAGTCCGGATTTCGACACACTGACTTTGATTGACACGTTTTTGCAAAATGATTCGATCTTAAACAATTGAAGCACAATTTTGCCTTTTGAACTAAATCTCGTCGTTCTTGAACACTTGCTTCCTTGAAGTTATTGCACTGATAAATTGTGTGATCCTCAGTACACATCGGGCATGGAACATTTTGAACCACTGTTAAGCTTCGAACTTCCTTCTTTGGAATCTGACTTACCCGCTCGTCTTTCCATATATCACGCTTCATGTAATCAATACTCTTTGTACCAAAAGCAGCGCAAGTCTCCAATGCATCACATTTTCGCTTGAGGAACCGCAACAATTCGTTGAACGTCGGATAATCATTGTCTACAATGTGCTGAGCCCACTGGGATCGCAGGCTATCGTCAAGTTTCTTGAGTAATAGATGGATGAGCCAAGGGTCTCGTGTTTCGTATTGTTCCCCCATTGCGTGTAACTGGCGTATTACCTCGTCTGATGTAGATACGAGTCTTCGAAGGTTAGCAAGGGTTGGAGTTTTGATCAAAGGTTGATCGCAGAATTCTTGCACAAGTGACGATACGGCGAATTTAGGCTTGTCGTAGTTTTCAACTAGAGTATCCCAAACTTGCTTGTAATTTGCATCAGTAATAGCGTAGTTACTTACAAGGCTCTTCGCTTCACCTTCCAAGTGTGTAATTAAAATTTGCAATTTTAGCGCGTTTGTAAGATTTTTACGGTCGACACTGGTGGAAAACAAATCTTTGAATGAAGCCCATTGCTTCCTATCACCTCTAAATATCGGTAGAGTATATGACGGCAATTGAGTATCCATTGGTTCGGTTGCGTTTCCTCGGAGCTGGACAGCTAACTCCTCTATGGACGTTGAAGCTGCAGCTTGTCTGGTGAGCAAAGCTGTTTGCGTTTCAAGAAGTACACGGATTGCTTGTTTTAAATCATTACCGGGATCAGCAATTGTTACGTCACTGGCTGCGTCATCTCTTCCCGTCGTCAATAATGCATTGTAAAAATTTTTTGTTGCATAAAATAGCCTTTCGAAATCTGTCCTAATATTCAAAGCCGATGACAAATCGTCTGGCAATGATGCTTCTTCGATTTCTGTTTGGATCCTTTCGAAATGTTCCTCCAGGTCTGATAATTTCCGAAGCCGATCATGAATTTCAAACCCGGGTGGTTCCTGTTCACAAAGTTGTTTCGCGCTAGCGTGTTCTCTTCGAAGCCTCTCGAAAGTGATGTTTCTTTTATTTAACAGTACATCCATGATGACGGTTCTTTAGTATCCGGATCAGAAGGACCAATGTTTGTTTGCGAATGTTCGCGATATCTAATCGATCGAAAATAAAACGACATTAATTCTTCGTTAAACAAGCGTGAGACAAACTATAACAGTGAGGATTTTTTTTCTTATTAAAAACGGAAGTGAGTTGTTACTGGTAACAATGAATTCATTTGATTTTTTTCTTGACTGTAGAATTATCTTGTAGATGACGACAAAATTCGCCACGTAGACGAGGAACAGTTCACATATTACGATCCGTAAACACTCCTAGTGGACTAAAATAGTATGTACACCCAGAGAAAAAAAAAAGTGAAATTTACCACAATTTTTTCATTGAAATTGGAAAGAAAAACTTGTTTGATATAGCAAACATTTCTGCTTGAAACTTCAAAACATGATGATTAATTTTTCTCAGTGGATTAATTTCTTCCAAACGATATTTTAATAAAAATAACAAATATTTTTCTTAATTTCACAGTAAATACAATTTGAAAAATTAGTTTTAAATGAACGAACTTTAGATAAAGTCAATAATTGTAGCGCTTTAAATACACAATCTTACTGGTTGAAATAAACGAACTTATATCCAGTTATTTCGACTAACGGTTTTGTTTGTTGAAATCGTTCATTTTTTTTTTGTTTTTAGGAATAAAATGATTTCTTAAATTTTTTTCGAAAGGTAATATTTGATCATTTTATTTCGATAAATATTCGTTTTCAAATGCCTAAAAATCAAGTTTTTGTTTGAATTTTGGAAATCATTAAAACATTTAGCATTTTTGTCGCGAGCTGATCGAACTTACATACCACAATCAAGTCCTGGCATTTGGATGCTATAATCCAAAGGTTCCCCATCAGTCCGGACAATGTAGAGATCCAGCATCAATTATTTTTTCTTAAAGAAAATGTGTTACGTAATGTAATTATTGATAATATTCAAAATTATGAACACATACGCTTGAATTGTTGAAAACCCTCTGGCAAATGAAAGAAACAGATAAAACTTTGCATGTAAAACCCGTACAAACTTTATCCTTGGAAGAAAAATTGGTCTGGTTTATTAGAGGGAAAAAATTGCTCTGATACATATGAAATAAAACTAATACGGTTCATTTAAACAGTAAATTTAGTTGTATCATTACACAAATAAGATCATTGATAAATTTTACCTTTTTTTCTTGAAATAAAGGTATAGCAGGATAGAATTCTCAAAAATATTTCCGATAACATTATCTTAACTTCGGTTGATATGTAATATATAATTAGTTTATTTCAACAAATATATTGTTTTTTTAGCCGACATTTCAGTCAAACGTGGTGCTATTGAGGGTGAAATTTATGAGAGATCGATTGCTTTCAACGAATTCTATAGCGCGTCTCACCAAAGAACACTTGTCAGCTGGCAAGCTTCTTGGGATAAAGATGACCTGGGTCGGTGGATGCACTCAATTATTCCTAAAATATCGACAAAGGCATGGTTCAGGGGACTGGATGTGAGTAGGGACTTCATTTGTGTGATGTCCAGACTCATGTCCAATCACTACACGTTAGATGCACATCTCCTTCGAATTGGACTTTCCGAGACTAATCATTGTGCGTGTGGCGAAGATTATCGCGATATTGATCATGTCGTTTGGACATGCGTGGAGTATCGTAATGTCAGATCTCAACTGTTAAATTCCTTGCGTTCTTAAGGTAGACTATCCAATGTTCTAGTTCGCAACATTCTTGCTTGTCGTAGCCTTCCTTACATGAAATTTCTTTATCATTTCATTAAGTCCATAGGAGTTCTAGTTTAAATTTTATTTTATGTTAGACCCCTTTCTCTTCCATGAGTTCAACCAATAGCCAGCTATCTTATATTGGATAAAAGTGATGAAATGATACAAACAAACTTGAAATATTTATAAGATCATGTACAAAATAAATGTATTTTATTTAATGTAATTTATAATAGCAAATCGCTTGATGAAAACAGTGTTTAGATTAACTAATGAATACCAACATACTAATATGATATTCGAAATGTATTAGGTTTAAGGTACTATGTATTGTGGATGCCACGGCGAAGAAAAACTTATGTATATTGCCTATGAAATAAACGTATTTATGAAAAAAAAACTTTTTTTTCGTTTGGTTTAACCAAATTTTTACTTGAAATCATACAGAGATTATTGTTGATGTTGAAAAGAGAAATTGGTTAGAAACAATCTAATTGATAGTTCCACGACAAAAGGACCGAACTGCAAATGAGAGACTCTCTTTGTTTGCTTTTTTCTTTCACAAATGTATGCATCTCCTAGCTTAAGGACTGAGGCCAGTGTGTTTTAGGCTTCAAATCTGATTTTCTCATAAACGGTGACGAATATCAAAAAACCCAACTGACAATCTCTTAGAAAATTAGTTTAGATTATGCTGTGAAAATTTCAGAATGATTCATTGACTTTAGCGGTCAGGAAAGTCTTTTTTCTGAAGGAAGAATTGCATAGCTGAAAACGCCGTCTTTCAACTTGTTCATTGTAGATCTCACCTTCAAAGGCATGCATCAAAAATCTATCCTGACAATGTCTAGATAATTTAATTTAGATGCGATTAGTGCATAAAAACATATATGTAGTCGCGATAAAAATTAAGTGAATGTTATTTTTGTGTGAGGGTAAGTCGATTTCTAAGCACACGCCATAGTTTCTGCTCCAGTTTCCTGGTAACGTAACGAAAAATGAGAGAGGAATAAAATCGGCTCAGAATGACTGCCAAACAAGCGGTAGCTTTATTGGATTTTATGTGATGTAGTCAAACTTGTAGCCGAAAATATCAAAACTTTCTTGGCCACTCGGCCCATCGAGAGTCATTTTGCACATATGCGAGAGAGTATGGAGAGAAATATAATACGCAGAGCAAGCCACGTGGTTATAAGCGACCTACTGGCCTCAGCGCCTAATCGAATGTACACGGAGAACTCGCAGATCACAAAATTATTTCTTTTTTTTGCGATATTCTTCTAACCAGAGATCATTTTTTTGTAGAAACAGACAACGAAAATTATAGAATGATAGTACTCAAGGGAGAGCAAGGATGTGAAAATATAGACGTGACAGAGGGTCATTTAAGCAAGCAGAAATCTTCTATTAACTTAACTTTTACCTTCTACCAGAGTAGTTGGGCTTAGGCATCTGAACAATGCGAATCACCCAAGTCTCTGGTATGTCGGAAAGTAGTGATAAAGGTCTTTTACCATTTACTATCCGAACCGGCAAAAGAAAAGTTACCAGAAGTTGTCCTTTTCTACTTGCGACGGCATTCTCACACACAATGAGTTCTTCACTGCATGGATATTTTTTCCTTTTATCTCTATACGGCTAGTTGAATATCGGAATGGAAGGTTTGTGCGAACTATTGCTTATCACAGCGTGTTGGCTGTTTAGCCTAGGTTGTAAGCGGCGTTCAGTAGCGCTCCATTCATCGCTACCCCGATGGAAACCCATCATGTTTGTAGCAATCGACCATTAGACGTTTTACACGGTTAAAATGTTTGTTTAGTTGAAGCAAAACCTTACATCAAAAAGCTGTTTAATGGTATTTTCTTTTTTTCATACTTTCCAGCAAACGACAACTGCCAAACTTGCATATCAGAAAGATCTTACGAAAAGGTAGTATTAGTGATAAAACTTTTGTTTAGAAAAGTCTTGAATACTTAAAAAAGGCAAAGCAAAGCCTTGGTATTTGGTATAGTGGAATTTGACGTTCTGTTTCAACAGACTTCGCAGCCGATTCAGAGTGTACAGAACCATTGCATGGCTGGAGCTACGATTCTACGACACTACGAATCCTTCCAGGTCGGGGGTCGAACATACGACAACTGGTTTGTAAGACCAGCGCCCTATGCATTGAACCGCCAACCCAGGCCCAACTTAAAAAAGGAAGAGGGACATTTTGACCAGTAGGGGCTAGCTTTATAATACTTTCCCATATATAACCAAATTAATCTAATAAAATTGTAATTATCGCTGTCCATAATCCATGTCGAGTACTACTACAACTAAAAGTATGCAAATAAATCGTGTGTTGCGAAATATCTTGTCATAGCAAAGTACATAATTTACGTCTAACGTTAAAAGAATGTTACTCGACGCATCGCTACACACTTAATTTTCTTTACCGAACTCAGTAATATTTTTACTGACTTTTACTCAGCTGAACGTATCGCAATCAGTTCAGTGATTTATTTATTGACGAACGTTTCGTAAAACAGAAGTTTTTTCGAGCTGTCATTTTTCACTATACTGATCAGTAATTTGTGATGAGGGTTCGGTAATATTATACTGTTTAGTCAGCACGGGAAATATTCTCAAAAACAACCAATTAGTTCAGTTATTCGAACAGATCAGTACAGTATGAAATCAATATTGAATATTTACTTTAATGTTTGCAATTTCGGAAAACACACACCAAAACAATTGAAATTCAAATGGATTTTATTATTTATTTAATATATAAATATTTTCCTATTAAATTAAATTAAAATTTCGTCGAAAACTCTCAACATTTGTTTTAAGCGTTCCGATTCCAAACAGTTTATCTGCAGGGTTGCTTTTACAGTTACACACTACAAAGCACTGGCACAACAATCCGAAGTAATACAGAATGTCGTCCTTTACTGGAATTAGGCGATCGCACCAACAAATAGCTCCACCATCAGTTTTATAAATTACATTTAAAATTCTGGATTTATCTCGGTAAACGGATCATCAACCTGAAATAACACAGATTTAATATAAATTAAAATATAATTTATATGTTTAAATTAATAGTGATTGCGGATGTGTACAGAGACATGTCGTCCAAGCATTTCTACATAACCGAAAAGTGCCTTCCGACAACTGTGAAATGTTGTAGAAAGAATTATATTACTTACTGAATAATTCGAATAACGAAGCATCCAGACATTGAACTTCGTTCAAAATTGGCTCCAGTTTACTCACTTTGCTAAAATTCAACTAAAATACAAAATTGGATTCGGAAATTTTTACCGAACGATTCGTTAAAAGTTGATCAGCAGGATCGTTCCGTACTATTTCTGTCAAATTTACCGAATTATTTTAAAGTGCAAACTGTTTGGTACAAAATTACTAAGTTTTCGGTACATGTATTTTAGACAACCAAATTTCGGGAAAAAATAATGTGGTATACGTCGGTTATTTAGATGAAAGTGATGATTTATTCCTCAAAACCAATACGTTTAATTGCATACCTTCTTATCTAAAATTAAAACAAAATTTGATGAGTATTGACTTGTTTCAACTAACACGTTTTAACCCATTATAACCTAAATTTGAACCAAATGAGCAGATACCATCAAATTTTATGTTGAAGATGTTGGGAAATACCAAATCACTATTAAAAATCTTTTCCAAACGTAATTATCCTATGTATGACATATCATACGCTGGGACAATACAGTAGCAAAAAAATATGAGATACGTCTAAATTTTGAAAGTGGTATTTATATATCAGGTGTACAACTTTGCTTCCGCCTTTTTCCGATAGGTGACTGTATCGGCTGAGGCTGGTTAAAATACATAGATGATAGTGCCTTTAAAGTGAGTGTGTACAGTGCCTAACGAATTGTCATCGCCGTTTCAGTGACAGTTGTTCCTAATTTCGTATTATTCACGCTCGAAAATGTCTGTTTATGTGCCCAATTCTCGCCATTTGCGGGAAGTTTTACGTTTCTGTTACAATTCGAAAAAAAATGCAACTGAAGCGCATCGAATGCTTTCAGAAACTTACGGTGATGCTGCTCTGAGTGAAAGAACGTGTCGGGAGTGGTTTCAACGTTTTAAAAATGGTGATTTCGATGTCGAAGACAAACATGATGATGGAAGAGAAAAAACCTTCAAAGATGAATAACAATTTACTACGAGCTCTTAAAACCATTACAGGAGATCGCTACAAAGATGAATAACAATTTACTACGAGCTCTTAAAACCATCACAGGAGATCGCTACCGAACGCAACTGATGCGCTTTAGTCGCGCGCTAAAAAAAAGCGGCCACAGTATCAAGAGCAAAATGGCAAAGTCATTCTCCAACACGATAATACTCGGCCTCACGTTGCAAAAGTGGTCAAAAAGTACCTGGGAACGCTGAAATGGGAAGTCTTGCCCCACCCGCCGTATTCCCCAGAGGTCGCCCCTTCTGACTTCCACCTATTCCGTTCGTCGGCACACGGCCTGGCAGATCAACATTTTCAATCCTTCTAAGAGTTGGAAAAATGGATTGCTTCATGGATAGCGTCAAAAAAGGACTCCTTTTTTCGAGCCGGGATCCGAAAATTTCCGGAAAAAATGGGACGGACGGACAATACTTTGAATAATACATCTGTAAGCACTTTTTCGCAATAAAGCTTTAAATTTTGGAGAAAAACGGCGGAAGCAAAGTTGTACACCTAATATACGATTCAATGTCTTTCAAATAGTACTGGTAGAAGTACTATCCGAGATAAAGACACAAAATAAAACGAAATATTTGGTGCATTTCGTCCAAAATATACCTTCGCTTCGTGTTATATTATGTATGGAGTAGGCCCCTCGATCGCCGTACGCAGTGATGTCGGAGTAATCGTGTCGGAGAAATCGTGTCGGAGAAATCGTGTCGGAGAAATCGTGTCACTAGTGGACTGACAGCAGGACATCCAACGTCATAACCGGAGATATATTCACGTGCGAAGATCGGATAAGTTAACCTTATTGGATAAGTTAACTTGATTTATCACCGTTGAGATTCATTACCGTTATCATCGTACACAATTCATTTTTCTATTTATAAATTACGTTTACCGTAGAAGTAGGCCCGAGCTAAATGAAGTAACTTTACCAGGTATGAAGAGAATTGTCATTAACAGTGAACTTAACTTATACAGGTAACCTTAACTATAGCTCGATAGGAATACCAGTAACCGTACAAATTGCCAAGTTGAGAACTCAGTAGCCAACGAGCACTCGGTTAGATACTAATTGTAAGTAAGCTAAAATTATGTGAAATCCCGAAATAACATTCCAATAAATTTTAGTTCGAGTTCTTGCCATTTAAACAAAACTGCGAAATTTCTAACACTTCGGTTGTTAGCGGATTGATATTGATAATATAATTATTTGTATATATTGTATTGTAAGCTGCAATAAATAACTGAATTTGCCGAAACCTTTTATTAAGCCTACCTGGGTTCGATTCCCACCCCCGCACACAGGGTTAGAATGTTTTTCTGGTCCGAAGTAGTGAATGACTTTAAGGTTAAAACCTGTGTAATCGAAAATAAAAAAATAATTTCATTTGTTTCCATTTCTTCATTTTTAGAAAAATGGATTGCCTATTTGTATTTGTATGATATTTGAGATATATGTACGATTTGTTGGGAGTATCGTAAGCTCATTTGATAGTTTTTCCAATGTTTAATAGGTTTTAGAGGTATTCATACTTCCTTTTCCAAGTTGGCGCTCTACTCCATGTTCACGTGTTTGCCAAATCCTAAAGGGTCTCTATCCTTATCACTATTTTTTGCAGCCATGTTTTTGAATATTCCACATTTCGAAGACATAACAAAATGGATTTGATTTGCTGAACTAATCAGAAAATTTTTATCCTCGAGTTTATCGGCTAACGATATGCTTTGGAAAAATATACTGCTGTACTATCCCACCGTATGATATATCATACGTACAAACAACAACAATTTTTTATCGTTAAACATACAGTTTTGGAATTTCGCTGCAGAAATAACTAATTTGAATCTTTGGCAATGGTTTAATGAAAGATGGAAGTATTACCTTTTGGTTTCAAACATAAGATTCACACGAATATGTTGCTTAGTTTTCTGTGGTGATTTGTGTGTACTTTGGAAGGTTGTAATACAAATAAAACGTTGACACATGAAAACAATTTTAATATACAAAGAAATTAGAAGTGTAAACTATCAACTATTGCTATAGTAATGCTGTTTGTTATTAAACTTCTAAAGTAAACATGTATTAAAATGTAGGAAGTTTTGCGTATGATATATCATACGCTTGGACATAATGGGTTAATACGTGTTGGCTACGATGTTGCACGACATAAAAATGCGCTTCAGCTTGTTGCGCAACATTTTATGTTTGGTTTGTTGGAGCAATCAGATGTTTTTGACGTTTCTCGTAGTACGTTCTGTTCACATTGTTCAGCGTCGCAGTGAATTCATTTTCACTTCCGGTGAAACTCTCAACGGGTGAGCACGTTGCATCGTGTTAGTCCGGGGAAAATTCGAGTATTTCGCAAGAAAGAAAGGATTTTCAGCCGTACTTTGACGATTCGACGCAGCCACACAGCGAGATTTTCGCTTGTAGTCAAGTGAAAAGAAAGTCCACTGGACTATAAACGAAAATTAACTGGCAATATAGCCTTAGTTGCTGTGCCATCAATTCGGCGTCATCTCAAATGAGTTGACGCCAACCAGAAAGGAAGAAGAAGAAGAAGAAGTGAATTCATTTTTAGTATAAGTTTAGTGATAATAGTCATGAACACACGAATAGCAAATGTTTTATTTCAACAACTTCGCAGCTATAGTTATAAAACAGTGAAGCGCGTTACGCTACCGCCAGCCAGCAAGTTAGAAATACCGGAATCAAATGGCACGAAAAATTTCTCGCTCCAGAATGAACTGAAGGCCCGTATTGTGGCGAGTGGCCCTATTCCGGTGGCATCCTATATGAGACATGTGTTGACCAATCCTTCGGCAGGGTACTACATGACCAACGATGATGTGTTTGGCAGTAAGGGTGATTTTATTACCTCCCCGGAGATTGGACAAATCTTTGGCGAAATGGTGGCTGTCTGGTGCCTTAACGAGTTGTACAAATTCGGTGGCCCCGTTCCTTTTCAGCTGGTTGAATTAGGACCGGGTAGAGGAACAATGATGAGTGATATCTTGAGAGTGTTCGGCAGTCTAAAGGCCACTGCTGGATTGACGGTTCATCTGGTGGAGATTAGTGACCATTTGAGCAAAGTTCAAGCGGATCTGCTGTGTCGAAGCTCTACGGAACATAATGACAAACCCTTCTATCGGTCGGGCTTTACTGGGAACGGCATTAAAGTGCACTGGTATCGCCACTTGGAGGATGTCCCACAAGTATTTTCTATCGTGTTGGCTCACGAATTCTTCGATGCTTTGCCGATCCACAAATTTCAAAAAGAAGGTGACTGCTGGAAAGAGGTTTTGATTGACATCGATCCTCACGACAAGAAAAAATTTCGATTCGTTGTTTCTAAATCTGAAACACCGATGTTACGGTTGTTCCTGAACAATTATCCCGAAATAGCAACCGATCGAAATCACGTGGAAATTTCGTTCGAATCCGAAGCACTGATTCGACAGATCGCCGAACGGTTCCACGCGAATGGTGGTCTTGGGTTAATCGTTGACTATGGCCACCTAGGTGAGAAGAACGATACGTTTCGAGCGTTCAAGAACCACAAACTACATGATCCTTTGGTCGATCCGGGTTGTGCCGATCTAACGGCGGATGTGGATTTCTCAATTCTGAATCACTTTTGCGAACGGACGTCGCAAGTTTTCACGATAGGGCCAACCACGCAACGGAGTTTTCTGGAGATGGCAGGAGCTAAGGATCGGCTGGAAGTATTGCTCACCCGAGCCAAAAGCGAAGAAGAGAAGCATCGGTTGACCGAAGGGTTCCGGATGCTAACGGAGGAAAATCAGATGGGCAGTAGGTTTAAGTTTTTGGGACTGTATCCGAGTGAGCTGAGGCAGTTCTTTACGAAGCAAGATTAATAGACTGAAGTCGGTTTTAGACCTGTACAGTAGATTGAAGTTTGGATTTTAAATGGAATATCACACTCCGATAAGACTTTCTTTCAAATCAGTGAATAGTGCGCGGCCGATAAACAATTATCAATGTCTGCCTTTATTTTCTCACTTGTTTTGTTGTAATAATTTCCGACCTGTTTTACTCTTTATTGAATACACGGTATTTCAATACGTTTGCGTATTTTGGTTTTGGTATCAACACACTAGAGGCGGTTATACAGAATTAAGAATACCTACTACACACACACAGCTTCACTTCATCCCCCCTGTTACTAGCTTTCTCTTATTATACGTGTCACGATTACATGTTTTTAACACAAGAGAAATGAATTTGGTTATAGGTTTTCTTCGTTAATCAGATTCGAGTAAATGTTTTCAGATTTTTGCAATAATTTTCCGGTTTTAGTTGTTTTTTTTTCTATTCTAGTACAATCGTATCTGGTTCGTCAGTTTCTTGCAATGTTGTTTAACTATAGATTGCGTAAAAATCACATTAGTTTCCTAATTATTTCCGCTTGAGTTCGTTTTGTCTACTCATTGATGCTAGTACCTGTCATTGTTTATTTTATTTTTTCACACAAACACGATACTACTCGCTCTCTCGGTTTAACTTAGTTGGGCTTGCAATGCAATGATCATCATTAAAAAAAAATAAAACAAAAGTATTAGAATAGTTGCCCCTAATTTCTATGACAAAATCTAAATGTTCATTAGTTTTGGTTAAAGCTCATACAAACTAATTTTGTAAGCCTAAATACTAAATCAAATATTAGCAAAAAAAATATCAATAAAATATGCACTGATCGATTAGCGCATGTTCACACGAAAAAGTACGGAGTATGAGTACCGAAATCTGGTAATCGCTTATTTACAGAAATTAAAACTCAAACAAAAAAAAATCAATAACTTAAAGTCTAAACAATTTGGTTATATTTACGAACTTAAATCTAGAAGTTTCTTCCCAAACTTTTTTGCGGTCGTCAAATAAATGCTTAATAAAACTTGTTCAGATCGATTTGAAATATCCCGAGATTAAATCGCACTTAAACGAAAACAAAAAAAAACTTTTCAATGCAATAGAAAAATTGAAATCTCAAGCAAACATTTTTGTTTTTCCTTTTAGTCGTCCTAGTGTTGTTATTGTTTGTGCGCTATTTGCGGATGGCCCCATGTCACGCGTAGTTCGGCCCCCTTTAGCGCCGTTGATGATCCGGTGTGCTCTTAAGGATGTCGGGCTGTCCGTGCGAGCTGAGCGTGTGACTGACGTGCGAATTGAGCGTATGCGAGTGGGACGTGAGTGTGTTGTGGGCGTGGGTGGTGTTGGCATGCGACGAATTCAGCGTGTTGTGGGCGGGCGTTCCGGTGGCCGAGCCGGGATGGGCACGGGATCTGCTTGCCGATCAGCGTGGATGGTTGATGGAGAAGATATGAAAAGGAAAGAAGCAAAGCAAAACTAACAATTAGCTCTCAATTAAATTAGCAATGCGATGCAAGTATTTTAGCAAACGTGCTTCGATGGGGCAATAGTAGGCCATGTAATGTACTGTCAAAAACGGGACGACGGTGCAATCTTATGGCGTTTTCGCTTGACGCTATATCCAACACAGTTTCGACCCTAACTACAGTCACAAATGTATGGTTTTTACAGCAGTTCGTGTCAAAAGTGGGTTAGTTTCGTGTTTGAGCGCAAACGACTTAAGTCCATTGTATAAGGGCGTACTCCCAGTACTGTTTTTAAACATAAGAGAACTTTATGCTTTTCTACTTGTTCGAAGAATTTTCGAGTAAGTCGCCATCGATGTAGTTGGGACATGTATCTTTCTACTCGAATGATCAAAATCGATTAATTGAAAAATAAATCGAGTACTTTTATGTAATTAGTGCCAGAAATTTCACGGTAGTCAAAAAGATTTTGTTCTAACTAATTCTGAGTATATTGAAGCATTTCTCTGTTTTATTTTTTAATTAATTGTTGTAATAGACAATGAGTCCTTTTCTATGATGGCATTATTTCCTTAGAAATGAGTCGTAGTCCTTCCGTAAAGTAGGAGAATCGTCATCATTTCTTCTCCTCCTTATTCTTTATCGTTTAGTGTTGGAATGGAGTCTTTTTCATAAAACCAAACCCTAAGAAACTCTTATTACTGATTTAGATTTGTATTGTTGAAAACACAAATATAATAGAGTTTGTATATGGAATGGAAGCTACGCGTTCATTCATTAAACTTTTTCCAGTCTTTTCTATTGCTGTGTACCAATAAACGTTAATTCTTATTAGTCAGTCAACAGAAAAATTTGCAGATTATTGATACTAATTTCGGAAATAGGAGACCGGTATACTGCCCATACTTGCATATCAGTCCCATATTGAAAACTGACAAGTTGAGAAAAAGATAGATACATATTTCGGTGAAAATTCGCTTTTTTTCGCTACTGTGATGATTCACCCGTGATACTATTGAATCACATACATGGATTACATTATAAACTTTTCATCTGGAATGGAATATTGCATTTTTTGCGAGTACTTTTGGTAATGAACGAATAGATACTCGCTCACCGGTCTCATCTTAGCGTGCTATGCTTCTCTGGCACGTGGAAAAATTGCATGTTTGATTTTCCGTTCGTTTGAAACCTTCAATCGTCCGATATAATTAAGTTTGAAATATCATGTCAGGTCCATGATGCAATTAAATTGTATGGTGGAGACTCTTCCACGAAAGACAACTCAAACAGTGACTTTGTAGGTTTCAATGCCACCAACATCCGAGAGAAATATTCTGAAATCTCTCGTTCAGTTCGCATATGCCTACATCTGATTTTGATCAAAGTTATGGCAAAAGAGCTGAATCTTTTCCTAAAGTTGTTGCTTCGGAGGATGAAATTGTGAGTATAAATGGAAGCAATACGTTTGATTCTGAAGGAAACTTTTTTAGCGATGAACTGAGATCGAAACACAAAATACATAGGAAGAATTATCGTACGCGCCTATATTCAAAGATCGGTTCAAAATATAGTTTATCTTCTTATATTATCTAAACTTTTGCATGCAATGTCAGCGTTAATTACAATGAAGTCTTTTTTATGCGAATTTACGTACCGCATAAAAAACCGCATAACTCTGAAGCTTCGTATAAAAAAAACCGCATAACTCTGGAACTTCGTATAAAAAAAAACCGCATAACTCTAAAAATTCGCATAAAAAAAGTCGCGAAAAATAAAACCGCATAAAAAAAGACCTAGTAAAAAGTATATTGGCAAAGTTGCCAGAAAAAAAATTAATGCAACCTGTACATTTTTTAGTTATGCAAAACGTGATTTTTAATGCGTAATATAGATATGCGAGTACTTTTCATATGAGACAGAGCCGACTTGATAAGAAAAAACCCTTCTTAATCCACCTAGTGGTGTGATAATGCCTTTCTCTCCTTTCTTAACAGTCTCATGAAAATATGTTTCATACTTTTATTAAATAATTTTGGATACTAATTTTGACACCAATTGATTCAGATTGATTCGAGTAGTTCACTAAAATTTTTTTTTTGAGATGACACTAAATTTGGATGTTTCATGCAGTTTTAAGAGTTTCGGCATTAAAAAAAATTTTCGATTTTGGAAATTTCATGTACTCCCCCCTATGGTGCTTTTTCAAGATCGAAAATTGTCAAACCTTTACCACCGGGCAGCACCCCTTAAGCATGTCCGATTTAGCTCAAATTTAGCATGAAGGCTTTTTTCGAGGTGCTTAAACTTTAGAGCACTAGAGCTTAACAAAAATAGAGGTGATCCCAAAATTTTGGCACCCTTATATTTATAAGAGCGGTAAAAATCAACGTGTTTTGTCGGTTACGTCACTTATACCATCATATATCTGAAACCAAAAGTCACAATCATTTGATCTTCGAACTTGATCAATGGCCCGACAGTAGCTTTCAAACGAGCCCAAGTTTGTTAAAATCGGTTCAGCCATCTCTGAGAAAATTGAGCTCGTTCAAATATATTCAAAAAGTGCACACACACACACATACACACACACAGACATTTTCCGATCTCGTCGAACTGAGTCGAATGGTATATAACATATATGGGTCTCCGAGGCTCCGTTCGAAAGTCGGTTTTTCCAGCAATTCTAATACCTTTCTATAGAGTAAGGCAAAAAAATTTCCTGAAAGTAACGTAAAAATAGACGTTATTCGTATGGATAACTCAAAAGTGGCCATATTCCATATGGGACTGATATGCGAGTATTGGCAGTATAGCCGAAATAAGATTTTTTTGTGTTTCGAGTATAGAAGTTTTAACTTTAAGATCATTCGCCTCTTCAGACCAGAAGAACTTTCTTACCCTATGTGCGAGTGGGTAATGCCAGGAGACATCACCGGATTGACGAGAATACGAATAATTTCCTTTAATACAAAGCAGATCTACTGACCATTGAAGTATTTGATCCTACTTGCATATCCTGAAGTCAACAAAACGCAAAAAAATTATGGCACATAATGATTTTTTCTTGAACGCAAAGCAGTTGTATGTACGATTTATTAATTTTTAGTTTGACGTAAAGCCGCCATGACTAAGTTCAGTTTTTACAATGACTGAGCGAAAATATATATTGGACAAGCCAAGTGAAAGAAAAACTAACAGAAGAAAAGAATTTTTGGAAAAAGATACGCTCAGAGACAGGATTCGAACCTGCGTTCTTATGCATTCCGTGCATACGCGCTACCATTTCGCCACTCTGATCTTGTTTTAGCCACTCTAAAACTCGAAACAGACATAGTAGCAACGTACATCGAACATGGTCTACATTCTGGCCGTCACCCGACCGATACCTTACATCCAAACATCCTCTCTGTCCATCAAACACTAGTCCTCTCGCATTATACCTATTTCTCCGATCAAGTATTGAGTAGGAGAGTGTATTTATAATCGACATAGTCAGCGACAGACCCCTATGAAGGTTGTATTGATTGTCTGCGCTTTCCTACCAGAAGCAGATTGTTACGGAAAATCAAACCACAATTGTTTTTAACGATTTATTAATTTTTAGTTTGACGTAAAGCCGCCATGACTAAGTTCAGTTTTTGCAATGACTGAGCGGAAATATACATTGGAGATGCCAAGTGAAAGAAAAACTAACAGAAAAGATGAATTTTTGGGAAAAGATACGCTCAGAGACAGGACTTGTATGTAGGTTTTATTCGCAATCGTTTGATGCGAAACTCGCACTGCGAACGGTTCACCAAACTGATTGTTTCCACTTCCGATTTGCATATTTCAACAGTTGAATAATTTTTATAGCTCGTTCGCAAACTTTACAGCTTAAAAAGGCTGATTTGAAGATTTTTTTCCGTCGTTGTTCACTTTTAGGTGTATTTTGCTCCAATTCAAATCACCACCAGATGTAATTGCCTTTGGCTGTGAACAGCGAACGGCGTATAAATCCAATATGCAAAATGTCTATTTGCTAACACCAAAGGAAAAAAAATCGTAATAATTAGTGGAGACTCTGAAAAGAACCGATATTCAAGAATATTCTGTAAAATTTTCAAGCCTATCGGAGAAAAACTCGGCAAGTTATGGGCCTTTATCTTTGCTTACCTCATACTGCGAAGAAGTAAAAGCTCGGCACCCAGGTCCAAGATTTCTGCTTCGATCGACTTAAAAACTGGACAAAACATTCTTGAAATGTTTCATTATAAAAGAATACAAAAGAAAAAATATGATTTTGTGAAAATGTTAGACCCTTGAGTAATAAATTGTATCCATTGATTTTATAGACAAAAAACTTTGAACGCGTTTTTCTCGAAAGAAGGTTTTGAAAGTCCGTGTCCATCGTCATTCAAAAACTACTGAGCCATTTTTTTTTCAAATTTTGAGCACACTTTTTACATATAAAAAACCAGACCCCAACGTTTTTCTTTTCCTTGTTTGTTATTTTGGGGAGGTTTTACAGCTACAAAATGGCGAATTTTTTCGTGAAAAATCGTAGTTTTCACTTTGAACAACCACCAAAAATTTAAAAAAAAAATTAAAAAATCAAACAGAAACGTTGGGGTCTAGAAAAACATCTACTCTAACTATGCTGCGTTCATTGATTCACTTCTGATTAGTCTGCGCTGAGATACAGTGGACACCGCAAATCATGATTTTTAAGAAGCGTTCTCAAAAATACCTCTGCACCGACTTATTTCTCAATATTTTTCCACGAAAAAATTACAAAATGTTGTACGAATGAATGTTCTTTATCATGCAAAAAAATTGAATTTATTTTGTTGCACGATAACTCTAAAAAAATTCTCAAAAATGATGATATTTTTCATCATTTAGACCCTACCCGCCTTAAGTTACTTCGATGCTCCACAATATTTATTAATTTATTTAGGAGCAAGGGAAAAGCCCTTTGGAGCTAAGATTCTACCATCCTCCTTCTCCAACAGGCATAAAATCTTCTCATCTTATCTTATCATTATCTAAAACTTTAATGCTAACGCTAGTCATCTCTATTAATCAAGCTACTAAAATAGTAAAATTGATAAAGTAACAATATTGATGTTATTGCCCTCAAAGGCAGAACGCAGGAACAGCAAAATACTTCTCCTCTATTTGTAAATGTAACCATATTTAAGAACTGAATTTTTAATACTGAAACTATCATTCAAGAGGAAAATATTCAATTCGCTTTCACATCTCATCCAAGTCAGTCGATAAAACAAAACCGCTTACGTTCGGTACGGAAGAAACCAAGTACAGTATTGTGTAGTGAACAATAGAACGATCTCGAAATGAGTGAACCAAACGAACAAAAGCTACCGCCGCCACTACGAAAGAATACAATTATTGTTGAATTCAGGCAGTGCAAAATTCGACCATCGATACTAGAACTTGAAGGTTTGCTTAAGGAGCAAATGCATCTGGATATTAAAGGGGGGGCATTTACTTCAAGGCAATAAGACAAATAATGTTGTTTACATCCAGTTTTTTAAAGAGTGGGATGCAATTTATTTCGCTAAAGACAATAACAATGTGCACTACGTGGAGCATGAATACATCAAGTACAACATACCAGTATATATGGAAGATAGTGCTATAGAAACTATGTCCCAATACGGAGAGATTCTCTCTACCGGAAAATAAAATCAATCCCAACAAGAGAAAACAATATAGAACAAATTTCTTCTATTGCACAGTCACGCACATTTCTCCCCTAGGAGACTCACTCTCCTGGTCAATGCCAGGTTGTTGAAAGAATGGTCCAGAAAAAAATTACCATTGTTGTTCTGTGTCAATTTAAGCCGAATGTCATTTTTATTTAAGTAAGTAATGTTTTCGTGATGTTTACATCCCTTTACTATAAACCAGTTATTATTTTCATTTCAAAAAAATACAATTTACCAATAAATCAATACCTCCTCGGTTAAGTCATAATGTAAGTACTTCATCCTTTTGTTATAATTTTATTTTATACAGCTAGTACATAGATACTATTAGGGTAACAGAGGTATTTTGGCCACTTCATATATTTTGGCCCACCTAACAAACTTTATCGATTTCATCGGATTTTATCGATGTTAAGTAACTCATTTTGCATCAATTTGAAGCTAATCACATTAAATTTCCTATTGCGGAAGGGGTTTTTAAAGATATTACAACATTTGGTGGATATTTTTATAAAGTGGGCCAAAATAAAATCAATCCTAAAGTGGGCCAAAATACCTCTGTTACCCTAGTAGTAAATTGAATAAATTCATAAATTTCATCATATTACCCAGTCGAGTGCCAATCGAATCTCGTTACACTCTTTTATTTGCCTAATATGAACATTAATTGAAATTAATTTTTGCGTCAGTTCAATAGGTTATTTTAGAATGTGAATGAAATGGTATAAAAGAGAAATCCATTGTTTTCAGCAGCTATTTTTCAAAACGCACTTTAAATATTGATACGATAACTGTAGCCGCTTTTTTAATAGCAACATATTTAGGTAACTATTTGAGTAAAAACTTTACTCGTGTTAATAGATTTTTATTGAGATTGATTTAAATATTTTGACTATATCAAATACAGGGTTGTTACGAAAAATTTTAAAATCAAAACGCGCGAAAACCGCGCGAAGTCGAAAACTAAAACGCGCGAAGCTTCGACATCTTTTTGCTCAGCAAACATTTCCTTCTTGGTAAGAAGAATTTTAAGGTAGACCATATCAGGATGATCTGATTCACTCTTTTTAATTTCAGTTTCAATTATAATAACGCCTTCATTTGTTGTCAGATTTTACTCTGAATGTCATTCTTTTCCTCCTCATCTTTTATTCTTTTATTTTGATCAGGGAAAAGCCCACTGGAATTAGTTTCTGTCAAACTTGTTCTCCAGCAGGCATAAAACCTTCTCATCTTTTGCATCAATACATCAAAATCATCCAAATGATACGTTTCCTTAAATCTAGTGCTTCTATAAAGACTGTCCCAGAAAGTATGGACGCAACCGAAAACCGCTGCCATTTCACAATGGTTCAGAATCTGTCAATTTTTATGGCTGCGTCCTGTTGTTTACACTCTTCTCTAACCACTTGTGCAGTTGTTTATTCGTTTTCATTAGTTTGTTCCGAAATGCGTGGACTTTCAGCAGAACAACGTCGAAAAATTGTGTACAAATGATGCACAGAATGCGGACTGTCACTGAGAAAGATAGCAAAAATGGAAGGAGTAAGTGAAAAAGCCGTGTGAAATGCAATCAAGAAGTTCGGTGAGGATAACACCTTTGAGGATAAACCGAAAACGGGTCGAAAAAAAGGTCCTGCTATCCCTCAGTTGTGTAAACGTATACTGAAGGCGTTCGAGCAAAAGAAGGAGGTTTCAGTTCGGGATGTGGCCAAAAAAGTGGGCACTTCGAAGTCAAATGTTCTTCGTGCTAAAGAACGTTTGAATCTTCGAACCTATGAGAAGCAGAAACAACCAAAACGTAGTCCGAAACAAGAAGCATCGATCAGGCCGAGGGTTCGAAAGCTGTACAATACGATTCTTGCTGGAAATTTGAACTGCATAATCATGGACGACGAAACATACGTGAAACTCGATTACAAATCTTTGCCGGGACCACAATATTACACGGTGCGAGAAGAGCAAGTGTTAAACCAGTCCGAGACATCGATTGAAGTCGAAAAATTTGGTAAGAAAGCTATGGTCTGGCAAGCAATTTGTAGCTGCGGTTAGATTTCGATACCCTTCATCACCAATGCTTCAATGAACAGCGAAATATACATCAAGGAATGTTTACAAAAACGACTTCTACCCATGATTCGAAGCCACAAGAATCCTGTTGTCTTCTGGCAAGATCTTGCTTCTTGCCACTACTCGAAATCAACGGTAGAATGGTATACTACCAAAAATGTCACTTTCGTCCCAAAAGAAAAATTGGAAAAAGTGTCAAAACTTGTCGCCAAGAAGTCTGTACTGAATTTAATGAGGAACGTTCGCAAGAAGGTGCTCCAGCTAGTCTACAATGGCCTACAAAGTCTAATATTATCAGTATATCCAATAAAATTTGAATATCTAACACTTGTGAATTATTTACAGCGAAATCAAAGTGCGTCCATACTTTCTGAGACAGTCTTTAGTCACTAAATCCAATGAGACAGTTACATAAGAAACGATTTCTTGATAACATTATGAGATAAATGAAAGTCGAAAGAATTGAAACATTTGTTAAATATGCGGCACATGCTAGCAATGGGCTCGTTATATCCATAATTAGTTCTAACATAGGGAATCCGAAGAAAAAAATAGGAAAACTACGACGTCGAATGTCAACAATTGGAAGCTCTATGTGCTCTTTAAAAAATTAACTTGGTTTCCAGAACACTCAGGTCCTTAACAGACGATGCGCGTTCGAGAACAGTTTGTGGCATATTATAGTCGAACTTGAATACAGACTTTTTGCTACTAAAAGAGATGAAGGAGCATTTAGTGGCATTTAAACCATTTTGAAATATGAAAGTTATCGGCGAACGATAGTTTTATACACTTGATCGAAAAATTTAGATCGTTGAGATACAATAAAATTATGAACGGTCCAAGGTGACTTCCTTGAGGAACTCCAGATGTAACAGCACATGGTGAGGTTGTACTATTTTCACATCATTTCATTACCAGTTAGATATGATCGAAGCCAAATAAAAAATTATCCGTTTAATCCCAGACTCTTTAACTTGGAGATCGTTATGTGATGATTGATTTCGTCGAACGCAGCAGGGGAAGTTGAAAGCTTTGACATGGATCCATGCTGAGTCTCTGATATGTAGTCAGAGCAACTATGTGTTATTAAATCCAGTACTATAATTTCAAACAGCTTCGATGCAGCGCACAAAGCAACAATTCTACGGTAGTGTAGAAGAATTGAAAATGTTGGATAGTGGAACCAACTAACTATTAGAACACTTTCTTATCACCACGGATGGAATCCCAGAACTTCTTCGTTTCTTTTATTGTCAGACTTCGCTTCGCAAGCATATCGTGTAAATTTTGCTTTAAGAATGCGATCTTTACCATACACAAAATTTCTTACCATATTATTGAAGAATCGCATTCCATTTATTACGTTCTTAGCAATATTGAATGTATTATCACTGAGACGATATCTTCCACCTCACATCAATATCCTTGAGTGCAAAATCTTGAAATAGCAACTTGTATCACTCGAGATCGAAAAGCATAAAATCGAAATTTTGTCCACTGAAGAAAACATTGGCTAGAACCGCCTGCTAGTAAATTTTAGTTTTATAAGGTGAAAATTCGGCCCTCTCGACCAATTGCTGAAACGTTCGCCCATTATTAATTTTTTAGGGTTTCATAAAACTCACAAGCATCAAAAATTGGAAAGAATTTTGTGGAATGATGTTTTTTGAAATTCGCGCGAAATCCGCGCCATAGCATCAAAATATTAGCAGAAACCGCGCCAAATCCGCGAAAACCGCGAAATCCGCGCGACCGTAACAACCCTGCTATATCAAATATGGAATGTAGAGGTTTATAACAAATTAGCATTAGTATTATTCGATTGATGTTTGTTACGCATGCGCTTGAAGAAGGCTATACCTTCTTATGTGACTTTCGGCCAGGACACAAGAATCCCGTGCAAATCACTTGTTACCTATGACAATCAGATGGCCACATGTCAATATTGCCAAAAAGCTGTTCACTACGGTAAACCATGTGATAAACTGGACAAGGAGACAACTACACAAAAGGACAACGGTGCTTCCTTCACACCAACCCCAAGCCACCCCAGTTCAACGAAACCATCAGTATTCCCTATAGAACAAAGTACACCAGCTGCAGTTAACAACTTACCCTCCAACATCCAAGCAACTGCAACCAATGTACAACAAGGCGCATCTACAGCAACTAGCAACGAACTCAAGACGGAAATCAACAACAATACCACCGATGCGGCGATGGATGACGAGACGAGTCATGAACAAAGTGCCCCTCAATCCTCGCAGGAGGGAAATGGAAGCTCCTCTCCCCCTAGAAAAAGGGTGACAACGAGATCCAACACAAAGAAAAAATTTTTATTTAAAAAATCGGCTCAATCGGTCACGTAAAGCTTGTACGCAAATAGGCCTGAATAATCTAAAATCTATGCCTCCAGTGATTGAGATGATCTTTAATTTCAAAGCGTTTCACACTGAAGCTTTTATCGCTCCATCCAAAAGTGAAAGTAGAAATTTTAGCTCGATGGGAAAATTATAAACGGCATGATGGCACTGCGAAACTTACACACAAGTTACCAATATTTTCTAAAATGCCTGTTAAATAACAAACGACAGGTGCATCCATCATGTCATCCCATTTTTAAAATGCAGCTGATGAGTAAATAAATCTTTTCAAATGTGATTTGCAAAAACGCACAGTTCTAAATGCTAAGCAGCTCTCAAGGAGTAACCAGAAATATACTCAGAAAGTACGACTTTTCCAAAAGCTCAAACTAAATTGAATTCAGCTATCATCGACAATCATCGACTGCTACTTCGTCTTCGAGTAGTTCAATATTCACATTCCAGCGATCCTACCATGAAATCCATATTTGAGGACATTCAAAAGGAAATTAAACATAGATTCACTGAACAAATCAAACCATCTTCTAAACCTTTCTAAGGTTCTTTACAACCCCTCATAAATCAATTTCAGCTATCAAAGAAGGAAACCAAATATTTCTTGCAAATGATGAATACGGTCAAAGTCGACAACTTTCTCAATTTGGTTGGGTATTGCTTTCTACTTACTGAATATAAAAAAAAAATATGATGCTGAAAACCATTACTAAGATTTGGGTTAGTAATATTTTTACGGGGTTTGCCAATTGTCTACTTTTTACCGGTTTTCCTGATTTTCCCGGTCACTTGCTACCCTGTACGACGGAGCGTAGAGACGACGTATGAATCACGAATTGCAACAGCTGCGAAAGTCCAGTGAACATTGTTCTTGATTCTAATCCGACTGGGACAAGAAGAAGAGGAGCGCAGAGAGAGTGGTTGGTGACGAGCAGCCATGGACCGAGTTATGTGGAGACGTATACTTGAAACAGCAAAGGACTCCCCAGGACCATAGCTGCTAGGTAAGGTGAGTAAGACTTGAGTGGTGTCATACTAGATTTTCATTAAACGTGGGAGTGGAGACTTGATATCGAATCGATTATTATTCAAATGTGAGCTTTCTGTCTGCTTTGATGACAAATTCAGTTGAATTAGTTATGGAATAACTGACATGAGCTATTTTTACATCTGTTGGGATGTAAGTTTAGATCACTTGTGACGTTCCTTTTATGTCCATCTATCGAGACGTAAATTTACATGATTTTTTCGTATCGTGTACAATTGAGAATCCTAGCGAGATGAGTTGCAGAACAATTACTGACCATAGTTGCAGAATCATGAGCTTGTTGTACAACATACAAGAAAAAGTGAGCTTTTCCAATGACAATATTACTCGGTTTCTTCTTTCTGGACCAATAAATCGATTCAAAAGAATTAGGGGTAGGATTATAAATTCGGGTAAGCAAAGAAATTAAAGCTAATATAATTTACAAACGCAATAATCTTATAAAATTATCAATATTTGGAAGTGTGAAGAAAATTATACAGCTTCATTCGTATTCACGTCAACTCGGTTATGTCTCTGACATTATACAATCGAAGTTTTTTATGAAAAAATACCAGATATATTAAATCAAACGAAGTTTTCCGGTTAATTGATCTATACAAAATCGTTAAGACAAATAAATAAACAACCAAGAGGAATCGAGTCAAAGTAGTCTAGAAATCCACATTCAAAATGTTCGCTTCCGGAAAATAGAAGAGATCTTTAGCATAGAATCCTTACAAAGTTCCAGTTCTGTCTGTAATTGATGTTTAATGTCTAATATAGAATAATCTTGATGTCACGTTTATACTGCGACTAATAGAAGAATATTGTGAATATTGGAATTATTAATTTTGTGGTAACTAAGAGGACTGAAAATCCAGATCATGTTCGGTATTATTATGTTCTGTCCATTACAAAATATTCAGTTACGCATTGTATCTAGTGTAGGATTCAAAAAACTTATTCTAGGTTCGATGGCTTGGTACAGAACCGACTGTTGCTGACGTTTCCCAAAATGTTCAATTACCTGATGCTCCGGTGACTCCCGTTCCGTGTCAGCGTATTCATCTGTGGCGTTCCGGGCAGTGTGTGACCCAAAGCATTCATGTAGTCCGCAATTAGCAATGTGATTTCTAGAATCTTCGGTTTACTCATGGCAAACAGCAGTTTCTGTTCGGGACTACCGGCCAGAGTATCCTCGGCGCTGACCACCAGCATAAAATCATCCTGACAGCCACCGAAGGTCATCACCGAGCTGTAGGGATAGCGAGCGATTGAAGCCATCGAAGATAGCTCCAAAACACTGAGGGCATCTTCGGAAACGGCTAACCAGGCCATGGCTTGATCGGAATGTCTGGGTTTTGCTTGGAACAGGGCCGCACCGAAGAAGGGCCATTTTCGAGCACAGGTCAAATAGATCCGCACGCAGTCCACAACGGAGCGACCTTTCAGCAGAGACCACTTGCCCGCCAGCAGTTCCTGCAGTTCTTTCAAGCCGTCTGTACTAAGAGCGTCCCGATAGCGATAAGGATAGAATTTATCCAATGCCTGCAGTGAACTGGTTTTGGATTTGTCAATCGCAAAATCACCCATGTCGATCTGAGCCATCAGAGAGGCCAGCTCGAGAGCCAAATCGCGTGACAAAGGAAAACGTCCTTGGACCACTGAAAAAATAAAACGAAAATTATAGGAGTGATCGATTGATAAATGTTCAACCTTTTCCTACCTTGCTGATTTATTTGATAGCAGAGAAGAAGTCGCTCCTTCTCGGTTTCCAACTTGGCCGCGTGTTTCCAGTAGAGTCGATTTTTGTACGTCAACTGAATGACACGAGAGTTTTCAAATTTACCGGATCCCTTTTCGCGAAGTGCCGTTTCCCATTTTGAAATGACGTCACAAAGCTGAAAACAAACATATACTGTTATCATTCTAGCAGTGGAATACGACCGAAACTAACCTTCGCTTGAGGATCCAAATAATGCTCCAAATCCTTCTCGATCGGATCATCACTGAACAGCGTAAATCCGTTGGTGCCATCGCGACATCCGATCTCCTGTGCCAGCGTGGAATGGAACTCCTCGATTGTGGAGGATCCATCGAAGGACACCACCTGATAGGTACCGTTCATCATGTGCACGGGAATCGCATGCGGCAACGAATGGTGATATGGATTCTTCAGCAGAATCGACAGCACCTCCATGCGGGAAGGTTTCGTTTCGCGACCGCCATTTTGCATGGTTCGTTCCAATGCTCGTTCGCAGTAGGCCGCATATTTACCGCAATCGGTTTTGGAGTCTGCATTCCGCGACAGGTGCAGCTTGAGATACCACAGCAGGCTGTGATTGTTGAGAATGTTTAGTGTTTAGTGAAAACTGTCAAACCCTGGACGGGAGAAATCAAACTTACCGGCTATTTTTTGGCACAAACAGTGAAACGGCCAGCGACAGAAGCTGCCAACCCTGGATGAATGTGTAGGCCGGCGGATTCGATTTGCAATCGATGATCGGAGCAACTGAGGGGGCCTGGGAGGCGTATTTATCGGGAAAAATGTTTAATTATAGCATTTCACAGGTGTTCAAAAAAAAAATGGAATGAAGCCTTTCAAAAAGTAAATGAATGGATAGCGTAGGTTATTGTTTTTACAGCAGGTAATTCCAATCAAACAAACCAAACACGTGTTAGTTGAAAAAAATCCACGACGCTACGATGTTAAGCGGTAATTCAAGCAAAAACAGTTAAAATGTAAATAGAAAACTCGAAATTTTTCGGTTAGCAGCAGTTGCCCTAACTAAATACAAACCAAAAAATATATTAAAAATAAAACCTATATCCGATTGTACCAAACGATCGAAAACGGGGAAATCAAAATTCAAAACAACAAGAAAAAAAAACTCAAAACAGATACAAATTAGATAATAATTATCCTACCTGAATGGAAGTTGGTGAGCTCCCATTCGCTTGAGTTGTATTGCCTTGTTGCGTATCGCAAGTGAACAAACTCTGGGTGGCACATAGCAGCAATTGCTGCATTACGAGGGGAGGCATTTGCGTTTTGCAATTGGAGATGTTTAAATGGTTTTTTGTTTTTTTTGTGTGTTGGTTCGGGATTAGTCGACGAGGGATGAAGAGAAAAAAGAGAGAGAGAGAAAGAAACAAAAAGACGGTTCGAAAAAATGGGACGCATTAATGAAAAAAATCATTGACTGTCTGTCTGTCGGCTCCGGTTGCAGCAAAATTAGTTCGCCTACTGCAATCAGGACTACTACTCTAGAGTAACAACAATTGCTATGGAAACGAACTGCGACTGATCTATTGAATGGTTTTTGTGTGGTTTTTGGATTGCTTTGGTTTTTCTAGCTTGACATGACTCTATTGCATATAGAAATGATAGGTTTGCTTGATACACGGCATCTACAACTAGTTGTAAGGAAACAACAACCGATAAAGTGTAAAGAAGAAGAAATCATGGTACTAAAGGAACCTAAGGTATACATAATCATGCTTACAATTTATAAAATAATAAAAAAAAACAAAACTGAGTAGGTTTCAAAACTTGAAGAAAGATGTATATGAACAAACTTTTAAAGAAAAAAATATTGGGACATCTTCTTTGGAAAATGCTTATTAACCAATCATGAAACATATCATTCCGAAATCATGACTACGATTTATGATCTCATAGTGAAAGTTATGTTTGTTATGAGCAGTAACTCACTGCACATGAATATTTGTTTTGATCGTTGCGGAATTTACTTCTTGGTTGTCACTTTCAACTATCGGATATAGAAAATGAAAAGTGGACAACGATGGGGAACATTATACAAAATCAACCGTTCTAATGACTGTAAATGCTATTCAAAGAATCGTTAAGAGCTGAGGCCAGTAGGTCGCTTATTACCACGTGGCTAGCTGTGCGTATTACATTTCTCTCCATGCTCTCTTGCAAATGTGCAAAATGACTCTCGATGTGGTCGGGTGACCAAGAAAGTTTTGATATTTTCGGTTACAAGTTTGAATACAATAAAGCTACCGCTTGTTTGGCAGCCTTGCTGAACCGATTTTATTTCTCTCTCATGTTTCGTTACGTTACCAGGAAACAAGAGCAGAAAACAATGGCGCCGCCATAGAAATCGACTTACCTTCAGGAAAATAACATTCACTTCATGTTTATCGCGACAACACCTTTGTTTTTAAGCACTAATCGCATCTAAATTAAATTACCTAGACATTGTAAGGATAGATTTTTGATCCATGCTTTTGAAGGCGAGATATTCAATGAACAAGTTGAAAGACGGCGTTTATCAGCTATGCAATTCTTCCTTCAGAAAAAAGACGTTCCCGACCGCTAAAGTCAATGAATCATTCTGAAATTTTCACAGAATAATCTTAACTAATGTTCTAAGAGATTGTCAGTTGGGGTTTTTTTTATATTCGTCACCGTTTCTGAGAAAATCAGATTTGAAGCGGAAAAATAGCCCTCTGAAACGCCCTAAAACACACTGGCCTCCGCCCTTAAGATTACTTTTTTGCAAATTAAAGGTAAAAATCATCAGCTTAGTGCAAATCTGAAATAATTTGATTAGCTTTGTGCACTTTTCGCTGTAGAAATCGCACCAAACGTGCGGAAATAAAGCTAGCATTTGGCTGCATCGCCTTCGAGAAAAATGTTCCGAACAGTGTTTAATATTGTAGAGAATTCCACAATTTTACTCAAATATTGAGCTGTTTTGAAATATTGATATATATGAACGACTGTACGACTTGTGTTACGATTATATTTACGTAATGATTTTTCGAGGTCAAGACTCAAACTTACAAATGACTTGGAATGGCGGCGCCATACTTCCATGGATTAAAAACGTAATCATCCGTAACCCAATAGTCTTTTCCAGAGCTTCAAAGCCACTAACGGTCCTTTTCAGGGGCCCAAAAGTAACGTAGATTCACTTCAAATAAATATTTTTTAAAATTTTTACTTGCATGATATTATACATCATATTTTAAGATATAACATTTATTAAAACTATGAATTTGTGATCGAATTCTACCCTATTCTTTTTTTCTTTTCACGGAACAGTTTTGTCAATTGGAACAATTATACATTCGATTATGATAGTTGATGATAGTTGTGACCGCCTTGGAGTGTGCCTTTGGCCAAATGTCAAAAAGTTTTCTAGTTCAATTAGTATTTAGAAATTATAAAAGGTATCTATCTGTTCACAAAAAATTCTAATAAAGGGAAGGAGGTATACTGCAATGCCAGAGTGCGAAATGTTTGAATACCTTTCATTTACAGTTATAGTGACTGGCAATTTCTTTCTGGCAAAATTGGAAAAAATGATTAAAAACAATGAAACATGTCTATTAAATATTTAAATCATCATTTCTAGTTTTAATATTGAACGTCTTCATACGAACGAATGCTTTCAACTGAGAAAAACATGAAATACGTACGTGATGTTAAATATTTTCATTCCGTCACCATTTTGAATTTCTTCACCAGCATCGCTTGCCAGCATGAAATTTAGAACGTTCAGAAATGTTCATGCTGGCAACAACCAGCAGCTGGCAAGCGTTTACATTATGCTGGTAGCATGCTGGCAGCCAGCAGAAGTGTAAACGGGGCATTAACCTACACTCAAATAAAAATTCACGTTCCATTTACTTGAAAAATCACGTAACAGATCGGTTGAAAAGTTCGTATCGTTTCTATGAGAGGGCACCACTAGAATTAAATCCATACCATTTTCAGTTAGTACCAACCTTCAAAAGATACGTGTATAAATTTGACAGCTGTCTGATTATTAGTTTGTGAGATATTGCATTTTGAGTGAAGCTACTTTTGTTATTGTGAAAAAAATGGAAAAAAAAGGAATTTCGTGTGTTGATGAAACACTACTTTTTGATAAAAAAAAGTGCCGCCGATACCAAAAAATGGCTTGATGAGTGTTATCCAGACTCTGCACCGGGCGAAGCAACATTTCGTAAGTGGTTTGCAAAATTTCGTACTGGTCATATGAGCACCGAAGATGATGAACGCAGTGGACGTCCAAAAGAGGCTGTTACCGATGAAAACGTGAAAAAAATCCACAAAATGATTTTCAATGACCGTAAAGTGAAGTTGATCGAGATAGCTGACACCCTAAAGATATCAAAGGAACGTGTTGGACATATTATTCACGAATATTTGGATATGAGAAAGCTTTGTGCCAAATGGGTGCCGCGTGAGCTCACAATCGATCAAAAACGACAACGAATTGATGATTCTGAGCAGTGTTTGGAGCAGTTATATCGAAATAAAAACCGATTTTTTTCGTCGATATATAACAATGGACGAAACATGGCTCCATCACTTCACTCCGGAGTCCAATCGACAGTCAGCTGAGTGGACTGCACGCGATGAACCGAACCCAAAGCGTGGAAAGACTCAACAATCGGCCGGTAAGGTTATGGCGTCTGTATTTTGGGATTCGCATGGTATAATTTCCATCGACTACCTTGAAAAGGGAAAAACCATCAACAGTGACTATGATATAGCGTTATTAGAGCGTTTGAAGGACGAAATTTAAAAAAAACGGCCTCATTTGAAAAAGAAAAAAATTTTGTTTCATCAAGACAATGCACCGTGTCACAAGTCGATAAAAACCATGCTGAAATTGAACGAATTGGGCTTCGAATTGCTCCCTCATCCACCGTATTCTCCAGATTTGGCCCCCAGTGACTTTTTCCTGTTCTCAGACCTCAAGAGAATGCTCGCTGGTAAAAAATTTAGAAGCAATGAAGAGGTAATCGCTGAAACTGAGGCCTATTTTGAGGCAAAGGACAAATCGTACTACAAAAATGGTATCGAAAAGTTGGAAGATCGCTATAATCGCTGTATCGCCTCTGATGGCAATTATGTTGAATAATAAAAACGAATTTTGGCAAAAAAATGTGTGTTTTTTTAAACAAAACGAACTTTTCAGCCGAACTGTTAGAATGATTTCAAATTTCAATTTGAATATTTTACGTGACGAAAATGAATGTTATACGAACATCCCATAAAATTAATAGAGTCACCACAACAGGTTTACGTGAATTGACCAAACGTCAAACAATCTAAAGACAGTCCCAGAAAGTATGGACGTAACCGAAAACCGCTGACATTTCGCAATGGTTCAGAATCTGTCAATTTTTATGGCTGCGTCCTGTTGTTTACACTCTTCTCTAACCACTTGTGCAGTTTTTTATTCGTTTTCATTAGTTTGTTTCGAAATGCGTGGACTTTCAGCAGAACAAAGTCGAAAAATTGTGTACAAATGGTGCACAAAACGCGGACTGTCACTGAGAAAGATAGCAAAAATGGAAGGAGTAAGTGAAAAAGCCGTGCGAAATGCAATCAGGAAGTTCGGTGAGGATAACACCTTTGAGGATAAACCGAGAACGAGTCGAAAAAAGTTTCTGCTAACCCTCAGTTGGATAAACGTATACTGAAGGCGTTCGAGCAAAAGAAAGAGGTTTCAGTTCGCGATGTGGCCAAAAAAGTGGGCACTTCGAAGTCAAATGTTCTTCGTGCTAAAGAACGTTTGAATCTTCGAGCCTATAAGAAGCAGAAACAACCAAAACGTAGTCCGAAACAAGAAGCATCGATGAGGCTGAGGGTTCGAAAGCTGTACAATACGATTCTTGCTGGAAATTTGAACTGCATAATCATGGACGACGAAACCTACGTGAAACTCGATTATAAACCCTTGCTGGGACCACAATATTATACGGTGCGAGAAGGGCAAGTGTTATACCAGTCCGAGACATCGATTGAAGTCGAAAATTTAGTAAGAAAGCTATGGTCTGGCAAGCAATTTGTAGCTGCGGTAAGATTTCGAAACCCTTCATCACCACTGTTTCAATGAACAGCTAAATATACATACAATGTTTACTAAAACGACTTCTACCCATGATTCGAAGCCACAAGGATCCTGTTGTCTTCTGGCCAGATCTTGCTTCTTGCCACTACTCGAAATCAACGGTAGAATGGTATACTACCAAAAATGTCAGTTTCGTCCCAAAAGACATGAATCCACCAAATTGACCACAACTTCGACCAATTGAGGAATTTTGGGCATTAACGAAGGCACATTATAGGATACATGTCTCGGCAGCCGAAACCATTCAACAGTTCGAAAAAGATTGGAAAAAAGTGTCAAAACTTGTCGCCAAGAAGTCTGTACGGAATTTAATGAGGAACGTTCGCAAGAAGGTGCGCCAGCTAGTCTACAAAGGCTAAGTAGCAAATGTTGAGAATAATATTCTGTTGTTGTAGTCTAATATTATCAATATATCGAATAAAATTTGAATATCTAACACTTGAGAATTATTTACAGCGAAATCAAAGTGCGTTCATACTTTCTGGGACAGTCTCTATGTATGAATCTAGAGACACTGGACCCATGTAGTGCGACCTCAATCTGCATTGGTTGTGTAGTGGGAGTTCTCGGATCTCGACTTCTGCTTCGGTTGGATGGCAGTGACGCATCCAGGGAAATGTCAAATTTGTTTGTGCCAAAATGCCCAAAATGCTCACCCATACATTTGACATGATATGTTCAATGTGGCGCAGCTGAACTGAATACTGATTCCTTTCTAAGCTGACAGGGTTTGATTTGTGCCAACTTTTACAATTTTTTTTTGAAATTGAGAAAAATAATAAAACTAATTTTTCTTCTTATTTGAAGCAAAATTTACATACAGAATAGGAGATTTATTTCGCTTTTAGCAGTACATGGTTGGCAAAGAGAACATTTCAATGTTACATCGACTCTTTCCGGCAGTTTTTTACAACACAATAAACTAATAAAATATTGATTTTGAGCTTTCTTGAAAGGATTGGTGGTATATTTCTCAAACAACATTGTCAAGCTTCCCACGAAACAATTGTTTGCTCACTAACTGACTGACGGGAGCAGTTTTATCCGAAAAAAAAGTAATAAAAACCCAAAAACGAAATTAGACATTCAAATCGAAATCGAACTTGTAAATTGTCAAAGCGTTGAAAGCGGGACAGACACAGATAAAAGAAGAAAAACAAAATGAATCGTCAAACATGTGCCGGATGTTAAGTTTTGCTAGGTTAGAATCTAGAATCATGCAGGTGCGATGTGTTAAAGTCGGACTCAAGCAAAACGCCTTCTTGGATCAAACGGTTGGACACCTTCTCGTGTAGTCTTGGTCTAGAATCGTTCACTTTTTTTGTTTTTTTTTATTTCGATTCGTTTGCTTTGGTTGCAGGAGGGGAATCGCAACATTTTGTTTTCAATCTTGCGGTTGAAATAATTAACAAACTAAACTTACAAATAATTTACTGGGAAGCTTTGCGGTTTAGGGGAAGGGAAGTGATTTTGACTAGACTGATCCGTCCGATCGATGATGTCCTATGCATCATAGACCGTTTTTTCGGGCGTTATTATTTTTTATAGTAACTATTCTATTTTGGATAAAATGTGAGTTTGAAAACTATTGCCAATGGAAAACAGTTCTAGGGTTCATGCCAATCGTTTGCTAACTTAAGGATGAGGTTGATTAAACAAACTAATGAACAAAATAATCACTAGAATTGAAAAAAAAAAAAGAAACTTATTAGTTATGACAATCCGATGGTTAAACTATAACGGGGGACTAAGTCACTAATGTGATTGTACTAATTAGTAAAAACCAAATGTTAAGATAATTTTAAATAAGAAGAAGCACGTAGAGAAGCGCGCGTTCCCCTCTTCTTCTTCTTTTGCTACAACTTACACGAGCCGGTATGCCCAGTTTCTTGTTTACCTGGACACCTACACCTAGCTTCTGGCCAGTATGACGGGACGTTTGCTTGATCAGGGTGCAGATCAGTTCGGATTGTAGCTCCGGCATGTCCAGACATTGCTGGAGGGCATTCTGCGCCAGAACCACGTGGTAGTCAATACCGGGTTGATTGACAGCCACCGAAAGGAACAACTGGCAACTCTGGTGATGGAACAAATATTAAACGTTTTTTTTTCGTTTCACTGCACTCGAGCATCACTTACCTTAAATAATTTGACGGCTTCCGCTTGTAGCGTTTCGGAATGTAGTGAAGTTAGGGGTGAGGTTATGTTGTCCTTGGTATGTAAAAGTATCGGATGTCGCCACAGGACACAATCTGGAAAAAGGGCAAGTTTGGTTTTTTAGTAATAGATACGATGAATACGATCGAACGAAACTTACTAGGATCTCCGTCGGTTTCCATCAACTTTTGAATCAGTTGTTCGTACTGAGTGCCAGCATTTGGACCGCCGCCGGAAACTACGGTCAGATGGTACAGCCAGTTGTCCCGTTCTTGTTTGCCCGGTAAGATGAGGTATGTGGGGCCCTAAGGGAAAAGAAACAAATATGTATTAGAAATGTATTCATATTATATTCCGAGATTTTCATTCATGAAACAAGCATCCATAAAACTTTGAACCTCGAAGTTCATAAGTGATTTTTTGTGTCAACGAAACTTGATGACGAATTTTCACTCAAAGAAATATCGCTAAAGATCGCTAATCCAAAAAGGGAAAAGAGTCTCCGATGATATTTCGATGCTAAATTTCCACTACGCTTCAAGTCGACACCGAAGTGATTCGTGCAAGATTTAATGTATATTCCAAATAGTGATTATAGTAACGAAAGGCTGTTTTAATTCCAGCTGGCTGATTTAGATTAAACCCAATAAAATGCTAAATGCTATTTAGCATGAATTCGATTCATCAAAGTAACAGGAGCGCAGCATTGTCAGCAAGTCTCGAACACACAGTAGGTGCAGTGTTTGAATGGCGTACTTCTGCGTACGTTATTCAATCTAGAATGTAGAATGTTCGCTGGTAATTTTTCCACAACTGTTTTTTTGCCATGCGAAATCAGTTTTCTGATCGATGATTTTTTTTTGTCTAAAAAGCACTTGTGAAAAATTTTCCAAAAAAATCATTTTTTGGCTTCTTCAATTTTGCGGCGGCAAGTAGTCAGTCGTCACTCGTTTTTGGCCGAGACGTCAGATAGGATATGACACTTAGTGTAATATACTTAAAGGACCACATAAATTGTGTGAAGCTGGCGGTTCAATTTGAACTGCTTTAAGCACTGATGAACCGAATGTGACACGCGTAGAAATCGAAACGAAATATGTACTTTTGGTACAAAAAAAACCAATCAAACCAACCCTGAATTCTCAAATCGAGCACAGTTATGGCACTTAATGGACGAGTATGGTTCCACTGGGTATTAGTCATACTAAGTTGGTAGTTTTTGAATACAAATTAATTGACTCGAATTAATGAATTGAATTGAATAATCAATAAAAAACCAAACAAGCAATAGATTAAATCTGTTTAATATTTTCATTGCCTGTGCTCAAATGAAGGGCAGCTAAGAATTTTCCTGCCATCATTGATCCTTAATTCCATATTTATCTTTCGGCAGACGGTTGCCTAGACAATCGACTGCCATTATAAGATAAAGGATTTTTCGTTATCAATTCACAGATGAGTTTTCCATTTTGATTAAAGTATTTTATTGGACAGTATGCTGTAATTCTTCTTGACATTGCGGATTGAGGTTTGATAGGAGATTCTAATATTTTGAACTTCGTCATAAATTGATGATTTACTTTTGATGCGGGTGCCACCAATTAATGTTGTTTCAAATTAAAAGATGGCTTTTTTTGGTGAATTTGTTTCTCGTCAAAACATTTCATTTTTTTCGTTAACGGCCAACGTTCCGAAGGTTATACCTTCATCTTCAGAGTAAAACGACTACTTGACGAACCAGTCGTTTTGCCCTGATGAAGAAGGTATAACCTTCGAAACGTTGGCCGTTAACGAAAAATAAATGTTTTCACTAGAGACCAATTTACCAAAAAGCCATCTTCTGATTTGATGGTTTGCTGATTTGACGGGTTGTCAACTAAGTTTGGCTATTGTTCACTCAATTATGACATTTGACGGTCTTCGCAGCTTGCGTAGCTTGAATACAGTCGATTTCATGATAATGTTTCAAAACAGAGGAATTATCATAACTTGCAATGGACATATGGTAAGATTTGGAATTTCCATGAACGCACCTTTAAGAATCAAGAGTGAACCAAGTTAACTTGTGTTGGTAATTTGTGTTGTGTTGAGTTTCAAGCAATCTTTTTTAGCAATAATTTATTCTCAAATGAATGGTAAGCATGACTTTTTGGATAAAATATCAGTTTTGATCAATTTTTCACCAACGTTTGATGAAAAATTGCTTACATTTTATGAATGTAGATTTATATTCCCTAATAAAAAAGTTAGCAACACTGATTCAATGCATTTATATTAGATTGCGCCACGCAAAATAAACAAAACTAAATGTTTTCTGTTACAAAAGCAGTTTTCTGGAAAAATAAATAGTTCTACGAAAACCTTCCATATACATTGACTTTTGCGTGTTAAATTAAAGGTTCCTATTTTGCGGGATAGCTAAAAGAAGGTACGTAAATCTTTATACCGCAATATTCTCTGCAAGAGGAAATCCATATGAAAATTTGTGCATTGCTAATCAAATGTGTTAGTGGAAGTAAGCTGAAACTGAAATCATTTTTCTCGAGCAGTTTTGAGGAAAACGGAAGAGTTTTAAGCTAAGATTTTCGCTTCTCTTGAATTGCAATTTTAAGCAGAATGAACTGATTGGTTTATTTTTCAACTATATGTAGGGTTTATTGATTAAAATCAGAAAAAGAAACGCCGGAGTTTGTTTTTAACACACACATTGTTGACATTACTCATACGCTTGCAAAGAGTCTTGCTCCTTAACGCAATGAAAAAATGAACTATAACAAAACAATTTTCAAAGGGGCACCATGAAAAGCTACCTATCGCATGTATATTGATATTTTGCAACAGTAGATTTACCAAGGGTTTCCAACAGCTTGAATTACTTACCAGTCTCGAAATGGATTACTTCGATTATTTACATTATTTCCCTGATTACTTCTGGATTACTCGATTACCTTAAAAATTATCTAATTACTCTGAATTGATCCGAATTACTCTGGATTACTCGTGATTACTTCTTGTTTATGGTATTATTTCTTCTGAATTACTGGATTACTTTCAATATACAATATTTCAGAAAAGAATTTTTCCAAGAAGCTCATCAAACAAAATTTATCATTTTCGTATGGCCCGATTGTTTCTATTTTGTCCGGCGTTACAACCCAGTGAGAACCACAAAAAAAATTACTGTTAGAATCGCCCAACATCGGTTCCGTCCAGGTGCCATACAGAACGATTTATTCAATATAGGGTCGAAACAATCCAACATGAACGAGTTTGCAAACCTTGAGAGAGGCCATGTGTTCAGCATTACAGATTTACATACATATTTCATTTAAACGTTTCGACATTCTTCAGTCTTTTGAATTTCACAAACTATTCCAATAATTCTTATATAGAATGGCTTAGTAATCACTGTGAAAATCTACGCGTCACATATACCATTCGAGTCAATTCGTCGATTACGCAAAATGTCTGTCTGTGTACTCGTATGTATGTAACGTTTTATTGCACTAACTTGTTTCGGAGATAACCGATTTTCATAAACTTAGATTTCTGGTCCCATACAAAGTTCTTGAATTTTATCCAGATCCTGCTTCCGTAATAATTGTGATAAGTGAAAATAAATTCAATTTCGAATTATTTATTCACTTTCCTCAGAGCAATTTGAAACAATTCGTGGACTAAATTTCATTCTCTCACGTATCCTGATCCGATTGCTGGTTGCAGAATTACTGGATGAAGAGAAACTTCAAACAGTTATATGGAGCGGAGATGCAAAACACGGAATAAATTTTGAATTATTTTCGTTTCTCTTATCTTTTCTATTTTATTTGGACCAGAACTCAAATCAATTCTAATCAATAGCCCCCCGACTCCGGCTATATTGGACCACCGGTTTCCGCTTCCGAAAGCATTGCAAATAGTGGTCAAAACTTTAAAACAATATATGTATACTTTCCTCAACCATAGCTTGAACTATTTTCACAAACTTAGGTTTAAATGAAAGATTTCATGGTCTCATACGAAATTCCTCAATTTCATCCAAATAAGAGCTCCGGCAGCGGAATTACGAGGTGATGAGTCAAACCATCATATAAAGCGCACATGTACGAACATGTTTTCGTGTGGATGAAGAGAACACAACACCGCTTTTTCGAACAATGCACCCAGCAAGCCGTGATCGATTTTGTGAACGCGGTAAAACGAAACCGAAGCTCGGATTCGAAACCACAACCGAGTTCATTGGCATCGAGCATGCATGTACATGTGTTTCCAACCGTATTAATAAAAACCCTTCTTAATCCACCTAGTGGTGTGATAATGCCTTTCTCTTCTTTCATAACAGTCTCATGAAAATGTATTTCATAATTTTATTAAATAATTTCGGATACTAATTTCGAAACTAATTGATTCAGATTGATTCGAGTACTTCACAAAAGCATGCTTCAGTGTTTATGTCACACAGTCAGCATCATTTTTCCAAATTAGTGCTTGACATTTGCGTTGCCTATTTGTAATCAGTGATGCTAATCTAAAATATCTTCGAAAAGTGCACACACATACACACACACACACACACACACACACACACACACAGACATTTTCCGATCTCGACGAACTGAGTCGAATGGTATATAACACTATGGGTCTCCGAGGCTCCGTTCGAAAGTCGGTTTTTCCAGCAATTCTAATACCTTTAGAGAAAGGCAAAAAGCCTTCTTAGTCCACTTAGTGAAATTTTCATATATCTTGAAAAACTCCCCCCTATGGTGATTTGAAATTTTCGAAATCGAAAAAAAATTTTTGATGCCAAAAGGCTTAGAATTGCATGAAACGTCGAGATTTAGTGTCATCTCGAAAAAAAAATTTTTTGAAAAAATCGACTTTTTGGGACTTAGAAAAAATATGAAAATTTTTCCCAGAAAGTTGATTTTTTCAAAAAAATTGTTTTTTGAGATGACACTAAATTTCGATGTTTTATGCAGTTTTAAGAGTTTTGGCATCAAAAAAAAAAATTCGATTTTGGAGATTTCATGTACTCCCCCCTATGGTGCTTTTTCAAGATCGAAAATTGTCAAACCTTTACCACCGGGCAGCACCCCTTAAGCATGTCCGATTTAGGTCAAATTTTGCATGAAGGCTTTTTTCGAGGTGTTTAAACTTTTGAGCACTAGAACTTTACGAAAATAGAGTTGATCCCAAAATTTTGGCACCCTTATATATATAAGAGCGGTAAAAATCAACGTGTTTTGTCGGTTACGTCACTTATACCATCATATATCTGGAACCAAAAGTCACAACCATTTGATCTTCGAACCTGATCAACGGCCCGACAGTAGCTTTCGAACGAGCCCAAGTTTGTTAAAATCGGATCAGCCATCTCTGAGAAAATTGAGCGCGTTCAAATACAACGCTTTTTGTCGGTTACGTCACTTATACCATCATATATCTGGAACCAAAAGTCACAACCATTTGATCTTCGAACATGATCAATGGTCCGACAGTAGCTTTCAAACGAGCCCGAGTTTGTTAAAATCGGTTCAGCCATCTCTGAGAAAATTGAGCGCGTTCAAATACAACGCTTTTTGTCGGTTACGTCACTTATACAATCATATCTCCGGAACCAAAAGTCACAGCCATTTGATCTTTGAACTTGATCAATGGCCCGACAGTAGCTTTCAAACGAGCCCAAGTTTGTTAAAATCGGTTCAGCCATCTCTGAGAAAATTGAGCGCGTTCAAATACAACGCTTTTTGTCGGTTACGTCACTTATACAATCATATCTCCGGAACCAAAAGTCACAGCCATTTGATCTTTGAACTTGATCAATGGCCCGACAGTAGCTTTCAAACGAGCCCAAGTTTGTTAAAATCGGTTCAGCCATCTCTGAGAAAATTGAGCGCGTTCAAATATCTTCGAAAAGTGCACATACATACACACACACACATACACACACACACACACACACACACACACACACAGACATTTTCCGATCTCGACGAACTGAGTCGAATGGTGTTTAACACTATGGGTCTCCGAGGCTCCGTTCGAAAGTTGGTTTTTCCAGCAATTCTAATACCTTTCTATAGAGAAAGGCAAAACAGATTTACGGTGCAAGTACGAATGATTGTTACCGGTGAGTAATTTTGGTTGAACACGGTATTGTGGATAAGAAAAATCCGGGAATTACGAGAGGTGAGTCCGAAAAGGATTTCAATGGATTGGAATTTATATAAAATGACGTGCATCGGGATTTCATGCATCGCGATGTAGGGGAATGGTGGGTCACTAGTCTCCCGTAGTTTTTCATAAAATAGCTTTTTTTGTAGTACGTTGTAATTGTACATTATTCTAATATTTCTGATTTTCAACACTTCGCACTGTCACTTTCAAATGTCAAGTTGAAAAACTCACTTCATATTCTACGAAACGTCTGAACTGATTTTCATAAACTTTTACTCAAATGAAAGGTCTCACGGTCTCTCAATCTGCTGCTAAATTTTGTTTAGGGTTAAGCGTGTTTGAGAATGTTTAAATTAGAAGATAATCAGTTGGTACACTCTATCGTATAAAAACCAGTGGTCATCGAAAAATATGCGGATCACATTAGGCCACCAGTAAAAACATCCGGTAAAATTTATATTAACAACTTTTCACAAACTTTCATTAAAGACATGTTGAATCAAAACTTTAATAACACTTCTTAATCCATCTAGTGTGTTCTCTTGTAATTCAAAGTATCATTATTCTGAGATTATATCTCCGGAATCGGAAGTGACAGCAATTTACTTTCCAAATTTGAGCAATGAGTTGAAATCTGCTCTGCCATCTCCGAGAAAAGTGAGGGTATAGAAAATCGATGAAAAGAAGCACATACGTACACACACACATGCATGTTCTGAAAAAGGCAAAACGGATTACTTTATGATTACTGGATTATTTTGAGATTTTTCCTGATTACTAGGATTTTTATTTAATAAGCGACTACCTGGATTACTTAGAATTACTAATGATTACTTTTGGATTTTCAATGTAATACAGCGATTACTGGATTACTTACAAAAAAAAACTACAAGGATCAGCCCCATGGGGTTGTTCGAGCCATTGATGTGGAACAAGGCAACCAAAATTTCTAATGATCTACAATCAAACAGTTCAATCAATCGTCACACTTTTGAATCCGCAATTGCACGAGAGTTTGCTTAGATTGATCTTGATTAGGAATCAACACCGAACATTGTTTGTTTTATAGTCGACGAAATTACACCAATATCCCAAATGTATGCAATTATATCTTTGTACATACTTGCGATACGATTTTGATATGTAAGCTTCTCTTCGCCAAGCTTGTGTTCAAGTTTTGTATGCAAGCAATTATTGTTATAGCGTTAAGTTTCTCTACCATTCTGCGATTAACTTTTTCTCATTATCAATCGAGTTCATCTTATAAAAATTAGTAATTAATTTTAAGCACTCAAAATTTACCCTGGAAAGTTGTCAATTTCTCAGGTGAAACGACATAACATGGAATTTCATCCGAGCTTGCATGACACAAGATCAGAGCATACCAATTAAGGGCTGAGGACAGAGGGTCGCGTGTAGAGTTTTAAATCGACTACGTGGCTCACTCAATTCCCTTTGCGCATCGTATTCCTCTTGTACTCTCTCGTATATGAGCAAACTGTACCGAGTTGCCAACATACATTTTATTATTTTGATGAGAAGTTTTATCACATTAATTTATCGTATGACATTACATGGATTCCAATGAACAATGAAAACATATTCAACTTTCACAAAGATTGAATGTCTGTGTGTTTGGCAGCCTTATCGAGCCAATTTTATTTCTCTCTCCTTTTTCAGAATGCTATTAGAAAACCAAAACGCAAAAAATGGCGGATGCATTGAAACTGACTTTGTTTCACAGAAAAATACAAGACTTCATTTTTATCGCGATAACATATATGTTTTTATGTACTAATCGCATCTAAACTAAATTATCTAGACTTTGTCACGGTAGATTTATGAAACAAGCATTCGAAGCCGAGATATTCGATGAACAAGTAGAGGTATGCATTTCCGAGCGTTCCAATTTTCAGCAGTTCTTCAGTCAGAAGAAAAAAACAACACGACCGCTAAACTCAATGAATCATTCTGAAAATTTCACAGAATATTCTCAACTAAATTTCGAAGACATTGTCAGGTGGGTTTTTCTATATTCTGCACCGTTTCCAAGAAAATTTAATTTGAAACGGGAAAATAGCAAAAACATACCACTTCACGGTACTGTCCTCAGCCCTTAAAGCTTGAAATCGTTTTATGGCACTTTTTGTCTTGCTGTCTAGCAATAACCTACCTCTAGCATGCTACGCGTAGGACTGAAACGTTAGCTATAAATTTGCTACTATTTATAGATGCGCGTGCTTCCAACAGCTTCGCTTTTGCATCGATTGACCAATCAGAGCGATGCTTTCCCTTCGATATATCGCTTACCCCTTCAAAACCGTCGTCTATGGCAGGGAAATCCGATATGCCGGAGATTTTTAACAGACAAAATAGAGCACTGCTCGCTACTAATCAAAATTTCAATCATTTATAATTGAAAATACGTAGCTTGATACATTCAAATCGAATCTTAGAAATATTTCCAATCAAATAATGAAATAATATTAATAATTGGTACAAAATATACTGAGCTGTAAGTGTTTAAAACCTGACCACATTTGTTCCACATCAAAATGTAATTCTTGATTGCTTGGCACCTTTGTGGCTTGTTGGAAACCATTGGAATTTACGTTTAGATAAATACGGAATTGTTCAAATATTTTATGGGGTGTTTTATGAGAGTAGGGCTCTTTATACTGCTCTCCCATAATGTTCTATATTTTTAACCGCTTTCATTAATGTTTTGTTTACGACTTCAAGCTTTGCAACTTTTGCAACGAAATCTTGAAAAAAATTTACTGCGCCGATCGTAAGGCTCATAACTGTTCAGCAAAGAAAAATGGCTGTAAAATTGCGCTCTACTCACCACTCCTTGATGCTGCGGATAAATGGCCACCGTCAGTCGGGCTTGGCTTTGGGCAGGATCCTCTCGTTCTTCCGAGTCGGAATCGGACACGTGTTCAACTTCTTCCACGCGAGCATCGCGCATGTTGATCTGTCCCAACGTGTTCTGAAATCGAAGACCGGAAATCAAAATCAGAAATCCCTAATCAAAATAATTCTAAGATATTGCTTACCGTTTCTCCCGGTGCCTTGAAGTACAGAAACATCTTGCCCAGCAGCACACACCAGCACTTCTTGGCGTGACCATTTTTGACCTTGGTAACCCAACCCTGCACCGTTGGCTTCTGATCATCCCGACTGAGTAGCAATTTCGTAGCATTCCTTCGCTGGACATTTTGCAACACCCGAATCCAGTCGTCCATCGTCGCGTTAGAATCCGCCGTCAGGTAGTACACCTTTTTCCCGGTATCAATCTCGAACGTGGACGCCCCTTCGGCCCGGTTAATCCGGCACGCTTCGTCCAGCGCTATCATTCCCTGGGGTTTCCGGGCCACATCGTGCTGACTCTTCCAGTAGGTGAGTTGACCGTTCTTTAGCACAAACCATCGTTTGCGCCATGTTTTCAGCTTTCCGCCGAGCTTGGCCAGATGACCGACCTGTCATGGAATCGAGTTGGTTTATTCAATGCTAACTACGAGCTAGAATCCGGCTTACCTTTTCCAGTGTTTCGATCTTCTTGGGCGAATCTGCGTAGGAGGTCCGCATCAACAGCGACGGCATTGATGCATCCATGCAGGAAGTGTCCACCGTCGACACGGCATCCGGTGGTATCGCGTAGTCATCGGACAGCCCTGATTCAAAGGACATTTCTGAAATTACTACATTGGTGGGCGACGGTGACGATAAACAGCAGAGCAGGTGTTGTTGATCGTGTGCGGGTGTACGGGAAATTTTTGCGGTGCATTTCGCAGAGCGGAATGGTGGGACGATGTTTTAGTGTTCCGGGAAGCGGATTGGATTTGGATGACGAGGAATTTCATAGAGAAAAATACAAATATAAATTAATCGTTTGGCATCGGAGGATTTGCGGTATGATTTCGCAAATGAAAAACTAGTGGATCCCAGCGGCAAACCAAGTTTGTTAGAAAATCAGAAGGAAATGTTATGTTAGCAGATAGCATTCATTCAGCGGTTTTGATGCGAGCCCATGCATACTAGAACCAAATTACCTTTGTGAGGGTTGGTCGGAAGGCGAATTTAGAGTGTGTGTGTATTGGACAAAAATGTATGTGTTTTTATTTTTTTGAAAGCTTACGAAGCGAACCGAACCGAACCGAACCGTCGTGCAACGGTCAACTTACCTCGTGTTTTGTTCTTTGGACTTTCGGACCCGCTTCGTTTGGCCGGGCTTAGACTAGAGGAAGTTTTGAGGCTTTTCGAAGGACTAGAGGCACTACCCGAGGTGCTCGTTTCGGTATTGTCCGTGCTGGTTGAGTTGTGCGAGTTGTGTGTGGACGTGGCACAGGTCATGATGGCACCATGTTCTTCACCGTCGCTACTGTCATCACTGGAATCGCCGGTAAATGGCATCGACCGGATCTGGGAGGCACGCTGGAAAACAAAGTTACGTTTGTTAGTAACAATTCTACTGCATTTATTGAATGAGATGGTGAAGGATTTACCCCTTTAACGGTGGCGTAAACCGGTACACTAATATCACAGTATCCTCCGGAAACGGTCTGCGAACGGGAGTTCATTCCGACGCTTGACGTCATCCCGGACCCGGATTCTTGGTCCTGGGATTCATTCTCATCTCCGGCTAGGCCATCGTTGGCCACCTATTGAAGATTAACGATGGTAAAAACTCGATGCTAGATTGCCGTTTCGGTTTACTTACCTGGTAAATTTTAGCTTCCCAGCTAGGAAAGCGATGGAGTGGAGGGGTCGGTGGCCTCGGTGGTCCCAACTCAGCAACCGAATCGGAAGTGGTTGTGCTCGAACCTCCACTCGGTAGGCCCTTCAACCACGTGGGAGCTTTTTCCCGGGACGGTGTGTAGATTTCTGCGTAGTCATGGGCCGCTTCCATGTCGGAGTTGGGACTGGGCTGTTGACCAGGATTTAGGGGTATCAAATGCAGACCATCAACGGCGGCCGCTAAGTCTCTAGCTAGTTCCTGAGGTTCCATCGAAAGGTTACGCCGATGATGGTGAACCGTGGAGGACGTCAGCAGGGAGCGATGTTCCGGCGGATCCAACGATTCGCTTCGCCGTCGACCGCTCCGACGTTTAAAATCCTGCACGTCTAAGCTTAAACTAGATCTAACAGGTTGCTGTATACTATGTCTACTGCTTTGGGTGGCAATGTGGTTTCTTAATAGTTCTAACTGTTGATTGCACTTGATGTTCTGCTCGCGCAGCAGCTGATTCTGCTCTTCCAGCTCACGGAGTTTGTTCGTGACCCACTCCTTGATTTTGGCCGCTTTCGCACCGACCTGACGGGCGTCCTGGAGGCGCAACTGTTTCTGCTCTTCGACGGCTGTTTCGAGCTGCGAGATTTTCACCGGATCGGTCGACGAACCGCCGGACGGTTTGGCGTTGTTTTTCGCTGCTCCGCCGCTGCTGTTACTGCTTCCGGCTGGCCCAGTTATGCTCTGAGACTTGGGCCAGTCACACAGCCGCTGCTCCATGGCCCGGACCTGGAATGGAACGCAAAACATAAAGAGTGATCATTAGTGAATGCGAGTAGGCAGCGATATCAAATACACTATTTTAATTCAGTATTCCAGAAAAGATCAACCCGTTTTGCGGTAAAAGTCGACGAAATAGCTCTCTTCAGTGGAAAAAGTTACTTCCGCGGGCGTAGAAACTTTCTGCCCGTCCATGTTCAAGCTCATCCCGAGTACGTACATTGGTTTGAGTTTCCGTGCGCGTACATCGTGTTCGTACACCGGGCATTTGTTCAAAAAGTCTACTATTTTGAGCATCCCAAGAGTAGAATATTTTTCTACATGCATTAATGACACCTGGTCGAAAAAACTAAACGAAAGATTGAACAACATCTTAACTAATGGAAGTTTGAAATTTTAGCATTATTTGTTTATTTATTTATTTATTTGGAGCAGGGAAAAGCCCACTGGAGTTAATACTTATTAAGAATCTCTCTCCAGTAGGCATAAAACCTCCTCATCTTTTGTACCAACAGATAATCACATCCAAATGATACATTAATTAGTTATAATAAAATACAAGGTACACTTACAAACTAACATAATATACTTAGAACTCACAAACTTGAATACAAATATACGAATTATAAGTAATGTCATACTTAGGTAAAGTTCTTAAAAAATACTATAAATGAGCGTATGAGAGTAGTACGAGACAGATTAGAATCGAAAATAGTATAACAACGATTAAATATACGAATCATGGTTGATACAGGTTCGTTCTTCGCATAATTCATTCTACCAAACTGGGGGAGAGTTCTACGTCTGATATTTATATCGAGTTGTCCGATAAGGCTAGAGCAGTCGATGTTTCCCAGAATTAAATCGGTAACAAACATTGCTTTCGAAACATTGCGACGATCACTAAGCAACTCAAGTCCAATGAGATTACATCTAAGATCGTATCTGGGAAGGTTGTGGGGGTCTCTCCAAGGCAGCTGACGTAAGGCAAAGCGGACGAATTTATGCTGCACAGCTTCAATGCGTTGTACCCCGTTGTGGTAATAAGGTGATCACACAACTGCAAAAAACTCGAGAACAGAGCGAACCAGGGCAATATATAATGCTTTCAAGCAGTGTATGTTACTGAATGATTTCGTCATTCGGAAGATGAATCCGAGTTGTTTGGATGCCTTAGAAACGATATATGACATATGATCGCAAAAAGTTAATTTGCTATCAAGTAGGACTCCTAGATCTTTATTGCAAGTTACTCTATTTAGCTTGGTCCCAAGAAGCGAATAGTTGAAAATGATCGGTTTTCTTTTGCGACTGAACGTTAGGATAGAATACTTTGAAGCATTTAGTACCATCCTGTTGACCTGACACCAATTACCGAAAATATCAAGTTGTTGTTGGAGAAATTTAGCATCGCTTTGGCTATCAATTTTTAAAAACAGTTTAAAGTCGTCTGCATACGAAAGCTTCAAGCACTTCAGGGAAAGATAAACGTCGTTGATGTAAAGCAGGAACAGAAGAGGACCAAGGTGACTACCTTGTGGCACACCAGAGGTAATGGAAAACGAATTAGAAACAGTGTCACCAATTTTTACAGACATTTGGCGGTAATCGAAATAGCAGCTGATAAATCGGTATAGATAGAGTCAGTTTGATTACCCTTCTCCATCTCAGTAATGATGTGCAATGTATAACAAACGAGACTTGTATTTATTGAACGCTTGGGAACGAATCCATGTTGGTCGGTAGATATGTACTGTGAGCTACAACGGTGCATGAAATCCATGACAATCAGATCAAATAATTTAGAAGGTGCACTTAATGACGCAATACCACGATAGTTAGAGATTATATGTTTATCACCTTTCTTGTGAACGGGGAATAATAGCGAGGTTTTTCAGATGTCTGGAAATATGCCTGACGACAGCGAGCTATTGAAAACGCTGGCCAATGGAGTTGCGATACTGGGAGCACATTTTTTAGCACAATTGACGGGATACCATCAGGGCCAGGATTCGATGAGCATTTAAAACGTTTGCACGCCTCGATCACATCACCAATCGATATAGTGTTCGGAGAGCCGACAGATGGAAAGCAAGGTACATTATTAGCGGCTTCAGCAATGGTATCGATGTCGAGTTTCTCGTCGCAGAAAACGCTGCTGAAGTGATCGCGGAAAATACTACAAATACTATCAGTCGATTTTGCTTCAATATCACCGTTTACCATAGTTTTCGGCAGCCCACTTTCTTTGGATAACACAAATGTTTGACAAATTGTTTCAAATTTTGTATAAAATCCATACAAATATGTATCAAATGTGTATCAATTTCCCGAAGAATTTGTATAAAGCTTGTAGAAGATTTGGCGCGATTTTTTTTTAAATTTGTGTAAAATGTGAGTACAAGTTGTATAAAGTTTGTATCAATTTATACTAGACTTTGATGAAATTTATTTAAAGCTCGAATTAAATTTATATTCATGTCGAATTTTAATAATATTTGTTTTGCATAATTTCGAACAAAATTTGAGTAATTTTTTTTTTAAATTATTTAAAGTTTGTACAAATCTAAACAAAATGTACATAAAATCATTTTAAATGTATAAAATTTCTAAAATAATTGCATAAAGTGTAATAAAATTATATTTATACCAAATTTTAATCAATTTTGTTTCAAGTTAAACAAATAGTATAAGATGTGTGTAGTTGAATAAAGTTGTAATAAATTTTGTATAAATTAGTTATAAATTATATTGAATTTTACATAAAACTAGCATATTTCAATTTTTACCAAAATTCATAAAATTAAAGTTTTCTTTTTAAATTTGTGTGAAATTTATGAAAACTTGAAATGAAATTGGTATAATTGGTTGAATTGTTTACAGAATCCATGAACAAAAAAGTGTAAAACGTAAATTGAATTACAAATGTTTATAAAGTACAAAATTAGTTAAAAATTCTCACAAAACTTATAAAAAAAAACAATCCGAATTAAAATTTGTATAAAATTGAACTAAATTTTTAAAAAAATTTCATCAAATTGAAATTGTACAAAATTTGAATTAAATTTGAATTTTGGGCAAAATGTTTATAAAATATGCATATTTCTTCTGAAAATAATGTACAAAGTTTGCATTAAATAGATACCAAATGTGTACCAAATTTCTAAACAATTTGTATAACATTACCATAAAATTTGTTCAAAAGTTAGAATAAAAATGTATAGAATTTGTATAAATTTTGTGTGAAATTTGTATTTAATTTTGATAAAATTTGTAAAGAAATTCGAACAAAACTTTTGGAAAATTTTCATCAAATTGCAATTGTACTGAATTTGAATAAAATTTGAATTTTGTGCAAAATTTTTATAAAATATGAATATTTTTTATGAAAATAATGTTCAAAGTTCACATTCAGTAGATACAAAATGTGTAAACAATTTTTAAACAATTTGTATAAAATTACCATAAAATTTGTTCAAAAGTTAGAAAAAAAATGTATAGAATTTATATTAAGTTTGTGTGAAATTTGCTGAAAATTTACAACCTGTATAAATTTTACTAAGTATTTTAATAAAATCTGTACAAAATTTTGAAAAAATTTTCATGAAAATTTGAATCAAATTGTCATAGCATTTGTATAAAATTTGTATAAAATTTCATAATTTTTTGACTGTTTAAAACTTATAAGTAGTCCATATAAAAAGCAAATAAATATCTCTTCTGAGTCCCAAAAGCACTTGTATGAAGTTTGTATGAATTCGTATAAAATTTGTTCATTTTTTTTAAATTGTGTATTTTAAATTTTAATGAAAATTTTGTATAATTTGTTTAAATTTATAAAAAATTTAATAAATATTTAATTTGTGCATAATTTAACTTAATTTGTTATAAAAATTCGAATAAAATTTGTACAACATTGGTATAAAATAAAATAAATTTGCATGGGTATAAGATTTGTATAGAACATGGGACAAATTTATTCTATAAAATTTGCGTATTTTTTGACAAACTGCTCAAATTCTATTCACAATTCTCAAAGGATTTTTTATAAAGATTATATAAAATTCATTTGAAATTTATTCAAACATTGTTTTGAATTTTGTGTAGTAGTTGTATTAAATTTTTATAAAATTTCTATACAATTTGTATAAAGTATTTCAATAAAATTTGTACAGAATATTAATGAAATTTGTTGGAATTTTTTTGTAAGATTTGTATAAAATTTGCATAAGTTCTTAATAAACTGTTCAAAACTTGAAAAAATCTATATAAAATACAAATAAAAATATGTTCAAAATTAAAAAAAATGTATTAAATTTATTTGAAATTTGCTCAAATTTGTTTAAATTTTGTGTAGAAAGTGTATTGAAGTTTAATAAAAAATTCTATACAATTTGTATAAAATTTACTATATTATAGTTTTTCTATAAAATTTTGTACAAAATATAAACAAAATTACACAAATTCGAACAAAATTACACAAATTCGAATAAAACATTGTTTTTTAATGGGTAAAAACACCGTGCAAGCGAAACAATGGATTGAAGAATGTTATCCGGACTCTTGTCCATCAAAAGCAACGATTTGTCGGTGGTTCGCCGAGTTTAAACGTGGTCGTACCGACACAAATGACGCGGAACGCTCGGGTAGATCTGTGGAAGCTGTTACACCGGAAAATGTGAGTGAAGTGACAAAAATTATAATGAAAGATCGTAAAGTGAAGCTCCGTGAGATTGCTGAGATGACACAGATATCATATGGAAGCGTATTTACTATCCTTCATGAAGAATTGAGCATAAAAAAATGTTTTTTCCAAGTGAGTGCCGCGATTGCTTTCGATGGAACAAAAACAGCAACAATGCACCCTGCCACAAGTCGATGAAAACAACAGCGAAATTGAACGAATTGGGCTTTGATCTGCTTCCCCACCCCCCATACTCACCAGATTTAGCCCCCAGTGACTACTGGCTCTTTGCTGATCTTAAAAAAATGCTCCAGGGAAAAAGATTTGGCTCAAATGAGGAGGTCATCGCTGAAACTGAAGCTTATTTTGAAGCGAAAGATAATTTTTTTTATAAACATGGTATTGAAAAATTGGAAAAACGTTGGAACTATTGTATCACTCTAAAAGGTGATTATTTTTTTTTTTTTTCCTAAATACGTTTATTTCATAGGCAATATACATAAGTTTTTCTTCGCCGTGGCATCTACAATACATAGTACTTTAAACCTAATACATTTCGAATATCCTATTAGTATGTTGGTATTCATTAGTTAATCTAAACACTGTTTTTATCAAGCGAGTTGCTATTATAAATTACATTAAATGAAATACATTTATTTTGTACATGATCTTATAACTATTTCAGGTTTGTTTGTATCAGTTCATCACTTTTATTTAATATAAGATAGCTGGCTATTGGTTGAACTCATGGAAGAGAAAACAATCTAACATAAAATAAAATTTAAATTGGAACTCCAATGGACTTAATGAAATAATAAAGAAGTTTCATGTAAGGAACGTCACGACAAGCAAGAATGTCGCGAACTGGGACATTGGATAGTCTACCTTGGGTACGCAAGGAATTTATTAGTTGAGATCTGACATCACGATACTCCACGCATGTCCAAACAACATGGTCAATATCGCGGTAACCTTCGCCACAAGCACAATGATTAGTCTCGGAAAGTCCAATTCGAAGGAGATGTGCATCTAACGTGTAGTGATTGGACATGAGTCTGGACATCACACGAATGAAATCTCTACTCACATCCAGAAAAGGTGATTATGTTGACGAATAAAAAAAAAAAATTTGCAAAAAAAATGTTTTGTTTCCATTGTTAGTCTCGGGACTTATTGATCCATGTGTTAGACTCTGGAACTGAAGTTCAAAAATTGAATTCTGAATCTAGATTGTTGAACTGATCACTGAAGCTAAGATCTGTAACTGAATTCGAGACAATTTTCAAAATCGGATCTAGAATTTAGCTTCGAAACTGAGTTCTATAATCCGGATCCGGATTTGACGAGAAACCAATTGACCAAAAAAACATCTCTTTATTTGAAACAACATTAATTGGGCGCTCCCGTATCAAATAAGTTGATTGCATAGTTGGATAAGATGGGGAATCCGCGAGGTGGCATTGACAGTCCATCGGAAGCTGCTAATGCACTGATGAGCCGAAGGCGAAACGTTAAACAATTAAACACCGTCATGCGCTCTGTACCAAAACCTAAATGATTTTTTAAATGTTTTTCGATCAGATTTTATGAAAGAACGCAACATAATAAATAGAAAAATTGTTGAACAAAACTTTACTTTCCGAGATGGACGATTTACTAGAAAGTCTTCTTTCGGCCGTTTTCAAATGTTTAAAACTGAATACTCTTATTTCAGAATAGTTATTCAGAGCCTTAAAAGGTTTTTTGATACGATGTAGTTTATTACACTCTAAGAATAAGATAGAAATAGTAGTATTCGCTTAAAATCTTCGCACCTCAAACAAAAAAGTAGTATGACACATTTTTCACACTAATTTTGCTGACAGAAGGTTTTTCTGGGGTCGAAGCAATTGGTACAAGAGCAAAATACCCGGCTGTTGGAAAAAAGCCATCCAAAATATTGAAATATTTCGTTAGTGCAACTCATTAGATGTCATTGAAATACAGAAAGAATATCAATAATCACAAGTAACTTCTTGGAGGTTCCGTCTATAAGAAGCTAAATTCGGGTGCTTGGCAACGTCAATTTGACACAAGTATAGTTCGGTTTATTATTAAATCAAGATTTTTGGGATAGTTTGTAAAATGAATATAAAATTATTTTGAATACTTTGTTTCGTTGCACATCTGGCCATGCAACCCAAAAACGTGCTCGACTGCAGCTCGCGAAAAAAAAATCATAATTTGATTACACTACATTGCATAACCAAAATACGGCCTTGTGCCGACAGAATGTGATTGATAGATGTTGCTTTGCCTAGGTCACGATGCTGCAGTCGGAATGAAATTACATCTACAATCTTCACACACACACATACGCCAAACAAATCTGCAGCATCAACCTGTCAGCTTTCGCATCCTCGAACGACCCTTCCGTGATGCATTCTATTGAATTGCCCTTCTCTTCCGGTCCCCGGAGGACTAATCTGTGCGCTTTTTACTAAAGTGAAAAACCCATTCGCAACAATATTGTACACTGATCTGACACAGAGCAGACAGAGCACATGGACCGGAAAGCGATGGCCATTCGGTTGCTGCCGAGGGTATCCGCATTTTCCACTGCACGGAAGCCAAACACCGGTGAAATGCGGTGCGGTCGAGTCGGGTCTGATGGGGCACTAGAATGTAAAATGTTTTTCGACTGCATCCGATCAGTAGCGGAGCGGCTTCCGGGAACCCGGTTGTCTGACAATCGCTTATGTGTGTGTGTGTGTGTGGCGTGATATCATATCTCATACGGGTACCGTTTTGCGGCACTGGCCGGAGATAAAAGACCGGGTAATGGAAGGTACTGATAAAAGTGGTTATTTCCGCGTGAATTGATGTGCAATCGTCACACTGGGAGTTGAATCCAAGAGAAGGACTCGCTTTAATGTGAATGTTCATTTCATAGCAGAGTTGCTATTTCCGCCGGGCATATTTAAATATGATTGCGGGAAATAATGCACGGAAACAAAGAGAATCAAACCTGATGGCTGGTCAGCAACCTGCACTCCAATTAACGTGAAAGTGCCCCCAAGAGGAACGGTTAGTCTCAAACTAAGCTAATTAAATTAAACATTCAGGAGCTTCTCACCTTTGTTCTAAAGTTTGAATGGGCAAAAAAAAACGAAAGCACCTCCAATTTCAATTACCATTGGGGCGAATGCAGCCAGTGTTTGGACTTTCCCGCAGCTCAGAACAAAACCATTAATGGGTGGACCTCATCAGCATTTTACTCACCCTCCGCCGTTCTAAGATTTTCAAGTTTTCTTCTTAGTGTGACCAGACCAGACCAGACAACTGGCACCACCAGCAGCTTGGCGCCATCAGCAAAATGAACACAGCTGCGGTGATGACGACAGACGTCCAACAGCCACTATCTTGGAAAAAACATTTAATTGAATCAGATATAATTTCCAGTTTGCTGAATTCCTCACGAGAAAGGATAATTTCCGCGTCGGAAACAAGAAGAAACTGCTTTCTGTTGGGTGGTTTATTATGCAACAGTTTTAGCATAATTTGATTTGTTTGCTTATCACTTCTAAAGAAACTATTTAACTCAATATAAATGACACTGAAGTTGTTTTAACGAAGCGTTGTTGAGAAGACTACAGTATAGTGTTTTCGTAATACGGAAAGATTTTTTTCGTCGAAAAATATACATGCGCTAGATTTTATGAGCAGTCAGATGCGTACGTGCCTAACAAACGTTGTTCCTTCATACGTCGTTCTGAGTTGAGCCCCCTTGTAAATCGCTGACAACGTACGAAGAATAGCTGAATATATGATATTTCTATCATACAATTGTTCTCACGTAGTAAGTACTAAACCCCATCAAAGAAAGTCAACGGAAAGGAAGCATTAATAATTGTTCTACAAATAGCATTAACGTGTATTTATTATTAAACTGCTAATGTTTTGATGAGTCAAAGACGAAACATAAAAATTTGAAAACAATTGAATCGTGACAAAATTTTCAGCACTGAAAGAGGATCCTTTTCAAAACAAACCGCTGTCAAAACATTCCAGATCTGGCATCAAGGAGCGCTACGGTAAAAAAAACAGTGTGTTCCGATATTAAATGACTCAAAATTTACCAAACGAGTGCAATATTTATAGAAAAATCCGTTGTATTTTAGGTAATATTTGTATTTTAGGTAATATTCATAGATAAATTCGATGCAGTTTTGTTAACTTGAAGAAGGAATGAAAATGGTTATTCGACCAAGCTTCTCTACAGATAGTTTTCTAGCTTTATCTTGTAGTAGAAAGGCAAAAGAAGTTTTCCTTAATTTTATTTCTGTTACACTAATAAACTGTTTGCTGATGGTCGTCAAAAGGTGAGATAACTGAGTGCTCACAAGTTCCTATGTCATGTCTCCTCGTGTGTCTTTGATGACATTTGGTCAATAGAACGATGTCGACTGGGTGATATTGCCTTCTGCGTCAGTAGCAGAATGAGAGGGTGCGAATTTGTTTGTGTGTAATACTTCATTTGAAACGCGAAAAATATTGAAAATCCTTCAAATAGGTCAAGTATTACGCCTTGACGGCTAAGGCCAGTAGTTTGCATATAAGCTTCAATCGACCACGTGTCTCGCTTTGCGTATTACAATTCTCTCCATGCTCTCTCGCATATGTGCAAAATGACTCTCGATGGGCCGGGTGGCCAGAAAAGTTCCGATATTTTTGGTTACAAGTTTGGCTATATCACATAAAATCCAATAAAGCTACCGTTTGTTTTGGCGGCCTTTCTGAGCCGATTTAATTTCTCTCTCATTTTTCGTAACGTTACCAGGAAACTGACGCGCAAAGCAAAATACGTCTTATAAGTAAGAGCAACTTTTTGGGTATAAATAATAATTCTATTTTTATTAGTAGTGCTTTATGCAGGAGCGTCTATAGAAAAAATATTCCGAAGTATGTCTTGGTAAGATTAGAAAATTTTAATTATTCATACAAAACCGAGGGACATAAACTATGGAACGGTGACCCCGGAACATGATCAGCTCTGTATACGAAATAGGTCATCTGACTTCGATTGAGTCATTACATCTTGGAGTCCTGGACTAGAGCTATTTGCATGTATAAACAAAACTCATGGAAAAATCTTTTTTCTGTAAACCGCTGTCAGACAGTGAGACTTGGAATAAGTTAAACACACACCCACACACACACTATTCAACTGATTCTTGAAATCGGTCAAAACATCCATGGATCGCTTGTCAAATATGAAACTTTTCGTACAGTTTCTCCTTCCGGACACTCGTAGGATCGGCTGTGTTTTGGTACACGAAAACGCAAAACAACATAATTTCAAGTACATTACACCCATTTTAGGAGCTCAGTAACCTAATTTTAGGTAAAGTGGCTCTAAGTAGTTTCTATAAGGTGCACGTGCCTATACTTAAAAATGAGTTATATTTACTCAATGGTAAGTTATATTTAATCTACAGTTAAGTCGTATTGACTCAATTTCAGGTTGATACGGTTTACTTAATTTCAGCTTATTTAACGAAACTCTCGCTGGTGGGTGGTTTTGATCTTTGTATTTTGACAACAATGGAAGGAGCGAATGAAAGAAAAGATTCAAAAGAACTCAAAATTAAGTAAAAAGAAGTCAAATAATAAGTAGTTTTTATTTTCCGTGTAGCTTTGTTATACTTCTCTTCGTCCATAACTGTTAATTTGGGATATGTGATCCAGTGTCGGTATTTTTTTTGTTTGGTGCTAGTTTTGACCACCTTGTTCTGTTTTTCACTTCGGTTTGGTGCCAGACATACAGACATCTATCGCGTTCCGAACCAAAAATTGAGAAATCGTTCAACAACAATTTACGATTTGTTGTTAAAAAAATAATTGGTTTTAATTTACAGACTAAATCAGGGCTTATGATTTGTTTCACGGATAATTCAGTTTATGACATCGGCAACCATTCTGATTCGCAAAATTTCTTAGTGTTTTTACTAGAAAACGGAAACTTGCTTTGGAGTTCATATTCTTACATTATATTTTTAGTTGATTCTTTTTCCCTTTCTATGAACACATTCCTTTGTGAAGAATTATTGATTGAAATCCATTTAAGAGGGTACTCAAGGTTTACTTTAACTAATGAAGTGTGTTATAAGTACTTTAAAAGACGAATCTGGTTGTTTAACATGTTAGGCAGGAAAAAAATGGGAAGCTAATGTAAGAGACATAACTGGATGATCATAGGTTAATATATTATCTGAATAGTTTGACATATTATGTAAATTGTTCACGGTTTCATTTTTTTACTTCCAGAATTGTTACGGTGCACCTATACTAAAGTGCGACGCAGTCACGGACCACTTATTCTAACACAAAAAATATTATAAGACAGGGGAACAAGAGAATAAAAACTGTTCGCCTGCAGAAGTACACACGGCACAAATTACAATAATTCGAAAATAAAATATCGAAAAGTCTTTCAATGATTAATTTATTGATATTAGCAATCAACTGCGCAGGCTAGATTGAATAAAACTGGTCAATTTTTACATTTAATACCTACCCAGTTGGTAACGCGAGACTGCATCAAAAGCGTCGTCCGAGTAAGGGAAAGACAAAGAAGCGTCATGAGTTTTTTTTCTTTAATACTCATTGAAACCAAACGTTTTAGAAAATTATAATTTTGAGTTATTTGTGGTTGTTTTACATTACTGACAATTTTATCATGAATTGCTGATCATATTTTCTACAGTATGGAGAAAAAAATATCTTGTTGGGTTAAGTACAGCAAAAGATATTCACAGGGTAAATTTTTAAATGGCACCCCTTAGTAAAGTAAGTGGTATTCATGACAAAAAAAAAATCTTACAATAGAATTTCGCATTTCATGATCTGTCAGATAGAGGAGAAATTTGATTGGTGATCAACTATGACTCGGTCGGTGCTTGCGTTCAACAAAAGATCATAAAAGGTAAAATTGAATTTATAGCCATGCCCCGACTGTGCAAAGTCTGAACACGAGTGTTCAAGCGGGTTGCCTTCTGAGTGGGAATTCATCACATCTAGCGTTTACGTCCAAGACGTCAGAAATGATATTACACCTCGGTACAATATTCATCAATTGTGACATGAACAATGCTAACTTTTCTTCTGCTTAGTAGTTTAAATTGAACTGCTAGGGGAAGATGGCATTTCAATTTGCATCGAAATCGAGATAAAATATGTGATTTTTGCACGATTTCTCTGGATTTGAAGAAAATTTCGGGTTCGAGTCATTTCGGTAGAGTGGATTGTCACCCAAAGTTTCCATTTTCGCTATTTTTTCATCTATCATTTTCCAAGGTTTTTTTCTGATAAAGGGTGTTAAAATTCGCACACAAAAAACTCATTCTCAAAATTCGAGTTTTTATCTGATTATCAACGAGTTTTCCGGGAGCAAAAAGAAAGAATTACATTCAGGGGTTTTTGGTTTGTACAAAAAGTACACCCAAACATCCATTTACGTAATAATCGGGGGGGTGTAAATCGAATTATGACGTAAAAAATTTGGAGTTTTCAACATAAACGAATTTTACGTTACTTGGAATTTTCAACGTAAAAAAAGTTTTTCTTATGTATATGTATTATTGAATACGTATAAAATATTGGATAGTTATGGAACGAATATTATCAATATTTGCAGGAAAAAATGTTCTAAGTAGCATCAATTTCCAAGATGGCAACTTGAGGTTCATCGATATTCGTTACGAACCATCAGAATATAAGTATTTTCGGATCGATGTTTAAGGTTCCAAATTCCAAGATGGCGACTTCCGGTTTATTGATATTCCTTGAAAACCCTTACAATATTGGTATTTCTAGAACGGGTTTGATGTCGAAAAACGATGTTTGAGGTGGTTCTGAATTCCAAGATGGCGACTTCCGGTTTATTAATTTTTCTTGAAACCCCTTACAATATGGGTATTTTCGGATCGGGTTTGATGAGCGCATGTCGGAAAACGTTGTTTGAAGTGGCTCTGAATTCCAAGAATACGACTTCCGGTTTATTGATATTCTTTGAAAACCCTTACAATATTGGAATTTTTGGAACAGGTTTGATGAGCACATGTCGGAAAACCATGTTTAGGTGGTTCTGAATTCCAAGATGGCGACTTGCGGTATACTGATATTCCTTGAAAACCCTATACAATATGGGTATTTTCGGATCGGGTTTGATGAGTAGATGTCGGAAAACGATGTTTGAGGTTCTGAATTCCAAGATGGCGACTTCCGGTTTATTGATATTCCTTGAAAACCCTTACAATATTGGTATTTTTGGAAAGGGTTTGATGAGCACATGTCGGAAAACGATGTTTGGGGTCGTTCCGAAACCCAAAATGGTGGCTTTCGGCTATTCCTTGAAAACCCTCACAATTTGTTTCAATATTACTCGAATTTCTCGAATACCTTCACAGTATGCATATTTTCGGAACAGTTTTTTAGTTAGTAAGCCGTAATTATAGCCGGATTTAGTAAAAAAAAACTAAAATACAAGTCAAATCAGTTTCAGATTATCAAGACTGTTGAAGTTGCTGAAACCTGAAAATAGGGGAATCCTGTATAAAAAGAGCTGGAGCAGATGGTAATGCCATCTTGGAATTTAGAACCACCTCGAACATTGTGTTTTGACATCAAACCAGTTATTGTAGGGAATTCTACTCATCAAACCAGTTATTGTAGGGAATTCGAGGAATATCAATAAACCGGAAGTCGCCATCTTGGAACTCAGAACCACCTCAAACATCGTATTCCAACATGTACTCATTAAACCCGTTTCGAAAATACCCATATTGTAGTAATTTCCATGGAATGAACCGGACATGATTTTCATTGTATGCAAAAACCTCTTTTTACGAAGTAGACTCGTAAAAAAAGATTACGTTTATTGGGATTTTGTTCGTAAGAAGAGGTAACGTAAAAACAGTTTACGTAAACGGAGGTTTGGATGTACATATTTCGATTCCTTTTTTTCGCATTTCGCCTTCGGCTCATCAGTGCTTAAAGCAGTTCAAATTGAACCGCCATCTCCGCTTAACAGTTCAATTCGAACCGCTAAGGAAACGTAAAGTTCACACAATTTATGTGACCCTTCAACGATATTACATTAAGTGTCCTATCCTATCTATTGACAGCAAATTGGAAAATTTAGGAGTTTTTGGTTTGCACAAAAAGTACATATTTAATTTGAATTGTTTTAAGTACTGATGATCCGAAGGCGAAACGCAAAGAAATCGAATTGAAGTTAGTTTTGGAATCGTTTATTCAATTTATTTTGCCACCACAGCCATGCTTTCTTTATTTTTTCTACATTCTTCACCATTTTAGATAGTTTCAGAAGGTACTTCTTCATAATGGCCCAGTATTTTTCTAGTGAGTGCAGTTCCGGGGTTTTTGTTAGGTTCAGATCTTTCGGTAGGTAATCGACGCCATTCAGGCTTGTAACATTCTAGCACGTCCTCCGTTCAGTGGCATGATGCCAAATTCGACAAGACGGAAGATCGTCGGACCGTCGTAAGCCTTCAGGAGAGGAAGAAGCCGCATTTTGAAAAAATCGCCCTTTTTCTGAATAATGTTGTATTTCATTTGTATTCGCTGTATTAGCTAGGATTCGATCGAACCACATTCGATCGAAAAATCAATACGTTCAATGACTCTTCAAAATAACACTGCTTATTATTGATGCTTGCGGCAACGAAAGATACACTCCACTGTCCGCAAGTACAAATCGCTTGCCATAATAAGAACTTATTGGCGAACTTCAACATATTCTGTGTTCGGAGGTTCTCGGGAACAGGTTTCCTGGAAACTGGTTGAAGTCCACCATTCGTTTCGCAGCAGTTAGTTTCTGGTTAGCTTCTGGTCGTACAACTTCCGGACTCGGTTTTCTCGACCGTACGAGGGCATTTTTGCCACTGTGAAGATGGTACCTCAAAAACATGGTTTTCAAATGCTTTAATAGTAAAAAAAATCATTGGGTGCCAAGTCAGGACTGTATGGTGGATGACCCATCAATTCGACGTTCTGGCCGGTCAAAAAGGCACTGGTTTGAGCTGATGTGTGAGAGGTAATGCATAGTCATGATGATTTGTCTTCTCTTGTTAGTTTTGCGGATTTCTACAAAGACTTCAGGCAAACAAATGGTTGTGTACCATTCATAATTGACCGTCTTACGTTACTCCAGCGGCACAGTTGCCACATGACAAACAGGTGAACATTTAATTCGAAGTGCTTCGTGCGAGAGCAATTTTTGTTGGATTTGGCTCGTCTTGGAACACCCACACAGTCGATTGCTGTTTTGTTTCCGACTCATACGTATATTCTATATTCTTATCAAAATACTCGTGCAATACTTTTTTCGCATACGCCCTGTTCGTTCGTGGTCATTTTGCGAATTTTAAACGGTAGATCCATTAAAAAAAAGTTCACGATCATTTTACGTCATAACAAAAACAAAAAAACTCGAATTAAATTCGGATAAACGAATTCACCTACATCCTGCAAGCAGCAAATGTCATGAAAAGTCGAAACACTGCATAATTTGACATTTTTCGACCCATCGACTCGGATACCAGCTGATGGGAGAACAAACGCCAATACAAAAAAAAAACAAAATTTCGACGTCATTTAGTCGACAAACAGCGACTGGAAGCAAAAATTGACGATCCGAAACCTTCTGAACGCATCTGAGAGAGCATGTAGCAGATGAAAAATTGCAGAATGCAAACAGTGAGTTATAACTGTTTTGGGTTGGGACACTCCTCTTTTCATTCCGCGGGGTTGTGTTGGATGGAATTGAAATTGAGCTTATTGAATTTCATTGTTTGTTTCACTGTGAACTCTTTGTTTGCATACCATTTACGTGTCATTGCAATCGGTCCGTCATAGTGTTTCGACCTTTCTGCAGCACTCACTCTGTGATCAATTCGTTTTGGTGAAAATTATCGTCGTGATAAATATCAAATGATAGGATATTTTACATACAAATGGCTCGGACAGAGGTCACGCTAGCACTTAAATCACCGAAAATTTCGCATGTTTATATCTCTCGTGCAAACACGAAATCGTTTGGCAAAAAACGATAATTTCGTTTAGGATTAAATACCTTCTTTTAGTTGGCCAAAAATTCCTATGAATATTCATTGCACGGCATGTGACCTCTGAGGATTTATTGTCGAAATATCAACGGAGTACGGCAAACTAACTAACTGTGGACCTTGGAAACCCTTTTGCCAAAATGAAACGACAAAAAAAAACAGAAAACAGCAATACCGAGTATAATTTGCATACCACTGTAACCAAATGGCGCCACCAGTGTCGAATGGAAAGGAGACAAACATCGATGGCATGTCGCCCGCGTTGTTTCCGGTCGTCACAGCCTGCTGTGTTTTTCCCATATCAAAGTTCAAACCGGCCAGCATGTCATGACGAAAACAAGCTTTCAGCACGTTTCTCATCCTCATCAGGTTGGCATTGGCAGCACCCGGGCGGGCGGTGGGTGGTTCGGTGCTCCGATGGTTCGTACAAAATCATCAAACTGTCGAGCAAACTATGAGGGAGTTTTTGTTTGGTTTCTTCTGCCACCAGAAGAACGCGGAGTGTCGGGTTTGATAACATTCCGAGCAAAGTAAAGAGCAACGAACGACTCTGTGTTTTGAAGTTTTTCAGTTGAATGTCAGCGAAACATGATTACTATTTTTTTTTGTGTGAAAATAATCAGTAATAGAAACGCCTAGATATGTCGTTTCTAAAACTACTCATCCAAGTCAGCTGACCAATGTTCCAATGGCAAACGACTAGAATGATATCTGATCCCGAAACCTGTCAAATCCAAGACGTTGAAATAAGAAATAAGCTGCCGAAACCTTATAAACAATGCCGGAATGTGCTGTAGTCAATAATAATAATAATAAAATAAACAATCATTCGTAACTTATATTTACTGCATGTTGTCTGTCTGGTAGATTTTCATTCGTTCGTTTGAAGTATTCTCTTACACAGACGGCGTGTTCTATCATTCTGTCAGATCTGTCCCTGCTACCCACTTGAGACAGTAGAACAAAACCGCATCAACGCACACGCATCGTATCTTTCGAAAGAGAAATTGCTGGATCCTTTTTAATGCTTGGTTTCTGTTGGACTTTTTTTTTCTCATTAGATTAGGTTGTTTAATTAGTTAACTGCTAATTTAATATATTTAATGAAAATTTAAAATTCATCAACCATCGAATTCAGAGCAATCGGTTCATCGATCAGCCTCGGTTCAATGCGACATTTGCATCAAATGGTTTCAAGCGGCGTTTGATTCAATAGAGGCAGCATAGAAAAAATCAACATATTAGGTGTATAACTTTGCTTTCGCCGTTTTTCTTTTTCAAAATTTAAAGCTTTATTGCGAAATAGTGCTTACAGATGTATTATTCAAAGTATTGTCCGTCGCTAGCGACAACTTTCTCCCATCTTTCCGAAAATTTTCAGATCCCGGCTCGAAAAAAGGAGTTCTTTTTTTACGCTATCCATGAAGCAATTCATTTTTCCAACTCTTCGAAGGATTGAAAATGTTGATCTGCCAGGCCGTGTGCCATCGAACGGAATAGGTGGAAGTCAGAAGGGGCGACGTCTGGGAAATACGGCGGGTGGGGCAAGACTTCCCATTTCAGCGTTTCCAGGTGCTTTTTGACCACTTTTGCAACGTGAGGCCGAGCATTGTCGTGTTGGAAGATGACTTTGTCATGTCGCTCTTGATACTGTGGCCGCTTTTCTTTTAGCGCGCGACTAAGGCGCATCTGTTGCGTTCGGTAGCGATCTCCTGTGATGGTTTCACCCGGTTTTAAGAGCTCGTAGTAAATTGTTATTCATTTTTGAAGGTTTTTTCTCTTCCACCATCATGTTTATCTTCGACATCGAAATCGCCATTTTTAAAACGTTCAAACCACTCCCGACACGTTCTTTTACTCAGAGCAGCATCACCGTAAGTTTCTGAAAGCATTCGATGCACTTCAGTTGCAGTTTTTCGAATTGTAACAGAAAAGCAAAACTTCCCGCAAATGGCGAGAATTGGGCACATAGACAGACATTTTCGAGCGTGAATAATACGAAAACAAGAACAACTGTCACTGAAACGGCGATGACAATTCGTTAGGCACTGTACACACTCACTTTAGAGGCATTATCATCTATGTATTTTAACCAGCCTCAGCCGGTACAGCCACCTATCGGAAAACGGCGGTAGCAAAGTTGTACACCCGATATTTTCGGTTGATTTATATTAAAAAAAACCAGCAGCGCAAAAACGATGGATCACCTGTTCAAATTTACAAGTATAAAAAGCCTGTCCGCGTTAAATTTCTAACACCAAAATTATAGCGTTACCGACAAACTTTGGACACCCCTAAATACGTATATCTCTGGAAATACTTCATCAACGCGTGAAACATTTCGAAGACGTCTTATCATTGTGTGAAATCATTGCGTGAAATAAATTTTTCGTGATACTACAAGATCGAAGATGGCATCGAAAGAAGAGCAAAGTGCGAAAAGCAATTGTGTGTGGTCGCAATGAAAATCCGTATCTGTCAGTAAGGAAACTTGCAGAAAAACTTTTAACCAATAGCGTTCTTGAACCTTAATTTTATTCGATACACGTTTGACAACAGCCAAGAAGGCTGGGAGTGGAACAAAAACGGATCTCAGAAACCACTAGAAGATCGCAAAGGTGAAGTAAATATGACAAAAGAAACCAGATTTCGGAAAAATAAAAACGTCTCCAACTTTCGTGCATACTTGCAAGCACCGGCAAGGTACGGATTCGTTCAAGGTGAAAACTGTACCGAACCGTAATGATAAATAGAATGTGACGGCTAAAACCAGGGCTCGCAAGTTCTTTCCGCGAAGCTTCTCGGAATGTGTTTCTTTACTGTCATGCAACGGAACGGCGGAGACGTGTCGGGGATTTTGTCAGCTTCACGTATGATTTTTGACATTTCACAAATCGACTGTACACTGAAGTCTTTTTTTATGCGAGTGGTACGTAAAATTTGCATAAAAAAGCCGCAAAAAAACCGCATAACTCTGAAACTTCGCATAAAAAAACCGCATAACTTTGAAAATTCGCATAAAAAAGTCACATAAAAAACCGCATAAAAAGACCGCATAAAAAAGACCTTAGTGTACTTTGTAAACAATCAGCATGGAAGCCGAAAGAAGGGAATAATTGTGCACAGTTATTTGGAAAATCCATCCAGGCTAGCTAAACAGCTGAAATTGCCCAGAAATACCGTATGGCGCGTTATCAAACGGTATAAGGAAACATTGACGACGATTCGGAAGCTTCAAGCCAATCCACAGTGGTCCAAAACGGCAATTTCATGCCTTTAATTATTTTTCAGCAAAACCGTAGACTTTTCATCATTGGTGTCTTATGAAAAGTTGCACGGGTTGTTACTGCGGTTTTATGTACATGGACGGCCATGTTCCAGTACACGTGTAAAGACAGATAAAAAAATTTACTTTTTACTGGAAGCAGCTAGAGAATTTCCGTCTTCGACAATATTGTAGAAAATTAAATTTCGAGTAACTTTACTTAAGAAAATTTTTTTTCTAACTCTAGCCGTTAATTAATTTTAGGTGGTTTAAATAATAAAGTTTTAAAAATCAGTTTTTTTGTTCTAACAAGTTTTATATTCTTCTGAGAGTAATGAATTTTTCTACAAAACTAGATTTTGTGCAAATACTTACCAGTCTATAACATTTCAAAGTGCTATGATAAATTTCAAAAGAGTTATGAATATTTTTATGTAAAATACAGTCGAAATTCAAACTTATATATCGCAGAAGAGTGCGAAAAGTAGCAGATCAAACAGTTTAGGTTGGATAATAATTTCGATTTAGAACAAAACCGCGAAGGAATGGTTTGTATCCGATTGTACCCAAGGATTTCATCAATAAATATAACTGAAAAATTGGAAGCCGCTGTAATATGAATCGAATATAATAATAGTAATAATAATAAAAATAATAACAATAAGAATAATAATAACGATAATAATAATAATAATAAGAATAATAATAATAAGAATAATAAGAATAATAACAATAAGAATAATAATAACGATAATAATAATCTTGAATTTCTCCCCCAGCATCGTTTGCCAGCATGAAATTTAGAACGATCAAAAATTTTCATGCTGGATCTTAGGCGTTATCGTAGAGATCATACCAGAAAATCAGCGAGAGTGTTAACCAACAAAGATCTATTCATGCGGCTTCTTTTATCTTCTGATCCCGTAGTAACAAGTCTACGGAAATTACCTCAAAAATTCATGAAATCTCTTTCATCAGAAGCGAGAAGCTTGTTAAATTTTAACGAAGAGGATCAGCAATCAGCATACACCTCTTCAGAAGATGAAATGTAATATCAGAACTATTTCATTATGTTGATTTTGTTTTTATTATTCTTGCGCATAAAAATATATAAAAAATTTATAAAAACCTCACGCCAGACATATATTCGCCCATATAATCCTTGGATACAATCGGATACAAACCATTCCTTCGAGGTTTTGTTCTAAATCGAAATTATTATCCAACCTAAACTGTTTGATCTGCTACTTTTTGCACTCTTCTGCGATATATAAGTTTGATTTTCGACTGTATTTTACATAAAAATATTCATAACTCTTTTGAAATTTATCATAGCACTTTGAAATGTTATAGACTGTTAAGTATTTGCACAAAATCTAGTTTTGTAGAAAAATTCATTACTCTCAGAAGAATATAAAACTTGTTAGAACAAAAAAACTGATTTTTAAAACTTTATTATTTAAACCACCTAAAATTAATTAACGGCTAGAGTTAGAAAAAAAATTTTCTTAAGTAAAGTTACTCGAAATTTAATTTTCTACAATATTGTCGAAGACGGAAATTCTCTAGCTGCTTCCAGTAAAAAGTAAATTTTTTTATCTGTCTTTACACGTGTACTGGAACATGGCCGTCCATGTACATAAAACCGCAGTAACAACCCGTGCAACTTTTCATAAGACACCAATGATGAAAAGTCTACGGTTTTGCTGAAAAACAATTAAAGGCATGCAATTGCCGTTTTGGACCACTGTGCAATCGTCGGACTGGAACTGTCGACCGGAAACTGCGTGGAAGACGATTAAGAGGAATCCTAATCTGTCGGACCATGATTTGGCCAGAAAATTCGGTGCTGCCCATAGTACCGTGAGGAGAACTCGACTTCGGGAAGGAATCAAGTCGTATCGAGCTAGCACACAGCCAAATCGGACCATAAAACAGAGTAGTGTGGTCAAAATTCGTGCTCGGAAACTATATGACCAGGTGCTGACCAAGTTCGACGGGTGTCTTCTGATGGAAGATGAAACCTATGTCAAGGCTGGCTTTATTTATTTAAATACTTTATTTATTTAAATACTTTATTTGAATTTATGATTTGGCTATGAAGGCATCCAGAGATGTGACTGAGAATACTGCATATGCAGATTAGGAGCCCGAATAGTAATATTTTGATTCTTTTCTTTACGTTTCGTCTCAGACTCGTCAGTGCAGAGTAGTTCAAATTGAACTGCTAATTGCAAACTTAAACAGTTCAACTTGAACCGCTAAGCAGACGTAAAGTTAATGCTATTTGCAAAACACTTATATATTTGGTACCGAAGTACCACGTCTTTCCTGACGTGCCGAACGAAAACGTTGTTTTCGGCTTTGCACTGCTCTGCACTGACGAGTCTAAGACGAAACGTAAAGAAAAGTAAAAACGGTTATGTGCCCTAAGCACAAACATAGGCTAACCCCTAAATGAATATTTTGTCAATGCGTTGTCATATAACTTTTTGTGACGATAATTTTTTTTCGGATTGAGAAACAAATAGAAATGTTACACTGAGAGTTTTATTTTCGTTCAGAAAAACTTTCTGACCCCATGTACGTGGTTCGGAATCGAACCCAGCTGGGCTGCGTGAAAGGCATTGCATTACCCATGAAGCTATCTATATTCGTCCCCCATACAGCGAATTTTTTTTCTATATTGTTTATTTATAAACGGCTTCAACCGATTGTGGTGGTTTGCCGGGTTACTGTGAGTTTTCTTTGGTTAGATTTTTGTGTGTGCATACCTTACAAAAGGCTCTTTTCTGCTTGTCAGATTAAAATTAGATTTTAACACATTGGCCCAGATTTGATTAAAAAAAATTAAAAATTGCCCCAAAATAAGGAGTGTATCGAAAATAAACTTTTTTCACAAATTTTTCTTTCAAATTTTGATAAAAAACGATATTTTATTCAAACTAAAAATTGATCCTTTATTGTACGAGGGTTAATTTGAGCATAATGAAAACCGGATGATATTTAATTATTCCTTCACGAATTTTCGAACTATTGATCGAACGCTCTTCATCAAGTTCCGGACAAGTTTCGCATTTTTTGGACGCTTGAGTCCAAATGTTTTTAGGCTTCTGCATGTTCCCAGCTACCTTACAGCCTTCTTGAAGACCCTCTTCGCGACTGCCCAGTAACGTTCGATGGGTCGAAGCTGAGGGCAATTTGGTGGATTGATATTTTTCTCAACGAAATTTATACTAAATTTCTGTTTGAGCTGTTAGTAGACTGTTCTCACTAATAGTACTGTTGTTATACCGTTGAATTCCACTATGTCACGTCATTACAGTCAAAAGGCATGTTCTGCTACTTTTGACTTGAAGTGATGTGGTAGTCCCTTTTCCAATTCTTTGGATGCTTTCGCTATTTCTGAAATATGTTCCTTGAAACGAATGTCTAGTGTTCTCTTTGTTTGTCCGATGTATATTTTATCGCAATGTGGACACGAGATTTTGTATACTTTTTCAAATTCTCTGTAGGATCTTTTGTATAACCTAGTAAAGTTTTCAATTGGTAGTTCATACTGCTGAACACTAAATCTAAACCAATTTTTTTTAGTTTTGATTTTAATGGGTGTGAAATATTTCACCGATATTCTTTTAAAATTTTCAGAAGGGGCGGTCAAAGTTGTAAGTGATTGTTTTTTCAACAGGCCTAATTTTTTATCGAAGATGGTTGAATTGTATTGTCCATTGAACTTTCCAATTTTGAAAATAAAGTTTTTCTCTTTTATCGCAGCATCTTTCCTAAGGAGTAAGGATAGCATTCTGTGAATCATATGGTGGAGTGCTGCCATTTTGTGTTGATGGGAATGATTAGAAGTTAAGGATTTTGCCTCCCGGGCAATAAGAATATCCAAGAAAGGTAAACTGTTGTCTTCCTCTTCCTCATAGGTAAATTTGATATTTTTATGTAAATTATTAATTATTTCTAAGAAGTTTGATAAATCGTTTCGTTTGATGATGCAAAATACATCATCTACGTATCTCCACCAGCGATTAGGTAATAATCCCTGCTTATTTATAAGTTCTTCAAGGTTTGCCATGAATAATTCACATAAAAACGGGGAGAGTGGATTACCCATTGGTGCCCCTTGTAATTGTTTATAAAATTCCCCTCTGAATTTGAAATAATTTACATCCATGCAAAGCCGGGTTAGAGTAAGATAAGACCGTACTTTGCATTTCCATAAACTACTACTACTTTGTCCTTCACTGGGACACTTGGGAATAAGGCGGTTACATCGAAAGATACCATCATTTCGTCATCTTCGATTTCGCCTGAATTCTGAAGTTGAGTAGCGAATACCTGTGTGTTAGGAACTGATTTACTGAAGAATTTTTTTGGCATAAATCGGAATTCTGTGCATTAAACCACTTCATGTGTTCCCATAACAAGAAGCATTATCTTGTGCATACCGTCTTAAGATTACAGGGCTTTGGAACAGTAACCCATTAGATTATGCTACCAGCCACACTCGCTTGTGGTCTCAAATGGTTACGTGGGATGAGTATTTACTCGCTCCTAGTGACCTCACTCTCACATGCAGTTTTCCTTTCAAAACATTCAATGTGAGCTATCCTCTTCGTGAGGAATGGTTGTCTGGTTGTCTGGAACGACAACTTGATGAACACATCGTTTGTTATACGGACGGTTCTCTGTTGAATGGTCGTGCTGGTGCTGGTGTCTACTGTCGTGAAATGAGGCTGGAGCTGTCTCTTTCACTTGGTAGATACTGTACTGTGTTCCAAGCAGAAATCTACGCAATTCTGTGTGGAGTACAATCGGCACTTCAGTAGAGGATCTGTGGTAAACGTATTTATTTTTGTTCCGACAGTCAGGCAGCCTTAAAAGCACTCAGTTCGAATGACTCACGGTCGAATCTAGTGATCGCATGTCGAACTCAAATTGAAGACCTCAGCATTTCAAATGCTGTTTACTTCTTCTGGGTACCCGGTCATTCTGGTATTACTGGAAATGAATGGGCTGATGAGTTGGCTAGAGCTGGTGCAACGAATGATTTCGTTGGTCCTGAACCAGCTTTACCACTTTCAACTAGTTGGATAAAGAACAAGATTCGTTCTTGGGCTGCATCCAAACATGCCAGCTACTGGTGCAGCTTGCAAACTTGCGCTCAGACAAAAGCATTTCTACCAGATTTAAATCTGAAAATGTCAAAGTGTCTACTGTATTTCTCCAAGCATCATTGCAGTATTCTGGTCAGAGCTCTGACTGGACAATGCAAACTCAATTATCACATGGCTACTATTCAACGTGCTGAGTATTATTCGTGTGATTTGTGTGAATGCGATTATGGTACTTCACGGGTTTTTGGTTCTCCATACATGGTTGAATCTGTGTATGCGGAGCTAAAATTGAAGGATAATCTCTCGTTTCTTACCCAATGTGGTAAGGAGCTATAGTCAGAAGGGTTCATCGTTCTTCTTGGAGTGAATGAATCCCTTCTGTATTCACCTTAAATACGGTTTAGCAGATTGTTTGGCATCTATTAGGGAGTACCGAATTTACTTCTGCTCGTACATACTGCGAATCGTTCTGCATTCTTCCGGGAGTGCAGAATTGTGTCGCTTTTGTAAGATCTCTAAATCCTCTCGGGGGTTGGAGGTTTTATTAATAGCAGACTGTTCGGGACCTCGTAGAGGTCCAGAAATTACTTCTGCTTCCACTAAATGTGATCCTCAGCAGATTGTTCAGCATCCCTTAGGGGTGCAGAATTTACTTCTGCTTTTATGTGTTTTTGTGTCGTCAATTTTTCCCATCCTCCTAGTCCAACCATTACCATTTCCTTTCAATCCTTCCCTCTTATATATCGGTGAAATGATGCTAAAAACAAATTGATGGCAAGGCACAAATCTCCAAATATCAAGGGGAACGTGACATTTGAGCCAATTTGTTCTGATTCCTGATACTAGCCATTTGGAGATTTTTTGAGTTGGGGCCCCTACTGAAGAAATGATTTCCCTTATTTCGTTACCAGGTTTAAGAACCTTTGGTAGTCCTTTTATTTTGGATAAAGAGGGGTTAGAAACTTTGAGACTACTGAGATTGATATCGTTTTATCTACTTTTTTAATAATATCTGATAGGGGGTCGGCTCTTTGTTCCCTATAAGGGCCGTCATTGATTTTTTGGGTTATCGGATTGTCATAATCTTCTTTGTCCATAATTACCACTTTGTTTCCCTTATCAGCCTTAACATAAAATACAGGTTTTTCCCGCAATTGTTCCACTAGTTCTTTATCACCCATATTTTGTTGATTTTTCTATGAAGTATTTTTAATGATATCATCTACAATAGTTCTGGCATCATTAATTTGAGAAAAAGAATGATTACAGTAATTTAGGGCTGTTTCTACGTCTATAATAACTTGTTCGAGGTTTACTTTAGAAGAAATTGCATAATTTAACCCTAGATTGAGAAGTTTTGTTTGTACGTCTTCGTTAGGAAGTCTTCTAAAAACTGTATCGGAGGTTTTGGGGGTCGGCGTGTGGAATTTTTGAAAGATAAATATTCGAATTTTTTGTGAAGAAAAATTCGTTTGCGCTCCAATTCGCAATGTTCTGCAAATTTAATTTTGCTTAGGAAAATTCCGAAACCTTGAGGATATTGTTTCGCTAATTTTAAATGAAGATTATTACATTCCAAAGTTTTCACGTTCAGAATGCTAAACAATTTTTTAGTTTTCTCAGAATCAGAATTTCGTGTTGAATTTTATTTTGAATATATTTAGAAAAAGATCTCCCACCCTTTACCGTGCAGCACGTGGGAGTTAATCCCAATCTACTGCATTTTTTCAAAAATAAACCTATTAGGAGTGTAATGTGTAATGACGTGACATAGTAAAATTCAACGGTACAACAACAGTACTATTAGTGAAATTTATACCCTTTTCCGCAAGCCAATTGAGAGTGGTTTTGGCATAGTGAGCCGACGCTAATTTCGGCCAAAACAGTGGAGGTGTACTGTGCTTCTTATATAAAGGCAGCAATCTCTTCTGGAGACACTCAGATCGATAGATTTCTGCATTTATAGTTCCGGTAGTGTAAAAAATGGTTGACTTCAAACCACAGGAACATATTGCTTGCCATACCAGTACCTTTCGACCGAATTTCTCCACTTGAATCGACCTGTCCGCATCGCTCACATCCTTCCCAACGACGACAGTAAAGTATTGTGGACCTGGAAGGGTTTTTTGAGTCCTCCTTTACATAAGTCTCATCGTCCATCAAAACGCATGGATTCGGACACTGCAAAAGACGCGAATACAATTTCTTCTGTTCTACACTTTGTTTCGAGATTTTCTGCTTCTTGTAGGTCTTCAGGTGATTTCGCCTCTTGGTACACTAGATCATTCCGACAATCGTTCCTGCTTTTTTGGCCAAATCACGTATTGACATTGATTTGTTCTTCATTATTAGAGATACATCTTTCTGGTCCTGTTTCGGGTTGGAAGAACCGGGTTTTCTGCCTCTTTCTGGTAGCTCATCCAAAGAATAGTGTTCCCCAAACTTATTAATGATGGTTTAAACACTGCCATAATGAATTCCAAACCGCTTCGCCAATTTTCGCATAGTAATACCCTTCTCGCTTAGCCATGTTTCCAGAACCTTAATTTTCACTTCCTTTTCAATACGCGACATTTTGAAAATGCAGAATTTTAACCGCTCAAACAAGTAAACAAACGAAAGCTGACAGCCAAACGCACAGTATGCTGGGATCTGAGCATAAAAATCCATCACAAATACATGCGTTCAACACAAATTTTCGATACACTCCTTACATTGTTTCTCATGTGATTCACGTTGAACTAGCGATTCAATTCAGAACAGTCTAGACTATTCAAAGGTATGCGAAGAAAATAAAAATATAGCAGCCAACTTTTTCGACATCGTAGTTCCATAATAAGACAACAATCTACTGATTATTTCATGGAAAAGAATTTCGTACATAAACAGAATTGAATTAGACAACTGAATTTACTATTGTCTGAAAACTATCTCATTGCTGCAGATAAAACATGACTTGAGGGGTAGAGTTTTAAACATAAAAAGGAAAGTTTTTCAGATTCAGTTAAATTTAATATAAGCAGTACTTTAAACTTTCTAATGTGATAGACCGGCGAAAACCGTGTTCAACTTTTCTAGAACAAAAATCGTGCAGTCCGACTGTTTGGATTTGACCCACTTGGGTTGTCTTTCTCTCTCTCTTTCTTCCTATCCATCTACTAGTGAATAACCGGAGATGTATCAAAAAACTTAGTTGGGCATTACTTTTTAATGCCGACAACCGCTCGGAAGTGAAACAAAGACAAAAAACACACGCCAGTGGGACTGGAAGAAGATAAATGACCACCACCAAGCCGATTCCAACCCAGCGACGCGTCAGTGTCACGAGGGAAATGGGAAATGAACGAATCCAGACTCACATGCTCGGGATAAAGCTTTTTCTGCGGCAGACAGATAAATGGGCCGCCGCGAGAAACTTCCATTAGGCAAAGAAAGTTTCGTTAATTCGGCCGCATGGGAAGAAAAAGGCAGACGAAAAGCGCACAAACAAATTGTGGAATTAGATTTTATTGCTTAATTTAGAAAATAATTGCAAGGTGCGTGCCGGGAAAGTTAACCGCAAACTCGGAAACTATCTTGAGCTCAGATGGGGACGACATCGCATCTGTTTTTTTGGCATTAAAAATGCCTTACTCTTCACTATATGGGGTCGGGTGTCAATTAAAAGTTTCGAAAATAGTCGCGTAACCTTTTTGTGTCATAATTTTGAACGTTAATAGCTCGGTCATTTGTTGATGGATTGTTATAATTTAAAAACCAATCGATTCGGAAACTTTTAACTTAAACATGTATGACGACGTCGTTTCAGTATTTCAATAGTAAACTATTGAAAAAATGGTTGGAATCGACCTATGTTTTCATCCACCAATCCCTGTTGTACAAAATGACGTCAACTTTTTGTTCAGCATAGGAGGCTTTGCGTCATGCATAAAAAACACCGTATCGTTATGCGTAGTATGAAGAGAAATCTATAAATATAGGCTGCAAAATATTTCTTTGCCTAGTCGACGATTGACTGTGAATGAAACAAGTAGCTCGTCCAGTGAGCTGATGACTGGATTGTATATGCGTTCACTTGATGGATTGTCGCTTTTGCTTTATGTGTTGGTGAAATTTCCTGTTGTCTGCGCAACACCGTGTTCGCTTGAGTATCTTATATATCATCTAGCTATTGAAGAACCGAATCAGCGTGGTAACCGATTCTTTTGAAATATCCCATGTATTTAGCAAATTTTTGGTCGATTTTGCCATTAAAAATGCCTTACACTTCGCTTCCCGAGGCTGGGTGTCAATTTAAAACATGCAAAACTTATCGCGTAACATTCTTCTGTCATAATTTTGAACGCTTTTAACTCAGTCATTTGTTGATGGATTTATTTAATTAAACAACTAATCGATTTGGAAACATTAAACTTAAACTTATGAGATAACGTCGTTTGAATATTTCAATTGCATACCATTGAAAAATTGGTTTGAATTGAGTATTTTATTTTGGTTCTCTGGTAACTATCAGGCCAAATTAGAATTATTGGCGATAGATTTTTCGGATCTAATTTGCAGCGCTTGTTCCTCGATAATTTGTTAATGGATTTTCCTAATTTAAATGATTCCAAAGCTTCAATACTGTAAGCTTAAAAATGTTTTACTTTGTCAACGGATCGGTTTGCTTACTTAAATCTTCATTCCCATACGAACAAAACGTGACAATGTGACTGAACAAGCTGTTGTCCAACCAGGAACTAAACGCTTTAAAAGATTCAAAATTACATTCTGAAATTTATCTAGAAGCGGCCTCCTCGATTTAGTAGTATAAATGAGTTCCACAGTTGTATTTATTATGTATTTATTATGAAGACACTAGAAACGATCCATTTTTAATGTTATTGTGCTCGGTCGTGTCTTGAATACAACCCTCTAATTTTTTCTTTCTCAGAACCGATTCATTCGAGGTGACATCAGCTGTCAATTGACAATAGTACTAACAAATTAAGCTACCTAGAAAACAGCAGTTCTCGAGCTTAACACGTTCAACAAAGAAGATGACTTTAATCTAATTAAATTAAAAAAAACTTCCATTAGATACATACACATCCTGTCCATGCTGCCGCATATCTTCATTACGCTTCTTCTGGTTCTGTTGTTTTTCACTTAAATCGGCCATATCCTGTGGCTACTGCCGGTACTATTCCTTGATTATCGCACTGTGGACGAAAACGTGAGCTGTTCTGCTGGCTCCTCTTCGTTTTTGTTTTCAAGAACTCACTTTTCCACTTCCACTGACAAAGCACCACTATTTTTCACTAGCGAATTTCTAAAAGAGCAGCAGCAGCAGCAGTGTTTGGTGAATTAATCATAAACTTCACTAGAGCGAACATTAAGGGAAAAAAAGAACTAGAAAGAAAACAAACGACGCACAGTTGACATTAATGTTACTGTTGGTGATGATGACTATGTTCGGGGTCCGCCTGCTTTGTTATGTTGTTTTAATAAAAAAAAATGCACCGCCACTAAACCATTCGCTGTCTCGTTCGTTGTCACAGATAGTCGCCAGGCAGAGTAGAGCAGAGCAGAGCAGCACGCCGGGAAAGGGTGACTTGAAATTTATGATGATCCTGCTTTGCACTTTCTATTCGCACACAGTGCCAACTCGATTGCAGTCAGTTGTGTACCGTTCGAGGGGGTGTCATTGATCTGCGGTCAAAAATTGCATAACCACGAAAGCAAAGAAAATGTTTTGTTTGTAATATTATTTTGCATTTCCGTAAGGTGCTTGACCGTATCAATTCGCCCAAGGGCACCCCACGGCACTGTATCCGGGAATGAGTTGCGTTAGTACATGGGAAATGCGTTTCGGGACTGAATTGCATCGTCCGCTCGCTAGTTTTACACAAAAGAATAAGAATGAAAAAAAGCAACGCTTGCAAACGTGGAGGAGAAATTTATTGCTTTGGTATTAGTTTAAGTCCGTGTGAGCTACGCGTTCGGGAGTTCCGACACGGTAAACTTTGCTGTGGAGTTTTTTGTTTGTTTGCTTGTTCGGATCTGGGAAGTGTGAAGTGCACTCCCGAATGACATCGCGTTAGGTGATTTGTGTTGCGTGCCGCAAAGGGTTAACAAATTCTTGAGTTGTTTTATTTTGTCGCAAAATGAAAAATGTTCACCATTTTTGAACAGATGGGTGTTGTTCTAGCGTCGACGTATCGACTCCGGCAGTTGGTCTTCTTGAAGGGAGGTAAACAAAAATTAAAACAATTGCTTTTGACTTATATCTTTCTCTCGCTTAAGATTCAGACCATCATTCATATCCAAACCGAGGAAATCAGGATGTCAATAGTTGGTGTCCTACAGATGGTCGAATGACCAATTGATAAAAAACCTTTTCAGGCAAATATACAAATTTCAGAGAAGGAATATAATTCCCAAGCCATCCGTTGATTCCCTAAAATAATTGATTGTAAGTTTATGTAACCCCGACTTTAACCATTCCCAAGAATAATTTTAACTTAGTGAATTTACTTTCAAGAGTGCGTAATTACACAAATTACCTCTAAAAGGATTAAAAACATTCAACGCTATTCCGAAAAAAATATGATCTTAATTTTAACTTAGTGAATTTACTTTCAAGAGTGCGTAATTACACAAATTATTTTAGTGCAGATCGAACAAGGACGCTTTACAAAATTTTTATCCATCTATGGTATAATGTTCTAGTTCCCAATTCTCAGTGTTTTGGCCGTATGCTGAGGTTTTATGTGGCGTTTAGCTTCTAACGTGGATGACAGTAGAGAAACATTGGATACACACTTTTAATTTTAAGTACCATTCCTCGAAGACTGGTACTCGTTCCCATTCTGAATGCAGTTTAATCTTAACCAAACAACTGCAAAATTTCGAGTCGATTTCGGATTTCCTCGACTGAAGTGAATACCGAAATATGCATAAACAAATGGAGCTGGATTTCCCATTATTGTCCGAAAAATTACAAACATGAACTTAGCAAAGCGCCTCTTAACGATGATAAGGGGACGGGTATAGCGTGATGGGTAAGTCGATGCCTTTCACGCAGCCCGCCTGGGTTCGATTCCCAACCCCGCACATAGGGTCAGAAAGTTTTTCTGGCCCGAAGAGGCGAATGACATTAATGTTAAAGCCTCTACAATTGAAACAAAAAAAAAAAAAAAAACAACGATGATAACGCAAATAGGTGAATAATTTGTTGCTAATTAGTTACGGTAATTTTGAAATTTTTGCTCAATTTTTTATTATTTTTTTTAGTACTTCGCTAAGTTTATTTGAAGTGAACGTAGCACCTCTCCCAAATAAGCTTGAAAACAAATCGAAACCCAGTGGCAATGTTCATTTTTTGAAATATTTTTCAGTATTTCGCTTAGTTCATATGAAATTAACGAAGCACCTTTCTCAAATAAGCTAACAAATAACAAATCGGTTGCAGCAAAGTATTCGAAAAAATTGAACATCAAAATAAAAACTACCTCAACTGATTGACAAATTTATCCACTGGGTTTCGATTTGTTCCCAAGATTCTGTTAGAAAGTTAACTTAATGAGAACTTAGTTCTTAACTTCATATGAACATTGCGAAGTACTAAAAAAAATTTAGCGACGAATTCAAAATACCTGTAATTAATTGAAAAATTATTCCCTTAATTTCGAGTTGTTTTCGAGCTCGTTCACGAGGGCTGCTTCATCAACTTTATATGAACTTAGCGAAAAATAAGAAAAAATAAAATATATAAATAAAGCAACAAATTCAAAACTACCCTAACCAATTAGACACTAATAAGCAACAAATTATCCACTGGGTTTCGAATTGTTTTCAAGCTAATTTTTTCAACTTTATTTTGAGTACTTTGCTAAGTTCATATGAAGTTAACAAAGCACCAACTTCATATAAACTTTGCATAGTACTCAGAAAAATTGAGCAACAACACTGGGTTTCGATTTGTTTTCAAGCTTATTTTTAGGAGGGTGCTTCGTTAACTTCATATGAACGAAGTACTACAAAAAAATGAGTGGCTCAATTCTAACTAATTAGCAACAAATTATTAATCTATTTGTATTATCATCGGTGATAGATGCTTCGTTAAGCTCATGTTCATCAAACATTTTTTGATCAATGTCAGCGGATATGGCCGAGCGTTGTCGTGACGGAAAAGTATTCAATTCTTGTTTCATATTGAAACCAATTTTTGTTCCAAAACTGGATTTTGATCAATTAGAATTATTTTCAACATAGAAAGAAATACTCATTTGTATTTTTGAATTTTTACGAAACTTTCTTAATTGTAATGTACTCAAAGGAGATACTAATTGGTTCTATACTTTATGTTTCGTCTTCGACTCGTCAGTACATAACATGTTGAACTGTTATGTAACCTAGCAGCTCAACATAAACCGCTAGGCAGACATAGAGTTTCTGCTACTTACAGAACACTTTTTTTAATTTGCACCGAAGTGCAACGTCTTTACTGTCGTGTCGAACGTAAACGAGTTTCGACTTAAACTGGCCGATTCAGGTGATGGTCATTTAGGGGTTATCCTATTTTGTGCATCGGGCACATAACCGATTTACTCTTTGTACAAACCAAAAACCCCTAAATGTACCCTAAATGTACCTACTACCTTCCAAGTGCAATAATTATCTGTACTTAGAAATCTGTTGGATCGATCCTATGTTATGCTGGATCATATGAACGCTTATTTTTGTGGACCAAGAAACGCAAAACACACATTGTATCACATTAGCAAAACATATGTGTAAACGTTTTTCATTAAAAGGGGCCAGAAATCATTCACAATCAAGTTCAAGTGAGGCAATTATTGTAGCGGCTTTTGGTGACGTTAAAGGATTCTGTCGAAAAGTTTTTGTGAAGGAATTGGTGAAAATAGAGTCTAAACCAAAAACGCCAGCCAAAATATTAGTTACTTATTATAAAAAAATAATTTGAAGTAGGGACTTGTATCTATTTGATACAAAGAACCGATTCAATTGGAACCGGCCATTACTTTTCGAATATGTCTCGCTTTAATTAGGTTGAGAAAGAATTTCATTTAGAGAAACTCAATGTCACTTGAACTATAATTTTACTTCGGTTAGTTCGTAGTTTGTTCGACAACATTCTCGAAACCGAAAGTATCAGCAATAATACATTTAGACTTGGTCATTGGTTACTTTTTGAAAAAAAAGTGCGAATAGAAAAAAAAAAGGCGGGTGGGTAATGTCACAGACATAACTGGAGGACGTGAATACGAATAAAACTGACATTCTTCTTTCACACTTCCGAATATGGATAATCGTTCGTATAAGTTGATTGTGTAAATTTTGCAACTTTTAGTGCTTCGCTTCCGGAATTGAAATGGTGCATCTATTGACGACAAACATACGCGACTATACAATTAAAAAATACGGAAAAAACGAGAGTATTTTTATACTTAGTAGGGTTGATTTTCGCATAATCGTTTGGAACTAATTTATCTGATGTTTAGAACATTTGAGCACTTTTTGCCATCATTTATTTATCTACAAGAGAACCAAAATTGTGGAATAGGGATTCAGAAATTTAAACTGAATTCAAGAACTTCGAAATATGGAACAAAATCCAGAATTCCGTTGTAAAATTCTGGCTCGGTATACAAATGAAGAATTTAGTTCTAGATTTATGAAACTGAAATCATTTTTAGACCCTGGTCGGGAATTAAGTTCTAAAACTGAATTCTGAACTTGAATTCCGAACCTGAATAGAGGAACTGAATTCAGATCTAAAATCTTATTCCAGAATTCAAGTTCCAGCATGCACGCTCTGAATTCTGGAAATGAGTTCTGAAACTCAATTTTGGAATGTAGGAATTGAATTCTGGTTCAGTCACTTTCAAATTTTAGGTTTGGAGTTTAGATCTAGTATTTAGTTCCAGAAATCAGATCTTAATTTCGTATCGTGAAATTCTAAGTTAAAATTCCAAATAAAATTTCTGGATTCGAATTCCGAATATAAATTTACGGGACTACATTCATAACAAAGATCTAGTCAAGAAACCAGTTCCAGAATCTAGAAATTTGTTCCAGAGTCATAGTTTCAATTTTGAACCTGTAATCTAGAACTAAAGTCGGAAACTAAATAATAAACCTGAAATTAACCAGATTGTCATAGCAAGGCCATCGTTACCTTTTATAAATTTAAAAATTATCACAGAAGTGTTCGCTCACTAGCACGCACCAGTGATCACTTGGGTGTGTTTAGGCGAGAACGCATGAGAGCGATTCATGCGAAGAGAATGTATTTCACTCGCACCAGCTGCTTCAACCACAAGCACACACTCAAATTTTGTCTATTCGCCACTGAGAAGAAGTGCGCTTTCTTTTTTGTGTGATGTTCGCTTCTTGCATCCTCTGTGTAGACATAAATCTCACACCAGCGTGAAATGTCATCACTGCTTATACCATTATAACTCCTGAACCGAAAGCGACTGCCAATTGATCTTCGAACTCGATCCGCAACCCAATAGTAGCTTTCAAATGAGACTAAGCTTGTTAAGATCGGTTCAACCATCTCCGAGAAAATTGAGCGTATAGAATAAATCTTTGAAAGTGAACACACATACCTTTTCCAATCTCGTCGAGCTGAGTCGAATGGTATATAGTTGTAGGGGTCTCCGGAGCTTCGATCAAAAGACAGTTTCTTCAGTAATTATATTTCCGGTCTATAAAGAATGACGAAACTCAGGCTTTTTGACTATTTCAAAGCAATTCGAAGTAACAGTAGGATCAAAACAAGAAATAATGAAATGTCTGACCAATGGATATGATTTTTGGAATTGGAATTTACCACATCGAGTTGATTCGTGTACTGTCCGACCTCGCTATCGTTCGTTCGGACCTAACTTAAGCGAAGAAACCTAGCTTTGAGTAGACCAGGCAAACGAGGCGGTTACAGATTTGTATGCAAGAGGTCCGTCTTCGACTCATCAGTGCATCAGAAGATTACGTTGAACTGCTGACGCAAACCCACGGATCAACATAATCCGCTAAGCAGACGTCGAAGACGAAACGTAAACAATTAAACATGTAAAATGATTTAGTGCGCCTAGATTAAAATTTGGGGGTAAAAAAAACTTTTACCCCTTCAAATTATCCAAAGCAACCTGAGCGTTTGAAGCGTTTTTACTTCACAGAAGGTCTGTTTTGGCTGCTGCCGATTAAAGTACTACTCACTTCGCCTGAGACGGGAGCGGGGCATTTCGCCGAAAGGGTCATTTCGCTGAAAGGGTCATTTCGCCGAAAGGAACATTTCACCGAAAGGGTCATTTCGCCGAAAGGAACATTTCACCGAAAGGGTCATTTCGCCGAAAGGAACATTTCACCGAAAGGGTCATTTCGCCGAAAGGAACATTTCACCGAAAGGGTCATTTCGAATACATCATATTATTATTTTTTTGTGTTATTATGCCTCCTGTATAACTGCTGTGGCGCAGCCACATAACCGAAGCCAAGATGGCTCGGTGGCAATTGCAGGAATTGGCGAAATGACCCTTTCGGCAAAATGGCTTTCGGCGAAATGACCCATTCCGCGAAACGGCTTTCGGCGAAATGACCCGGATCCGTCTGAGACTACTTCAAAACCGTCGTCCCAGTGCAAAAAAGGCAAGCAAGCGTAATGAATTTTTCTCATTGTTCCCCAAAATTTGAGAAAAACTATGTTTTTGAGTTATCAATGGTTTTCTCACACTGTTGAAAATTTAATCATAAATAACTGATATTATTTCTGATATCATTGAGAAAGGTTTATGTTGGCGTTTGGTTCAACTCGAAATATTTAAGTTCTACCCATTCTTTTAAAGGGCAAATTTTGAAAAGGCACCTCGTACTAAAATAATATGTATTGACGTCAAAAGTGAAAAAGTGACGTGAAATTTCGCATCGTTCTTTGGGAATATTATTAATAGTTCTAGAAAGAACCGATTTGAAGAATTCAGGAATTAGGAACTGGATCGAAGGTCAAAAACTAAATTCACAACTTAGAACAGATACAGAATTTAGTGGCAATTTAGTTATAGAACTATAATTTCAGTTTCGAAATCTAGTTCCAGCATGCAGGCTGTGAATTCTAAACTTGTATTCTGGAACTAAGTTTTGAAACTGAATTTTGGAACTAAATTCTAAACCTGAAATGAAGTTCAGAATTCAATCCAAAATTCAGTTCCCGAATCCAGAATAAGTACTAAGAAACCAAATGTAATTATTAACTATCTGTTGTTTGCTGTGAGTTGAAGACGACTGCTCTTCCTGACGATCGATGTCCAAATGAGAGCACGACCTGAATGTTTCAAGCAATATATCAGGTTTGTTGTTACTGAGATAAATTATGATGAAATTAGGGCAATCATGCTGAAAATTGTTACTCAGATTTGAGCTGGTAATATTTTTCTCGGTTTGGCACGCGAATTTCCGATGTTTCCCGTTTTTGTCGTGAATACGACTTACTTTACTATGGGGCGCCTTTTCAAAATTGTACAAGAATGGGCAGAATTTTAACACGAATATTTCTTGATGTACCTAACCCAACAACATAATTTTGTCTACAAGCTATCGGAAATATGATCTGGGATTTGTGATTAAATTTTTAACAGCGTGAGAAAACCATAAATAATTGAAAAACAAAGTTTTTTAAAACGTTTGGAAATAATGAGGAAAATTCATCACGCTTGCTTGCCTTTTTCGCACCCGGACGAAGGTTTTGAAGTAGTCGAGCACATATCAGTTCTGATTATCTACTGGACTAACTTTGATTGAAAATCGTTCATTTCTTCTAGTGCTTCAGACGGAACTGGATGTCGAGGTGAGGTTCTCCCACCAACATCAGTAAGAATAAAACAAGCATAAAGCGTGAAACGCTCAGGTCGTGCTTTCATTTGGACTTCGATCGTCGGGAGCAGCAGTCGCCAGTAATGAGAGCAGACCTTTAGCGTGGTACAAAACCTCAAACGTTTAGGTCGTTCGGACTTCGATCGTCGGGAGGAGAATTTAGTTTCAAAATTATGCTTCAGGAACTTAGTTCCAAAACACGGGTTTAGAGTTCCGAACCTGCATGTTGGAACTGGATTCCGGAACTGAATTCAGTTTTGAAACTAGTTCAAAAACTAAATTGCAATTGAATTCTGAGCCTTTTCTATGTCCTGAATTTAGTTCTTGAACTTAGGTCCAGTCCCTCATTCCTGAATTCTTCGAGTCGGTTCTCTTTAGAACCATTAACATATTCCCAAAGAACTATGCGAAATTTTACTTTACTGTACTATATACGGTGCTTTTTTCAACCAGTTGAAGTTCGTAGTTGTTGTCGGAACTTTCTATTAATTTGCTATATAAAATGCTTTGCACCGACTCAGTTTAGGTGCCTCGTTTCAAATTCTTGTAGTGAAAAGGAGGAAAGCTGGCATAATTAATACAAATGATCAACTAATTGATATTCGAAAGTAAGAAGAAAGCGTTTCAGTTATATTCGTATTCACGATATCCAGTTATGTCTGTGACATTACACACCCGTACTTTTTTCCCGATGATTTTCCCGGTCATTTGCCACCCAGAACCATCCTTTATTGATCCAGTTTTTGCATTATCCTTACAAGTTAACATCATTACAGGTTTGTTTCCGTTTTGATATACATTCTATACGAAATTGGTGAACTGCCGGATCGATTAAACATCTGACGCAATAGAACCCGTAACGTCGAGTAGATCAAATGGCAACAACTAGGTTGAAGTGCCCGTATATCAAATTTCGAACAGAAACCGTTCGATTTTTACCGGGCAGAACAATAAATGTCCAATTCGTTGGGACTCTGCTCGTTTCGGTGAAAGAAAACGAAATCCGTGAATTTACCGACTTCATTTTCAGCCGTCCATCGTCTGGTGGAACCGTGCTTGTTTGACTATGTTCAGTATGCTAAAACTGTCATTTCCAGTAATCCAAACATAGAATGTTCGCGCTTGTTCTCAACAACGGCAATAATGACGACGACGCTGATGATGTCGAGGGAATTACGAACGAAAATCGGAAGCATAAATATCATTCTGTGTCACCGCATAAAATGGACTGTTATAACGATCGTTTATTTTTTTTATGCATTCTCCTTCCCTCCTTCGTTCCCCACATCGCCGTAGTCACCGCACAATCGTCAACGGTTTTTTTTGCTGTTGGCGTTTGTTGTTATTATTTTTGTGATTATGCTTTCGACGGATCGAATGGTTGTGCGTTTTAATAAATATCAGAAAAAATACATCATTTTGTCGTACTCTCCTCTCATACGTGCGTTCTCTCTTTCTCTCTTTCTCTGTCTGCCTCTGTCCCCGTCTGATTTCTCCCTATCAAATTTGGTTTCTTTTGTTCTTTGTCGGTCACGCAGGAAAGTGCAGAAGCTAAATAAACACAGAGCAATTTGATACACTTCACACAAATACGCGTTTCTCGTGTCGATTTCGGTTTTTCGTTTGTATGAATCATCAGCAGAGGGACGACTGTGAGCGGTGTTCAATTTGTGCATGTGCTATCGCTAGAATATTGAACCACTGAACCTCTTGATCCGAGATTCATAGACCGGCGGTGGAAGCATATCAATTTGTCTATAGATCGACGCGATCCGTGTTCTCAACATTTGTCAACCTAAAAATTAATTTTCATGCGAAGCGACGATTATAACGACACGGCGATTATTCAATTAAATTTTAATCAAACAGCTGCGGCCGTTGCACTTGTACTTCGACCTCCCCCTCCCTTCCCCTTTCCTTTCATCGGTATTAGTACCAAGACATATCTGCTGCTGGTGCTGGTTCTGGTGCTGCTGAATCACACTGTCATCGATTCTTCCTTCCATCGCTGAGTTTCGCACCGTATGGCATTTAATTCAATTTCCTGTTCTGCTCGCGAACGTTGTGCAGAGCACAGCCCTCCTACCGAACGGAAGACTACAATCGTATCATTACAGTGAAACACCCAACCGACTAGACACTTAATTTTCCTCAACGCATCTCCACCATTTCTCCTCTAGGAAGCGGCGTCAGCAACAACTCCCATTTGCACTTCCTTCACTGCGCCCGATGAAGTATGTATGGATTTCCCTAACAACACTCCCAAGTGGGTCGTAGCATGCTGTGCCAAGATGGGATTTCTTTTTTCATTGATTTCACACCACTGCACTTTGATTTTGGAGCGCGGGTTCTTCCGACCCACAAAAAAAATCACTGCATCTTCATCATATTTGCTTGCACAATTTCCACTTCTTGTCCGTGTTATTTTTTTACGACCAGGGATCCCCACGGGATGCAGTTTTTCTCTGTACGATGTTCTTTTGCCTTCTGCTGTATCATACACTGCCGTTTATTGCATCGAAGGGTAAAACAAGCAAACCGACCGGCGGCACAGCTAACTTCCAACGAATCCGAACCGAACCGAACCGAACCGGACGGGAGCGAAACTAGAACTGACGAACGGGAAACGGATCGTCAAATCGAAAACGGAAAAACTTCACCTCGGTTCCGTCGTGCTGCATGCGTCGTCTTCGTTCTACCAGCCTACTCGGTTCTCGGTTGCTCTGTGTTTGTTTGTCGTGCCGGGTGAAGACACTCGGTCACTCACTGCAGCACTGGGTGATAGTTTTTTTTCCCTCCGAACAGAATCTGCCGAATCGAAATGAGTTACTGGTGGGTGAGTGCGATGCGTGCAATATTGCACTGTTTCCTTTCCAACTAATCGACGGTAATGTTCTTGGTGAATTATGATGGGGTAATAATTTCAAGTGGTACAACAGTGTGCCGGTCGGTTTTAGGGAGACGATACGATGTGCCGCTACCTTTGTTCTAGGATATGCTCTGGAAGTACTTCATAACTCGTAAACCTCATTAAACAAGAAACTAAACTAACATTTTGATGTATATTGGCATCCTAGTTTTAGAGACTGAAAAGTTTTGCATATCATCAGCTTTCTACATTTAGCATTGTATTTTATATAGGATAAAGTGGAACAAAATGTGTTACAGAACAAACTCTTGCAAACATTCGCTGAACTGATAGTTTCTGTGCAGCATACAAAACCAAAGAATATTTACATAGACAATTATAATTCAGTGGAAAATTGTTACCAATGTGTGAAATTTTATTACATTTCGGTTAGTCAGAAAAAAGTGATAGAGAAGTTACTTTTATCATTTTCAAAATAATGGAATCAAAACATGTGTTAATTCATTGTTGCTTCTTGATGAAAAAAAACTGTACAAGCAATGGCTGCAAAAGTGTTATCCGGACTCTGCTCCAACTAAAAGAGCCATTTGTTATTGGTTTGTTGAATTTAAACGTGGTCGTACAGTCATCGATGGTTACAAATTTGTTATATACAATAGGAAATAAAATTACGTGATATAGCTTGGATCGTAAAGATATCAGAAGGTAGTGTGTTTACAATTATGGATGAACATTTTATTTGAATTCGCAGACGATCAAAAACAACAACAACGTGTTGATGATTCAGAGCCGTGTTTAGCCTTATTTACAAGTAATGAATCAGATTTTTTTTGCTTCAACATGTAACAATGGATGAAACATGGATATACATGATACAGGTAACATGCAAAATAATTGATTTTTTATGCAAAATAATTGCCTTAAACGTTGAGGTAACACCAGATCTCGACATTTTATGCAATTCTAAGACATTCGGCAGAAAAAAACGAAAAAATTAGAGATACGACCGAGCGCAATAGCATTAAAAATGGAACGTTTCTAGGGTCTTCATAATTAATACAAAAATAAAGATGATAATGATGATGATACACTAAACTGAAAACTTATTCAATTGACTAATTACAAACTTGGTCTAGTTTAGGCGCTTATATTGTTGGCGAATGATAAAATTGACAATTAGATTCTTCTTTGATAATTGATTCTATTCAATTTTAATCCCTTTCCACAAATTTTTACATTGTTAAGTTTTTGAATAACGTCCTTTAACTAGAAGTCAATTATGATGAATTCAAAGTTACTTGAAAGCTCAATTTTAGATACAAACAACCTAAAGATTTAACAATATTGAAGCTTTGGAATCATTTCAATTAGGAAAATCCATTACCAGAGAACCAAAATGAAATACTCAATTCAAACCAATTTTTCAATGGTATGCATTTGAAATATTCAAATGACGTTATCTCATAAGTTTAAGTTAAATGTTTCCGAATCGATTGGTTGAAGAATTATATAAATCCATCAACAAATGACTGAGTTATAAGCGTTCAAAATTATGACAAAAAATGTTACGCGATTAGTTTTGCGTGTTTTACATTGACACCCAGCCTCGGGAAGCGAAGTGTAAGGCATTTTTAATGGCAAAATCGACCAAAAATTTGCTAAATACATGGGATATACCAAAAGAATCGCTATATACCACGCTGATTCGGTTCTTCAATAGCTAGATGATATATAAGATACTCAAGCGAAAACGGTGTTGCGCAGACAACAGGAAATTTCACCAACACATAATGCAAAAGCGACAATCCAGCGAGCGAACGCATATACAATCCAGTCATCAGCTCACTGGACGAGCTACTTGTTTCATACACAGTCAAGCATCGACTAGGTAAAGAAACATTTTGCAACATATACCTATTTATAGATTTCTCTTCATACTACGCATAACGATGCGGTGTTTTTTATGCATGACGCAAAGCCTCCTATGCCGAACAAGTAGTTGACATCATTTTGTACAACAGGGATTGGTGTATGGAAACATAGGTCGATTCCAACCATTTTTTCAATAGTATGCTATTGAATTACTGAAACGACGTCGTCATACATGTTTAAGTTAAAAGTTTCCAAATCGATTGGTTGTTAAATTATAACAATCCATCAACAAATGACCGAGTTATTAACGTTCAAAATTATGACACAAGAAGGTTACGCGACTATTTTTGAAGCTTTTAATTGACACCCGGCCCCATATAGTGAAGAGTAAGGCATTTTTAATGCCAAAAATCGATTTCGGAATTCCAGAATCGATTCTTTCCAAAAATTAATCCACACTTCGTACATGTTCACTGGGCTCAAAACAATCGAAGGGTTTCGTCGAACTTGCAATGTTTTAGTCCTTATAAATATCGAGTGATTTTCATATCTCGACAGCGGGGGCAACGTTTTTGGGAATTGCGTTATTTTACTCTGGTTCGCCTTTCCAGAATAAGTCAAAATTGGTTAATATAATCATTTTAATTCTATACCATCGAAAATATGTTTAGCTTTTTTCGATCAAATTTTCAGTAGTATGAGGATCGTAAATAACAAAATAAATCTAAACTTTTTGGTCCTGGTTCAGATTTCAGCTTCGAAACCCAGAATTTTGGTTTGGAACCTAGATTCCAGATTTCATTCTCAGAACCCATGTTCAGATTCAAGATGCAGAATTCAGGTTCATAATGCACGTCCTAAATTCATATCCAAAATCCTAGTATTGGTCGAAAATCTAGAATTCCTGTCCAAAATCCAGATCTATTATTCAGGTCCAGAACCCAGGTCCCGAATGCTGATCCAGATTCCAGGTTAAAAATCCAAGTCCAGAAATCAGATGCATAATTCAGGTTCTGAATTAAAGTTCATAAGTCTAGTCCAGAACTCCGGATTCTAGAACCAGAATCCAAGTTCACAATCCAGTTCCTAATTCAGAATCCATGTCCAAAATTGGTTTATAAAATCCAATTCTAGAACAGATTTAGAGTTTATGTCCAGAGTTCAGATACAGAATCCAGTTGTAGAATTCTGGTCTAGAATCCAGGTAACGAAACCAGATCCAGATTTATTTTTAAGATCTAGAATTCAAGTTCTGAATTCATAATTCTGGTCCAAAATCCATCTCCAGAGTCCAGGTCCAGAATCAAGATTCAGGATCCAGGATCAGGGTTCTACTCCGAAGTTTAGTTAAGAATATTGGCCCAGTGTACGTGTAGAATTAAGACTCAAAAATCAAACCTAAAGTTAATGTTCAAAATTGAGATCAACAATTCATTTAGGGGCTGGGGTCCACTAGGAAATTGATAGTACCTATTAGCTCTCTCCGGACTGTACCAGGCTAGATGCCGTGTGGAATCCGGCGGAAAAAAATGAACCAAGAATAGATCCACTGGGTTCCTGCTTCCATGTCGTAAAAGGCGACAATTGCAGGAGTTTCTTTTTCCTTTCAGTTATCAGATATTTTCAATGTTTTACTTCTGATTACTCTATTTTACTAAATCATCTCTTTATTCAACCTATCATTTTCCGTCTAGCTTCGGAGAAAAGTTTTATTAGGAATGATTTTTTCTTCCAAGTTATTGATTGTCTTTCAGGATTATAAAATGAACGATAAAAATCAACCATTGCTCAAATCCGTTTATATTACAAAGTTAATAACAGAGATAACATATATCGGTATATTGAATACATAGTAAAAAACACTGGATATTAATATTTCAAACAGTAAATGAATATTTTTCTCGGTAGCCGGTTGCCCAGATCAACTAATATAACCAATTGATAATTTTAATAATTAAAATAATAAAGAATCAAGACGCGTGTGAAATCTATTGACCTTTGTTTGGTGATTTAAAATGATTTTATAACAACTGTTTAGAATATTTCAATGCAATGAATCAACTTTTTTGTCTAAATTCTATTCGCTCGCTTCGCTTCGTTTTGTATCACGTAGTTTCATTTATAAAAACGTGCTTAATCCACCTAGCAGTGAGATGATACCTTTTTTTATCAATCCGCATGTGTTTTTTTTTGCATGACTAAAAAAACGCGAAAGGTAGATGCATAAACGAGTGACTGCATACTCGACATACATTGCATTATATTGCCAGCACAAAGTAACACATAAAACGATAATACTTTAAAACATTCTTGGTAGCCGGCTACCCAGAGCAATAAACACATGATAACATTATTAAAACATTTACTAACAAAGTATCCTCTCCTGTGATGCATGTGGGAATGCAGAGGATTCCTCGGTTCTTAGTAGCAACATGCATCGAACTAACAATCCTTTCCCTCCCAAGTAGATCTGCATTCGGACGTGGCCGGCGTCGGTATTGATCAGCATGCATGGTTCAATACAGTTTGCACAGTGTGAAACAATGTGTTATTCCCAAACATGTTACTTCAAAAAATCATTTTGCAATCTCAATTGGTCCAGATCAATAACGGAGTAGCAACACACGGGCGGTCTCTAATGCTAATGCTAATGCTAATGCTAAAATTGAGATCAACAATTCATTTCTAGAATTCTAGAGCAGAGTCCAATTTCATAATTCAGGTTCAAAATACATTTCCAGAATCCAAGTACTGGTGCAGAATCTAAAATTCGTGTCCAAAATTCAGCACCTGAGTCCTTGTCCAGAATCCAGTTTAACAATATTTTTCCAAAACCCAGGTCTCCATTACAGGTCCCGAAGTCAGATGCAGAACCCAGGTTCTGAATTCATTTCCAGTCGCTAGACCCAGAATAAAAGCTCAGAACAAAGGTTCAGAATTCATTCCCAGAACCAGAATACAAATTTATAATTCAGATACAGAATCAAATTCTGTATTTCTAGTGCGGAATCTAAAATTTAGGTCCAAAACTCATTTCCAGAATCAAGATTCAGAATTCTGTTTCGAAGTTCAGTTTAAAACTCAGATCCAGAATCCAAGCCCCAAATCCAAGTCCAGAATCCAGGAGTAAGTCGAGTGTTCAAAATTAGGGCTCAGGTTCATAATTCATTTCCAGAATTCCGCTTTCAAAATTCAGACCGATAATTCAATTCCAGAATTCATTTCCAGGATCCAGGCCCTAAATCCAAATTAAGAATACGTGTCCATCGTGAAGTATTTTGGGAAGGTTACGCAATCACTGTGAAAACTGACTTTTTAACCGAGATCATAGGGTGCTATTGAATTTTACCCGGATCGGACATCCGGTTTGGGAGAAACAGGTGCACTCGATTTTGCTCAGAGACAGCTCAACCGATTCTCTTCAACAAAGATTCAAATTAAAGGTCTTTTGGTCTCATGGTATGGTTGCTATTGAATTTCATCTGGACCCGACTTTCGGTTCGGGAGTTACGGGGTAAAATGTGCAAAATGAATTAAAAACGGGCAATCGATTTTCCTCGAAATCGTTTATTCAATTTTCACAAACGTAGGTTCAAATGAAAGGTCTTCTAACCCCATATAATCCTACCAAATTTCATCCGAATACTACTTCCGGTTCCGGAATTACAAACTGATAGGTATATAAATTTCATTTTCAGAGGCAGGTTTTGTATACATGACACGGAAACATTCAATCAAATACATTCAAACAGCCGTAGAATTCTTGAATTGGGTTTGATTTTGGGCACACCGAATCTTCATTTCAGATTCCGGAAGCATCGAAAGAAAGTTATCGTGTAATCCAAACCAGAAATCACTCCAATTTCTTAGAAGCGGATGAACCGATTTTTACAAACTCAGATTAAAACGAAAGGTCTTGCAGTCCCATACCAAACTCCTGAATATTATTTGGATCTGACATCCGATTACGGAAATATGGGGTAAAATGTGCAAAAAATTGTTAAAATAAGTGCACCAACTTTTCTCATCTCTGATTTGCAACGCTGCAACGATTTTCACAAAATTAAATTCAAATGAAAAATTTTGTTTGGATAGGTCTTCCGGTTCCGGAGTTTAGGGTGTAATGAGCAAAAAAATGAAAATATGTGTACTAATTTTTCTCTAAGATGGAGTGCCTGAATTTTACAAACTTAGATTTAAATTAGAGGTCTTATGATTGTATACAAAACTTCTGAATTGTATCAGGATCCGACTTCCGATTTCGGAATTATAGGGTAAAGTTTGTTAAAAAAAATTTACCATCGCTTAAATGGGCGAAAAAACAGGCCTCAAATCTACTCTGTTCGATAGGCATTATCAGTAGACGGTCAAAAAAACGGATTTCGGCTATCATTGTTCCCGGTTTCCGATGGTGGAGGCACCAGAAATAGTCGTCATATTTTCCCAAATGGATCTCACTCACTTTTCTCAGCAATAGTTTGACCGATTTTCACAAACTTATGCTCAAATTAAAGGTCCTGAGTCTCATACTAAATTCCTGAAATTCATCCGGATCCGACTTCCGGTTCTGGAATCATAGGGTGAAGTGCGATTAAAAATTTTTACCATCACTTGTAAAAAAAAAATCTAGTCATTACCAGTAGACGGCCAAACAAAGCGATTCCGATTATTCCTTCAAGAATCGAAAATAATCATTTTGAAGAAAACCACAGTATGGTTGATATGAGAAAGGCATCATTACACCACTAGGTGGATTAAAACAGGTTTTTTGCGTGGATTTCCGTACGTATCCCCTGCGTAAAAAGAGTCTTTAGTGTATAAGATGAAAGGAAGTTTTGGAACTACTGGTAGATCCATTGATAGGATGTGTATTAAACACTGTTAAATTTTTCATATATTGGATTGATAGTATCAATTATTTTTCTCCTGACAGGATCTACCTAGATGCCGTGTGGAATCCAGCAGGAAGAAAAATCTACCAAGAATAGTTCCACTGAGTTCCTGCTTCCATGTCGTGAAAGGCGACAATTGCAGGAGTTCCTCTTTTACTTCTTTCAGTTACAGATTGTTTGAATGTTTCACATCACATTTACTAAATTATATCTTCATTCAACAAACAGTTCTTTCAAAAATGTTTGCGCATAATTTTCAACCGAATTATTTATTATCCGATTATATCCAGTATTTGAGAATACTTTTATTTCGTAATAATTTTCTTGTTCCATGTTATTTATTGTCTTTCAAGATAGTTTTGGAAACGAAGATGAATCTTGAGGTTACACATCACACTCCAAATTTAAACTACATAAATTAAAGACTCTTTCTCGGTAGCTGGCTGCCCAGATGAACCATTACTCAGGTAACCAATAAGCACATACTAATGCCGCATTATGACAGCACATAATCGCTAACTGACATTTCAATTGCTCATAAGACTGAATTAGGGCTGAATTAGGCAAAATATACGGCTATTAGACTATAATGTGAATTTATGGCTAGTGTGCATTGAGAAAGTTGAATTTTGATTGATTTACAACAGATTGCGTACGTATCGATATAGAGATATAGAGCTAGAAGAATTTTGGTACTCATTAAATGCTATTTTACAGCCCTTATTAGTACTTTTTGTTTGGCTGCAACCAATCAACCGTTTTTCTTTGGTAAATAGTAAAAATACAGTAGAAAAAAATATACAATCAAGGCGCGCGTAAATTCTGCTGATCTTCGCTCAATGATGCTTAAAATGATTTAATATAATTTAAAAAATTAATACACGTACTTTTTATGTTAAATATATTTTTCGGATGAAAATTTAACATGTCACTATGAAAAACTACACCATACTTGAAAAATATTTGTAGTCGTTTTGCCCTGAAGAAGAAGGCCTTTAACGAAAAATAAATGTTTTGACGAGAAACAAATTGACCAAAAAGCCATCTCTTTATATGAAAAAAAATTAACAATTTTACATAAATTCAATTCACTAGTAGTTTCTACCGTAGAAGTCAATTACATTCAGAAATGTTTCGGGAATTATCAGTTCGTTCCACAATAGCATTTGAAATTCTCCTTTTAATCTTCATTTAGTAATTGTAAATTCAGTTTCGACAAAAAGAGCAGTGAATGAAGACTTTCCCGGATTTCGCATATCCAATATTGTTGAAACGTTCATTCGGGAAGTCCATGAGTTTTTATAAACCCGATCTCTTTCTCTCTCTCTCTCTCTCTCTCTCTCTCTCTCTCTCTCTCTCTCTCTGTGCGTGCGTGCGTGCGTGTGTGAGTGTGTGTCTGTATATATGTGTGTGTGTGTGTGTGTGTGTGTGTGTGTGTGTGTGTGTGTGTGTGTGTGTGTGTGTGTGTGTGTGTGTGTGTGTGTGTGTGTGTGTGTGTGTGTGTGTGTGTGTGTGTGTGTGTGTGTGTGTGTGTGTGGTGTGTGTGTGTGTGTGTGTGTGTGTGTATGTGAGAGTGTGTGTTTGTGTTTGTGTATGTGACAAATAATGTTACTCGATTTTCTCTGAGATTGCTGAACCGATTATCACAAACTCTGATTCAAATGAATGGTCTTACGGTCCCATAGATCGCTATTGAATGTTATTCTGTTCCGACTTCCGGTTCCGGAATTACAAGGCAAAATGTGCAAATATATGAGGAAAAGCGCACTCAATTTTCTCGGAAAGTTTTTAACTGATGTTTACAAACTAAGATTCAAATGAAAGGTCTTGAAATTCTTTGAAAAGTCTCCGAAAAGTTGATCCAGATCCGACTTCCGGTTCCGGTATTACGGTTAGTAAAAATTTTCAATTTCGTGACTATTTTTTCACAAGTGATGGCGATACGAGGTGCAATATATAAAACTACTTTGGGACTACTAGTCCCTGCTTTCCGCTTCAAAAAGCTTCAAAAACTCAACTCACTTCGATTCCCCAGCAACGGGTAAACCGATTTTCACAAATCATGATTCAAATTAAAGCTCTTATTGTCCTATAATGTTTGGTGCAATTTCATCTAGATCCGACATCCGGTTCCGAAGTTATAGGGCAATGAGTATCAAAACTTTCAAACTGTCATTCAAAATGATGCAAAATAGGCGCGCATCGGTACGTGCTGGTACGGAAGAAGAAGTAAACGCACTCGCTTAACACACAGCGTGCTTTGTTCAATTTTGTATAGCGTGCAGGGTTACCATATTTAAATCTGCGTTAACTTGGCATAGCTGTTTACAAATTGAAAAGGTGATGGTAGTTTATACCGAAGAAAGTTTTTGATTTTATTCAAGTTTGAAAAATAAAATCTTGACAGAGTCTTCTATTGATCAAAAACAGAAGTAATATGAGAAAGGCATCATTACACTACTAGGTGGCTTGAAAAAGGTTTTTGTTCTGTATTCCATGTAAACATATTTGACACTTTTTTCGAAAATATTTCTTTGAGAATTGTGGGATGTCCTCGAATGTGAATAAGCAGCGGAGTTTCGATGAAAAGTGAACGGCGCACAAAACAAATCCAATGGATGGACGGTCATGTTCAATTAAACATTTCCATAATTCAGTAGCAATTGTGGATCCGTCCAAGTCTAATATCTTTTTTTTAGAATTTGATTGCAGCTTTGATAAGTTTCACCATTCTTGATAGTTCGCCTCTCGGATAAGGCAAAAACTGCGGCAGTAAGAATCGAATTCAGATCGACTGTGTGAAAAACGATAGCCTTATCCATCCTGCTTTATGTCTTGAAGCAAACGATTCTTCCAAAATATTGAAAAAATATCTGAGTACTTTCATGATGATGACAATCGATAAATTGTCTAATTTATCACTTTTCGCTAGAAGCAGTGAGCGATAAGTTATGCTAGCTAGCAACTATAGCAAATGTATGTCGTGTGTTTTTTTTTTGTCTGTGCCATAACCCGTCTTCCCGGGATGCTGGATTATGTCCCATTCTAGAGATAGCGACGATGAAATAAAGACCGATTCTATCATAAAGCAGTTTTATCGTGCTGCTGACTTGGCTGCTGGTTCGGCCACAACTGGCATATCGATTTCTCGGGAGCTGTCATAATTTTTTCTTCCCGGTTTTTACCATAGCGTAAAAGTTTTTCTTCTTACTCACTCCTTCCAACCCATCGTAGCAGGCTGTGCTGTGCTGTGCTGTGCTGAGCGTTACCATCTATTATCATATTTCCTGTGGATATTCAGCTGCATTATAACCGCCACAGTATGCAAAGCTAACCTCCAAATGAGCTTATTCGAAAGGATTTTCAGTTGGAAGGCGGTACCGGAGTAAACTTACAGCTAGTGGAGTAGAGTTGAAAAAATGAAATAAACTATACCGAAAAGTTTCTCCACTTGGCACTAATCCCGTTGGAAGACAGTCACATTTCGCTATCCGTCGTTGTTCTGTTCCGACGCCAACCGAAAACGGCGTCCTCGCGATTTATTTTCTTCGTCGGTTTTTCCGGTTGAATAAGCGGATGAGTGTGGTTTTTCGTTTTTTTTTTCATTACACATGTGTGAAGAATAACAACCGAAGCGGGACACATGACACAGGAGATTTCCTCCGATTGTGTCCGGCTTTGCTAACAAATGTGAGCTCGTCTGTTCGTTTTTGATTAAACACTTGCTCGTGGTGTTCATTCAAAAGTAAACAAACTCAGCGAATGTCTTGTAGCTGTCATCTGCCAATCAGCCTACTTAATGAGGGTAAAACAAATTGAGATTAATTTCCACCCTGTTTCCGAACTGCCCAGCGACCGACCGAAACATGCTTTCAAATTCGGTTAGTTTGGCCGGCCAGAGAACCCATTTCCACGGTGACCACGTCACGCACATCTACCCGGCAGACACATTTCGGACCGAAAAATTATCGGCTGACTGACGACTGGCAGTGTCGGTAGCGAAAATTCAAACCAAATTAACCGTCTCACGCTTTCGTCCCATCACGTACCGTTTTTGCTCGGACTAATGGGAACGGTTTGCGTTCCTCTGCTCCCTCGGACACACATCTAATCGCTTAATACTTCCACTTGTTTTGGCTACCACATTTCAGGAAGCCGACAAACAAATATGAAAACCGAGCACACGTCATTTGTCTGTGTCTGTCTACTTTTGTATACAAATACCACTAACGCCTATGGTGCAAAAAATAGTACCTACCTCCGACCGGTGGGACGATTTTCCCGGTCAGGCGACAGTGACAGTGACAGTGAAGGGTAGTGCGTTCATGGGCCTACCCGAAGCGAACTGTCTGTAAGTAGAATCGGAGCCATGCAACAAAACAAAACAACAACAAAAAAGTAAAAGAGATCCCGACCGGTTGGAGCCAAAACTGTCATCAGAAAGTTATGAATGAATTCACAATAAGCGACTCGGCGGCTCCATCGAAGCGCATCTCGGCGGAGTTGAGCCGTTTTCCGTTGTCATGACGATTCATGACTACTTTCCACCGAGTCCCAGTTGGTCAAATTTTGGTCACACTTCAACGTAATGAATTCATTCGAATTCCTAACCCAGTAGGCATGTAATCGATTCAATGGAGATTCCTTCGTGTGCTGGCAAACGAATGGGGAGAACTGAAGAACGAACAAGAATTTCAATCGACTGAAGTGAAGTAAAGGCTACCGGAGGCAAGCGGTGAGAAGTAATACTCAATTCAAGAGCATCGTGAATAAATTCAAATTTCAAGTGGCCGACGACCGGAGCACAGGTTTGTTTGCCGAGCGCTTCTCGGATTGCGGTCGAGTGTGATTTTTCCACTTTCGTCATCATCGAAGGAAGCGCACTCGGCGGGATTTTCCTCCGGCTGTCGGTGACGAGAGACGTTTCGAGACGTTTCAGAAGAACAGCAGGGCAGTTTGATAAACACAATTTGTCTGGCAAGCAAGCACTCGGCGTCACGACGAGTCACGACGCCCGGCCGGCTGATGACGACGACGGTGAGTAGTGTTTAATGTTCGATTCGTGCCAAATGCATAAACCAAACATTTTCACCAGGAAACCAACTCCGCCGCCGAATGACCGCCGATTCGAGTGGTTTACTGAAGTGAGGCAAATTGAACTCATTACCGATATATGGGAGTTTTACTTTTCGGTTCGACCGATTTCACTCGATTTGGTTTGGCAGACGGGGGCAGACGATGTTTTACGGTTATGTGGATGGACATAATTTTTCGATCAACTTAATGCCCCGGTTAAATTGAACCATTTTCAGTTGCAGAGTTGGCTGATGTTCAATCACCAGTCATTTGAATTTTTCTTCAGGAATAATTAGTGTCTAATAACTTAAGCTTATTAACATTTTAATAAAACCACTGGCCAAACTATTACTATTAGATAACGTATGTCGAACTTATTTTCGAATAATGCGTAAAATCAGTTCAAAACCAATTTCTAAAGTCATTTCATCAACTTGCAAACAGTAAAAGAACGTTCATACTTTATTAACGATGTTATATCTGCACAGATTTAATCAAAAATATATTTTTCACAGCCATAAATTTATACTCCTAATAAGCGCCAATAAATGTAATTTTCTTGGACGCAAAATAGGCAAAAATGACGAAAAATAAATGTCACTCTCAGCTCCGTTTGCAAATTATGAGAACGCGATCCAGATCCAGTCAAAACGACAAAAGTCGAACAATAATTTCAAAATTGTATTCTTTTTTTACCCCCTGTCATTTATGTTCGGTTTTCAGTGAAGATTGTATGCTAGACTACAAGTTTGCCAGGCCATTTTTTTTTCAAAAATCCGTGCTGTATAAAAAAAACGGTCTATGCCAAATCTGTGTCTACTTCCCATAAAAACATTGCATATCGGGATCATTTTTGTGAGTCAAAAAGGTCTCGGCACTGTCAAACGCTCTGTCGGAAATATATTTTCCCTTACAATTCGAAGACTTTTAGGAGCTCTTTGGTAGTTTGTGATCGATTTCGGAAATCTTAAGTTAGGGTGCTATTTAAAAAAAAAAAGTTTTTTTTCGATAACTTTTTCATTTGAATTTTCTCAATAAGGTTATTTTAATTCAGGAGCCTAAAAAGGCGCAACTTTCAGTGGAAGTTTTTTTATATACTGCCTGGTTCAATAGGAATGAAACATTGTAACAATAAAATAAGCCTTTTTTTAAATTACGGTATATAACTTCGTTTGTACTTTTTTAAATATATTTTGAGAAAAAAATGTTATTTTTCTATCTCATTTAAATCAAAAATTCGTGCAAGTATTTTTCTACGTTATCATAAAACAATAGACAAAGTAGTATATTGTAATTAGTAATATACTAAGGAATGTGAGAGAAAGGAATTGAGAGTGTATTTCCATAACAGATATTTACAATCTATTACTTGGACATTTGTTGAACGTATAGTAAGATGTATATATTTTTTATCTTTCTCATGAAAAAAAGGTTATACAATCACTGTGAAAACCGAACTGAACCGAGGTCCGGAGAACCGAATATCATATACCAATCATAAGCCACATTTTTGTGCACGTATTTTTTGTAGATGATTTAACCGATGTTTTCAAACTCAATTTCAAAGGGAATTCCAGATTCGTTTATACGCAATCACATGATGAAAAGCGCCAACCAATCAATTTTCTAGTATTTCCTATAAGTGTCGTCCCCCTCGGAGAAATCGGTATACCTGGTAACGTTGGTAAGAACTGTTTTAATTGGCGATCTAACGTTGTGTTTCACAACTAGAGCGGTACGTGTACGAGGATGATGATTGCAAGTTTATCTTTCAAAACGCAACAGAAAACAAATTTCCACTTGTAAAATCATTTATACATTATTTACAACGATATTTACTAATGTGAGAAGTTATTTTTTTATGTGGAAAAAATCATTTTTACCTCTGTTATTTTTTCAGAACCGAAGGTTTTTTTTTCAAAAAATTTTCAGTTCTGTTTTCAACATGTGAGATCATTTTCAAATGATTTCATTCGTTCTGTAAATTATGAAATGTCACTTGAAGGACCGTACAGATGCGTAACATATATGATATTATGATGCAAAATTGCATTTTACCGCCTTTCGATTGATTACTCTAGCGTTCAAAAACCCTCAACTGAACCGAAACAAATTCCGGATCTTAAAATTGATCAACATATCTAATAAAATCCAGCATTCCGAATGTAAAGAAAATAGAATTATTTTCAAACGAGATATTGAAATAAATTAGTTGAAATGCCAATTGGAAGAAATCGATGTTTTTTCTCCAATTCCAACAGAATATTCTTCGATTATTCGAAACTCAACCACAAATAAATAACGATCGGCTGAAAAGTTCGTATCGTTTTTATGAGAGGACGCCACTAGAATTAAATCCATACCATTTTCAGTTAGTACCAACCTTCAAAAGATACGTGTATAAATTTGACAGCTGTCTGATTATTAGTTTGTGAGATATTGCATTTTGAGTGAAGCTACTTTTGTTATTGTGAAAAAAAAAATGGAAAAAAAGGAATTTCGTGTGTTGATGAAACACTACTTTTTGATGAAAAAAAGTGCCGCCGATACCAAAAAATGATTGATGAGTGTTATCCAGACTCTGCACCGGGCGAAGCAACAATTCGTAAGTGGTTTGCAAAATTTCGTACTGGTCATATGAGCACCGAAGACGATGAACGCAGAGGACGTCCAAAAGAGGCTGTTACCGATGAAAACGTGAAAAAAATCCACAAAATGATTTTCAATGACCGTAAAGTGAAGTTGATCGAGATAGCTGACACCCTAAAGATATCAAAGGAACGTGTTGGACATATTATTCACGAATATTTGGATATGAGAAAGCTTTGTGCAAAATGGGTGCCGCGTGAGCTCACAATCGATCAAAAACAACAACGAATTGATGATTCTGAGCAGTGTTTGGAGCTGTTATATCGAAATTAAACCGATTTTGTTCGTCGATATATAACAATGGACGAAACATGGCTCCATCACTTCACTCCGGAGTCCAATCGACAGTCAGCTGAGTGGACTGCACGCGATGAACCGAACCCAAAGCGTGGAAAGACTCAACAATCGGCCGGTAAGGTTATGGCGTCTGTATTTTGGGATTCGCATGGTATAATTTTCATCGACTACCTTGAAAAGGGAAAAACCATCAACAGTGACTATTATATAGCGTTATTAGAGCGTTTGAAGGACGAAATTTCAAAAAACGGCCTCATTTGAAGAAGAAAAAAGTTTTGTTTCATCAAGACAATGCACCGTGTCACAAGTCGATGAAAACCATGCTGAAATTGAACATATTAGGCTTCGAATTGCTCCCTCATTCACCGTATTCTCCAGATTTGGCCCCCAGTGACTTTTTTCTGTTCTCAGACCTCAAGAGAATGCTCGCTGGTAAAAATTTTAGAAGCAATGAAGAGGTAATCGCTGAAACTGAGGCCTATTTTGAGGCAAAGGACAAATCGTACTACAAAAATGGTATCGAAAAGTTGGAAGATCGCTATAATCGCTGTATCGCCTCTGATGGCAATTATGTTGAATAATAAAAACGAATTTTGGCAAAAAAATGTGTGTTTCTATTAAACGATACGAACTTTTCAGCCGAACTGTTAAATTCACTGGAGAATATATATTCCTATGTATTTTGACAGCTTCATTAGAAAATATCATCGTTTGAACAACAACGCAATCTACATATCGCCATATGCCGTTAGAAGGCCAATATTTTAATGCTGAGTGACATGGCTTTTGAGAGATGCGGTTCTTTTGACGTAGAGCCGTCTTGAGCTAGTTTTAAATATGAGAGGTATCTAACAGGGAAAACAGATTGGAAAATTTACATGTGAAATTATGTAATTAAAATCGCGAGAATGTTCCCGCAGAGACGGGACTCGAACTCGAAGCTAACTATTAACCAGGGAAATTGTTTTATCAATTAAAATATCCTACATATGAAAACACATGAAGAGAAAGTTCAAGCATGCTTCGCTGTACTTGGTCACTACGGTATTAACTTTATAGTCCTATATCTACGGAAACAAATTCAACAGAAACATGTTTGTGTGTGTGTCAAATTATCTCACTAGGTTTTCTCGGAGAATAATCGAAACATATGAAAATATCTTTTTGCCATTCTCATATAGAAAGGCTATGCAATCACTGTGAAAACCGACCTTTTAACCGAGGACCGGAGGGCAGAATGTCGTATACCATTCGACTCAGTTCGACGAATTGAGCAAATGTCCGTAAAGTATGCACTCACTTTTCTCTGAAATGGCTGAACCTATTTTCACAAACTAAGATTCAATAGAAAGATCTAATGGTCCCATATCCTGCTATTGAATTTCATTTGGATCTGACTTCCGGTTCCTGAGTTACATGGTAATATGTGAAAATTAGACAAAAAGTGTGCATTCAATTTTCTCTGCAACAGCTCAACCGATTTTCACAAACTTACGATTCAAATGAAAGGTCTTATAGTTTCTTAAAAATTTCTAGAACATTTTATCCAGATCCGACTTCCGGTTACGGAACTAAATCGTGATAAGTGGAAATTTACCAACTTCATTAGTCACACAAACGATGGTCAAAAACAGGTACAAATCCCATAAAACTGTCTGATAAATTCTTCTAGTTTGCAGAGCATGTTAGTTTGTGGGCATAACGGCCTAAATCGGCTCTACTGGTGCCCCCTTTTCCTATTCCGGAAGCACCGAAAGTGGCGAAGAAAAACGACAAAAGTAAAACTCACTTCGATTTCTCAGCGATGCTTGAACCGATTTTCACAAATCTTGATTTGAATTAAAGCTCTTTAATATTATCTTTAAAGCTACTGTGAAATGTCATCCGGATCCGAATTCCGGTTCCGCAGTTACAGGGCGATGAGTGTCAAAGTTTTCAGATCGCCACATAGAATGACAATATGTACCACACCGAAAGAAGAAGAAAACACAAAACAAACGAAGCGTGCTTTGTTCTAATTTGTACACGCTATGAAGGAATCGAAACGGTTACGGATGTCTGCTACTGGTGTGTGATATTGGTAACTTCCTGTTCTGGCGATATAATCGTATTAGAGACGTAACCGACAAATCGCGTTTATAATGTTCCCAATGAATTTCAATGTGGGAAATGAAACGTACTTTTTCTAAAGTTTTCAAATTGTTTACATCACTTCGATTGAAGTGTATTAGGTAAAGTTCATGGGAAATTCCAGAGCGTGGTTCAGAAGTACCATTCACTCTTTTTTTTTCATTTACTTGGGAAGGGGCAAAACCAAGCAGTTCTTTTAGTTCATTTTTAATTTCATCAGTACTTTGATCATTTGATAAGCCTTTCAAGACAGCCTTGAAGGGTCTGTCTGATTTTATATCATATGAATAAAATTTATGAAGTTTCTCGGACAAATATCGAATAAGACGTTCGTAATCTTCCAATCCATCAACCAAGACTCGACATTCTCTTCTTCGTCCGATTTGAAATGAGACTTTTACTTCCGGGAGAAAAGTAGAAAGCTCAGTACGGAATGCTTTGAAGTCGGAAATCATCACCGTCACTGGTGGCATAGATTGTTGTTTCTTCCCAGAACGACAAGCGTCCATTTTGGGAATTTTTGAAGAATTGTCTTCTATGTCGCTACAATCGGATTCAGGAAGAATCTCGTAAATATTGTTAGACGGCATAGAACTAACGGAAGGGAAATCCGTCCGTTGTCTTTTATTTTTACATTCAGATTCTATAAGATCGTGAATGTTATTAGAAAAATGTTGAATAACGGATTGTGATTTATTCCGTATTGAATTATTTTTAGCCTTAGGCTTGTTGCCTTTCCGGTTGGACGCAGGCTTTTTGAAATGACTGAAATCTGAAATTAAAATAACTAGGCTACATTAGTCTTCGATTAGACTCCTAGTTTGGAAAATTTTTGATAAAGACTGATTTTGTGGTAGTCTTAATAAAGACTGATTAGTTCGAAGAATAGTTCTTTGAATAGTTAGCCTTAAAAAGGCTGATTAATTTTTTAGTCTCGAGAAAGACTGATTATATTAGAATATTACTCTTTGTAAAGCCTCGAGAAAGGCTGACTAATTGTTAGTCTTTAAAAAGACTGTAATTGATACAGGTAGCCTTGAAAAAGACTGAAGCCTTGAATCAATGAAACTCTAGGTAGCCAGAAAAAATTTCCAGGAGCCAAAAGCTATACGCGGGTGGTGCGAACGACTGTTCAACACCGACTGCCAAACGACCTCTTAATATCGGATTGCCATAGCCAATACGCTGCGCTGGAACTCTGAACTACACCCTTCTCATATACATCTAGTTTGAAATTTCTAGTATTTCTTGTATCAGTGATTCAGTGGCTGATGCTTATGGTAGTTGAAAACAAATTGCTGTCTCAGTTATTGACAAATTCGCTCGACGGGCAGAGTACCAAATTCTTCTATTGTATCGATGATCCGAGATAATTTTAATAATAAATGTCCATACCGATGTCATACCGCACAGGCAGTGCAAAACCCGTAAATTTGGTCACGAGACGCCACTGAACATGTCATTCTATTTTGCAGATTTAGTTATACGTATGAACGAAATTGATTTTATTCATCAAATATACATTCATGTTCTTATAAATTACCTCTTTTACGGATAAAAATATCTACATTTATCGATATTATCAGACTGCGAAATATCAATATTATCGATAACCAATTTTAGTCGATATATTCCATCTCTTCTTATGACTTGCTACCTATTTTCGGAATTGATGTTTTTCTTTTTCTGATATTAATTCAATTAATTACTAGCATTTCAGAATAACGTATTCTATCACCCGCCTGGCCGACATTTGAAAAGTGTCACCTGCTGTAGCTGGGTGGAAATATCCCTACTGAATTTCTCTGAACACAGCCGCCCGTTGCAACGGTAGGATGTATCGCTGCAGCACTGCAAATTCAAGCATAATAGAAGCAAAAGTCTGAAGCGTGGCGCAAGAAAAATTGATTTCCTTCGTAGTAGGCGAGAAGCCAAAGGAAAGATCAAAGTGTGCGTCTTTCCACCTTCCAAACGAGCGTCGTTTGGCAACGGTCCATCAACTTTGGTGTCGTGCGCGGTTGGACGCTGAGTGTTTGTCGAAAACATCAAGTCGTTTAAATCCATTTGGATCGCATCCAATCTTAGCAAGGTGCCACAAACAGAAGCTAATTGACATCAACCGGTTTGAGTTGCAGACTGGCAACCAGACAGTCGAAACTGTCGAAATCCGGTCGATGATTCATTTCAACTTACCCGATACACTTCAAATCGGATATCGACCAGAAAAAAAAAATTCATCCAGATGACATCTTTTCCCAGTAGCATTTCCATTCCAGAATGCATTTAGTACCTATCGTTGTCGTTAAAATTTATGCAATATGTGAAACTATTCCCTGTGAAACTTCTGCCGCACACACAGCTCCGGATCGAAAACCGTGTAGAAAACGCAATCGCAATCTCGATCACCGATTATTGTTTTCTCCTTCACTGCACAACACAGCCGAGCGAGCAGCAATTTTCAATTTTCGCAAAAAGATTATAGCCACATTCATGTAGATCGTCGGTAGAAGCAAACGACAAAAGAAACAACTACCACCGATGCATGACGATGTTTTCCGTCGGCTACGACTGAATTCCGACGCGTCGACCACCCACCGGAAGAAGCATGGCGACACAACCCGGGAATGACACATCGGATTTTCTCAATCCTTGCCGGCGGAATTGCTGCGGAAACACGTGAACCGTGCCGAGCTTCTCATGGCACTACTGGCAAAACCGGCATGGAGCAGATTCTGGCTGCCAGCCAGACCAGACCGTCAGAGACTGTGCGGATCGGTTACGGTCATTCCGTCGCCAATGCCGTCTGCAGTCTGATGGGTTTCGGTCACAGAAGGTGGTGAGATTTGCCACGGTATGATGATGCATGAATCACCTGCCTCTGCGATGTTGACGGTGCTCAGGCGTTTCGGTTTTTTTTTATATATATGTGATTTCAATTTTAATTATCTTCTATTTATCGTGCATGAGATAATTTACAGTGATTTGTCATCAAAACTAAAGCTTTGTTTAGGAAACCTAGTTACATATATACTTTATGTTTCGTCTTCGACTCGTCAGTGCTTAGCAAGTTATGTTGAAATGTTGTGCCACTCAGCAGTTCAGCACAAAAAGTAAGCAGTTAATATTAATATAAAGTATACAAAACGGGTAATTGTATATTAATTTATTCGGACCAACAATTTTTTAAGGGCTCGATCTAACTCATGACTTCCCTAGTTTTAAGTTTATTGTATTCCGATAAGAGCGCTCTGTATCGATCAATCGTGCCAAGGTTAGACTACTAGACGAATGAAGTAGAATATCCCATCAAACCCCAAAAAAGGATGGTGACAGGAAATTAGATGACACATGTCTTCTCACAGATACTCATTTCCTGAAATATCAAGAAAACTGGATATAGAGATTATCCAGTCAAGTGCAAAAATGATAGTAAAAATTTCAGAATAATTCCAAATTTCGTTAACACTATTTTATATTCGAAATCCAAATGAACCTATATTTCTCCTAAATTATACTTTTTCTACATAAAACCTATCCGTAGAAACAAAATATTTGATGCGTCTAGAAGGATTTTGAGTGTCAGTAGTATCGTAATACTAGCCATTCAATAATTCTGTACGCTAAAAATCGGCTGCAAAATCTCTTGAAACAGAAAGGTCAAATTCCACAAAAGGAATGTAATGCCAGATTTGAAGGTGATCAGTTATTCTATGTGCTGGAACACAACACCCTTTAAAGTCATACAAATCATTTAAAGAGTTTCCGAATTCGCATAGAAAATAATTTGAAATTTAAGCAGTGGCGTCAACCGGTCAAATTGAAGAAATGAACATCCCTATTGGCATTCAATATTTTTTTTTTATATGATCTATTTATTCGATGAAAGCATATCGGATGGTACTGAATATGAAATAATGATCAGTTTTGTCCACAACACAATATGTACAAATTTTTCCTAAGCTGCTCGCTTCAGGAGAGGTTTCAGTGGCTTATGCTTATGGCAGTTGCAAACAAATTGCTGTTTCTGTTACAACGTCGAAGCGGTTTTATTGATGAAGTTATCCATAAGGGAATCTTTAGTTTCCACTTACAACGAACTGTTATATCTGATATCATACCACATAATCAGTACACAACCCGTAAATTTCGTCACGAGACGCCACTGAATTTAAGTAAACAGTCATTTACATTTTGGATGGGACAATAAGAAACTAAAACGATAAGTTCTATGTGTCAAAGGTGAGATATCGATTTTTACGGTTTTCATATAGTCTCACATTCCAAATTCGACTTCTGGTTCCGGAATTACTGAGTGATGGCCGTAAAAACTTTAATTTAAAGAGTGTGTTTTCATGAGTGAGGATGTAAGAAGTAGCAAATACTTTGAAACTATTCAGTAAGCTCTTTCATTTGCAAATTTTGTTGACTATTTGTCGAGAAAATTTAATCCAATATAGCGAACAAATTTAATCCAATATACTTTAACAAACTTATACTCAAATTAAGTTTCTTATAATCCCATATGTGTTTGTTGACGATAGTAATTCCAATATACTGTACACTAATGCGATGTAAACATTCAAGAGACAACACACATCGTTGAAATCTTGAGTGCTGCGTTTTCTGACTACATAAATTTTTCCAGTACAAAAAAAACTGTATGCCGTTACGATCACATTTGTACACATGATTGTAAAGGAAAGCATATTTTTTATCTTCCTATAGCCTAGTTTAATATACCTTATGATAAAAAAAGAACCGGAATTTTATTAAAAAACGTAAAATTTCAATTTTTAATAAATTTCTTTGCTATCGCCTTCAAAGTACTCTCCTCCTGCGGCAATACATGCATGCCAACGCTTGATCCAATTTTCCATACAAGTTTTATAGGCCGCCGAAGGTATGGCCTTTAGTTCACGCAGCGAATTCTCTTTTATGGTCTCTATGGTCTCAAAACGCGTTCCCCGCAATGGCAATTTGAGTCTGAGGAAGAGGAAAAAATCACACGGGGCCATATCTGGAGAGTACGGTGCTTGGTTGATGATATTGGTTGAGTTTTTGGCCAAAAACTGCGACACAACCAACGCTGTGTGAGCCGGCGCATTATCGTGAAATTCAGCTTTTTGGCACCAGCCGAGAAGCGACACGTTTCAAACCCAAAACATCAGTTAAAATGTGTTCGGCTGATCCATAAGAGATGCCCAAAAACACATCAATCTCTCTAATCGGTACAGAACGATTTTGCAACACGATTTGCTTCGCCGATTCAATGTTTTCTTCAGTAACAGATGTTGTTGGGCGGCCAGGGATCTCATCATGATCCAAGCTTGTACGACCACCTTTGAAGCGTTTATACCACTCTTATGCCTGTGTTTTTCCTAGACACGATTCACCAAAGGCCTTTTCTAACATTTTCAACGTTTCGGAACACTTAAATCCATTTGCAACACAAAATTTGATGCACGCACGTTGTTCTAAATTTTCATCCATTATAAAAATCGCCACACGAAAATTTTTCAAACTTCTTTGTACAGACGCCAAACAAAAACTAATCGTACGATATGCGTCAAAATTTGACAAAATGCGTATAAAAGTGTTGCCAACGTTGAGAGAATAAAAGTTGACCGATTGGACAAGCGCGGGAATATTAAAATGAAAATTCCGGTTCTTTTTTGATCATAAGGTACCTCTTGCTCATTTAATTATTCACTTGTAGTAGGAATAAGTGAACTGGAAATAGTTTCTCTTTCGAACTTTTTCTCCAACAGGCATAAAATCTAAATAAATTTTTTGACCGTCTCGAGGCCATAGTCAAGGCAAAAGGTGGTCATATCGAGCAAAAGTGAATTGATTCTGAATTTTGTATTATTTTTACACATTTTGTACTTTGAATTAAGTAAAAGTAATTTTCCAAACTGAATTTATGGCCTTTTTAATTGGTTACACTTCGAGTGCCGGACCCTGTAGTTTCTGTTTCGAACTTTTTCTCCAACAGGCATAAAACCTCGTTAACCTTATCCACATATGACTTAATTCATGAGAACGTAATTGTCTGTTGTCGAATGACTGAATTTTACTCGAATGGTAAAATTTTTTTTAAGAATAACTCACTTTTCAACCAGGCGTGTAAACTTACATGTCGCAGCCTTGAAAAAACATGTCAGAATGCATGAAACATGTGTTAGATAAACCATTAAACTTAATTAGTTCTTGATGCTGGATGGCAATGAGTGACAATTTGTAATGTTCTACATTCTCTTCAGTGAACATTCTCTGGATCATGTAATATGTTGTGGATTAAGATTAGTGTTTGCTTATCGCTGATGCCTTGATTGGACAAGATTTTATGAGGGAGATCTGTATAAAGGTGAACTGAAGGAAATAGAAAGGTTAGATTGAATATTACTCTGGTGCATCGGTTTTGCAAGAATTGCAATTTCTTCAGCTTCAACTCACAGGCTATACCCCATGCAATAATTAAACATATCGAGCGAGAATGAATGTGGGCGAAACAGAACATAAATAGGGTCTTCGGTGATGAAAAATGACTCGCACGTTTTAAAATTCCACACGATAATAAGATTATTTTTTTGAATGCGAAGGAACATTTTGAATATCAAAGACAACGTAGAATCCAGATAGATGCTCAAGTTATTAAAAACTTCCACTCTTTCTATAACATTGTCTTCTATAATTAAGTTGGGAAGATTTAGAAGTACTTTACTTGGTGATCGGAACATCACATATTTAGTTATTTTTGGTAGATTCAAAGAAAGCAGGTTTTTAGAGAAATATTTTTGTCGAATTAGCAATTCGTTATTCTTGTTTGTTATAACAGAATTTGTAAGGCATTAGGATAAAATACTACCGTATTATCAGCCAAATAACCTTGAAATACCAGAGAGATGATTCTTGCATATATCGTTAATATATAGCAAGAACAGTACGAGCCCAGTGTTACTTCCCTGTGGCACGCCAAAAAGGTATAAAAATCTAACGTTCCGTTCATTCTAGCCATCGCAGTTGACTGAGCAGGAAGTTAAGCATGTGCATCATTTCGATTGGTTCAGATCCAGAGCTCAGTTTCTGGTTCAGAATTCAGTTCCAGATACAGCATCAAACACTCATTTCTGCTGCGAGCCGGATTTGTTTTGTGCACCGTGAGTTTCGTTTCAAACAAGGGCAATTATATCAGCATTCAGCTGCTACGACCGTGAAGGTTCTACAAATCAGCCCTTTTAAATGTTTACAAAAGAACTATTAGAATTACTTATCTGTTTAAATATGCAAATAGTAAACGAGAATAAACATTTTTACGCCTTACTTCGTTATTGGGGCGTCTTTTCAAAATTTCCTCTGTACATGAATGGATAGAACATAATCGTGATTAAGTTGTGCTTATCGCAGTAACATAATTTTTTCCACATCTTTTCCACCCGCATATAGGGTTAGAAAGTTTTTCTGGCCCAAAGAGACGAATGACCTTAAGGTCAAAAAAATATTTTATATTTTTGAATTCATGTATCTCTGGGATTTGTTGATGGATTCATATAATTCAACTACCGATCTATTTGGGAAAATTTAACTTCACATAAAAAATTAGAATATGACTTCATATCAATGTCCAGCTTCAAATATGTACATGAAATTGAAATTAAATTCACAAAACGTTATCTGTGTGTAAAAAAGCCTTGGTTACAAACAAATATTTTATCAAAAAATGTGATTAATCCACCTAGCAGTGAGATGATACTTTTTTTTTATCAATCCGCATGTGTTTTTTGCATGGATATTCTTCGGTGTTTTAGTTCTCATGACATTATTTCAATTATCGTCGTTTTAAACGGCAATTTGAGATTTTAATCACTCATTACCCCATTATGTCGAAACTGCAAATCGTATCCAATTTCAATATTAACGTGCGACAATCGATTGAACATTCCATGAGATGTCGAAGTAAGTTCCACTTTAGAGTTTTTCGTCCTTATTTATGGTACTTCCAGGGCCGGTATTAGGGAACTGGCAAAACCCAAAATGATTCGTATGGCCATAAATTAGTACGCCAAACAGTTTACATCTTCTATATCTGTATGAGTTTAAAAAACTCATCATCCCGTTATTCCAGAATCGGATAAAATTAGCCAATTTTGTATGGGACTAAAAGTCCTTTAATTTGAATTATTGTGTTTCACAATTTTTCCTGTGGTTTCGCAATCAGAAGTCGAATCCAAACGTAATTCAGGAACCTTGTTTGGGAGTATACTACTTTTCATATGAATCTGAGTTTGTAGAAAACGGTTTAGTCATCTCCGAGGAAATTGAGTGAAATTATTTGTCACACACGCATTTGCTGATCTCGACGAACTGAGCCGAATGGTATATGGGAGTTATGTTCTTCTAGCATTTATTACTGTAAGTAATTCAAATCAAAATAATTATGATATTACTTTCAACTTGAAAATACTGCCATCATCTAGTTTACATGTCATACTCGAACGATTATGTTGCCCTCTTGTAACGGGAAAAGTCCTGGAGCGGATGGAGTACGGATGGAGTACATCAAGTATGCTAATGAGGAGACAAAGGAACAGCTGCATGGTATATGGAGACGAATGTTGATGGAGAACGTAATGCCGAAGGATATGACAGAGTCAATCCAAATTCCAATTCCTAAAGTAAGCAATCCAAGGAAGGTTGATCAGTTCAGAAGAATCAGCCTTTGCAATGTAGGTTATAAACCTTATGCAAAATGGGTGAAGAATAGGTTGAAGGATTTCACTGGAGAGTTGGATCTATACCAGGCAGCATTCACAGAGGGGAGATCTACTGACGATCAAATATTCCTTGCCAAGCGTGTAATGGAAGAATACTGGAATGCAGGGAAGAAGTTGTTTGCCGCTGCGTTGGACATCAGAAAGGCTTTTGACAATATAGACTTGGAACAGCTAAAAGAAGTGTTGTTACGTTTGGAGGTACCTTCACACATAATCGACAGAGTGCTGAGCTGCGTGAACAATGATAGAGCAAGAGTACGTTGGCAAAACCAGTTGTCTGAAGAAATAAGCAGAGGCAAGGGTATAAAACAAGGATGTCCTTTGTCACCATATCTATTCAATCTCATAATGCAGAACGTTCTACGAAAAGTTTCGGCGCTTGTGCCAGAGCTAAAAATGATAAAGGAAGGTTCATTCAAATTACCGTGTATACTAGCGTTTGCGGATGACTTGCTTATACTAGTCGAGAAACTGGAGGATTTGGAGAGGATTATAGCAGCTATCAAGACATGCTTAGCAGAAGTTGGATTGGAAATTAACAATGATAAGAGTCACATTCTCATAAGATCTCCAAACCACTCAGGTACCATGCCAGAAACCATAATTCTGAATGGTAAGGAATTCAATGTGTGCGATGCAATAAAATACTTGGGTATTAATTTGACACAAACACTGAATCGTCCTGCTACGGTGAGGCAAAGATGTAAGAACGCAGTTAGATCAACAAAGTTGATCGTGGAATTTTGTAAAAAATTCCAACCAGCATGGGATATTGGAAGAATGATATACAACACGGTGGTTGCTCCTACCATGCTGTACGGCACGAAAGTATCAACATTAACAAAAAGAAACAGGAGACAACTTGCGAGATTTGAAAAGCTGATCTTGAAAGACATTTGGAACAATTGCAGGAAAGAGGGAAGTAGAAAATTCAACGCACAAAAAGAACTCAATGGCAAAACCATCAATAGGAAAGTGAGAGTTGGAAGACTAAAATATTATGGGCACATTATGAGAAGAGAAAACAAACATCCTCTAAAAATAGCGTACAATATGAAATTCAAGAAAAAAAAGGAAGGACGGCCGAGTTTCACGTGGAAAGACTCACTGGAACAGGATTTCAATAGATTCCAAGATATGGAATTGAGTAGCTGGGAAGAGATAGCAAGGGATAAAATCAAACTGAAGCAAAAAGTAGAGGAAATTTAAAAAAATATAGAAAGCGAGTTCTCGGATAGTGATGAGGAGAGATCGGACACCAATTAGTATGAGTTGGAATGAGTGCGTGTAGGTGTAGGTAGATAAGAAACAAACAGATTGCTACACACAATAGTAAAAACAAGATAGCTAGGTAAGAAGTAAAATTGGTACAGATCTCAGTAAGGAAACTTAATTGACTACACGATATCGCAACGTAAATTAGTAATTCACGTTAGTTTAAGTGACTTGAAGCTGGCCAATCCGATAATTAACAGTTAACATAATAGTAGTGGCAAAAGCAAAAAAGGCATAACTAATTACCACGACAAACAGGATAAAATGTAGTACCGAAATAAATACATTAAACGAACATAATAAAGATAATAATAATAATAATAATAATAATAATAATAATAATAATAATAATAATAATAATAATAATAATAATAATAATAATAATAATAATAATAATAAAAATAATAATAAAAATAATAATAATAATAATAATAATAATAGTAAAAATGGCAGTAGTAGTTGTTGTATCAGTGACATTGGCAAGAAATTTAGTTATTGTTTTTTTTTTAATGTCATTACTATTACTGCATGTAACATGTCGCAAGATAAGAAATTCAACGCCGCTAACTATCCAGTAACAAACAAAAATGTTAATTTCTAATTATTTAATGAAAAATGCAAAAAAAAAAAATAAAACAACCAAACTGAAAAAAAACAACAAAAACAAAAACAAAACATATGTAGAGATGAGACCAAAATACGTCGTGCATAAGTATTCAATATTCAATACTTAACTTCCAACGTAGGTAAGTAATAAGCTGTGACTTCGTTGGCAACCAGGAATGCAAATTATGGAATATATGTGGTAAGTTGGGCCCATTTAGAAGCATAATGTATTGTAGTGTTGTATTACGTTGTATTGTATTATGTCATATTATATTATATTGTGTTATATTATATTATGTTATATTATATTGTATTATATTATATTATATTATATTGTATTATATTATATTATATTATATTATATTGTATTATATTATATTATATTGTATTATATTACATTGTATTATATTATATCATATTCTATTATATTTAGTCAATGGACTGTTGATTTACATTACAATTAAACATGTAGTGGTAGGCAGTGGTATACGGGTTGGTTACGTACGTAATAATATCATTGAACTTCAGGATCTTACACATGTTTTAACTTCAAATTGCATTTGATTACCTTAAACTGCTTCATAAATTATATTACTTTTTGATAGACGCCTTGAATGGTCATACAACAATGATTGCTGACTCATCTATTAATACATTATATTATAATATTTTACATTTAGCATTTGGGCTGCAAGGGGAGGGAGCATCAGGGCATCATACGAATTGAGGACTGGACGAGGGAACGTGGATAGCCAGCCCGAGTCACTCGAAGGAATTTGTTCCTTCTAAAGGTCTGACATGAGTTTGACGCGCCCTTCTAAAACAAACCATCAGGTGGGTTCAAGCACGTATAGCGATATTGTTGATCGATTAGTTGGATGTTATTGTTGGAAGGGAGTCTCGCATTCCCGTGGTACAAACATAAGCTCTTCGGCTTACGAATCCACCCAACCCTTTTTGTTTTCCCTTCAGTAACAACAATAATGTGAAGACTACTCGGTGAATGATATCGGGGCTACGGTAAGTCTACCCGCATTCCTTGGGAAATCCTTGAACTGATGGTGGCTACTCATACATACATACATACACATACTCGAACGATTATGTTGCCAAAAACGAACCGTGCTAAAATCGGTCCGAGGCTAAATGCCATGAAAAAAGATGCTGTACAGTCTTTTTCGTACTTAGAAACAATTGTATGTAACAGTATAAAAAATCGTGTTTCATTTGGCTCCGAAACAGCGCTTTATCATCAAACGCGTAAAACTGCTACTACTGGAATAAGGCGATAAGTCGTTTACACAAAAATATCGATATCTTCGTTAAAAATGGACGGATCTTGACAATCTATGGCTACTACAACATACGTAAGATTATCGATATTCAGAAGTGTTCACTATTCACTTAGGCCAGTTATGTCTCTGACATTATCCATCCACCTTTTTTATCGTTAAACAAAAGAGCTAGTAGACGCTATATGACAACCGCCACAAATAGTGTTGCCAATGTAGTGAAGAAAGAGAACTTAGTTCCTAATCTAGTGTTCATCGAGAATCTGGTTCTGTAAGATCTCCGTATCAGTTATGAATTTGATGACATAAAATAGTTTGAAGTAATCGGCAGAAAATAATTCCATAAACTTATACAAAGAACTAGCGTTGAACTAGGGCAAAACATGAACGGTCCGAGATGACTTCCTTGCGAATGGTGACTGTGTCTCTTATTTCACCTTTGTCTCGTGAGAAATGATTGAAGCCAATTCAAAAAGGATCTGTTAAATCTCAGTCTAGTAGGTATGCAAGGGACATTTTGCCTCGCAATTTGTTTTCAAATTTTAGGTATAAATTTAAAAAAAATAGTGAATCTTATATTTGGAAAGTAAACTGTAATCAACTATAATTTTAATGAATCCACTCAACTAATCAACTCAATTACGTGTGAACCTTTTCTCGTAGCTCCAAAGTACAAGTGGAATTTTTGGCAACTTGAAAGTACAGAATAATGTGTTCCAGAAGCTGCTCCAAAGTTGGTTTGCATTATTCAAAGAAAGCTTTGTAATTAAATGAAACATTAGTGATTGAAGCTAATCATGCATGCATTTTTTGTACGATTATTTTTCTTGTTGAAATATAGCGATGCAGGAACGCATTTACTAGCCCCCATCCCCTCTTCCTTCTTTGCACTACGGACGATGTGACGATTGTTGCAGTTGTCAATTGGGCGATTCTTATATCATTAGCTGGCTCGAGTCTATGATATTATTTCCTAAAATCACACCTGATTTGAATTTCACGAAAAATATTCTATTGACAACAATTTTTCTATCACATTGATAGAACAGTAAACTTATTCATTTCACTGTAGTACCAGCGCCGTATACCCTGGACACAAAATAACAACTATCCGAAGAAACCAACCCAGCTCAACGAGCGTTGTTTACACGTGCTCGAGATTGACATTTCAAAACGAAAAATCTAACCTCACATTTACCTGCTGACGAACGACGATGCAAGTACAGATTCTTGCACCGCCGAAATCAAAGCCGCCGTTCGAAAAACGAGCCAAGCAGAAAAAAATCATAACCAATCAACAACAAAAAGGGGGAAACGACGACGACGACGACGAACACCCGCTTGCTGTGACAGAAAATCGATACTTCCTTCGGTCGGTTTTCTTAAACCTGCCTGTCTGCTAATTGGAATTCGATCTCGTTGCCTGCGCGTGTTCTGCAATCTAGGTTCGGAATCGGAAACCATTGGAGGACGTGTGCTGCCGTGTGTGTGTGTGTGTGGCATTAGGAACCATTAGGACCAATCTGCGTGGTGTTTCGTGTTTCGAAGCAGGGTGGGTCAGCTGATTTCCTTTGTAGTCATTGTTCTCGGAAAGTTACAGAAGGGTAGAAACATCACACATCACGTCCATTAAAAACAGACGACTGCGATTCGAGTCCCTTTTTCCCGTTTTGTGAGGTTATGTAAGAAACTTTTATCGGTCGTTGACAACGCTGGAGTTCCGTAGGATGTGAGACCTGTGAATATGGTTATTGTTATGGTATCTGTCCGGAAAGTTTTGCTTCTGTTGACACTTTCGACTGTCTGCTGCACACCAAAGCGCAGAGGTGTCCGATTTCACCCCGTCCATGGGACATGGGGTTACGAACTATATCGATTTTGCTCGAGTGGTTTGCGTACGCCAGTTTGCAGGAACACTGGCAGGATGAACCCACGAGTGTTTCCTTTTTAGGTCAAGGTTAATGAAGATTTATTAGCATACTCTCCATTGGATGCCCGTTTGGTTAACTATCATATCAGAAAAACTACAAAGCTCTCATATTTTACCTTCGCTATCCTATCAATTATGGGTCATTGTTGACACGGGATTCTCAAATAAAAGTGGATATTCCTTGAAAACACAGTCGTCTCCTATGCTCGGGATACCATCAGCTGGCCGTCACTGATTCTTTGCACATCTTCACACACGATAACACAAGTTTCAGATTGAAAGGAACGAAAAGCACTTCGCAATTAAACACACTTCGGATTATACAATTTCCACAACAAACACTAAAAAAAACCACAAATGTTTCCTATCAAAGCTTAGTTCCGTTCCTTCTTCTGTCACACACGAAAACACCCCCCACACACACTCAGTAGGCTGGTGGGTGGTGCTGGGAGGGTTTTGGGTCCTACGAGTCGCTTGCCCAATATTTGCCACTCGTCAACGAATTACGACTAAAATTTCGCTTATTCCGCAAACAAGAAGCTGAATCCTGAACGAGGTGAAAAAACTATAGAGCCCGAAGGGGGATGATTCGATAATTTACACACCCGTCAACGAGAAAATCTTGTCCTCGCAAATAAAAGGGAAATTGTGCACAGTTCGCGTAACACACCACTGTCTCTCCGTCGTCGATGAGAACGCGTTATTCTCCTTCTTTTTTTTTTTTAGAAAGGAGTTTGTGAGTGTGGTGATCATAGTGCGATTAGCATGAGTCGTATCGCGACTTGTGTGTCACCGCCATCATCACTGTACCCACACAAACGAGGGTTGCACAAGGGAAAAGGATATCACACGCACACACATGCAGACTGCTGAGTCCTCAGACATTGGCTCACACACCGCGAGTGAGTGCGGAGATGAGTAGCCGTATACTTTTCCAAGATGGCGTTCACACGGTGTTTGTAAAGTTTGACACAACGGTGTTTTCCAGCCGCACATGCGTCGTTATTTTCGGTGAGTGCCGGAGTTACGCTCTGTGTCTTGGCAGGTCGAAAGCCAGCGATTTCACTCGGAACAGGGGGTGCTACCAGCAGGCAGGACGATTCAGTCAGACATTCAGGATGGATGTAGAAGGAAATCGATTTTTTAGAAGATGCTTTATGAGATAATACTGACGACATTGTTTACCATGCGGTGTAATCTTCAGGGGTGCGGTGCAACAGTTTTCAGGGATGGGCAAAGCTTCCTCACAGGAAAGTTAACAGATTAAATTAATTTATTTTCAGTCGGAGTTTCATGGCCACATTAGCCTTGCAAAACGGAGTAGACAATTATTGAATTGCTGTTTCTATCTAAATATCTAAAAAAAAACTCTTTTTAACATTGGCAGTTATTTTGTTTATCTCGTATCATACAATTTTTGAGCTGTAATTCAACTGGGACACAGTTCGAACCTGCAGATCTGTTCCAATCAGTGGAATTGTTCTACCAATGTAACTATCGTAGAGATCAAGCACATCTCGAAAAGAAACCCGATTGAACAATGCACAGTGCATGTACACTGTTCACGCTAGAGATGGTCGAGTAAGCATTTTTACTAACCCGAACCCGACCTGTAACCGATCGAAAATATAAAAAAAAACTTTTACCCGAACCCGAGATTAATTTTTCTTCTAAACCCGAAACCGACCCATACTCGATAAAAAAGTAAAAATCTTAACCCGTACCCGACCCGAACCCGAATCCATCAAAAATAAAAAAAACTTTTACCTGTACTCGACCCGAACCCGAGATCAACTTTTCTTCCAAACCGGAACCCGACCCGGTCCCGGAAAAAAGGTAAAAATTTCTATCCGTGCCGGATCCGAACCCGAAATCCGAAGAAGAAAACCCGAAACCCGACCAATTTTTTTAGTCAAGTCTAGTCAAGTCAAAGCCTAGTCAAAGCCTAGTCAAAGCCTAGTCAAAGCCTAGTCAAAGCCTAGTCAAAGCCTAGTCAAAGCCTAGTCAAAGCCTAGTAAAAGCCTAGTCAAAGCCTAGTCAAAGCCTAGTCAAAGCCTAGTCAAAGCCTAGTCAAAGCCTAGTCAAAGCCTAGTCAAAGCCTAGTCAAAGCCTAGTCAAAGCCTAGTCAAAGCCTAGTCAAAGCCTAGTCAAAGCCTAGTCAAAGCCTAGTCAAAGCCTAGTCAAAGCCTAGTCAAAGCCTAGTCAAAGCCTAGTCAAAGCCTAGTCAAAGCCTAGTCAAAGCCTAGTCAAAGCCTAGTCAAAGCCTAGTCAAAGCCTAGTCAAAGCCTAGTCAAAGCCTAGTCAAAGCCTAGTCAAAGCCTAGTCAAAGCCTAGTCAAAGCCTAGTCAAAGCCTAGTCAAAGCCTAGTCAAAGCCTAGTCAAAGCCTAGTCAAAGCCTAGTCAAAGCCTAGTCAAAGCCTAGTCAAAGCCTAGTCAAAGCCTAGTCAAAGCCTAGTCAAAGCCTAGTCAAAGCCTAGTCAAAGCCTAGTCAAAGCCTAGTCAAAGCCTAGTCAAAACCTAGTCAAAGCCTAGTCAAAGCCTAGTCAAAGCCTAGTCAAAGCCTAGTCAAAGCCTAGTCAAAGCCTAGTCAAAGCCTAGTCAAAGCCTAGTCAAAGCCTAGTCAAAGCCTAGTCAAAGCCTAGTCAAAGCCTAGTCAAAGCCTAGTCAAAGCCTAGTCAAAGCCTAGTCAAAGCCTAGTCAAAGCCTAGTCAAAGCCTAGTCAAAGCCTAGTCAAAGCCTAGTCAAAGCCTAGTCAAAGCCTAGTCAAAGCCTAGTCAAAGCCTAGTCAAAGCCTAGTCAAAGCCTAGTCAAAGCCTAGTCAAAGCCTAGTCAAAGCCTAGTCAAAGCCTAGTCAAGTCTAGTCAAGTCTAGTCAAGTCTAGTCAAGTCTAGTCAAGTCTAGTCAAGTCTAGTCAAGTCTAGTCAAGTCTAGTCAAGTCTAGTCAAGTCTAGTCAAGTCTAGTCAAGTCTAGTCAAGTCTAGTCAAGTCTAGTCAAGTCTAGTCAAGTCTAGTCAAGTCTAGTCAAGTCTAGTCAAGTCTAGTCAAGTCTAGTCAAGTCTAGTCAAGTCTAGTCAAGTCTAGTCAAGTCTAGTCAAGTCTAGTCAAGTCTAGTCAAGTCTAGTCAAGTCTAGTCAAGTCTAGTCAAGTCTAGTCAAGTCTAGTCAAGTCTAGTCAAGTCTAGTCAAGTCTAGTCAAGTCTAGTCAAGTCTAGTCAAGTCTAGTCAAGTCTAGTCAAGTCTAGTCAAGTCTAGTCAAGTCTAGTCAAGTCTAGTCAAGTCTAGTCAAGTCTAGTCAAGTCTAGTCAAGTCTAGTCAAGTCTAGTCAAGTCTAGTCAAGTCTAGTCAAGTCTAGTCAAGTCTAGTCAAGTCTAGTCAAGTCTAGTCAAGTCTAGTCAAGTCTAGTCAAGTCTAGTCAAGTCTAGTCAAGTCTAGTCAAGTCTAGTCAAGTCTAGTCAAGTCTAGTCAAGTCTAGTCAAGTCTGGGCAAGTCCGGTCAAGTCAAATACAGTCAAAATTGAATGAACTCCAAGTCCAAGCTAAAATCCAAATTCTAGATCAAGTCCAAGCTAAAATATAAAGGTTCAAGGTCCAAGGTCCAAGGTCCAAGGTCCAAGGTCCAAGGTCCAAGGTCCAAGGTCCAAGGTCCAAGGTCCAAGGTCCAAGGTCCAAGGTCCAAGGTCCAAGGTCCAAGGTCCAAGGTCCAAGGTCCAAGGTCCAAGGTCCAAGGTCCAAGGTCCAAGGTCCAAGATCCAAGGTCCAAGGTCCAAGGTCCAAGGTCCAAGGTCCAAGGTCCAAGGTCCAAGGTCCAAGGTCCAAGGTCCAAGGTCCAAGGTCCAAGGTCCAAGGTCCAAGGTCCAAGGTCCAAGGTCCAAGGTCCAAGGTCCAAGGTCCAAGGTCCAAGGTCCAAGGTCCAAGGTCCAAGGTCCAAGGTCCAAGGTCCAAGGTCCAAGGTCCAAGGTCCAAGGTCCAAGGTCCAAGGTCCAAGGTCCAAGGTCCAAGGTCCAAGGTCCAAGGTCCAAGGTCCAAGGTCCAAGGTCCAAGGTCCAAGGTCCAAGGTCCAAGGTACAAGGTCCAAGGTCCAAGGTCCAAGGTCCAAGGTCCAAGGTCCAAGGTCCAAGGTCCAAGGTCCAAGGTAAAGAAAACCTTTAAAACAATCTTGAAACAATGTTTAATGGATTTTGTCACCATTTTGTAGTTTTTGTGATCATTTCCAGTAAAATTTTTTAAATTGTCCAAATTATGCCGAGTTTAAAATAACTTTTGACAATTTCAAAAACGTTTCGGGCAATTTTGCGATTCGTTTGAGATAATTTTGAGAGATAATTCCGGAACAGTTTTGTAACCGTAGTCAGGAAGTTAAGAAAGAAATTCGATTGTTTTTTGATAGAATTTTCAAACAGTTTTAAGAGAGTTTGAAAATATTTGCTTGCTTATTTTGAGACAACTTTGAAACTGTTCTGAAATAACTATCGTAGAGAAGTGAAATGCAGAGAAGCAAAATGTTTTGGTGTGAATTGAAGCGATAAAGTGAACGACAGTGAAGGGAAATAAAAAGAAGAGATATCCAGTAAAATGAAGTAAAGTATAGAAAAATAATGTGAAATGAAATGAAAAAGTAAAAAATTGATGTGAATGGAATCAAACTAAAGAGAAATGTATTAAAGTGAATCCAAATAAAGTTAAGTAAATGAAATGAAGTTCATTTCACTTCGATATTTTTACAAAGTGAAAAAAATTGAAGTTAACTGAAAAGAAATGAAACGCAATATAGTAAAAAGTTGACGTTAAGTTAAATAGGTTGAAATGAAGTGTAATAATATGGATATACTAGAAGCGAAGCGTCCCGTAGAAAACTGAAGAAAAAATTAGGTGAAATAGAAGTAAAGTGAATAGAAAACAAACGATATCATACGAAATGATTCAAGCTGTGTAGTAGCAGAATAAAGGGAAGTAAACCGTAGTGAAATGTAGTGAAATCAAGCGAATTCAATAAATTAAGAGAAGCAAAATCGGATGTAGTAAAGTGAACAGGAATGAAGTGAAATTAGATGAAGTGAAATAAAACAAAATGATTTGAGACGAAATAAGCTGATGTGAAAACAAATTATGTAAAGTTAAATGATGTGAACTGAAGTGAAATGAAATGAAAAAAAAGTGAAAGCAAGATAAAGTAAAGTAAAATAAGGCAAAAAAATCATATAAAATGACGTGAAATGAAAATAAGTGAATAATCCGAACTGTAAAGTAAAGTGAAAGGAAGCGGAAGAAAAAGTGAAATGAAGGCGAAATAAGCTGATTTGAAATCAAATTGAGTACAGTTAAATAGTGAAATGAATTAAAAAAAGTAAGTAAAACAAAGGGTAAAACAAAGTAAAGGAAAATGAAGTAAAATTTTATAAAAGGATAAAGACTACTAGAAACGAATCCAAGTAAATTAATGAGACGTGAAATAAAACGAACTGTGCTGAAATAAAATAAAGCGAAATAAACTGAAGTGAAATGGAGTCAAACCAAGGGAATTTAATAGAAATGGATTGAATTAAGGTAAAGTGAAGTTTTGTGATGAGAGAATACAGACAGAATGAGTTGATCTGAAACGAAATGGAGTGTTATGTAAAAAATGAAATGAAGTGTGGTAATAAAATGAGAAATTTCTGGAAAATGTCATTTTCGGACTTATACCGATATCAAATTAATCCTATACAATTTTATAAAGGTTTTTGGACAATTCTGCGACATTTTTGAGAGACAATTTCGGAACAATTTCGTTATAATATTTAAACAGTTTGGAAACAAATTCGAAATGATTTAGAAAAATTTACTTACAATAACTATCAAAGAGATGTAAAATGCCGTGGAATGAATCGAAGCAAAGTGAATTGAAGTGAAAGGAAATTAAAAAGAAAATATAAAGTAAAGTAAAGTAAAGTAAAGTAAAGTAAAGTAAAGTAAAGTAAAGTAAAGTAAAGTAAAGTAAAGTAAAGTAAAGTAAAGTAAAGTAAAGTAAAGTAAAGTAAAGTAAAGTAAAGTAAAGTAAAGTAAAGTAAAGTAAAGTAAAGTAAAGTAAAGTAAAGTAAAGTAAAGTAAAGTAAAGTAAAGTAAAGTAAAGTAAAGTAAAGTAAAGTAAAGTAAAGTAAAGTAAAGTAAAGTAAAGTAAAGTAAAGTAAAGTAAAGTAAAGTAAAGTAAAGTAAAGTAAAGTAAAGTAAAGTAAAGTAAAGTAAAGTAAAGTAAAGTAAAGTAAAGTAAAGTAAAGTAAAGTAAAGTAAAGTAAAGTAAAGTAAAGTAAAGTAAAGTAAAGTAAAGTAAAGTAAAGTAAAGTAAAGTAAAGTAAAGTAAAGTAAAGTAAAGTAAAGTAAAGTAAAGTAAAGTAAAGTAAAGTAAAGTAAAGTAAAGTAAAGTAAAGTAAAGTAAAGTAAAGTAAAGTAAAGTAAAGTAAAGTAAAGTAAAGTAAAGTAAAGTAAAGTAAAGTAAAGTAAAGTAAAGTAAAGTAAAGTAAAGTAAAGTAAAGTAAAGTAAAGTAAAGTAAAGTAAAGTAAAGTAAAGTAAAGTAAAGTAAAGTAAAGTAAAGTAAAGTAAAGTAAAGTAAAGTAAAGTAAAGTAAAGTAAAGTAAAGTAAAGTAAAGTAAAGTAAAGTAAAGTAAAGTAAAGTAAAGTAAAGTAAAGTAAAGTAAAGTAAAGTAAAGTAGAGTAAAGTAAAGTAAAGTAAAGTAAAGTAAAGTAAAGTAAAGTAAAGTTTAGTAAAGTAAAGTAAAGTAAAGTAAAGTAATTAATCTGATGTGAAATATAGTAAAGTGAAGTCGAGCAAAGTGAAATTGAATGAAAATGAATAAAGTGAATTCAAATGAAGAGAAACAAAATAAATAAAAGAAAACTGAAGTGTAGTTAAAAAGAGAGAGGAAAAATTTAGTAAAATAAACAAAATTCTGAATTAAATAATGCTCATTTGCAATGCAGTGAAGTAAAACAAAGAGGATTGATAGAAAATAAAATGAAATTATGTCAAGCAAAGGAAAGTGGAACGAAATGAAATGAATTGAAATGAAGTGAAGTGAAATAAAATAAAATGACTTGAAAATAAATTAAGTGAATTTTCATAAAGTGAAATGAAGCAAACTGTTCTTGAGTAAACTGAAGATACGTAAAATTGACTGAGAGCAAGTAAAGTTAGATAAAAAATTGACGTAATATTATGTAATATGAAATGAAACGAAGTGAAACGAGAAGATGTAAGTTGAATTGAAGTAAAAAGGTGATAAGTAACGTTTAGTGAAATTAAATTAAATGAAGTGAATTGAGACATACAGAAAGAACGTGAAGTGAAACTTAATGAAAATAAACGACTTGAAATAAAATGAAATAAAATTGAGTGTGGTGATAAAAAATGAAGTGAAATAAAATAAGGTTAAATCAAATAGTGGCGTTAAATGAAATGTAATAATGCGAAGAGAAGTGAAAGGATAGAAATAAACGAGAATGTGCTGAAGTGAAGTACCATGGACATAAATGATACAAAATTAGCTAATTGAACTCTAGCAGCAAATAAGGCTGCGGTTATCGATTCGGAACAAAAAAATGAATCTTGTTTTTTTGTAAATTGATTTAAAATTAGTAACTACAACATAATTTGTTGCTTGGATATTGTGAAACGAAAAGAATAAAGTTAAATCATATTGATAACAGTAGTGAAGGGTAAAAAGCCAAGTAAAGGTGTTATATTACAATGCAGAATTTGGCCTTCTATTTCAACAGAGGCAGAGTCTAAAAATGCATCCAAGTCGGGGCTTAAATATAAAAATATAAAGCTGACTTGCGAGACCAAGGACTTACAGTATTTTTTTACAATTTTCCCTTAGGTTTAGTTGTATCAGCAATTCAAGAACATACTTAGGCTTGAAATCTCTGATATGCGTGTATTTGAACTGTTTAGAACACTTCAAACACTTTGAAATATTAAAAATCAAAACATTTTTAATTCGATACGGTTTTAAAACTTGTTTTGTAGATACTGTTTGATTGTTCTATTGCCAATAATCAACATTTTTAACATCAATAAATTAATCGAAAACTTTCGTACAAAACCACAACCGTTTCAGTTTTTCTAGAAGATATGTAAATAAACGAAGTGGGAAAATTCCCTAATAATTTATTCGTACTTCAAAACGTGAGCAGTTTGTCATCATGAATAAGCATGAATGACATTTCTCCAGTCACAATGAGCTTCCCACTCATTCCATGTTTGTTCATCACAGCAACCCTTGCCTTTAACAAAAATCAATACCGTCAAGAAAACGGCTAGAAGTGGTTCTCTGCCTTGCTTTCGCAAATTCCCTTCGGGGTTTTAAAGTTTCTGGGACATGAATTTTTGATTGATTACCGCAGCAAACGGTAGTTGAATATTCCGTACCGTAGTAGCACGGAGGGCTACTCAATTATTCCTAATGGTGCTCATTTATTTAAAGCTACTTTCTAGCAAACCAAGGTCCAGTTTACCCCTCGTCAGCCTCGTGTTGGTTTGTTTTTTCATTCAAACCCTGAATGATTGTAGTTTGACTCGCAAACAAATTTATTCCCTTTGAAATGGAAAATCTCTACCCTCATTCAAAAAAAAAAAAATCCCCGATCCCGATCCGAGTGGATGGTTTCGCGTCGTATGTGAAACGATGGAGTACGCAAAAGTATTGTTCTTTTCACCCGAAACGTTGCCAGGTACCGACGACAGGACAGACACTCGACAATCTGTGATGGTAATATGATGGTTTGCCGTTTGCCCTGATCTCATCATCGAGCATCAGCAGCAGCATCGGCAACGGCAGCAACAAGCGCGAGGATATTTTTCATTCAAATCGTAGCAACCCGGCTTACCTTGTCCTCAGCTTCATCGGCCCGTTCCTCAGCTTCGATGACCCTTTGTTCGAGCTCGGATAGCTGGAAAGGAGAAACAAAAACGAAAGGAAGGGAGACACGTGAGAGACTGATTGAAATTGTTATGTTCGTGAGCATATATACGGGGTGGGTGATGTGATTATGTATGAAGGGTGAAATGAATAAAAAAAACATCGCACGACGGATATTCAACATAGGATGCGATGTGAATTTAATTTTGTTAGAACAAAAAGTCATTAAATTCCTATTAGTTAGACAAACATTTCAACAGTTATTCTAGTTCTTTGTTATTTTTAAGAGATTCCGTAAATGTTTTTCACGCGTTGAATAAAAACCTAAACCCACCAACAGCTCGCTAACACCTTTCTGTTTTCGATGTTTTCTATCCGATGCACCAACCCACGATGCTGCTACTGAACACTAGGTGGCGATTGCAAAATGTGTATGATTTTCCCCCACGTATTTTTATACTAACAAAAAGCTATGAAACGGGGCTGTGCGAACACATAAATTCTTCCTTGGTTCTGCTTGGAGGAGCCTTAGCAAGGGGTGAATGAGCGTACTGCTGCGTACTAGCTAGCTTTCGATGATTCTTCAATTCAGAGGATTAGGACATTGAGCTGAGATTCTTTTTTTATCCCTTCGGGGTCATTCAATAAGAATTTTATAGCGCGAGTCTGCGGATGATGGTGAAATTTATTATCCAAACTCTATTTTAGCGATGATAGAAGATCGTCCCAACCGTTGGCTTGTGATCACCGCCGGATCTCGTTGTTTAACCCATAATCAATCAGTGAACTATAGGTGAAATGGTTTATCGATTGAATTCCGCTTCATCGCAGCAACCCGAGGGTTGCCTGCGTCGAAACTGGCGGCCATGGAAACGATTTCACAGCAACAATTTTTTTTGCTCAAAACACACGGACTATGGATTTACGACGAACAAAAATGAGCAAATCCGGGAGGAAATCTGAGAAGCTCCCGTCCACCCTTCTGGTGATGAGTGCAGCAATTAATGCTAATTGAAATTTCGTTCTCATTAGCTTTTGCTGTACGACACGACACCGTCCTGTTCCTGTCCTGTCCAGAGAAGAAGCGGTAGGCGAGGGAATGTGAATCCAGCAATTTAACCTCTTTTGTCCTGTTGTCATCATTGTTGTTGTTGTTGATGTTGGCACAGCTCGCTGCTGTCAACCGGTGCTTGGTTCGGTCTTAATCGGTGACGCCAATAAAGCGCAGTAGGCGTTGGTGGATCCAGTTCCGGTAATCTGAAACCGTTAAGGGTCCGAGATTAGAGCAAATGATTTAATAAAGTTGCGTCCGTACCCGTTGAGAGTTGGCGGCTGCGAGTATTAAGACGGAGTGTGTTTTCTATGGAGGACATTTATTTGATGAAATGACGCCAGCACGGAGAAAATAACTCACGGAGCGGTTACAAATTAAAGTGATGATAGCCGATAGCAGTAGTCAAGCCGGAGACAGTCGATAATCGTAAAAGAAGAGTAATTTTGAGTATGTTTAGCGCAACCTAAAAAAATACTATCTAATAACATTTTAAAACCTTTAAAAGCTACAATTGCTAATATCATCAAATTTAAACTTGTCAGTATTTGATAAGTTTAAATTTAACGATCCTGTGACAATTTTGAGGATCAGGGTCATTTCACCGAAAGCCGTTTCGCCGAAAGGGTCATTCTGCCGAAAGTCATTTTGCCTAATCATTTTGAATTGATTCATGATCATCACAACGACCTTTCAAAGAAAACTTGTTGACTTTATTGGTTACCAAGCATCAAATCATTTGCTTTAAGGAGTGTATCAAAAATAAGCTATCCACAAATTTTTCTTTCAAATTATGATAAAAAACGATATTTTATTCAAACTAAAAATTGATCCTTTATTGTACGAGGTTAAACTTGATCATAAAGAAAACCGGATGTAATTTGAGTTATTCCTTCACGAATTTTCGAACTTTTGATCGAACGCTCTTCATCAAGTTCCGGACAAATGTTGCATCGCATTTTTGGGACGCTTGAGCCCAAATTTTTTTGAACTCCTGCTTGTTACCAGCTGCCTTACCAGTCTTCTTGAAGACCCTCTTCACGATTGCCCAGTAACGTTCGATGGGTCGAAGCTGAAGGCAATTTAATGGATTGGTATTTTTCTCAACGAAATTTCTACCTTTTTCCGCAAGCCAATTGAGAGTGATTTTGACATAGTGAGCCGACGCTAAATCCCGCCAAAACAGTGGAGGTGTATGATGCTTCCAATATAAAGGCAGGAATCTCTTCTGGAGACACTCAAATCTATAGGTTTCTGCATTTATAGATCCAGTAGTGTAAAAAATGGTTGACCTCAAACCACAGGAACATATTGCTTGCCATACCAGTACCTTTCGATCGAATTTCTCCACTTGAATCGACCTGTCCGCATCGCTCACATCCTACCCAACGACGACAATAAAGTATTGTGGACCTGGAAGGGTTTTTGAGTCCTCCTTTACATAAGTCTCATCCTCCATCAAAACGCATGTATCCGGACATTGCAAACGACGCGAATACAATTTCCGGGCCCTTCTTGCTGCTCGCTTCTTCTGTTCTACACTTTGTTTCGAGATTTTCTGCTTCTTGTAGGTCTTCAAGTGATTTCGCCTCATGATATGCTGGATCATTTCGACACTCGTTCCTGCTTTTTTGGCCAAATAACGTATTGACATTGATTTGTTCTTCATGATTAGAGATAACACTTTATGGTCCAGTTACGGGTTGGAAGAACCCGGTTTTCTGCCTCTTCATGGTAGCTCATCCAAAGAATAGTATTCCACAAACTTATTACTGATGGTTTTAACACTGGAATCATGAATTCCAAACCGCTTCGCCAATTTTCGTATAGTAATATCCTTAGCCATGTGTCCAGAACCTTAATTCTCACTTCCTTTTCAATACACAACATTTTGAAAACGCAGAAGTTCAACCGCACAAACAAGTGAACAAACGAAAGCTGACAGCCAAACGCACAGCGTGCTGTGATCTGAGCTTTAAAAAACCATCACAAATACATGTGTACAACACAAATGTATATGGATAGCTTATTTTCGATACACTCCTTAGTTGATCTGCCAGGCAAATGTTTGCGGTATTTTCCGATAACTGAGTGCAAATGACAAAATATCTAATGCGGCTTCTCCACATCATTTTGTTCGTGTGCTGTCCGACCTCGCTACCGCTTGTTCGGACCTAACTGAAGCAAAGAAACCTAGCTTTTGGTAGATCAGGCCAACGAGGCGGTTACAGTTTTGTATGCGAAACGAATTGTAGACGAATCAGCTGTCGTCGCCTCTGCGCCATCTTGGCTTCGGTTATGTGAAAATAGACATAAAATCAATTAGACAGTTTTGAAGAATAGCCAGAATTTAAAGTTTTCTAACTAATTAGAAAAGTGATTTACTTGAAATTACCCTTTCGACGAAATGACCTTTTCGGCGAAATGACCCGCTCCCGTTTTAAAAGCTACAGTTGCTAATATAATTAAATTTAAATTTCGATTTCGAAAATTTTAGAGACAACTATGAGCGAATTGTGAGGACAATTTTAAAAACATTTGAAATCAATTTCGAGACAATGTTGGTCTGTTTTTAGACAGTAGTGAGACAATTAAGAAATAAATTTATATGAATTTGGGACCAACTCAAACAATTTTTGCATTAAGTCATAATGTTGGTAAGTTTGAGAGGTAAAGAGCTTTTACCCCCTAATTTATGCTAGGTGCATATAACCAATTTCACTCGATTTGGAGTCGTATCAATTTAGAGTTAACTAGTTAATTAAGTTAATAAATTAGTTACTAGTTAGTTAAGTTAATAAATTAACTCAGACGCTTCTTAAACATTTTTACGCTATTTAGAAACGGTTTCGAAATGATTTTGAAACAATTTTGAAAAAAAAATCAAAGGGTATTTAAATAATCTTGTAGAATAGTTGGAAAGGGAACATAGGTGCTTGCTTCAGATAAAATTGGAACAAAGACAATTGCCTGTATTTCAGTTATTTATTATTGAATTCAAAATGTTTTTTTTTATACAAATGTAGCGTTTTCTTCATACTTTTAAGAAAAAATACGGATAAAATTTTTCGTCGCGGTTTCGAAGGAATTCTCAAATTTTTCCTGTAACGCGGCTCATTAGGCGGCGCACACCTTCTTCGTACATCGTTTTAGCTATCTTATTCCACCAGGTCATCATCTGATTGATGTCTTTGACAACCTTTGCCTTTGCCTTGAGTCTCCTCTTCATGATTGCCCAGTATTTATCAGTAGGGCGGAACTGAGGGCGGTTGGGTGGGTTAAGATTTTTCGGAACAAACTGGACCCCTTTCTCTCCACACCATTCTTTAACGACTTTGCTGTAATGACAGCTTGCCAAATCTGGCCAAAACATTACGGGATGGTCGTGGGATCGAATGAAGGGCAAAATTCGTTTTTGGAGACACTCTTTTTGGTATAGTTTCGATGTCATGATCTCATTTGTAACGAAAACTTTCGTTTTTTTGCCACAGCTTCAAATGCCCTGTCAAATCATAAATTTTCTAGCAAATTTGTCGGCAAAAACAAATTTAAATTTGGCTCGAACATCTCCCCGAGCCGTTGCCACGTAAAATTTTTGACCTGGGATTTGACCGAAGTCAGCCTTGACATAGGTTTCATCGTCCATCAGAAGACACCCGTCGAACTTGGTCAGCACCAGGTCATATAGTTTCCGAGCACGAATTTTGACCACACTATTCTGTTTCATGGTCCGATTTGGCTGTTTGCTAGTTCGATACGACTTGATTCTTTCCCGGAGTCGAGTTCTCCTCACGGTACTATGAGCAGCACCGAATTTTATGACCATACCACGGTCCGACAGATTAGGATTCCTCTTAAAAGTCTTCAAAATCTTACCACGCAGTTTCCGGTCGACAGTTCCACTCCGACGATTGGCTTGAGGCTTCCGAATCGTCGTCAATGTTTCCTTATACCATTTGATAACGCGCCATACGGTATTTCTGATCAATTTCAGCTGTTTAGCTAGCCTAGATGCAGACCACAATGGATTTTCCAAATAACTGTGCACAATTTTTTCCCTTTTTTTGGATTCCATGTTGATTGTTTACAAAGTACAGTCGATTTGCGGAATGTCAAAAATCATACGTGAAGCTAACAAAACACGTTGGCGCCAAGAACTTCCAAATCCGTCCACCAGGAACACCACAATATGAGCAAAAGTTTGTTCCAATTCTTAATGAAGCAAGCTTAAGAATGAAGCTTAAATAGTTTTGAGACAATTTAAAAGCAATTTTCAATGTTGGAGGGGATTTTAAGATAGCTTCTTTTTAACTTCGAGAAAATTTACGAAATGATTTTCAGGCAATTCTGAGGAAATGTGAGACAACTTTGGGATAACTTCGAGACAATTCTGAAGCAATTTACAGTTGATTTTGTGATAACTTTTAAGCAATACAAATTTGAGAACATTTTTAGCACAGTTCATGAGGTTTTTTTTTTTTTTAAAAAACTTGCTATTTAATCAAGTTTGGTGTTGAAAAGGGGGGTGTTGAAAATTTTAAGACAAATTTGAAAACGAAAAATTGAGATACATTTGTGACAATTTCTAGAAAAATTTGACACAATTTGAAAACGATTTAACAAAGAAGATTTTAAAATGATTTCGAAAATTTTACCAAAAAATGGCTGATGACGACCAGAGTTTCGTCACTCGTTTTCGCTCGGCACGTGAGCGAAGGCATTTTATGTCCCTGCAATATGCAATTGTTTTGCAAATAGTATTAGTTTTATAACTGCTTAGCGGTTTATGTAGAACCACGCGGTGACATTAGTAGCTCAACATAAACTGGTAAAGCACATATGAGTCGAAGACGAAATGTAAAAATAAGGATGTTTCAATCAGTTTTGAAACAATTTTTAAAGAGACATAGACTATTTTAAGTGAATTTCCGAAATCGAAATTATTTTTTCGATGCCAAATTTTTGAGTAAAACATGAAACGCCAAAATCTGGTATTATTTCGAAAAAAAAAGATATTTACCTGATGGTATTAATTTCGAGACAACTCTAGATCTCGACATTTTGTGCATTTCGGAGACGAAACAAGACAGCCCCATGATATTGATAATTCGCATAAAAAACTGAGTAACTTCGAAAGTTCGAATAAAAAAACCGCAAACAAAAAACGTATAACAAACAACATAAAAAATGATTTGAGTTTATTTTGAAAAGAATTTCAAATTTAGATTACTTTTGAGAAATTTTTCTGACTATTTTGACATGAATCAGTTTGGATTTAAATTTTAAAATGTTGAACAACGTCGAGAAAATTGTGAAACAAATTTGAGACCATCTTGAGATTTCAGATTTACATCAAAAGTGTGGAAAAACATCAAGCACTGTTCAGTTGGTGCTTCGCGTTCAAGAAAAAATATCATCAACAGCGTTGGACCACAGAGACTATCTACAAATTGGGCCACCGAGAAGAATATTCCGTAAATCAGCACACTTTTGATGTAGATGGAGGTCTTCACAGGTTATATTTATAGGTTCAATGGGTTTTTATGTTTTGTGTGTGGACCAATTTTTGCACTATTGAAACAACTTTTACGTAATAAACGTGATATTGGCAACAATTTTACTTCTTCTTCCATTCGTTTAGTTAAAGAATCGTAGAAAACACTCAAACAGGGAAACAATTACTCGGAAATCTTATCTTGAAATTTTTTTTTTGAAAATACACCCAAGTGAGTATTAAAAAGAAAGATGTCTCAAAAATGTACCATATCTGTTTAAAAATAACCTTTGAACGGATTAAAAACTGTTTCGGAACTGTTCAAAAATTGTTCAGAAGTTGCTTGTGCATCGTTATTTTTACAGACAAGCTGATTGTTATTTTTACAGACAAGCTGGTCGTTTGCTCTCGAGAAAATTGCACCGAAAAGTGAACAACAGCAACGGAAAAAATTTCACAAATCGGCTCTTTTAAGGGCTATAAATGTTTACTAAAAAACTTTTAAGAGTACTTTGCTGCAAATCGGAAGTAAAAATACTCAGTTTAGTGCAAATTTAAGATAAATTGATTAGTTTTTTCGCAGTGTCAAGTCTGTGTACTATCCAAACGAGTGTCAATAAAACCAACATTCAGTTGCTTCGTGTTCGAGAAAAATGCACCGGACAGTGTTCAACATCGTAGAGAATTCCATAATTCGACCCCTCTGAAAACCTGAAGTGATTTTGACACAGCATTATGATAGTTTCTTTCAATGAAAAATTAATTATTAATTAGATCTACATGCCGATTCTAACACCGTCGTGAGCTCACTTTCGTTTACCACCCCACCCCCTCACCAACCCTTATATAACAATTACCTACCCACATATTTCCTCTCTCTCAGCTTTTATGCAAGACCGCTCTTTCTGCCCTGTAATGCTTGGTGTCATCAACTAGTTATAGGATTATAGATTTAGTTTTAATTGTTAGTGTTAAGTCCAAATGTATCTGTTGGATCATTGTAATCTGTTGATTCAAATGATGAGGAGGTTTTATGCCTGCTGGAGAGAGAGAGATTGCCAAATTTCATCTTCATCGGGCTTTTTGCTGCTCCAAAATAAATAAATAAATAAAAAGGCAAATCCGAAATTAAGTAATCAATCACATCGTTCTAAAAGTTTGCTATTTTTGTGGTCGTTAGGACCGACCATTTTGCAAACAACAATTTTTCACCACGAAAATTGCTTCAGTATTGAATGAATTGACACTGAGAGCAGTTCTGCTGCGGGACGAAAACAAGAACGATTACATCATCATCATCATCATCAAGATGCTAGTCGTTTGCATTCAATGTTCTCCGATGATGACGTGTTCACATGGATCTTTTGATTCATTACAAAACTTTACATTTTTCGCACCAGATTCGTAAACTGAACTCGTTCATTTGGTTTCATAGACTTTGCTGCTGATATTCAGATCCATCGTATGCCTATTGTTACGATCAGTGTTGAGAAAAACTTTGACTGAAACTGATCTCACATGGCAAAAAATCATTTGTTAAAACTCCACTAGCAAACATTTTCCTCGGTGATATTTAGGAAAAAAGTTCGCACATTGAATATATCTGATATGATTCTCGAACAGAAGATTTTTTTTGGGAATGAGTTCATAGTCGTATCATACCCTTTTCAGAATACATGATGAATGAATTCGACGATGAACTCCCAATCATATGCACATAACAAAATCATTACACAAGTGTATCAACAGTTGATATGTATAACAATTTGTGTTATTTTGAGATAATAACCAAATGAAAACAGTTGAAAGCCAAAACTTATGTTTTCAATATAATAAATAAATCAGTTATAATGTTTTATTTTCATTTGTAAGAGTCATAATAATTATTTAATTGACAAAATGAGTTGTTCCGTTACTTTATATCGAGATATAGTTATTAGAACTTCAAAAAAACTAAAAGAAAAAACCAGATCAATAAACAAATTATTCATTTGATAAAAAAAAACATTTAACAATTTATGGTTGGAACAATACTAAAAATTGGCTGTGATATAGTTTTCTAAAACTTATTTCTAATTTATACATTAATTAACAATATCAATCATAAAAATGACATTATTCAGGACTATTCGTTATTCTATCTAATTTATTACAACTATTGTTATAAATTTCTACTTTCGGACTCCTGTATTTATATCAAATTCAAAAATAATTGTGATACAAACGTTTCAAAATCTGTTACGATTTTGTTCCCGCTAGAGTCTTTTTTGTTATGATTTTTGTTATTTTTACTAGCTTTACAGCCAAAAATATTTCAAAATTTGTTACAACATATTTTTGAAATAAATTACTCCAGTTGTTATAATTCAATTATTACCATCTGATCGGGCTGTCGAAAAATTTTCGTTGGGCGTAGGGTGCTTGAAATGAAAAAAAAAAAAAATGCTAAATTTTACCTCTAGCAATTTGATGCTCTTTTGATAAGTTGATCAATAGTGGTATTAAAAATTAATTCAGCAATACCGTGATGGTGGAGTAATATCATCAATAAAATCAGCAAGTACTGTGCTTAGTAATAGTTATAATGATAATAAAAACAATCACAAAGTATGTTATGCAGCTGATAAAAAAATATTACCCAATTTAGTAGTCTGAATATCATAGCAGAAGTAACAGGAGCGCAAGCAATCGCTACGCCAATTCAAACGCTGCACCTGCTGTGTGTTCGAGACAAGCAAAATGCTGCGCTCCTGTTTCTTCAATAAATCAAATTCATGCTAAATAGCGTTTCATTGGATTTAATCTAAAGAGTGCATAAGTGCAAATCAACCAGCTGCAATTAGAACAGTTTTTCGCCGCTATAACCACTATTTAAAACGTGGAAGAATACTGTTGTTCATATTGACCACCCTACGTGCATCGGAAATATCGCAGTCATTATTTCTCGGTTGCGATGCAATTGAGAGTTTATTCAGTACAAATTTTTTAATTGATGAAAATAACATTAAATTTTGCACGAATCACTCGAACTAAAGCGTAATGAAAATTCAGCTTCAAAATATCATTGTAAACTCTTATCTCTGTCGATTATCTCTATAGCGATATTTCTGTGGGTGAAGATTCGTCATCACGTTTTGCTGACACAAAAAATCACTTTTTCAATATGGTGTCTCTTCCTTGGAAACCAATCGTCAGAAAGCGAAAAGCAAACCAGTTTCATTTTTTGTTTTGGAATACAAGTGACACACAGTGGAAAAAACATGGTATTAAGAAAAAGTCGACCAAAGTTTTTATTCGTGACTAATCGTTCCTGGGCGCGCATCATCTCCCTTTTTTATATAAACTTTTCGTGTTCCTTCGCGACTAATTTTATATCATTTCTAAGAGTATTTTCTAGCAATTTATGGACAATTTTATTTTCTTGATATTTTGAAAATTGTTTGGAAGAACCTGGCCTTAATTGGCAAACGGATAAAGGCTGGTGACGGATTCGAGTCCCATCGCTGCGGTAGCTTTTTCGCGGGTTTCATTACATAGTTGTATTCGCATGTCATTTTTCCTATCTCTTTTTCTCGTTAGATACTAATCAAATTTATTGGCTTTTGTTGTTCATTCACTATTTTTAGTCAAAATGCGTACTGCAAAAAGTACTGTTTTTTGTAAAAATAGTATACGAGCGTTACTCATGGATGAAGGTTTTTTTCTCTTAGATTGATAATCAAAGCATTTACATTCTTTTTGTTAAATTTGGCCTTTCTGTTTCAACAGACTTCGTAACGGATACTTATCGTACACTACGATCCTACTGACACTAAAAATCCTTCCAGGTCGGGACTCGAACATACGACGACTGGCTTGTGAGACCAGCACCGTATGGAATAATGAATAATATTTATACAATGGCTTTTTCTACGACAAGGCTCCAACATAACAATCAGAGCTTAAAATTGTCACACATTCTCAATGAAAGAATCCTTTCCAACAGCCTCATTTTCAATATTTTACTGTCTCATTCGTAAATGACCGACACCAGAACAAACGAAGAGAGACGAAGCATTTTCGTTTCTCATTGAAAAAATGAGAGAGAATAATTGCCAACGTCACTCTTTCTTCTATGACAAGACGAAACCAAACTAACGTCTTCAGGGAGCATCAGCAGAATCTCAATTCTTATTCTTTCATCGATGTATTGAAAATCGGTGACGCTTGGCTATAAATAGTGACTAAAATATGACAAATCGAAGTAATTACATCCCAGAACCTCTTTGGAAAACAAAACTACTACAAATTCGAGCACCAACAGGTAAAAGTCATTGTGAAACCATTTTCTGTCATTCTCGATTCTCAAAGTTTCGGTTGAATACCGACACTGCGTACTATGGTATTTTCACTGAAAACAGCAAATGACTGAAAGGGCAAATGAAAGAAAGGACGCAATTTTGAAACTACTGGTCCGCCTATGTCATTGACTGGACATGGATTTCGTTCTCATAGTTTGCAAGCGAAGCTGAGAGTGACAGTAATGTCTCGTCGTCATTTTCGTCTATTTTGAGTCAATGAAAATGACTTTTATTAGCTCTGATAACAATAACTGCAATACAAACGTAATCATCCGTAACTGAATTGCCCTTTTCAGTACTACAAAATCTTAAGTGGTCCTTTTCAGGACCGACAGAGAACTTATTCAGAAAGTCAAAGTTCAGAGTCTCGATTACTATCAAGTCACTTAGTATTTATACACAACTCGAATGCAGTCCTACGTCAATCTCGCGGTTATGTCGATTATGTCTGTGTTGTAAAACATCAAACGATCTGCCACCAATTAAGCGTTAATTTGAATGAACACAATGTTCGAAGGAGATATAGAACCTTTCAATTAGTTCAAAAAACGTCAATGGATTTTATGATGGCATGAACGGTTTTGTTAAGTCGATCAATGCTCGCTCAAATTCCTATGTTAGAAATTCCTGTATTAGAAAAAAAAAACATGTCAAAAAGACTTTCATTCGACAATTTTAATAAATTTGAAGACCATCGCCATAATTTTGGTTACACTCAAATGACGTGCTGTAGTTATTTCACGATGATTCGGGAAATAATCGCACTCGACAGTCGTCTCTCTAGGAGTTAAACACCAAAATAAGAATAACTTTTTTGCTTTCTTTGAAGGTTTTTCTTCGGTACTAGAAGTTTGGAGAAACATTTAACATGTTGTCCTTCTAAAGCATCAACTCCACAACATCTAAAAAAAACCTTCTAATGAGTCGTCGTCTTTCCGTAAAGCAGATGAAGCATCAAAATTTTCTTCCATATCAAATCATGACCGGTAATCGAGGCTATCAAACCGTTGAGATGTTTGATCTGAGTTGAAATGGTATCAAGTTGCAGGATTAAATCAAATGTGTCAGATTTTTCGCGATGATTCTGACGCGTTGAAAATCAAGTTGTCAGAGAAAAAAAAATAGATTCAATTTACTCTCACGTCTAGTGACCATTTGTTAGCGAGATAACCATGGAAACAAGAAACAACAGTAGTTTTTCTCAGTGTACGTGAAAAATAAACAAACCCTACATCGCTTTCCCTCCTTCACCCTGCGGAGGAAAGAGGAAACGGGAAGGATATAATTCCGTTCTAATGTATGCGAAGGTATAAATAAGAAACTTGCTGCGTTCCCAACGCAACAGCAGCACTTGAGCTAGACAATCGTGAAACGGATGGAATAAAGGTTGCGCCATCGTTTGCCTAGCTTACTTTTGTTTCCCTCCCCCCCAACCCCAGGTCACTTTCCGCGCTACCTTTCAAGGAGGACCCCAACAAAAGCACGAAATTGAATGCCGACGAAAAAAATTACTCCCTTATTAATCAGAGCCGTCTTCGGTTTGTTCGTGGTTGCCTCCATTGTTGTGTTCGGTGAGTCCCAGGTTGAAGCTCCAAGGGGTGCACAACCACTTCCGGTGTGAACTGAGCCTGACTGGTGGTGGTGGTGGTGATGATGGAACAGAAAAAGCATAAGCCGCACTCGATTGACGCAATTCAAAAAAATTGGACAAAACTTTTCATCATCCGCCGCTGTTGGACTTGGGGATTTTTTTTGGGTCGAGTGCCTCCTCTTCGATTAGGCATATTTTAAATGCAGCCCCCCGAGTGGGCCAGTTGAAATGAGTACGAAAAATGGCCTCGTTGTGCTTCATAATAGATGTGATGGAGCAGAGCTGGCTGAGTTGTGAATCGACAAATTATTCATTCTGGCTGAGGACGTTCCCCTGGCGGGACGAGAAACAGTGGGATTCCCTTTAATCTAAACAAATGTGTTTTGTTTCGCGCGTGCTTCCGTGTGTTTATTTTTTCTATGCTAGTTTGATGTTTTCCTAGTGGTTCGGACAATTGGAGCAAGGCCTACTGTTCCTGTCGGAGGCATTCGAATTTCGGTGTCAGCGAGTGAGAATCCGAACACTTGTTCGTTCGCATAGTTTTACATATTCAATGAATTTCGATTAAAACATTTATGTATCAATCGTTTACCGAAGAGTTGCTTACTGGTCCGTACAATTGCTATGCCATTGAGCAGCTCAGGAGATGTTGTGATCCAAACCGCTTCTATTAAAGCCACAAAAATTCTCGCTTAAAATGCAAGTAAGAGTAATAACTCTAGTTCACCTTTTTTCTATGATTCGCCGGGTAAAGATATGTCACGTTGGATACGAAAATTCATCAAAACAATTCCAAATATTCAATACTTTTCCAGCAAAAAGATCAATGTGTTTATCCAGTAGGTACTAGCATCTAGCATCTTCAAACAAGCCCCATTGGCTAATCTCTCCGATAATGGGAAGCTGAAGCCGTCACCCAGTTGCTCTTGCGTCGTTCTTTTCCAGTTTTTTTTTCACCCGACGGGCACAGTGCTATCATCATCATCAGTTCATTTTTCCCTTCTGGTGGGGTACACATTTCGGGTACATCATTATTTTGGCCCGTTTTGACGATGACAAACCAAGCCCCGGCGCGGTTTTCTGGGTGGGATCAAAAAAAGGAAACAAGCCCACAGGCAGTGTTTATCTTTTGTTATCTGGAGCAGCGATGCGGTACAATGATATCAATTTGCATATTCTCCGATAGAAAAGAGGTCGAAGCAGAGGCAGCAGCAGCAGCAGCAGCAGCACAGGAACGTTCCTTCCATATCGTGGTGATGCTGCCTATTGTCGTGAAGTTATCCTTCGAGTGGATCAAACAGATACGACTCAACTATGCCGTGGGTGAAAAGCTAAACGGATAGGATATTCTATTAAGGGAAGTTTCGCAACAGGATGGATGGATTGTCGTGTCGGTTCGGTTGGTTTGGCCCAATCAGTCTCGTTACTTCGTCCCGGTGATGGAGCAGGAAAGGGAAGTCATTGATCAGGAATATTTTCGAAATTGAACAAGGGTTGTGGTGTTTATCGAAAAGTCAATATGGAAGAATTTCAATTCCGGATAAGATGATGATTACATTTGTCAGTGGTAAACAGAACAAATTAATTTGATCCTTGGAGACACCCTTGAGGGATGCCAGACAAAGGCTTTAGAAAGTTTCAATGTGCAAGGAGAACCTTCAGAACTAAGCGATTGCCACGAATGACATCATAGTTATATTAGATTTTTTTAATTTTGATTTTCATTTTCATGTTTCGTCTTTCATTTACCAGTGCGTTAGCAGTTCATATGAGCAGTACTGCCAATGCGACTAAGCAGTTAAGCTCGAACGAAAATACAAACATTACATAAATTTTTTTATATTGCTCCAAAGTGCCATTTTCAAACTGATGCCTCCCGCTTCTATTCACATTGGAAATAATTAAGACTAAGAAAAAAGTTTGTAAGCAAATATTCTTACTATATTTTAATTTGTGTGTAGTTCTGGGCAGCCGGCTACCGAAAATTCTTTAGGGTTTTATCGAGCGATGTATTGATTTGAACTTCTGCTGTGATAACGTCTTTACCTTGTTATTCAAACAGTCTCATTGTAGTCGAAATCGCTTAAGAAAAAAAAAAAGAATTCCATTTAATTCCACCGAAAAATCTTTACTATTTCGCCCCATATATTACGAGATAGTAACAGACGCAGATACTAGTATTTCGGTGTGCTATTTGCCACCTTCATCAGTGTATCAGTTCTTATGTTAGTTTGTTGGAAGAGAAGTGCTGTGCTGTCTCTTTTGTACTAGATCAGGTAAATCATCTACTCTTTTATAAGTCATTTTGCTAGGTTACTTATAGGTTAAAACTTGAAGTACCTATATTTCCTATGTTTGTTCGTTATTCGTATTTGAGTCGTAGCTTGAGAAGCAAGGAGAATATTTTCCCTTGGTAAACAATTTAAGTTATTGATCCAGTCACTTGGAAATTTTGTAGATGAGAGCTCCAACTGAAGAAATAATTTCCCTCATTTCATTTTTTTAATATAATAAAATTAAATGCAATTTATTTATGTCTACTAACGGCTCAAAAAATATTTTTGTTGGTATCGCTTCAGCCATCTCCGAGAAAATTGAAAGAGAGAATGTAAACGACGTTTTGACGATTAAATCAGTAATACCTTTATATCTCTGGAACTAGAACTTGATTCATAGTTTAAAGGAAAATTTTCGAAAGAATCGAAGTTTGTAGAAATTAGTACAGCCGTCTTTAATAAAATGGAGTTAAGATAAAAAATGCGTTTTGTCGGTTACGTCACTTATACCATTACATTTCCGGAAACGAAGGTGACAGTCGTTGATTTTTCAAACTTGATGCATAGCTCAAAAATAACTTCTAAACAAGCATAAGTTTGGTCAAATCGATTCAGCTATCTTCGCGAAAATTGAGCGGCGGGACAAGTGTTATTTGGCGTTTACGTCACTTCTACGATTACCTACACACTTAAAAAATGTTACATCTTTATAGATGCACAAAAAACGAGCGTCGCGATTTACTCACATTCACAATACAAAGCACTTAAAGATAAGTCATATCATTAACTTCACAGTTGTTTTAGCTGAAACTCACATCGATACAGACGCAAAATTTATGTTTACATGTTAGTAGATGTAATATTGTGTCATCACCGAAGAAATTACGGCATACTTGAATTTACGTCAAGCGTAAATTTCATTTTTTCTAAGAGTGTATCAAATCGGAAATATCAGCCATATGATCTTCGACTTTGATTCACAGCCCAACAGTAACTTTCTGATATTTAACGCAGAGGTGGAAATGAGCCTATTTTGCGCACGAGAATGTGAATCAAAAAATCGAACACCGCGAATTAAAAAATTGGGTAACAAAACTAAAAATGAGATTATTTTTTTTTCAATTGTGCGCATTGTACACACTTAAAAAAAAACCCTGTGATTTTACATCTTATTGAATGCACATAAATGGAGCGTCGCAGTTCACGCAAATTTACGTCGAAGAACATTTAATATTGTGTCTAAGATTCCATGACATGAAATTCATTGGAATAAAAAAAAAGAATATTGATAGCAACCGCCGCGACTTGAACCGAGAATCATTGAATCGCAAGTACGTCTTTTAATCGACTGAGCCACAGAAGCATACATCTGCTTGGTTGGTAAAAGGTACAATTAAATTCATACAGTCGCACCTGCTAGCAGAATGCAAGTTACAGTCGAAACCAGTCAAATTCAAGCTATTCTAACATTAAGTCATTACAAATAAAATTTGCCGTCATTTGACAAATTAGGTCTTTATGAATTACATCGTATGAGAAATTAAGTCACCTGTAAAATTCAAATTTTTTTAGAGTGTATATTATACAGAGTAGCAGCAGACCTTATGCGCTCTTTTTATTGCGCTGAGACAAATTTGTTCTCATTCTGAGAAGACAACCATGCGCAGGCGAAGAGCTTTAGCTGCTCTCACAAAAACTCGTTCGCGCATTTATGTACCGCGGCAGAAATGAATATAGAACGCTTCGTTCGCTCTTGGCGCATTTAGCCAAGAGCGAGGTACGAGTGGTCCAGTTTAATAACATTTATACAATTTTGTAAGAATATTAAACCCTACATTTTTGGCAGTGTTTTCTGAGACTTGTCTAATTACTTTCCTTGGCGAACGGCACAATTGTTAATTGTTAGGTTTTCAAAAGCGGGTAAAAGTATCTGTGACTATTCAATCATTCTAAAGCTTTTCTATCTACTTCTTGAAAATCCTTGTGCGATCTTGCTCAACATCACCTTGAGATTTATTTAAAGTTGTTTGCGTGGTCATACATAAAAACATGTAGGTTAAATAGTGGGTTGCAAGCTCGTACGTTTCATGAATACAGCAAACAATTTTGAATCTGTTAGATAAAATACATAACATACAAAATGTGGAATGAATCCCGCAGCCGAGGAAAACACGTATAAAGTTTCCTTGCAAAAATCAACACATTTGCTCTGAAAGCACCGGCTAAGATTTGATCCGGTTATTCCAGTCAAATTTTTGTTTACCGGTTGTTGCACTAAAAATGACTTTTAACGAATCTGCTATGTTTCAAGCAGTACCACACACAGGGATTTTTTGATAAAAAGCTTTAGAAATAAACGTTTCATTCATATCTGTTCATGTTAACTTGAATATGTGTATTAGGCCGCAGACAACTTTTTTGTTGTTGTCGCTCATTTGAATCACGACATTTAAAATTATAGTGGTCTATACCTCCAAAATGGAACTAGTATTCGAACGATTTTCACGAACTTAGATTCAAAATTTGAATGGTGCGTTTGAATTGGTGCAGCCAAATCCTGCACTCCTGTTACTTCTGTGTATGATATTCAAGCTAAATAGGGTAATATTAATCAGCTGCACAGCACGTACAAAGGTTGGACATGTTTTTCTTATTATTATAATTATTATTCTTCGCAGCATGTATTAGCTGTTTTTATTGATGATATTACTACGGTATTGCTGAATAAATTCTGGTGTTCTCAAGTGTCTGGAACTCTTTCGAATATCGGTAACAAGAAATGCACTCTCATGTCTATTGTTTAATATTGCTTAGGAAAGTGTGATTCGAAGAGCGAGTATTGATAAAAGTGGTACGATATTTTGAAAGTCTGTACAGCCTCTTTGTTTCGCTGACGATGCTGATATTGTGACACGTAGCTTTGAGATGATGATGGAAACATACATCGGACTGACAGCCCAACCTAAGCGGATCGGATCGGATATAAATGCGTCAAAAACAAATCACGTACATCAAAAATATGCGCTAGGCATATCATTAGAACATCGGAAAACAACCCAGTGAAAGTGGTTCTTGAATTTGATCCAATTGGAACAAAAGCGATGCTTCGGAGCGAAGTAAAACACGATTGTCAATACTGGTTTATGAAATTATTTAGTAGCCCCTAAAGGACTATGCACAGCACCCTTTTTCATGACGTTTCGATTTTAGCAAGGATCGTTTTTAGCAACATAGTCGTTCGAACATGACATATGTATTAGAAAGATGGCAGTGTTTTCAAATTCAAAACAATTTCATATTTATATGGATTTATACTGCTTGCAGGCGCGTACACAGGGGGGGGTTTTAGGGGTTCAAACCCCCCCCCCCCCGAAACAAAAAATTATAACCCATGGGAAACATTGTGATATAAATTGTACATGTGTTGATTTATCACCATGTTCTAAAACCCCCCCCCGAAAATTTTCTCTGGCTACGCGCCTGACTGCTTGCAATAACAATTGCTGGAATAACACAACTTCCTACACCCTTATACAATTCGAAAAAGTTCGTCGAGATAAGCAAATTTGTGTTTGAAGAATAATTACATTAATTTTTCTCGAAGATGGCTTAAATGATTTCTACAAACTTAGACAAATATGAACATTCCTATGCTCCCATAAAAGGTTTCTGAATTTCACTTGGATCGGACTTGTGGTTCCGGGGTTCCAGAATTATATATGTAATGAAATTAAAATAATGTAACTAGTTTTGTTCGTAGATGGCTGAACCGATTTCGTCCATCTAACATTCAAATGAAAGGTCTTAAGGTTCCTTAAAAACTGCTTGTTTTTTAATCAGATCCGACTTCCAATTCAGGAGATACAGGGTAATTAGTGCAAAAATTTAACATAAATTTATCGGGTTTATCGGGTTCACAGATTTTGAGAGTCGACGACCAAATAAACTTTTTTCAGTTTTTCCGGTATTCGCTTTTCGATCCCTGAAGGTATCCAAATTTTTTTTTTGTGAAACGCGTTACGAATTCTCTAAGATGGCTACACTGATTTTCAAAAAAAAATCGAATGGTTAACAATCCATTAGGCGAATTCAATTGACTTCGGCTACACCGATTTCCTGATTCCGTGTCGGAAAGTATCGGGAATAGAGAAGCTAAAAGAAGGCCAAAAACGAATGAATTTTATCCGATTCCGACTTTCAATTTTGAAATTACAGGGTGATGAGTTTTCAAAATTCAAACCGTCATAGAAGATGACTATACCAAAACATGTTCAAAGTTGGGCCCAAAACTATATCAATCTATTCGTTATACTAATTTTTGGACATACGAACTATTTTGGGTTATGCTGGTCTCTGAATACCGTTTCTGAAAGTACCATAAATAATGGCAAAAACTTTAAAGAGAAACTCACTTTTACATCGCATGGAAAGCTGAATCGATTGTCACACTGAAAAGATTAGATTAAAAGGAATAATTTTAAGGTTTCATACAATTTCTATCTTCGATTCGTCTTGCAGTTATAAAATTACAAGGTAATGAGTGATTGAAATTTCAAACTGTCATTTAAAACGAAGGTCATTAAAATAAGAGGCATCTTAGAGCTTAAGCAGTATGCCTTAAAACCTATATTATTATTTAAAAAAAATGAATATTCATGCAAAAAAAACACATGCCGATACTATCTCACTGCTAGATGGATTAAGCACGCTTTTTTGCACATTTTTTTTATAATCTCTGTGGATTATTGTCATATCTCTATGGCAAACCTTTCATATTATCTTTAAAGCTACTGGGAAATTTCATCCGGATCCGACTTCTTGTTCCGCAGTTACAGGGCGATGAGTGTCAAAGTTTTCAAATCGCCATATAGAATGACAATATGTACCACACCGAAAGAAGGAGAAAACACAAAACAAACGATGCGTGCTTTGTACTAATTCGTACACGCTCTAAAGAAAACGAAACGGTTACGGATGTCTGCTACTAGTGTGTGATATTGGTAAAAGACGGTGCTGCGGTTGATGAAAATTATAACTATTGTATGATCAGTGCGACCGAAAGAATACATAAACGAATGTCAATGAATACAAATTTATTTGAAAAAATATGAAATTTTCACATCCGGCAGTGCAGTAATACCGTGCCGGTGGTGTAATATTTTTGATGTTATGAGTAATATAAGAAAAGCATCAATACACCACTAGGTGGATAGAAACATTTACATTCCACAAAAGGAATGTAATGCCAAGACTTTGCTTTGCTTAGAGGCAGAACTCGATCCATCACTTTCTACAAACCTTCTTCAATCCATGAAACTGAAACCAGAAGATGATTCTCGATGTGGCTGGGTGGCCAAGAAAGTTTTGATATTATCGGTTACAAGTTTGACTACATCACATGAAATCCAATAAAGCTGCCGCTTGTTTGGCAGCCTTTTTGAGCCGATTTTATTTCTATCTCATGTTTCGTTACGTAACCAGAGAACTGGAGCAGAAAAAATGGCGCGGCCATAGAAATCGACTTACCTTCACAAAAATAACATTCACTTCATTTTAATCGCGACAACATATATGTTTTTATGCACTAATCGCATCTAAATTAAATTATCTAGACATTGTCAGGATAGATTTTTGACCATGCTTTTGAAGGCGAGATTCAATGAACAAGTTGAAAAACTTTCCTTCAGAAAAAGACTTTCCCGACTGCCAAAGTCAATGAATCATTCTGAAATTTTCACAGAATAATCTCAACTAATTTTCTAAGAGATTATCAGTTGGGTTTTTTTTAAATTCGGCACCCTCTGAAACACCCTAAAACACACTGGTCTCAGACCTTAAATCGACAAACAACAAAATGTTATCGCCCTCCTAAAATGATTTTTTTTGGTCATGAAACAAAATAAAGTTCTACTTGATGAATAATCTTTCTGATCTTGCTAAATACGATTGAAGAAACTATCCTGAACCAATTTTAATAGCCAGTTTATTCTCGATTGATCATTCCTTGATGTACACAGACTCTCTATTTATTTGCTTCGGTTAACTCCTCCATCAGTAGACATTAGAGAAGCTATACATCGTGCGGAAACAGTAATTGTCCGGCTTGATCTTGTTGTTGTTGTTGTCGTCATTTCGAAAGCTTTCTCACTTCACCTTTGTCCGCCCGCTGCCATGTCCCCATCACGTGCCGGTAGCACAAAATTGGCAGCTTTCTTTTGACATATGTCTGTTTCACTTTTTCTCACCCCCCTCACCGGGTTATGTTGGCTGATGTGTATCTTGTCGGATTGTTTACCTTCGGAAAATTGGGTATTTCGCTTCACTTGTCAGCCATGGAAAACTCGGGATTTGTTTTCTTTTGATTGTTGTGTGTTTTTCCAAGTATGTATGTGTGTGTGTTTGTGAGGGACTTCATCCATCATCGTCAGCAGAAACACTTCCTTGGGGAAAAAGGTAGGCTAAAGTGGTTACGTGTACGAAGTAAAGTGACGGAGCAGAATCCGTCGCCGCCTACTACTACTCCTTCTTCACTCGTATGCCACCAAACGAAGGGAGAAAAAGGTTGCGCTTTCTCATCTCATGAGGCCTTTACCCGTTCTACTCGTTCTCCTCTTCCTCAAGCGTGGGTGTTCTTTTCAATTCCAGCCGTCAAAAACATTCATCATAATAGATTTCCTGCTTCTTTGCTTTCGCACAGTTCTGGGAAGCCTTTTTTTCTACTCGGCCCATCGAGAAGAGGAGTAACAACACAGGAACGAACCGAACGCAGACTCTGTAGACACTGTAGCACTTTCAAGAAAATATTCTTCGTTCATATTCATGTAAGATAGAGGGCGTCGAGGAGGGGAGGGAAGGGGAATCCGTAATAATTCCAGCTGATGCTGAACCATGTGGAAAATGACTCTTCCAGATCAGCGTGTCCTCCGATGGGGACCTTTCGGGACCGGTTTGCTTCGGCTTTCAACAGAAGGCTATAAATTGCAGACGTCTTTCCTGCGTCGCCACGGACGCAAAATCAGAAGCCAAATTGTTGTTGTTTACTTGCGGTTATTTCTGCTGTTGTCACCGCCTGGAAAATCTTGTTTCGCTAACTTTTCCGATTCAATTTCTGAGCTGAGCGCGTTTGAGGTTTCTGCTCGAAACTCGAATTGGATTAGAAGCTTATTAAGTTAGTGTCGAAGCGAGGTTAGACCATGATTATCCTTCGGCTAGGGTTCAATTTTTTTTCCTTTCGGTTTCATTCGGTCTAAATTTGCTGAAATTGTGTTGATCATTTTCATTCTAAAGGGGCGAATATAACCTACAGCATCAGTTGTTCTTTGATCGTTCGGAGCTCATTTTCAATTGGTTTTTAAAGTCTCTTGTCAATATTGAAATCAGCGAAACATACGTTAGAAGTTCATGAAAGATCAATATTCCATTCAACGTCAATCTATTCAAAAAAAGAGTTCCACTCGGGGCAAAGTTTTTTTTTTGCGGGGCAAAGTTTCCCCATACAGTGTAGGGTAGTTTGCCCAATTTTTGATAGGAACTGCAATGACGGGGAAAAAATGAGACAAACTCCACCCTAACGAACGTTTTGCCGGAGCCGCCAAACTTTCGCTCGCTTGTCATTCAACCTACTTGAAGGAATTGTCAGCGTTGATACCTGGGCTCTTGGTCTGTTTGTCTACTTCAACTTTGACGGAACAAAAAAAGACGAGAACCTTCCAAATTTGCAAACGACCAACGACGACATCGACGACGACGACGACGACGACGACGATGATGATGGAGATAAAGTCTTGAATGGGGAAAAGTTTAGACTTTCCCCATCGAATTCTGGAGTACGGTAAGGACGTCGTTCGGTTCCGATAGCCGTGAAGTATCGTCGAAGTTGTCATGATGGAAACGAAACGTGCGTAGTGCGGGCATACGACGAGACCTTTTCCTATCGCAAGCGTCGTCGTCGATGTGTGTCACGTGGGGTCCCACACGGGGCGTGAGCACATTCCCGTGCAATATTGGCTGCTGGAATGTCGGGGTTCGCATAATCGGATGGTGCATGAGAAACCAGGGAAAGGGGAACGGTGGGTGGGGTAACTCGATTCCTCGTTGCTGCGCGCCACGTCTGGATCTGGGGATCTGAAGAATGAATGATGTTTGCTTGTTTGATTACTGTTCGGTCGGGCAATGGCTTTACGTGTACCATGGCCGCGGGGGCTGGGGGGCTGAACTCTTTTTCAACGTGAGTAGGTACTATGAAAGTATGACGAAATTGAATTCCCCTTCACAAGAGCGGAGTTGTTGCAGTTTTGTTGTGTGTTAGAATCGAACTGGCTCGGTATTCAGTTTCAACAAAGGACAGGATCTGGTCGATGCGTATGTTTTACTCACTGAGAATAGGATAATGTTTCACGTTGTTTACCTGGAACGGAAGAGAAAGAGGAATACGTTAGTATAGGAATCAAATGCCAGATATGGAAAATTTTAGTATATTTCAAATGGTATGTATTGTTATTTAGAGAGATACGAGGAAAATTTCTTTAAACAAATTCCTAAACACTGAACATATTGTGATTGAGAAAAATTCAAATTCTCCGGACGAATTTCGCACCAAAGCGTATTCGGAGTTGGCATCGCTTTCTCAAATTTGAATGAAACTCTCTGGACGTGAAGACTTTGTCACAAAAAGTCAGTTTACACCCAAATTCATGAATAAAAGACATTCGAATCCTACATTAAAAAAAACGATTCCCAAAATTTGAGATCGATTTGAAAAAAAAAAATTTTAATTTTGAAGAAATCTTGTCCGAAATTACACTAAACTGGAGGTCATAATCGTCCAAGAATCCAATGGAACTCAATTTGTGAGGAGATTTCACAGCATACTCTATCCCTAGTGGCCCGGAATTTTCGAAAAGTACTGATAAGGAAAAAGTCTTAGTTAGAAAATAATTTTTGAAACAGGGTCATTTCGTCGAAAGCCGTTTTGCCGAAAACCGTTTCGTCAAAGGGTCATTTCGCCGAATTCTTCAATAGTCTTCATATCGTGATTGGAATTAATTTGAAATAAAAGTACGTGAAAATGATAATGTTTACTTGATGCGGGTGCGACCAATTAATCTTGTTTCAAATAAAGAGATGGCTTTTGGTCTGTTTTTTTTGGAAGATAGTTTTATTCAGGCCTATATGCGTACAAGCCTTACGTGGGCGATTGAGCCGATTTTTCAAATAAAAGATTTTTTTTTGTATTGGATCTCGTTGTCATTCTTTTTCTAGGGGGAGAGCAGCTTCCATTTTCCTCCTGCGAGGATTGTGGGGCACTTTGTTCGTGGCTCGTCTCGTCATCCATTGCCTCATCGGTGGTATTGTTCGCAGGCTTGAGTGCGTTGCTAGTTGCTGTAGATGCGCCTTGTTGTACATTGGTTGCAGTTGCTGGTTGGTTGGAGGTTAAGTTGTTAAGGGGCGGGTAGGGTCTAACACTTTTGAAAAATCATTTATTATTTTCTTTAAATTTTCAAGCCTATTGGAACGAGACTCTGGAAGTTATAGACCTTTATCTATGGCTATCTCATTCTGTGCAGAAGCAAAAGCTCGGCGCACATGCCCAAGATTTCTTCTTCGATTAACCTCAAAACTAGACAAAACATGCTTGAAATGTTTCAAGCATGATTTTTTGAAAATGTTAGACCCTACGGGCTCCCTGGAGTAATTAATTGTTTCCATTGGTTTTATAGACAAAATACTTTAAACACGTTTTCCTCGAAAGCAGGTTTTGAAAGTCCGTGTTTATCGTCATTCAAAAACTACTGCCCCAATTTTGTTCAAATTTTACACATACTTTTTGCATATAAAAACCATACCCCAACGTATTCCTTTTGGTTGTTTTTGGCATTAAAAATGCCTTACTCTTCACTATACGGGGCCGGGGGTCAATTTAAAGTTTCAAAAATAGCCGCGTAACATTTTTGCGTCATAGTTTTGAACGTTAATAACTCAGTCATTTGTTGATGGATTGACATAATTTAACAACCAATCGATTAGGAAACTTTTAACTTAAACATGTATGACAACGTTGTTTCAGTATTTCAATAGCATACTATTTAAAATAATTGTTAGAATTGACATATGTTTTCATCCACCAATCCCAGCTGACCAAATCGACGTCATTTTCATGTTCGGTATAGGAGGCTTCGCGTCATGCATAAAAATTTAAAACCTAAAATTTAAAAAAATGCAAAACTAACCGCGTAACCTTTTTCTGTCATAATTTAGAACGCTTATAATTCAGTCATTTGTTGATGAATTTATATAATTTAACTACCAATCGATTCGCAAACATTTAACTTAAACTTATGCGGTTGAAATACTCAATTGACATTGTATTTCAATTGCATACCATTGAAAAATTGGATTGCGTTGACCTATGTTTTCACGAGCCAATGACAGTCTCAGTGAATGATGTTAAACTCTCGTCCGATTTGCACAGTATGAACTATAGCACAAAAGGGAATCTATAAAGATATGCCCGAACACATTTCTGCTTTAGTTTACCCATGGCTCATCTTGATTCTCCGGCAACGAGCAGGCCAGCTTAGAACTATCGGCGATAGATTTTTCGAACATAATTTGAAGCGCTTGTATCTCGGCGATTTGTTGATGGATTTTTCTCATTTAACTTGATTTGAAAAAGTTTAAAAATGTTTTAATTTGTCAACGGGTAGTGTGCATACAGAAATCTCCATTTACATACGAACAATGTGGTGGCGCGCAAATAGATTCAGTATAAAGTTGAGTTATGATGATAAACATAGGTACTTGTTTTTCATTAAATATTCCTAAACACAATGAACTATCTCTCAGCATAATTCCATAAACCCTATTATTGAACTAAACAATAATCGTGTAACCTAATTGCATGGTTAGAAATTGTTTTAGAATCTTATAGAAGAGATCCAGACTTAGTGCAAACAATGCAATGCAATGCAAATCATTATGCATCGATTTGAACAAGCTGTTATCCCACCATGAAACGCTTCAAAAGATTTATAACTTAGTACAAATAAGTTGCACAGACTCACATATATAAAATTATCAGATGCAATGAAATGTAGTATTAAAGATAAACTCAAGATAAGCTGATCTGCGATTTTACTTGTATCATTTGAATCCTCACTAAACTCGGGTCACCGCCAGTTTCAGTTAAATTATCATTTACATCAAAACAACAAGTGTCTTATCATAAAATATATAAAATCTTCTCTAATCGCTGTTTATAAAATGAATAACTTTATACGTTCTCTGTATTGAAAATTATTCCGATATAAAATCGTTTCTTTTGTCCAGATTTATATCTTGAGGTTGTTCGTATCCAAAATTGGTCTTTTAAGTAACTTTTTTAAAATGAAAAATTAGAGTAAGTTTGTAATTTGTCGCTGTTTAGTGCATCCACCATCATCTTTATTTATGTATTCATTATTGATACCTTATAATTATTTAATTTTTAATGTAATCGTGCTCGGTCGTGTCTTTCATACAACCCTTTAATTTTTTACTTTGGGGAAGTTCCACTGCTTACAAAAGGCTACTTTTCACTTTGAACAACCACCAAAAATAAAAAAAAAATAAAAAATCAAACGTTGAGGTCTAGAAAACTTCTTCTCTAACTGTGCTGCTTTGATTTGTTCACTTCTGATTAGTCTGAGCTGAGATACAGTGGACCCCGCAAATCATGATTTTTAAGAAGCGTCCTCAAAAATACCTCTTCACTGATTTATTTATCAATATTTTTTCACGAAAAAAATACAAAATGTTGTTGGAATGATGCTTTTTTATACAAAATATTTGAATTTATTATGTTGAACGATAGTTCTGAAAAAAATTCGCAAACATAATTTTTTTTTATTCTTTTCAGGTAAAACTATAATAGAGAATTAAGAAAAAAGAGTTCAAACACTTTTGTCGATCATGTTTTTGACTTTCACTCCGAAAAATGCTATACTTCAATAAAAGGTAGTAACAAACATTTTTTCGAATTTCGCATACCTCAGCTCCAAAATTCGTATCGATTTATCTTTAGTTCTTGCTGTACTTTATACTATGTTGATCTGATGATTTCTTACGTAGTTCTAAATAAAAAAACTTTGTTAATGTTACATTGAAAAATGGTGGCACTGATGATATCATCATGGCCAAAAGCAAACTGAAGTAATATCGAATCATTTTCACAATTTTTGGATCCAAAATCAGTAAAATCGTAGTGAGTTGGTTAGGTCATCAATTAATAAGATCTACAAATTGCAGATATCGCATTTTGCCCGTTGTCATCTATATCATTGCATGAACATTTTTACATTCATGTATCAGACAAAAACGATTTATCGCACCTTCGATTTGAAAAGTTCAATCTGTCCATATCTGATAAGTTTATGATAGTCTCATTTCCTAGTATTTTGATTGCTTTCAATCCGGAACCATGAGCAGCGATTCGAAATTTGCAATGTAGAGTTTAAAGCAAAAAACCCGAATTATGAGACTTTCCATTTGAATCATTTTTCTGTGAGTCAATCTAGGTAGATATCAAACAATCAAACTGAAATATCGCAAACTAATGTGACTAATAGGCAATTGGTTGATCATCAATCATTAAAACTTGCTATTCGAATCGATGTTATGTTATATACACTTCTTCTGATTTTTCACTGTCTTTCAAACGAATTTTTATTCTAATCAAAATTTACGAAAATCGATTCAGCCATCTCCGAGAAAATTAAGTGGACATTTTTATTTGAAATGTCGGGGAAAAAAATTTAAACGCTCGTTCGCTTCGACAACAAGTCAAATCAACGACCTTAAATTTACAGAACATACCTGAAAATCAAAAAACCGTTACAATTGCCACGCCTAATTTTTCTAAGGCCCTTTCTTCGAATTTAAAACAAAAAACAGGTACGCCTTCCAATTCGTCTTCTAACGAAAACAATTTATTGACAGGTAGATCGACCTCGTCATCATCTTCTTCTAATGTCAGTTATGCTAGTATAGCAGGTAGAAATCTACCACCTATTTCTTCTAATGTAAATAATCAAAACACAGGACCGCCTTGCAGTTCATCTTCTAACGAAAACAATTTATTAATAGGTAGATCGGCCATATCATCTTCTTATAATGGCAGTCTACCTACAAATATTCCTTCAATGCCATTCGCTTCTTTAAATGAACTTGATTTAGGCGATATAACTGAAAATAAAATGATCTACCTACAAGATCAACTTTTTCAAATGATCATCCGAATGAATTCGATTTCATCTCTTTTTGAAGCATTTCAAATCGGATGGCAATTTGCAAATAATATTATAATGAATTTAAAATTTAACAGTGATGTTAAATAATTGTTTGAATATTTTAAATTGGAATGCTCGATCTTTGAAATCGAGTGAAGATGAATATTATAATTTTCTCAAAGTTGACAAAATTCATAATGCCATTGTGACAGAAACTTTTTTAAACCAAATGTCAAATTTGGTTTAAAAAAACGCACTTTCCAGGTTCGCTATCAGAATTATAAATCTGAATTGCTACCCGTACGAGCAGGTATTCCTCGAGGTTCAAGCGTAGCTCCAATCTTGTATAATGTTTTCACATCTGATCTTGCAAATCTATAAAACTATTTTAAATTACCAAACAAAGGTCAACAGCTTTCACGCGCGGTTTGATTGTTTATTATTTCTGCTTTATTATTTCAATTATTTATTAAAATTATTAATTTGTTATATTGGTTGATCTGGGCAGCCGGCACCCGAAAATATTAATTTATCAAACAAACAAGTATTTCTTTTACTATTTAATCAATATACTGATATATGTTATCTCTGTTAATAATTTTGTAATATTAATGGATTTGCGCATTAGTTGATTTTTATCAATCAATTTATAATCATAATCATGAAAGACAAGCAATAGCATGGAAGAAGAAATAAACCAATCAGTAATCAGAAGTGAAACGTTGAAAATATCTGAGAACTGAAAGGAAAAAGACTCTCCTGCAATTGTCGCCTTTTACGACATGGAAGCAGGAACTTTGCTTCCGCCGTTTTTTTTCCAAAATTGAAAGCTTTATTGCGGAAAAGTGCTTACAGATGTATTATTCAAAGTATTGTCCGTCGCTAGCGACAACTTTGTCCCATATTTCCGGCAATTTTCGGATCCCGGCTCGAAAAAAGTAGTCCTCTTTTGACGCTATTCATGAAGCAATCCATTTTTCCAACTCTTCGAAGGATTGAAAATGTTGATCTGCTAGGCCGTGTGCCATCGAACGGAATAGGTGGAAGACAGAAGAGGCGACATTTGGGGAATACGGCGGGTGGGGCAAGACTTCCCGTTTCAGCGTTTCCAGGTACTTTTTGACCACTTTTGCGACGTGAGGCCGAGCATTGTCGTGTTGGAGGATGACTTTGTCATGTCCCTCTTGATATTGTGGCCGCTTTTCTTTTATCGCGCGACTAAGACGCATCAGTTGCGTTCAGTAGCGATCTCCTGTGATGGTTTAACCCGGTTTTAAGAGCTCGTAGTAAATCACACCGAGCTGATCCCACTAAATACAAATCATAACCTTGGCGCCGTGAATATTCGGTTTTGCATCCGACGAAGTAGCGTGCCCGGGCTTTCCCCATGATTTTCTGCGTTTAGGATTATCGTATCGAAACCACTTTTCATCACCGGTTACGATTCGATGTAAAAACCCCTTTCGATTTTGTCTTTGAAGCAGTTGCTCACATACAAATAGACGGCGCTCGATGTCCCTCGGTTTCAACTCGTACGGCACCCAGTTTCCTTCTTTCCGAATCATGCCCAGGGCCTTGAGATGTGGCTTGCTGACTCACTCCCAACGATTCAGCAAGCGCGATGACAATTCGTACACACTCACTTTAAAGGCATCATCATCTATGTATTTTGACCAGCCTCAAACGGTACAGCCACCTATCGGAAAACGGCGGAAGCAAAGTTGTACACCTGATAAAGTTTGAGAAAATTTAACTTTTGAGTTATTTATGATTATCTTACACTGTTGAGAAATTAATCATAAATTGCTGACCATATTTCTGATGGTATGGAGAGAGATTTATGTAGATTCGATAAGATATATTGACGATTAAGTTCTACCAATTCTTCCACAGACGAATTTCGAAAAAGAAGCCCCGTAGAAAAGTAAGACGTGTTCACGTCAAAAGAAAAAAAAATCCGTGTTTATACAAACCCAACTAGTAATGAAATAAACGAGCAATAAATGATCTCCCATTTTCAATCAAACCCCCCCATGCTTCCATTGTGTCGACCCAGATTGCGTTTCGAAAGACCATTAGGTAACATTTTAATTAATCTCGTTGTGTGCCACTAAGGAAAGCCGTTTTCTTGACCCCGCCCTTACAACCTCAAACGAACAAGCAAACGAACGAACGAATGGCGAAGCGAAACCGTTCACAATCCATTAAAACCGGGATGAAGTCCTTCTCCGGTTCGGTCCGGGAATGCGTCCATCATCCATCACCATTAACCCCCTCTGACATTCCGGTTCAGAATCTTGGCACCTGCCGGCACCAGGTTGGTCGATTCTGCACGCATTTTTCATAGTCCCTGCCTCGAAACAAAGTTGTGGCCTGTCCACAGTATCGTAGGTGAAGCGTGATTTCCCGCACTTTGATCTTTCGTTTTGTAATAGAATTTTGATTTCGGGGGGGGGGGGGGGGCGGCGAACATTGCATGACACCAACAAACCAGGGTAATAATGCTCCATTCTTGTTCTTTTCTCACCAGGTTCAATTATATTTTAAGGCACAATAAATTTCCCAAGAATTGGGTTAGTTTTCTTATGGATCGCTTTAATAAAATTTCACTCATTTTCCCAAGCACAAAAACCGGAAACCACCTTCTTAAAGACTACCGGTAAATCCCCGTGGCATTCTACGACTAATTATTTACTGGTTGGCGGAAACGACCATCGTCAGTACCGTCATCAAGTCGAGTCTTAGGGAGAAAAAAGAAAACGAAAAGATGCAAGCAGAAAGAAAAGAGCAAATCCACCCACCCTCCTTTGCTGTGCTTACCGCAACCGAGTCAGCCATCGATGGCACCTCGTGATAGTGCGTAAATGAGTTTCCCCCTTTCTTCCCATTTTTTCCGATGCTGGCCGGGGTCGACGGTGAAGAGGAAAATTCATGATCTTTTGATTGTGCACTAAGCGCTTTAGATGCTCGTAAAAAATGGTAGCTAAGCATCGCTGGTTAGGACCAGGAAACAATTTGGTCTCTATTTTCAGGTGAATTCAGCTAGGCTTCTTATGATAGTAGATTGTTCCCGAACGAGTGGGAGGTCATTAGGCGCCGAGTTGGTGGTCTGACGAGAGACGCTTAACCTCGAAGCGGGTGTACTTTATGACATCCTTTAATTCCGCGAATAACACTCGGAATCCGGCGTTGAGCGAAACTACCGAAGCGTGAAGAGTAATTACTTATTTCACTGCGGGTTACAGTCGCAGGTACAGGTTCTTTGTTAGCAATTATTTCTTCATGTAGTGCTTCAACTGCAAATCGCAGAGAATTTTCGTCTTTGTTCCATTTGTCAGAGTGGCAGTTGATTTGCTTTGATGTGAAGTCGTTTTGGTTGAGACTAATTATTACCAGAAATTAATTATTTCTGGAAAAGAGCAGCTACAGTTGAACGCCTGCCGGTGATAGTTCCAAGGAAATCCGTCGAGTTTCACCACTGGTTTCGCATCTAGAAAAGTTTTAATTGGATTGAATCTTTTTTAATGAACCTTTTTTGAAGACGCAAGGCAGCTACTTCTTATTAATTAGGCATTATAGAAAAGCGATCAATTCAATACTAATAAATTCCGCATGGTAGATTGAAATCGCAAGCTGGAATAACACATCATTTGACTAACTAAGAAAACACATTTCTTCGAAAACAATACAATCATTACAACGTTTCCTCGATGCTGTGCTTGTGGAAGAATTTTTCATTTAGCTCAAAATATGCTTCACATTCGGTAATTGCTTCTTTATTCGAGTTGAATTTCTTACCGGCGAGCATTTTTCTGTTGAGATCATCGAATAGCCACTGAGGGCCAGATCTGGACTATACGGTGGATGAGGAAGCAATTCGTTGAATTTAACCATCGTTGTCTTCGACTTGTGAATCGGTGCATTTTCTTGGTGAAACAGTGGTTATTGATCCGACATATATGAGGACGTTTTTATTTACTTTACTTCAATAGCTTTTTATTACTTAAATAATCATGAAAGTAGGTATAACGAAATAAAATTAAACAATAACGAAAATAAAACCGAAAAACGGAGTATAGGATGGATCAATCGGGCAACCGAAACGGCATCGTTTAAAGGAAGCCGATTGGAAATCGGTACTTGGAACGTCAGAACCCTGTTGGATTCGGCAAGAGTTAACCGTTTTGCTTGAGAGCTGCAAAAGTCAAGACCGTAAAGCGCTACAGCTTTCAAAAGGTTTGGTGTTGAAGCATTTTATGTTGGGCTCAAATGAAAGAGATACAGTTTTGAATGAAAAAGCTATTAAACACCGTAGGGTTGTCAAAAGGTGAGATAACTAAGTGCTCACAAGTTTCTATCTCATGCTTCCCCGTGTGTCTATGATGACATTTGGTCAATAGAACGGCGTCGACTGGGTGCCATCACCTTCTGCGTTAGTAGCAGAATGAGAGGGTGCGAATTGGTTTGTGTGTAATAACTCCTATGAAATGCAAAAATTATTTTAAACCCTTCAAATGAATCAACTATTTCGGCTTGACGTCCTGTTGCTGATGTGTATTTGATCACCCTAATGTCGTTTTGGAATGACGTTAATTTATCTAGTCTTTTTGTCGTGAATACGACTTACTTTACTATGGGGTGCCTTTTCAAAATTAGCCATATGGAAGAATGGGCAGAACTTAATCGTGAATATCTCGACTTGTATCAACGGCAGCAACATAATTCTTTCACCATTTCATCAAAAATATGATCAGGAATTTAGGATAATATTTTGAACAGTGTGAGATAACCACAAACAACTCAAATATGAGATTTTCTCAAATTTTGAAAACAACGCGGAAAACTCTTCACTTTTGCTTGGCTTTTTCGCGCAAGGACGACGATTTTGAGGTAGTCAGGCACATATCTTCAACTGACTGCGTATAAAAGGGGAACCGTGGTCGAAATTCGATCATTTCTTCTTGTGCGTTGGATGCAAGCAGACGTTGTGGAACCAGCAGCTTCGGAGAGTGCATCTTCTGCGTGGTTAAAAACCTCAAACGCTCAGGTCGCAACTCTCATTTGGACTTCAGTCATCAGGTGGAGCAGTCGGCAATGAAAGCAGACTTTTTGCGTGGTATAAAGCCTCAAACGCTTAGGTCGTGCTTTCATTTGGACTTCAATCGTCGGGAGCAGCGGTCGTCAATAATGAGAGCAAACCTTTAGCGTGGTGCCAAACCTCAAACGCTCAGGTCGTGCTCTCATTTGGACTTCAATCGTCAGGTGGAGCAGTCGTCAATGAAAGCAGAACTTCTGTTCTTGGTTCTAAATTTAGTTCTTGAACTCAGGTCCAATTCGTTATTCTACAATTCTATTCGGTTCTTTTTAGAACCATAATAATACTCTCAAAGAATTATGCGAAATTTTGCTTTACTGTACTCTATACGGCGCATTTTTATTATAAAGAACTATCTAGTTATTTCATTATATTTAATTGCGTTTCAGAATGATTAATGTAACTAATCTGTAATTTAGTCTAGGCGCATCGTTTGAAATTCTAGTAGTGAGAAAGGGGAAAGTTGCACAATTCACACAATCGATCAACTACCAATTCGAATTCGGAAGTATAAAGAAAGTGTGTCAGTTTTATTCGTATTCACGACATCCAGTTATGTCTCTGACATTACACACCCGTACTTTTTTCAACTTGATTGTATAAAAACCGTGTATTTTATATAATATTTTTCTCAACGAAATTTATACCCTTTTCCGCAAGCCAATTGAGAGTCGTTTTGGCATAGTGAGCCGACGCTAAATCCGGCCAAAACAGTGGAGGTGTACTATGCTTCTTTTATAAAGGCAGCAATCTCTTCTGGAGACACTCAGATCGATAGATTTCTGCATTTATAGTTCCCGTAATGTGAAATAAGGTTGACTTTAAACCGCAGAAACATATTGCTTGCCATACCAATACCTTTCGAACGACTTTCTCCACTTGAATCTACCTATCCGCATCGCTCACATCCTCCCCAACGACGACAGTAAAGTATTTTGAACCTGGAAGGGTTTTTTGAGTATTCCTTTACATAAGTCTCATCGTTCATCAAAACGCATGCATCCGGACGTTGCGACGCGAATACAATTTGATTTTCTGGCCGAATCACGTATTGACATTGATTTGTTCTTCATGATTAGAGATACCGTTTTCTGCCTCTTCCTGGTAGCTCATCCAAAGAATAGTGTTCCCCAAACTTATTAATGATGGTTTCAACACTGGCATGATTAATTCCAAACCGCATAGTAATACCCTTCTAACTTAGCCATGTGTCCAGAACCTTAATTTTCACTTCCTTTTCAATACGCGACATTTTGAAAACGCAGAATTTCAACCGCACAAACAAGTAAACAAACGAAAGCTGACAGCCAAACGCACAGCATGCTGTGACCAGAGCATAAAAAACCATCACAAATACATGCGCACAACACAAATGTATGAGGAATTTTAGAATTGACTTCTGAACCAGAATTTAATTCCTGAATTCTGCGATGGATGCCGCATATGATCAAAATTTGATTTGTTCGCCTACATGTTTTTGACGCGCTAAAAAAAATTGATTGAAATAACTTTGAAAGATCTAAACCGATCCCGAAGAAACAGGACATGAATTAGAAGTACCACTAGGTCCCAGGTTTTGAACGAGTGGGTCGATATTATGACCGGTAAACTAGGACTGCTGTGATATTTCATTTCAATAAAGGGGGGTAGGGTCTAAACGATGATAAAAATCATAATCATCAAAAAATTCAAATATTTTGGATAACAAAAAGCATCATTCGAACAACATTTTGTAATTATTTCGTGGAAAAGTATTGAGAAATAAGTCGGTGAAGAGTTATTTTTGAGAACGCTTCTTAAAAATCATGATTTGCGGTGTCCACTGTATCTCAGCGCAGACTAATCAGAAGCGAACAAATGAAGTTTTTCTAGACCCCAACGTTTCTGTTTGATTTTTTTAATTATATAATTTTTGGTGGTTGTTCAAGTGAAAACTACGATTTTTCTCGAAAAAAACCCGCCATTTTGTAGCTGTTAAACCTCCCCAAAGTAACAAATAACAAAAAGGAAAAATCTGAGGTCCGGCTTTTTATATGTAGAAAGTGTGTGCAAAATTTGAAAAAAAATGTTGAAGTAGTTTTTGAATGACGATGGACACGAACTTTCAGAACCTGCTTTCGAGGAAAACGCTTTTTGTCTATAAAATCTATGGAAACAATTAATTACTCCAGGGAGCCCGAAGGGTCTAAAAATTTCAAAAATTTTATTTTGTCTCTTATAATTTATTATAATGAAACATTTCAAGCATCATTTAGGGGTTAGCCAAATTTTGTGCTAGGGCACATAACCGTTTTTATTATTTTACGTTTCGTATTTGACTCATCAGTGCAGAGCAGTTCAAATTGAACTGCTTAGTGCTAAACTCGGCAGTTCAATTTGAACCGCTAAGCAGACGTGAAGTTTCTGCTTTTTTGTTTGCACTTTTGGTTTTGCAACGGAGTGCAATGTCTTTTCTGACGTGCCGAACGAAAACGTGTTTTCGACTATTTCTGGCCGATGCAGGTTAGGTCATTTAGGGGTTAGCCAAATTTTGTGGTAGGGCAATAACCTGCATCGGCAAGAAATAGTCGAAAACACGTTTTCGTTCGGCACGTCAGAAAAGACATTGCACTCCGTTGCAAAACAAAAAGTGTTCTGTAAGTAGCAGAAATTTTACGTCTGCTTAGCGGTTCAAATTGAACTGCCGAGTTTAGCACTAAGCAGTTCAATTTGAACTGCTCTGCACTGATGAGTCAAAGACGAAACGTAAAACTAATAATTTCAAGCATGTTTTGTCAAGTTTTGAGGTCAATCGAAGTATAAACCTTGGGCATGTGCACCGAGCTCTTGCTTCTTCGCATAATGAGATAGCCATAGATAAAGGTCAATAACTTCCAGAGTTTCGTTCCAATAGGCTTGAAAATTGCACAGAAAATTCTTCAAAGGTTTTACTATAGGAAAACATAAAGAAAATAATAAGTGATTTTTCAAAAGTGTTAGACCCTACCCGCCCCTTAATAATCACGAAACTAGGTATACCAAAAAAAAAAAAGAAAGAATAACGAAAATAAAAACGAAAAACGGAATACACGATGGATCAATCGGCAACGTTTGAACTGCAAGACGAACCAAAAACAGAGATTGTATGAAACCTTAAAATTATTCCTTTTAATCTAATCTTTTTAATGTGGCACTCGCTTAAGCATTCCATGAGATGTAGAAGTGAGTTCCTCTTTGAAGTTTGTGTCATTATTTATGGTACGTCCAAAAACGGTATTCAGAGACCAGCATAATCCAAAATAGTTCGTATATCCATGAATTAGTATGACGGATAAATTGAAATAGTTTTGAGCCCAACTTTGAAGAGGTTTTGGTATCGTCATCTTAAATAACGATCATCAACCAGCGACTGGCACAATAGAGCAGCAGCAGAGATTATAAATATACTCTCCTACCCAGTGCTTGAGCGGAAGAAAAGCTATAGAGCGAGAAGACTAGTGTTTGTTATCTGATGAGCAGAAAAGGATGTTTGGATATATGATACCGGTCGTGAGGCGGCTAGGATTTAGACCATGTTCGATATACGCTTTACGAACCCCAGTAAGGAGTGTATCGAAAAAAAGCTATACACATACATGTGTGTTGTACGCCTGTATTTGTTATGGTTTTTTATGCTCAGATCATAGTATGCGGTGCGTTTGGCTGTCAGCTTTCGTTTGCTTACTTGTTTGTGCGGATGAAATTCTGCATTTTCAAAATGTCGCTTATTGAAAAGGAAGTGAAAATTAAGGTTCTGAACACATGGCTAAGTGAGAAGGGTATTACTATGCGAAAATTGGCGAAGCGGTTTGGAATTCATCATGTCAGTGTTTAAACCTGTATGTGTGTGTATGTGTGTGTGTATGTGTGTATGTGTGTGTGTATGTGTGTATGTGCGTATGTGTGTATGTAAAGTTTTTTGCATTAACTTTTCTCGGAGATGGCTGAACCGATTTTCACAAACTCAGATTCAAATGAAAGGTCTCGTGATCCCATACAAAATTCCTGAATATTATTTGCATCCGACTTTTAAGAATCGAAGAAAAATAATTTTGAAGAATACCACAGTATTATATATGATAGTATGATTGATATGAGAAAGGCATCATTACACCACTAGGTGGATTAAAACAGGTTTTTTGGGTGATTTTTCAAGATCTATGAAAATTCCACTAAGTGGACTGAGAAGGCTTTTTTTTTGATTAGCATCACTCTTCTCATACAAATAGGAAACGCAAATGTCAAGCACTAGTTTGGAAAAATGATGCTGACTGTGTGACATAAACACTGAAGCATGCTTTTGTGAACTACTCGAATCAACCTGAATCAATTGGTGTCAAAATTAGTGTACGAAATTATTTAATAAAAGTATGAAATATATTTTCATGAAACTGTTACGAAAGAAGAGAAAGCCATTATCACACCACTAGGTGGATTGAGAAGGGTTTTATCTTTTGTTTTGAGGTTTTTTTACGCGGATTTCCGAGGTTACGCAGTTATTTTATTGCGCGGTTTTTTACGTGGTGCATATCCCCTGCGTAAAAAGAGACCTCAGTGTATTGCACTTTACCGATCGCGAGTAATCGTGACCACGCTCTTATGTAACAGACTGTATGTTATCTCTGTTATTAATGTTGTCATATTAATGGATCTGCGCAATAGTTGAATTTTATCATTCAAATTATTATCTATAAAGACAAGCAATAAAATGGAAGAAGAAAAAATACAAAATAAAACTTTTTTTTCCGAAGCTATCCCGAAATTGATAAGTTGAGTGAAGTGGAATGAAGAGATAATTTAGTAAAATAGAATAATCAGATGTGAGTGGGTCTATATAATGGTCGCTGAACTAAGCATTTTATTTGTCATAACTAACTATTTTGAAAACATTTTCTAATATCGATTAAATAATATTAAATATCAAGATTATTTTATTACCGTTTCACGAACGGATATGCAATATGTAGTTGTATATTGTATATTTTCTGTAAGGGTTGAATATTTATTGAGCAAATCGTAGAGTCATAACCTCAAAAAAACATCAAATGTACATCCAATAGAAGAATCTAAACTCAGTAATCTGCTCTTAAATAGACTACCGAAATCGTTTCGATGAAATCACGCACCGCTTCATGGTTGTACCGTTTAATGTAATAGCCATTATAGAGACAAAGAAAGCATATTTCCATAAGAAGCAACCGACACCGGTTCTGAGCTCTCCTTCGTTGCACGTCCCCCCACCCCGTCCCTTCCTCTCCCCTTGATCGACTATCACAGCAATCCACTCAACTCAAATACGTCCCCGGAAGAAGTGTGACAATAGAAAACATAATACACCAGCAGAGCACAAAATATTTATCACGAGAAAAACCACGACGACGATGACGGCGGCGATGGTGATGGCGACGTCTGCCACTTTCGTAGCTTTTCCAGCAGAACACAACACAAAACACAACACAGAACAGAACACAGGTCCCACATAAATCGTGTTCCGGTAGCATTTTACTACCCTGTAACAGCACAGCATAACCATCAGCCAGGATGAGAACAGGCAAACATTTCATCTTATATATATTCCACTTGTGAGTGGCAGCAGCATCCCCCTCCTTGCCGACGCTCGACGGTTGTTGTTTTTGTTCCTGGTTTTCCTGAGTTTTCGATAGCGCGCGCGACGGTGGCGGCAAAACGGAAACGGAATCGCCGCTTCGTCGTCATTGCCCCGTCGTCGTTGATGGTTAGTTATTGCTTGTGAAACAATCGAAACGAACTCGTACCCGGGGACTGCCACCGAAACCCACTTCCCCACTCTCCTGGCAACGACGCAACGACCAAGACGATGCTGATCTGTATCCGGACATCCCCAACCGGTGGATGTATCCTTAGTTTCATTTGATAAAATATGCATGAGCTACTCATCGTTTACTGGCTGTTGTTGTTGTTGCTATTGCTGTTGGTATTGTTGTTTGCAGTGAGAACTTGACTGAACGCGAAAACTGGAACACCGTCCAATAGCCGTCGATTTCGGTTCAAAGCAGCGTCCCGACCCTGACCTCGAGTGGGTGGGTGGGGGATGTAAAAAAAAGTACCAAGCAACCAAAGAACTTACGTTCAAACGATACGCTTGGTAAGGTCCAAAATTATTTTATTGTTTCAACAATCTTTGGCCGGCTTTGATCGCATCGGAGGTGCGCTAGGTGGGGAGCAGTAAATCGATAAAAGGTTGTTTCAGGGGTGCTACCGGTTTCTAACTGGTCGATTGTTCATGTATCACCGATTCGAATGGAAATTGATGTGGTTTCCAAATGGACTTTAGAAGCTTGACCTCGTACTGCAGCAGGACTGTGCAGGAATTCATTAGTAGATGCATTCGATTTCGATCGGAATTCTGATGTTGGATTGAGTCGGTTGTGGGTACTGAAATATAAATGCTGTTCACAATTGAATCAAAATGATCGTCCCGATTGCTATTCCATATGTGACCATTCAATTAAATGCTCAACGGAAGTATTGGGCTTAGTTCAAACACGGGTTTTGGTCTTAGAAGAATGCTTAATTGCTAGTTGAACTAAGATTGTGTCCGATTTTGAGTCAAGAATATCAATTGCATTCAGTGGATAAAATGCAAATCCGGATCCGAACTAGAGGTAAGAAAGTAGGATGATTTTGTAAGAGAACAGTAGGACAGTGATGCAATAGCCAACATATGTGTAGCAAGCACTTTTTGACGTAGGACCACGTCTCTTCTGAATAATACTAATTTGGTTGTAATTCTAAATTATCACAGAGTAAATCCGCTGTGCATACTAATAATCACAGTCAATTTCTCTCGATTCTACTAACTGTTGATTCAACAGAAAAAGAAAGCTTAATTTTTAGAAATTTCAAAACACACAAAAAAAAATATTTTACTACCGATCTAAACCATTTCGACCGGTTTTGATGATTCGACTTCGGATGTCGAGAATTCCATTAAAAATCGTAATGAAGCTCGTAATTATTTACAACCGAGCAAACTAAGAGTGGTCATGACGTTCTCACTGCTTCGCTTCCAGAGTTGTAACGGTGCATCTATAATAAAGTACGGCTTTGTCGGTGTTGAACAGTCGTTCGCACCGCACGCGTATAGCTCTTGGCTCCTGGAAAATTTTTCTGGTTACCTATAGTTTCATTGATTCAAGGCTTCAGTCTTGAATCACTAACAGTCTTTTTAAAGACTAACAATTAGTCAGCCTTTCTCAAGGCTATACAATGAGTGATATTCTAATATAATCAGCCTTTTTCAAGACTAAGAAATTAATCAGTCTACCACATAATCAGTCTTTATCAAGACTTTTCCAAACTAGGAGTCTAATCGAAGACTAATTTAGCCTAGTAAATTTAATTTAAAATTTCATTCATTTCAAAAATGCCTGCGTCCAACCGGAAAGGCAATAAGCCTAAGGCTAAAAATAATTCAATACGAAATGAATCACAATCCGTTAGTCCAATCTTATAGAATCTGAATGTAAAAATAAAAGACAACGGACGGATTTCCCTTCCGTTGATTCTATGCCGTCTAACAATATTTACGAGATTCTTCCTGAATCCGATTGTAGCGACATAGAAGAAAATTCTTCAAAAATTCCCAAAATGGACGCTTGTCGTTCTGGGAAGAAACAACACTCTATGCCACCAGTGACGGTGACGATTTACGACTTCAAAGCATTCCGTACTGAGTTTTCTACTTTTCTAATCCGATATTTGTCCGAGAAACTTCATAACTTTTATTCATATGATATAAAATCAGACAGACCCTTCAAGGCTGTCTTGAAAGGCTTATCAAATGATCAAAGTACTGATGAAATTAAAAACGAACTTAAAGAATTGCTTGGTTTTGCCCCTTCCCAAGTAATACTTATGAAAAAAAAGAGCGAATGGTACTTCTAAACCACGCTCTGGAATTTTTCATGAACTTTACCTAATAAACTTCAATCGAAGTGACGTAAACAATTTGAAAGCAATAGAAAAAGTACGTTTCATTTCATTAAAATTCATTGGAAATATTATAAACGGCATAACCGCATTGCAAACTTAACGCAGTTTGAAATGTACTGTCAGGAAAAAAATTGAAACGCTCGTTCGCTTAGACAACAAGTCAAATCAACGACCTTAAATTTACAGAACATATTTGAAAATCGATAAACCGGCACTTATTTCTTCGAATTCAAAACAAAAAAACAGGTACGCCTTCAAATTCGTCTTCTAACGAAAACAATTTATTGACAGGTAGATCGACCTCGTCATCATCTTCTTCTAATGGCAGTTACACTAGTGTAACAGGTAGACATCTACCTACCAACATTCCTTTAATGCCATTCGCTTCTTTAAACGAACTCGATTTAGGCGATATAACGAAAAAAATATGATCTACAAGATCAACTTTTCAAATGATCATCCGAATGGATTCGACGTCATCACTTTTTGAAGCATTTCAAATCGGATGACAATTTGCAAATAATATTGTAATGAATTTAAAATTTAACAGTGATGTTAAATAATTATTTGAATATTGCGAATTGGAATGCTCGATCTTTAAAATCGAGTGAAGATGAATTTTATAATTTTCTCAAAGTTCACAAAATTAATATTGCCATTGTGACAGAAACATTTCTTTAACCAAATGTCAAATTGAAAACAATCCACATTATGTGGTTCGTCGTTTTGACAGGTTTACTGGAATGGGTGGTGAAGTTGCCATTTTTGTCCAACGGCAAATTAAACATCGAATTTTACCTTCTTTCAATACTAAAGTTATTGAAAGCTTGGGAATCGAAGTTGAAACCATTCATGGAATTTATTTCATCGCTGGAGCATATTTGCCATTCCAATGCACCGGCGAACAATTAAATTTCTTTAAAGGCGATTTGCAAAAACTTACAAGATATCGATCGAAATTTTTCGTAATAGGGGACTTAAAAAGCTAAGCATGTCCAGTGGAATTGTAGGCAAAATAACAGTAATGGTAAAATACTTCATAATCAACTCTCAGCTGGTTACTTCTCAGTTCTTCATCCCAGTAATCCGACATGTTTCTCTTCCGTGAAAAACCCGTCTACAATTGATCTGGTTCTAAGTGATCCTGCTATGAAAAACATAGTTAAGGATTTACAAAAAGAAATTAAACATAGAAAATGAAATGAAATGAAAATTTCGCTAAAGAAGTTGAACAAATTAAACCATATTCTAAACTTTTCTGGAAACTTTCTAAGGTTTTTGAGAAACCTCAGAAACCAATTCCTGTTCTCAAGGAAGGAAATCAAATACTTCTTACAAATGGCGAAAAGGCTCAAAAACTTGCTCAGCAGTTCGAGAGTGTACACAATTTTAATTTGAATGTTGTGAGTCCTATTGAAAATGAAGTCTCACTGAAATATGAGCATATTTCAACCCAAGTGTTATCACAAGATGACATTATTAAGACGAATTTTGATGAAATTAAATCAATTATTAGGAAACTTAAAATCATGAAGGCTCCTGGTAATGATGGAATTTTTAATATTCTTATTAAAAATCTTCCCGATGTTGCCTTGAGTCTCCTGGTTAAAAATTTCAACAAGTGTTTTTCATTAGCTTACTTCCCAAAAAGATGAAAAAACGCTAAAGCAATTCCAATCCTCAAACCTGATAAAAATCCAGCAGAAACATCAAGTTATCGACCAATTAGTTTACTTTCTTCTATTAGTAAACTTTTTGCAAAAATTATCTTGTTGAGAATGATATCTCATATAAATGAGAATTCAATTTTTTTATCAGAGCAGTTTGGATTTCGTCATGAACATTCAACTACTCATCAACTTGTAAGAGTTACGAACATAATAAAATCAAATAAATTTTCTGGGTTATCCACTGGATCCACTCTTCTAGACATAGAAAAAGCATTCGACAGTGTTTGGCACAAAGGTTTGATAGCAAAAATGTCTGATTTCCAGTTTCCCATTTATTTGATCAAAATGATTCAAAATTATTTCACTGATCGTACTCTTCAGGTTAGCTATCAGAATTGTAAATCTGAATCTGAAAACCCGTACGAGCCGGTGTTCCGCAGGGTTCGAGCGTAGCTCCAATCTTGTATAATATTTTCACTTCTGATCTTCCAAATCTACCCGTTGGTTGTCAGAAATCGCTATTCTGTGACGACACAAGTCTGTTAGTCCCAGGTAGAAATCTAAGAGTGATCTGCAGTCGCCTACAAAGAAGTTTAAATATTTTCAGTGATTATCTGTCAAAATGGAAAATTAAACCAAATGCAGCAAAAACGCAATTAATTATCTTGTCAGCAAACGAGCAAAACGATGTGGAGAAGCTGCATTCGATATTTTGTTTCATTTGCAAATAATTGCGTGACAGAAACTCTAATAAAGTCAACAAGTTTTCTTGGGAATTCGGGTTCTGAAGATTGTGAAATAAAAAGAAAATAAAAAAATCGTTCTAGGCTTTCTGGATTATTTCCGAAGTATGATTGTTGTTTTACATGACGGGAGTAAACATTATCAATTTTCATTTATCTTTATTTCAAATCAATTCCAATCACGTTTTGAAATTCGGCGAAATGACCCTTCCGGTGAAATGGCTTTCGACGAAATGGCTTTCGGTGAAATGGCTTTCGGTCTTTAGGCGAGTTTTTTTTTTATTAATTTGGAATTGCAAATGTGAAAGTTTATCCATAGCTGACGATCTCTTCCACGGTCTTTACTGTGCACCGCGTAGGCTATCCTCTTTTCCGGTATTCTTGTTACATGTCCAGCCCACTATAATCTGGTGCTTTATATTGCGATGTTGGCGGAGTTTTGTATACGTCCTGATGGCGTTAGCCAGCTCACCCAAAAATGATCAATTCTTCTGACATGGCACATCTTTACCAGTATATGACATTTCCATATTGTGTTCGTAGCGTTTGTTGTGTAGTATCAATCACGTCGTTTTAGCAGGGAGTTCTGTTTTGAAAGTCGTAAAAGCATTCTTGGAAACGATACCCCATCCGCCATATTCATACGACATTGCTCCATGCGATTACCATTTGCTCCGATCCATGGCGCATGGTTTGTCCGAGCAGTGCTTCGAAGACTTCAAAAGGACCAAAAATTGGTTCGATCCATTCTTCGAATCGAATCCACACAAAAAAAAATTTCTAATGCGATATCCGAGTTTTACCAGAAAGAGGACAACTAGTGAATAACGATGGATAATACTTTGAATAACAATAATTCGTGGTGGTGGTAAAAAGTTTCTTTGTTGAAATTTATTTGTCCGTTTAGGCCTTTTTTCACAACAAGCCCTTCCGTAAAAGACAAGTCCGCTCACCGGTCAAAGGATTAAGAAAGTTTCATTGTTCCACTTTTTGTTTCGAACTAGAAAGAAGCATCAGCTGTTATAAAATTGCTCATTAAATTAATTGCTTGAAAGGTGAATTTTGCACTTAAAGCGACAGCTCTCAACTGTAAAGACTCAAATTGTTGCTCAGTGCTAACTTTTAACGTTAATACTGGGATAAAATCTTTCATTCAAACTACTTCTGCAAACAGAAACAAAACAAAGACTACGAGCGAAAATAAATAGTCCAAATTTCAAAGTAAATTGAATAACCGTTTTTTTGCATCGTTTATTCAACCAACCAACCAACCCCCCCCCCCCCCCCCCAGGTAGGCAATGTCCATAATAGAGGCACTTAAGTTGATTTCTCCCGAGTTTGTGCCGGCCGGTAGTCCAGCGTCGGAAAGTTCCTATCCCGTTTGGGCACTTTATTTTCATTAAAGCTCTTTATGCCTTCCGTTTTCCTTGCGAATCCGCCGAACCGAGAAGTGAGAAACAACGAGGCCGACTGACGAAGATTAAGCAGCTCGAAATTCTACGCCGCCGAGAACACGAACACGAACGAACAAGGACGATATGAAAAATGACCACCGGAGCAAAATTGATGATCGGATTCGAGGCGTTCGAGTGGAGTTCCTGCTGAGAACTAAGTAGAATATACCCACAACAATTGCTAGCTAAGACCACGCTCTGCATTCAACCGAAACCAGCAAGCGGACCAATTAGAAACGCACCAACAAAAAAGTGCAAACATGTGCAACCCAGCAGTACAGGCGGTCGGTCGGTGCGGCACGGCGAGGGGTAATTCATTATCCCCGAAGAGTGTGCAGCTCAGGAAAACTGGAAACACATGCTACGAGATGGGTCCCAGAAGCGCCGTGTCGGAAGGGATTTAGAAAACTGACCCCAATCTGTTCGGGAGTCAAGTCAAGCTAGTCGAGAGCAGCAGGAAGGCAGAAAAGAAATATTATCCTGCATCATTCACTTCCGGCTAAACCCTTTTCCGACTGAGAACAAGTGAAAGAATCACGTGCCGCAATTGCGCTTTTTATTCCCCGTGCTCCCCCCGCTCCCCAGCCGAGACCAGGAATGGCAGCGGAGCCGCAGTAAACGACGGCGGCATCGTCGTTGTCGTCGTCGTCGTCGTCGTCGTCGCAGAAAGCATCTCGGTGTGTTTTCCGGAAGCTGAGCAACAATCACGAAATGGTAATTCATTTATTATTTCTGAGCGGGATTCTTCGGCTGGAGGTTTTGGTGTCCGGGAACGGAGGGCTAGGGGAAGAAACAGCTGCGCGGAATGGATAACGGCTGGATTCCGCACTTTCAGGCACGTATCCTTGCACGTACCCCACGGTGCAAGCTAGTCCGGAATGAAGACGAAGAGTGTGAGAGAGCGAGAGATTGAGGCACACGGGCTCACAAACAATTTGTAACGATGCAAAATTGAAATGTGCTCAACGCCAAGAAGGGGGACGGAAGGCAAGGGAAGGAAAGGGAAACAAAATCAGGAAGGTTGAGGAAAAACTTTTCTTTTCGGTTTGTTTGTGCGCCCCTCAACGCGATGACCTGTTTCCCGGTGGAGAGTTTTGCGGCAGCACAAGACACAGGCAGGTACCACTATCCGGGGCGGGGCGCGCAGACGGAGATGGGCGACGCGTGCCGGTCACGCGTCTGGCATCGATGTTACAACGATGTGAATATGAGGTGCTAAGTTTAATAAAAAAACACATTTGTAATGTGGAACGGATGCTGCCGGCTTCGGAAAGGTGACTAATGGTAACCGAACGGTGTTTATTTTCGTTCCAGCAGCCTGGAAGTTTCTGGTACATAAGCTTTGACTCAGATTAAAATTTATTTAAAAATGTGCGTTAATTATTGTTTGTATGTGAATAAACCCAGTACCTTCTAATGTCTCGTTAGATATAAGCAGGTATCTCGAGTTACCTGTGTAGAGTACAGTGCTGAAAGCTTCATTCAATTCAATTGAAATCGAATATGTGCACATACTGACAATCACTGTACTGCAGTGAGCTTCACATTCTAACACACAACCTTCGCTGTCGCACCGAATGGGCATCATCCCGTTCTTCATTCGTTTCTCTTTCTACCGAAGCTCAGTTCAACCACCGTCAACTTATCGCTTGAAGTAACAAAATATCTCTTACAATTAAATGAGGGAGCGGCATTCGAGTAAGGTTCATGTAAACATTCGAATTGGTTCAAGATAATTGATGAAACCAGTCATCTATTAAGACATAAATATAAATTAATTGTTTCCTCTTCCAGTTTTCATTTTTAATATTTCGAAACACATCTCAACACTTTTCGAACAGTCGAAAATGATCGATTTTAACTTGCTGTTGATAAATGAAAATTCAAATGAGAACCGCCAGCCTCTATTTATCATTATGGTCGGACAGAGTTTTGTGTTATCGAGTTAATGTTTATGCCTATTCATTCGCATTTGCTCACTACCCACAGTGAAGATAATGAAACAGGTAGACTACTTGGCAAAGCAAAACTTCTGTTGACTAGGTACGGTTATTCAATTGACGATGAATTCTGGGAGCTTCGACGACAAAAGTAAAATGAATGAGAAGGGATATGCTGACAGTCATAAATTTCATTTTCATCTAATAAAAATAAAGCTTTACCGCACTGCACAGTGGTCCGAAACGGGAAATTAACGTGACAAAAATATGCTATTAAATATTAGTTTTTGTTGACATACTTTACTATGGGGCGCCTTTTCAAAATTAGCCATATGGAAGAATGGACAGACCTTAATCGTGAATATCTCGATTTGTATTAATGGCCACAACATAATTCTTTCACTATTTCATCAAAAATATGATCAGGAATTTAGGATAATATTTTGAACAGTGTGAGATAACCACAAACAACTCAAAAATTAGGTTTTCTGAAATTTTTAAAACAACGAGGAAAACTCTTCACTTTTACTTGGGTTTTTCGCGCAAGGACGACTATTTTGTAGTCAGGCACATATCTTCAACTGAACGTTACTTGGGTTTTTCGCGCAAGGACGACTATTTTGTAGTCAGGCACATATCTTCAACTGAACGTTATAAAAGGGGAACCGTGGTCGAAAATCGATCATTTCTTCTTGTGCTGTATTGGATGGAAGCAGACGTCGGGGCGAGAAGACGCATTCAAACAGCGGCATCGGAGAGCGCACCTTCTGCGTGGTTAAAAACCTCAAACGCTCACGTCGTCATTTGCCTTCCGGTCGTTAAGGCGAGAAGAAGGCGCATTAAACCAGTTTCGCATCATTTGTCACTGCGAGCGGATTTGTTGCGGTTCATTCGCAAAGGCAATTTCAATTCAAACGAGGGCGATTGCATCATGCAACAGAGCTTCTGGTCGTTTGCATTGGAGAGAAAGAAAACAAGAAACGAAAAGTGGACAACATTATATAAAATCAGCCGTTCTAATGGCTCTAAATGTTATCTAAAGAACTATTAAGATTACTTCTTTGCAAATCGAAGATAGAAATCATCAGTTTAGTGAAAATCCAAAATAATTTGATTTGATTCGTGCACTTTTCGTTGTGCGAAAATCGTTCGAGAAAAATGTTCCGAACTGTGCTAAATATCGTAGAGAATTCCACAATTTGGCCCTTCTAAAAGGCAGAAATGAATCCTCTACAGCACCTTGATAGTTTCTTTTAATGAAATATGCAAATCCGAAATGAGATAATCGACGTCAAAAATCGTTTAAAATTTCAGTAGTGAAAAGGGGGAAAGTTTCGCAATTCACACAATCGATCAACTATCAATTCGAATTCGAAAGTGTAAAGAAATCGTGTCAGTTTTATTCGTATTCACGACATCCAGTTATGTCTCTGACATTACACACCCGTACTTCTTGTAGTTGGTGTCTTCACAAAAGTTGTTTGTAATCAAATGGCGTTCCTTTTGATGAAAATGTTGCTAGGGTGGTCCTCATTTAGATTGAAACCTGAAATCTAACTTTCTTAATTGAACTCAAAAATGTTTTTGTTGTACAATAAAGTTGTAGGAAATTTTATTTTGAGCAACTTTGGTGAAAAAGGCGGATGGGTAATGTCAGAGACATAACTGGATGTAGTGAATACGAAAAGAACTGACATGTTCCTTAACACTTCCGAATATCAATTGTATGAATTATGCAAGCATTCCCCTTTTCCACATTTTACGCAAAAACAAAGAAGGCTTCACTTGATCAAAATTACTGTGAATTTCACACAGCGAAAAGTGCAAAAATCTAATCAAACTGTTCTAGATTTGCACTAAACTGAGGATATTTCCTGCGAACAACAAATCCTAATAGTGCTTTAGAAAACTTTTTGAGCCCTTAGAACGGCTGATTTTGTGTGATGCTCTCCACCGTTGTCCCCTTTTCGTTGTTTTTTCACCAATGCAAATGACTGGCAGCTGTGACGTAATCGCTCTTGTCGGAAGCGAAACTAGCTTTGCAAACGACACAAAATACATCTGCTCGCAGTGGCGATAGAATCCAAACTGATCCAATTTTTGTTAAGAGGTTTCTTTTTACGTGATTTCATTTGTAGCTTTCTCACTAATGAGTGGTCCTAACGGCTATAAAATTAGCAGCATATAGAATTTAAATTTCGATTATTTCATTTCGGATTTGCATTTCATTGAAAGAAACTATCACGATGCTGTACGGGATTCATTCCTGCCTTTTAGAAAGACCAAATTGTGGAACTCACTGCGATATTAAGCACTGTTCGGAACATTCTTCTCGAACGATTTGTTGTACAGCAGCAGATATTTTGTTTCTCTTCCTCAGAACGCGTTCTGATTGGCTGATGTTGACATGGGTCAAATGAGACAGGTTAAGTTGAAAAATTTCGATTCTATTGGTAGTTAGATTATATAAATCCTTTCACAAATCACTGAGCTATGAGCTTTAAAAATACGAGAAAGGCAAACGCGCCTTATGAATTATCCTCTTTGATACTCGTTTATATCCAAGATTTCAGAGAAGTTTAATATTGAATTATTTGAGATTATGTCACACAACTGAATATTTTATAATAAAATTGTGATCATATTTCCGATGGCATGTAGCAAAAATTATGTTGATTCGTTAGATACAACAAGAGATATTCACGATCAAAAACTTATCACTCTCTCAGAGGGTAAATTTTGAAAAGGCGCCCTATAGTAAAGTAAGTCGTATTCACGACAAAAAAAGCACCTCTCTAGCTTTTCATTTGATTGAGTTACATTACATTTTCATTTTTTCAATTGTAGAGGGTTTTTTTCACGGAAGAGAAACAAGTCGGATTACTGGATTGAAGAACTGTGAAGTAACCAGCTGAGAGCTGAAGTATTTTTCCATTACGGTTATTTTGCCTACAATTCCACTGGACATGCTTAGCATTTAAGTCCCCTATTACGAAAAATTTCGATCGATATCTTGTGAGTTTTTTGTAAATCGCCTTTAAAGAAATTTAATTGTTCGCCGGTGCATTGGAATGGCAAATATGCTCCAGCGATGAAATAAATTCCATGAACGGTTTCAACTTCGATTCGCAAGCTTTCAATAACTTTAATATTGAAAGAAGGTAAAATTCGATGTTTTATTTGCCGTTGGACAAAAATGGCAACTCCACCACCCATTCCAGTAAACCTGTCAAATCGATGAACCACATAATGTGGATTGCTTTTCAATTTGACATTTGGTTTAAGAAATGCTTCTGTCACAATGGCAATATGAATTTTGTGAACTTCGAGAAAATTTTAAAATTCATCTTCACTCGATTTTAAAGATCGAGCATTCCAATTTAAAATATTCGAATGATTATTTAACATCACTGTTAAATTTTAAATTCATTACAATATTATTTGCAAATTTCCATCCGATTTGAAATGCTTCAAAAAGTGATGAAGTCGAATTCATTCGGATGATCATTTGAAAAAATTGATCTTGTACGTAGACCATTTTATTTTGAGTTATATCGCCTAAATCAACTTCATTTAAAGAAGTGAATGGCATTGAAGGAATATTTGTAGGTAGACTGCCATTAGAAAAAGATGATATGGCCGATCTACCTATTAATAAATTGTTTTCGTTAGAAGATGAACTGCAAGGCGGTCCTGTGTTTTGAAGTGGTAGATTTCTACCTGCTATACTAGCATAACTGACATTAGCTGACGAGGTCGATCTACCTGTCAATGAATTGTTTTCGTTAGAAGACGAATTGGCAGGCGTACCTGTTTTTTGTTAAGGCGTGGCATTTGTAACGGTTTTTTGATTTTCAGGTATGTTCTGTGAATTTAAGATCGTTGATTTGACTTGTTGTCTAAGCAAACGAGAGTTTAAATTTTTTTCCCTGACAGGACATTTCAAATAATTGAATTTATGATTTCCATCGCAATTTGAATATGGAAATTTATCAGTGGTTTCATTCATTGAACAAACGTCTTTCGAATGCGATTTACCACAATTCAAACACCGTATATCCATATGACAATTTTTGGTTCCATGGCCGAAGCCTTGGCAACGACTACATTGCGTTAAGTTTGCAATACGATTATGCCGTTTATAATGTTCCCAATGAATTGTAATGTGGGAAATGAAACGTAATTTTTCTAAAGCTTTCAAATTGTTTACGTCACTTCGATTGAAGTGTATCAGGTGAAGTTCATGGGAAATTCCAGAGCGTGGTTTAGAAGTACCATTCGCTCTTTTTTTCGTAAGTATTACTTGGGAAGGGGCAAAACCAAGCAATTCTTTTAGTTCATTTTTAATTTCATCAGTACTTTGATCATTTGATAAGCCTTTCAAGACAGCCTTGAAGGGTCTGTCTGATTTTTTATCATATGAATAAAATTTATGAAGTTTCTCGAACAAATATCGGATTAGACGTTCGCAATCTTCCAATCCATCAACCAAGGCTCGACATTCTCCTCCTCGTCCGATTCGAAATGAGACTTTTACTTCCGGGAGAAAAGTAGAAAACTCAGTACGGAATGCTTTGAAGTCGGAAATCATCACCGTCACTGGTGGAATGGATTGTTGTTTCTTCCCAGAACGACAAGCGTCCATTTTGGGAATTTTCGAAGAATTTTCTTCTATGTTTAGCGACATTCGGATTCAGGAAGAATCTCGTAAATATTGTTAGACGGCATAGAATCAACGGAAGGGAAATCCGTCCGTTGTCTTTTATTTTTACATTCAGATTCTATAAGATCGTGAATGTTATTAGAAAAATGTTGAATAACGGATTGTGATTTATTCCGTATTGAATTATTTTTAGCCTTAGGCTTATTACCTTTCCGGTTGGACGCAGGCATTTTTGAAAAATATAAATTAACTAGGCTAAATTAACACATGGATCAATAAGTCCCGAGACTAACAATGGAAACATTTTTTTTTATTCATCAACATAATCACCTTTTAGGGTGATACAATGGTTCCAACGTTTTTCCAATTTTTCAACACCATGTTTATAAAAAAAATTTATCTTTCGCTTCAAAATAAGCTTCAGTTTCAGCGATGACCTCCTCATTTGAGCCAAATCATTTTCCCTGGAGCATTTTTCTAAGATCAGCAAAGAGCCAGTAGTCACAGGGGGCTAAATCTGGCGAGTATGGGGGGGTGGGGAAGCAAATCAAAGCCTAATTCGTTCAGTTTCGCCATTGTTTTCATCGACTTGTGGCAGGGTGTTTTTGTTCCATCGAAAGCAATCGCGGCACCCACAAAAACCTTTTTCATGCTCAATTTTTCATGAAGAATAGTAAATACACTTCCATATGATATCTGTGTCATCTCAGCAATCTCACGGAGCTTCACTTTACGATCTTTCATTATAATTTTTGTCACTTTACTCACATTTCCCGGTGTAACGGCTTCCACAGGTCTACCCGAGCGTTCCGCGTCATTTGTGTCGGTACGACCACGTTTAAACTCGGCGAACCACCGACAAATCGTTGCTTTTGATGGACAAGAGTCCGGATAACATTTTTCAATCCATTGTTTCGCTTGCACGGTGTTTTTACCCATTAAAAAACAATGTTTTATCAAAACACGAAACTCGTTTTTTTTTTTTCATTTTTTAATCAAACTACAAAACGACTTTACTCCAACCTCGATAACTCAGCTGTTTCTGGTCGAATCGTCTTAAAATTTTGACCCGTTTCAAGCAAAGGTTAGTACTCTAGAAAGACGTGGTTACTGGTTTACTACGAGCGCCATCTCTGCTTTAGTCTCGGGACTTATTGATCCATGTGTTAGTCTTCGATTAGACTCCAAGTTTGGAAAAGTCTTGATAAAGACTGATTTTGTGGTAGTCTTAATAAAGACTGATTAGTTCGAAGAAAAATTCTTTGAATGGCTAGCCTTAAAAAAGGCTGATTACTTTCTTAGTCTTGAAAAAGACTGATTATATTATAATATCACTCTTTGTATAGCCTTGAGAAAGACTGACTAATTGTTAGTCTTTAAAAAGACTGTTAGTGATTCAGGTAGCCTTGAAAAAGACTGAAGCCTTGAATCAATGAAATTCTAGGTAGCCAGAAAAAATTTCCAAGAAGACTGATAAAATAATACTAAATTGATAACGGATTTTACGTCCTGACGCAAAACGTTAATAAGAATAGTTAAACTTTTTATGCAAACATTATTTGAAGTGTGGGTTTGATTGGCATGATCATTTCGTTATCAGTTTTGCGTTAAGAAAATTTTAACCTTCAAATTGTGTTATCATCAAGAGCCAATCATTATTCACTATTATAATAAACGACAGGCCCGTTAGTGGAGAGCCGTGTATGGTTTGCCCTTGTCATTTCTGGGTTTGACGAAGATCACTTCCGTTTCGTATCAGCTATAATTGAGACTATTATCATTGCCACAGGTGAATTATAAATACAACACTTCCGGTCCATTCATTTGTGGCAGCGTCGTTTCCAGCACCGGATACAAATCCTTAGCCTTACATCCCTGTTTGCAGAACTTACTGATTCACTGATAGCGCTGTGATTTATCTTCCGACCGGGAAAAATGACAAATGGCATTTATCTCCGGCTTAAGCTTCTGCGGGGTTTTCCGGTATTACACAATACTCTCCCGCTGTCGGTTGGTTAGCAAAGCGACCGAAGAAGGACACTTATTTCATTTGCCACACCTGCTGGGACGAACGAGGAATGGGTGGTTTTACCTAGCTGTCTTGTAATTGTCTTTTCATCCTGTTTTACCAGCTCAGAAGAAACTTGCTTGGATGGCAAAAGCCCTCGGTAAGATCAACCGGAAAGTGGTTGCGATTCGGTTTGTTGCTTTCAGTTTGACAAAAAGCAAAAAAGACACAAATCGCATAAAGTTGAACTCACAGAATAATAACTCTAATGGGTTTTAAAGCTTAATCTTCTTAGACATAAACTTCACACAAGTCCGGACCGGGAATTTCAAACGACGAAGAACTTCTTTCGACAAATGCGCCAATAAGAAATAGAATCGAAATCGTGTGTGTTGTGTCAGGCAAAAGAAAAGTAGGCGCTGCGAGGGGAGGAATGAGAATCCAAATTATGAAAAGGCTACTGGCAGTTTGCTGCCAGCATTAAGGGGTTCGAGGAAGATGCTCGCAGCTGCTGACATCTTTTATGCGAGAGCGACCAAAGACGGAACCGGGAAAGCGAAGAAAAAAAAGGAAAAGAGCATTCACTGACTTTTAAGTATGGTATTTTTCGAACATAAATGGATGTGGGGGCGGGAAGGAGTGGAAACACAGACGCAATGGCAAATGGCGAAGGCGAATTTATAATGCATGCACACTCTACTTAAACGCGCCACTCGACGTCGACGAGTTATGGGAAAGTCATCAAACACAAATAAAGGAGTCTCCGGTTGGCAGCCGTGAAGGAACCGCCGACGACGTTTCCTCCCGTGTGCTCGACGGAAGTGCTTTGCGAAGGATTTTGGGAAGCGGTTCCGGTTGACTGGTTTCTAACGGGGGGGAGGCCTGTTTGAGGCCCGGAAAGAGGATTTTGATGGGATCACTGAATTAATGCCAATTTAGGGAAGTTTAAATAAGAAAAGATTTCCCCCGTATGGGCAGCTTTTATACGACGGAAATTCGTTTATAGATTCTATTCAGCTAATTTCACTTTCAAAACTTTGTTAAGAACCGGAAGATGTATTTTGCATATGAAATTTCTATTACCGACTGATTGCGGTAATAAAACTTCTTTAAAACTTTAAAACGGCGGACAAAACAAACAGCCATCTAAGCAATCGGAGTTGAAGTGTGCACGAAAGTAGAACAGCGACAGACGTCAGGTGTTTTTCTGGCTGACACGGTGACATATTTTCATCTGAACAAACGCCACTTCGCCTACTGTGATGGGCGATTCGTTTTACTGTCCCAACCTTCGGCAGGTAACCTTTGTCCACACGTTTTCGGTCCCTGTTTTCTTTTTTTTTGACAAAGTCAGCCGGTATTTCACGACGGATGGTTTATTACATTGTCTTACGCTTTTTACGATTCCATATGTTTCTGTCAAAGGGTCGTTTCCTTAAAGTGATGTCACTTTTAATAAATAGCGAAAATGATACGGAACCCGGTCAGAAGGTGTTTGTGTGCGGGTTGCTTTTGTTCGGACGGTTGTATTATATCATCTCTGTGACACTACCGAAGGAAAATCGGTAACAAAAAAAAACAGCCTACCGACCTATGTTTTAATGGGATTTGGACCCGTTGTGGTTCCAGCGGGGGAAAAGCAAATAATCTGATTTTTCGAACGTAAAAACGAACTCACGTAAACCGTTTCTGTTTTTTTTTGTGGTGAGGGGAATGGGGTTCAGGAGTGGGTTTATTTGCACGGGACACCAAAACAACCAACTGGTCAAACAGTGACTTCGTATCTGCTTCACCGCATCGGGGTCCTTTGTTATTTTGGGAGGTGTAATTTCCCGGGGTTTTATGTTTAAAATTACTGGAAACAATGTGGGACCTGTTCCGGTATGCATGGTTTCACTGTGGGTTGATATGTGATATTGTTAGTTTGCAAAAAAAATCTCATCGTGAACGGGATGAATACGCAAATAAAGATAAATCACAATGCAGTGTGGCAAAATATTGCATCTATGATGGAAATTTTGTTGTGCTCGCATTCAAATTTGGAGAAATTCCAATTCCCCGTATCCTTTGTGGCGGAATTTATTGAGCGGACAGAAAAAGATTTTTAATATAGTCTGACAATACTTGAGAACCATTATAGCTTACTAGTACACGGCATGCTGGTTGATAAGAACTGTTGATCACTTCTTTTTTTCGTCAGTATGCCATGATCCGTAATTAGCTTGCTGCGAACTAATTTCTAAACTGTTACTCATTGGAGTATAGTTTGTAAAAAAGTAAGTAATTTCCCAAATATTTCACTCTTAGATAAAAATGCATAGATTTTTTAATGAACAAGACTGTTTATTTAAAAAAATCGTTTTTAAAGTATACTGAAAAACTTTCCATTCTTTTGCCTGTTCCAAATATATGCATGAAAATTGATGTAAATTTACAAAATATTTTTATCTGCGTAACCTGCCATGAAAACGAGTTATCGTTTTAACAAATGGTTTTAATCTTTACATTTTCGTGGTTTTTTATTACATAGTTGCATTCGCATTCCATCTTCCAGCATGTTTTCCCCGTTCGATACTGATCAAACTAGCTAAAGACGGCTTTACGTCAAACACTCCTAATACCAAGCCTCAAAAAAAGTTGGAACGGTAACTTTGAGCTATCATAGCTCAGTTGTTACTTGACCAATTTCGATAAATTTTTCACCCTCGAATTTTGTGAAGTTTGTAGATTATTTTAAGTATATCATTATTGATGATCTTTTAGAAAAAATTAATGAAAATCTGATTTTTCTCGTTCCAAGTTTTTTTTTTCAAGCTCAAAATATGCCCTATCTGCATTCATGCGGCACCTGCATCGCGAATAGGATATTGAGAACTTCAACTTTGTTGTTAGTCAACCGATCTTCAAAATTTGTTCACCATTGGAAAGGTACTACTTCCAGAAATAAAATGCACTGAAAAAACGAAAAATAGGGTTGTCTACCAAAAGTTATAATGAAAACTGTAGATAGATGACTTCCGAAAAGGTGAGACTTTTTACAATGATCGTAAATATCTCGAAATTCAAAACGATGACCTATATATTTTTACACATCATTCGATTGCTAGTGATACCAGCTACAATTTTCGCCCAACTACCATTCCTGCACTATCAAAAAAAAAACCTTTAAAAATGGATGAATTTATAAATATACATGAATATTTCTTTTTTTTTCACACGTTTGCATATAACTCAAAAATTGAAGCGATGACATGTACATTTTTCTGCTCCGAAATATTGTAATCATTACCAGAAACAATGATGAACAAAATTATATATCCGTTCAAAGAATCTCTAGAAAATGTTTCCAAACAAAATCAAAACAAAACTATTGAAATATATGACTTTTTTTTACATTATTTTAGTTGGAAATTTATTATGAACAAAATTTACAAGAAAGCTGAAACTTGGATTTCACTGACAATCCTAAAAATTTTGGTAAATATACCTAAACTCTGAAAATAATTATTTTTTTGTATTGAAAAAAAAAATTAAACAATCCCAAAGGCAATTGATAACTACTAAAATTCGGATTTTATTTTAGGTTTTCCGTAGAATCTCCAAAAAAAAAAAATCGGTAGAAGATCAGAAATTTTAAAATTTCCTAGTTATATTGCATTGCACAGAGGTCCGGATCCACAATTTAGGGGGACAATAACATTTGTGGCTTAACCTTATACTTTAGAGCTATGATGTCTTCAAAACAAATGATCAGTGAAGATAAGCCATATGTCGATGTACATGGTATTAGGGTGGTTCTTATTATTAAGGTGATCCAAAACTTATTTTCCGGATGTATTGAGATAGAGGACTGCATCCTTCGGCAAAATTGTAGATAAATTTATATCGAGCAGCTTTGCTGAAGACACCATTGTGGTATTTGCAACGATTTTAGTGTTACAGTTGTTTATTTGTTTGTTTATTTGTTTATTTATTTATTTGTTTGGAGCCGGGAAAAGCCCGCTGGAGCTGAGGTTCTTTAAACCTCTTTCTCCAACAGGCATAAAACCTTCTCATCTTTTGCATCTACAGATTATAAATATCCAACAGATACATTTTTTGGCTTAAAAATACTACTATCACTAATCTTTATCTCAACATAACAAATTAAAAAAAAAATAAATAAATAAAGTAACATGAAAACTCTAACTGTGCCTGTCTCTGAGATCGTAGATAGAATTAAAGCTAACTAGAGAGAGTATTCCGGAAACGTTGCGTTGGATAGATTCAATACGCTGGATGCCGTTTTGATAGTACGGTGCTCAAACAACGGCAGCGTACTCGAGAGTAGATCGGACCAAAGTGCAATACAGCGCTTTTAAACAGTATATATCAGTGAAGTGCTTAGTTACGCGGAATACGAATCCAAGCATTTTAGAAGTTTTTGAGATAATGTATTCCATGTGTTCTTTGAAACTTAGTTTACAATCCAAGAGAACGCCTAGGTCTTTGACTACGGATTCCCGCTTAATAACTGTTTGAGCGATGGTATAGTTGGATATAATTGTTGAGCGTTTACGAGAGAATGAGATAACGACGCATTTGGTTGCGTTCAATAACATCCTATTCACGTCACACCACATAGTAAAATTATCCAACTCTCTCTGCAAGAATACAGTGTCTTCAGAATCTCTGATGAGCTGGAACAGTTTAAAATCGTCGGCGAAAGACAGTTTTAGGCACTTCAGCGATAAGTTTAGATCGTTCAAATAAAGTAGAAATATGAAGGGTCCGAGATGACTGCCTTGAGGTACACCGGAGCTCACTTGGAAAGGCGTGGTAATACAGGTACCAATTTTTACTGCCATGTCACGATTTGTTAGGTAAGACTGAAACCAGGCCAAAAGGGCGTCATTGAATTCAAGCCTTGCTAATTTAGCAACGGCTATTTGATGATTTATTTTGTCAAAAGTAGCTGAGAAATCCGTGTATATAGCGTCGACCTGTAGTCGCGCTTGTAATGACTGGATGATAAATGATGTGTAAGACACTAGATTTGAAGATGTAGATCGTTTAGGCATAAAACCGTGCTGAGTTGAAGAAATGTAGTTAGAGCAGTTATAAGTGATGAAGTCGAGAACGATTATTTCGAATAACTTAGAAACTGCACACAGCGCAGCTATGCCTCTGTAGTTGGATATTTGTCGCTTGTCGCCTTTTTTGAGCACAGGAAAGATGAATGATTTTTTCCACGGATCGGGGAATACTCCGCTACGTAGAGAGGCATTGAACATTATTGATAATGGCACGAGAAGGCTCTCGGAGCATTTTTTTAGCACTAGGGAAGCTATACCATCAGGTCCGGCACTATATGATGATTTTAATTGAGCACATGCGGATTTTATGATTGTGGTAGTTATAATAGGATGTGAACCAATAGAAGGACGTATAGGTACGTTGCTTGCTGCTTCAAGAACCTGATGGCTACTCAAAATTTCTGCGGAAAAGACACTGCTGAAGTGTTTGCGAAATAGTTCACAAATGAGTTAGTTGTTCTTAAAAAACAGATATTTTGCTCTAACATTTTTATTTTTCACATTTCGTATTAGGTATCTTTGAACATCTTTTAGAGTTTGTTAAAACCAATTCTTCAATGACTGGCGCATTCAGATAGCGTTTTCTGAACCGTTCAAAAACAGGTTATTTTTGAACTGCTATATCTAACATTGAGGCAAATGAAATTTGACATAAAATATTTTCTAGCATGTTTATAAAAAAAGCGGAGGAGATATTTTTTAAATTTTTTAAATTGTGTTCAAACTTTTGGTTTTTTCATTGAAAAATACTCCATCATGTAAGGCATTTATTAGCTATATATGAAAATAAGGTATTTTTGTCTTCTAGAGTGTTAAAACTAATTCAGGTGCATATTCGGGAAGATGAAGTTGACTCACGTTGGTTGTTACTCTATTTGATAATGCTATCACAGAGATTGTCTGACGTTAAAAGCAATCGTTTGAAAACCTTCTCCAGATTCACTAAACGATTGAATTTCCCTATACTTGTGTGTTTATTAATTTCGACTTTCTACAATTTCCTCACGTTGAAATCATGAGTCGTCTCGAATTTTTTTGAAAAATTTCGACTCTCTGGGAATTGACTTTTGAGATTTTTTATATGCATTGAGATGTATTCCAAAATGTCAGAAATGAAGATTGGAGTAAAACGCAATAAATTTAAGTACATTCTGTGTTTGACCGTGTTTATAATTCAATTATTATCTTGAACCAACTGAATATTCACCAGGAGTTCATTTAATGAAGAGTCTCTCAGTCAATTACATTTTACACGAACATGACATAACCTCACGGAATGAACAGAATTAACTTTTTTCGACAGCCGCCGGTGGTTTGTTTACAGTTTAAAAGTTCAGAGTTTCATCGTTTGAATTTAAAAATTGCAAGGCGCCTCACACTAAACAGATTTATACAAATATCGCTCCTTGATGCTGGAAACGCATACAGGGCAAGTTTTTGATACTTTTCACTGTGGAACACGATTTTAACAGGCCCTTTTCCGTCATTTTTCACTTTTTAATTTGCAGTCGCAAAACAAAACAAACCACCGGCAGCTATCAAAGATGAACTTGATTCATCGGCAGTTCATTTGTGTCGTAATCGTGTAGGACAAGATACGCTCAGAGACAGGACTCTAACCTACGTTCTTATGCATTCCGTGCATACGCGCTACCATTTCGCCACCCTAAGCCTTGTAATAGACACAGTGGAATCTAACACACGACTAGGCATGGTACAGCGTACATCAAACATGGTCTACATCCTAGCCGCCTCACGACGGTATCCCATATCCAAACATCTTCTCTGTTCATCAGACAACAAACACTAGTCTTCTCGCTCTATGCCTATTCTTCCGCTCAAGCACTGGATAGGAAAAAAAAAATTTTTAATGTTAACTTTGCAAGAAAGCTTATGATCTAACAAGGTATTTGCAACTGCGGATAACCGGTGCTTTTTGTAATAAACAAGATAATAGATTCCTGAATGTACAGGCAGGAATGCCTGGAAAAAGCATATTTTCCTGTTATTATAGCTTATTACGAACCTGTGATTTTTTTTATCTTATTTGGAAAAATGACACTTTAGTGCACGGGTAAAAATCTATTGCCGGTGCCATGATTTTTTAATCATGAAATCATGAACCATGTCTTCTCGTGAAATTTCATGAGCAAAATGTTTGATATCATGAAAACTTTCATGAAGCATGCGATAGACATGATTCATGATTTTTAATCATGGTTCCGGCAATAGATTTTTATCCGTGCATAGAAGAGTGCTACTGTGGTATCGAGATAACTCTGTGGATTTTTCCGAACAGGACATCAATCCATCCAACTGCTTTAAATTCTGTACAATTGAGAAATATCGGGTAAATGTCAAACATAAGATTGGAAAAGTGACATAAGATACATAAGATTGCGACAGAGATGAAGAGATAGTGGAACAAAATTGGCACTTAATATAGCCAACAAAGTGTCCTTCAAAGTGAAAGTTAACCCAACTTCATTTCAAGTACTCAACAGTGATACTTCATGAACATGGATCACTGATAAATAAGTTTTCTTTTGTCCAGGATTTAAATGACTCTAGCCGGTTACCATTTTTACGCGGAGTAGTGTGAGCTTTGGTGAGGTCATAACCAAGAGTTAATTTGTAAGTGTAAACTGAAACATAAACTTCCTTAAATTGTTTGTTTACCCGGTATGGAATTCAATTTTATAAAGTTCTTGCAAAACTTGGTGTGAATTTGAAAAGGAGTGTATCGATAAGTAGTTAGCAACATTCAAACAGTTATTACTCTTAAATGGCTTAATTTTTTGCAGCGTGTTTTGCGGTGACATGTTTGTTTACATGTCAATAACAGCTGCACAATCGATTGGTTTCGGTACGGTTTATCGTTTCAATGATGAGTCGAATTGATCCGGAAATGCGAATGAAAATTCCGCACACTTGGTGCTCAGAAAGTCGTGTCACGTACAACGAAATTGCAAAACGGGTGAAAGTGCACCACACCAGTGTCAAAAATACTATCGAGAAGTTCGGTAAGACTCTTTCCATGAAGGATTTGCCCCGATCCGGTAGGAAAACGGGTCCCAGCCAGCCCGGCCGGGACTTAAAAGTGGTTGAGTACATCAGGAAAAACCCATCGGCGTCGACGCGGGATTTGTCCAAGCAGTTCAACACCAGCATCGGGATGATTAAACTAATCAAAGTTCGGAACTCCCTGAAAACGTACACGAAACAGAAGGTGCCGAAAAAGTCCCTGATACAGCAAGTTCAGGCCAAAACAAGATCGCGAAAACTGTATAACCGGATTCTACAGAATAAAGACGGATGCATCCTGATCGACGACGAAACCTACGCCAAGGAAGACTCTCGAGCGCTGCCCGGACCACAATATTATACGAAATCGGTGTACCAGGACCTGAACGACGCTGACACCACGGTGGCGATGGAAAAGTTTGGGCAGAAGGTGTTGGTCTGGCAGGCAATTTGTACCTGTGGTTTGCGGACGTCGATTTTGTTCACGAAGGGCACAATTAACGCCAAGGTGTACGAGAAAGAATGTTTGAAGAAGAGAATGCTGCCACTGTACAGAAAGCATAAGGCTCCTCCTCTCTTCTGGCCGGTTTTGGCTTCAGCCCACTACGCCAACTCCGTTCTACAGTGGTTGTCAAGCGGCACTTTCGGAAGGAAGGTACAGTGTCCCAAAACATGCAGGAGTTAAAAAAAACTGGACAGCTGCCACCAGGAAAGTCACAAAAATAACTGTGCAGAATTTAATGAAGAATGTCAAGTCCAAAGTGCATCAGTGAAATGCATAAAAATGTAATTTTTCTACAATATATCGAAAACTGATGTCAAAATATGTTTTTTTTCGCTGTTTTATTCAATAATCAATTTTGCTAACTACTTTTCGATACACTCCTTAAATCAACAATTCTCATAACAAAAAAAAGATCGAACTGCATGTGGATCTAATTTCTCCTAAACCTACGATCAGTATCATTTCGAGTACAACGTAGAGCATCGCATAAACTAACACGTTGAAACAGATTGTTTATCACTCATTAAAAAGTTCGCAGAGTTATTGCACTCATAATTCAGAAAAGCAACGGCAAAAAGCTTAATTCAATTTGTTTCCAACGGCAAAACACGTAGCTTGCATGAATAACCCAATGTCTGGGACACGGGCAAAGCCCAGTAATGTAACGTCCGGACCTTGCCTGTGTCCCAATAAACACACCATCCCGTGGATTAAACGACTTTACACGCGGTAGTAGTTCGCCGGCAAGAAACCAAATGTTGCACCGAAACCGACCGCACACTGAACTTAACTCGTTGTTTTTCTTTTTTTTGCTATTGTTGTTGTTGTTGTTTCTCCCAAACCCAAAGTTATGCCATAACACCTGGTGTGTCACCTCCTTGTTTCACACGACGAAGCACAACTTTGTCCCGTTAAAAATATAGATCACTATGGTCCTCGAAGTAAACACCACAAACCAAACCACCATCATCCAATCCAACCCACCCACTTCTGCTGCCTCATATACATAAACATAAAACTGTTTTAAAGCGGGGGGGTTGGCGTGGAGCAAGCGCCGAATCGAATTCTTCAAAAAGTGTTGTGGAGGAAAAAAAAACCATAGCCAGCGCAAGAAGAGCCGGTAAACCTCGACGAAGCGGCAGTTTTATTAAAACACAATTTATTTACGAGAGCAGGAAAGAATTAATGTTACCTTGCCAACCACAGACAAATAGACCGACCGTTGGCGACTGGGAAAAGCGCTCCGATTCGCTGCCCGGCAACGGGAAATTTATATTTCCCAACTTTATTTCCACTCTGTTTTCCCAAAATTAACTGATTTTATCCATCTGTTTTTCGCTGAATCTTTGAAAAATACATTTCCCGGACAGCAACAGAGAAGAAAAAAAAACGGAAAAATCACGAGACTACTTTTCGGTTTCTTGAACTGTGCTTAACCCGTTTTTCCATAGGCAGTTCCAGCAGCAGAACACCTGACATACTGACGGGGACCCATTCCAATGCCATAAACGACCCATGTTTACACAGTACTTCCAGGGAAGAGTGCAAAAATGAAAGAGAAATATTTACTCACTAGTGCTTTTCTGCCTCGGTAACGACCCTCACTAACACTAGCAAACGGCACACATGACGCCTGCTTGGACGAGGTACACTTCGGTAGCACCTTTGCGTTAGGGTGTCTCTTAGTGGGTTTCCCGGGGCCTGTCGGTATCGGTGCTCATTTACGGAGTTCTCGGAATGACCCAACCATCATCGGCTGTCTCCGTCAATTCAAAGCCAGCAGCAGGCACAGACGTAATTTGCTTATATCGTTATTAATTTTTCATGCCAACCAAAGGAAACGGAAAACTCAAAGCTCCGAACGACCTCCGGTGTTTGCCGAAAAACGAGAGAGAGAGAAAAAAAAATCCAACCAACCTGACTGTGGTACCGTTGATGATGATGGTGATTACTTCAGCCAGTTTCAAGATCCTGGAGGGCTTTTTATTCCCACGGTCGCGCACTCCCTCTTGGCCTGGGGAACCTGGGCCAGGAAGTGGGGGCCAGCGAACAAATGAATAAAGTTACATCAACAACAGACGTAAAAATTTTAACAAATTGTGTATATCTTTTTTTTTATCTGAATTCGTTTTATTTTGCCTACCCCCGCCCACTCGTTCTTTAGATTGCCTCCCCTCGTCAGGAGCAGGAAGGTGAGCGAATCTTTCGGTTTTCGTTTTCCGTGTGCTTCCGCCCGTTCTTCTGTTATTATTAATTCAAGTACAACTTTACTGCAGTTTTTGTTTATTTTTTTCGACGAGCTCCGATTACGACAGTTCGTTCTGTTGTCGGTTGGTAGTTTTACACAATAAAAGTTAATAAAGGCACATTTAGTACGCATTCAGCGGAAAGTTTTTTTCTTGCGAGATGAACTCGAGCCCAGTCGTAATCACCGTTGAAATTTGGTGGTTGAAGTATTGATAATTGTTTTTCTGACGAGAATTGGTCTTACTTTTAGTATGAGGCGCCTTTTCAAAATTTGCCCTCTAGGAGTGGGATAAGTTTTTTGATCGGAAGTTTTTGCCTCTCTCATATAGAAAGGTTATGCAATCACTTGAAAACAGTAGTGAAATGTACTGATGATATTGATAAGCATGGGTTGAAGGCAATGGAAACAAATCGTGGTTTGAAATATCTGTGCCATGGTTGTCGGAAGCACCAATCAGGTCACAACGAAATTTTGGCAAAATGTAACGACATTTTTGCAAAAATGAATGAGAATTTTGAGTTGTGGAAAAATGTTTTTAATGAGAATATTAAACTACTGGAGCACGATATTGGCATACAAGTAGAGAAAGCAGTAGAAAGTTTAAAACATGAACTGTCCCGAAAATCATCTGGTAATACAAATAAAAAATCGTTTGCTGATGTACTAAAAAATGATAACGGAAAAAATATTACCCCGAGTGGTCCTAGCCGAAATCTTAGATCTAGAAAGCGACCTAGAATTGACGATAATGATACGTTATCCCCGACTAACAATACCAGTGACAACCCGCTCTCATCGGTTAGTGTTCCACAGTCTCACAAAAATGATTGCGTCATCGTTGTTCGCCCAAAAGAAACAAAGCAAAGTGCCAAAAAAACTAAGTGTGACCTAAGCAATCATATTGATCGTGTTTTGCATAAGATTCAAACAGTTCGTGAAGGGAACAGTGGATCAATTATTCTTGGCGTCAAATGTGCTGATGCTGTAGAACCCGCGGTTGCCGATGTTAGAAAAAAGCTTGGTGAAAATTACGAGCTGTCAGTCCCAAAACCAATCAAACCGAGACTGAAGATTGTAGGTGTTGCCGGTATGCTTTCTGAAAGTGAACTTATGGAATGTGTGAAGAATCAGAATGAATCAGTCAACTTGACTGAGTTGAAATTAATCACTTGCTTCAAATCAGTGCGCAACGACATTACGGTATACAATTTTATAGTCAAAGTGAATAATGATGCGAACAAAGCTATGTTAAAGTTGGGTCGTGTGAACATTGGCTGGGATATATGTAGAGTGTTTGTCTCAAGTATGCTCAAAATGTGCTGGTGACCATTCCACGGCTGTTTGTGTCTCAGAAATACTGTGTTGTGCTAATTGTGCTCAGATGAACAGAAACCGAAAATTGAATCTAGACACAAAACACGAAGCGTACAGTTTGGAATGCCCTGTGTATAAAAAGCTCGTTGAGAAGAAACGTCAGCATATTCTTCGTGCTGGATAGCAATTACTTGGATTTGAATCAACTGATGGACTACTGTCGTCTGCCATCGCAGATACTGACGCTGCCAAGCATCTTTCTCCAGATCCTGATGTCGCCATGATTTTTTCTCCAGGTAAAGCTTGGGAGGGTATATATCCTCTCGAAGCTAGACTCGATACTGCACCTCCTCAAAAGAAACTCCTGTTTTCAGCCAATGACTGAGAATGACGTCTGCAATCCCGATTCCGTCACTCGCCTGCTGACTGACATCGCAGATCCGGATCCTGATGCTACTACTGTACAACTAAAAATATACTATCAATACGTGCGAGTTTTGCGCACCAAAATCGACGACTTCTTTGTTACTGTTTATGATGCGGAATTTGATGTGATTGTACTATCGGAGACATGGCTGAACGACGACATCTCCTCGCTGCAGTTGTTTGGTCCTGGTTACACAGTCAACCGGAATGATCGTGACTCAAGTGGACTCGATCCTTCTACTTCTCATCTGCTATTTGGAGATTTCAATCAACCTGGTCTTGTATGGAAGAATACTTCCTACGGTTATGCTACCATCGATCCGTCATCTTCCTCTCTTTCGGGAGCAAATTGCACTCTAATAGACGGGATGTCTCTTTTAAATATGTTCCAAATTAGTATGGTGACAAACAGATTGAATCATACTCTAAATCTTCTGTTCATAAATGAGGAAGCATTAGCGAATTGTCACGTGCGTCAAGCTGTCGAGCCTCTCGTTGGGATTGATCCTCATCATCCACCTCTTCTGACTGAATTGACATGCTACTAAAAAGTTTGCTTCAACAATACTGTCGAAGACTCGAAATTCAACTTCTCGAAAACCGATTTCACCGGATTGAATAGCTCATTAGAATCAATCGATTGGGCATCTCTTTTGGATAATGTAACTGATGTCAATGTAGCGGTAGAAAAGCTTACACATGTGCTGAAATATTTGTTTAATCTACATGTACCAGCGTCACGACCTCGCCCAAAACCACCTTGGTCAAATCGGCACCTTCGTGCACTGAAACGCGTAAGAGCAGCTGCACTTCGGCATTATACAAATCGACGCAACCCTATAACTAAGCACGAATTCACTCTCGCTAGTAACAACTGAGTAAAAATTTCTGAAGTGGCCCCCCCATTTTTCACGAGGTAACCGATTTTATTGTTATTGTTTTGTAGTATTAGTATCTACGAACATGTTCGTGAAATATCTCGTCGATATTCGAATTTTTTATACTATTTTTAGTTACATTAACATTTATATACCTTTTCATTGTAATGCTTCCTGAAACTCAAGTTCTCTTTCGAATTATACGAAACTTTGCAACTGGATAAACAACTATTTTTGGCATAGAATGAAGAAAAAATTGTTTAAAAATGTTCAATTTTACTAAACTTTCTACTTAAATTTTCCAAAGAAATCGATATTAAAGTACCTTCTTCACGCGATTTTTGTCTCTGTTAAATGCTAAAATGTTGCATATGTTATTGGTTTTCATAATCAACAAAAAATTTTTTGTGCTCAAATAGGGTTTTTGAAATATTTGATTTTTTGTATACGCGCGCTGTATGCAAAGTGCACCGCGCGAGCGAATCGGTATGGTGCGGCAGGGTTCGGTAGGGTGCGATGTCGTCGGTGTGATTGAAGCGAGCTGCGACAGGTTTGGACAAGTAGGCATAGAAAATGATTTTTTGCCGTTCTCATCTAAATTTTTTAAATTGTAGTATTTCGATGAATTTTTGCTATAATATATAAGAGAAATTGAATAATATGAAAAGGGCATCATTACAGTACTAGGTACATTCAAACAGGTTCTCCATTAAATGTACGTCAGGTAATTTATTAATTACATCTTATTTCACAAGTTCGACTCTAGATTATTCTAATTTTCTGATGGTTTGAACTGAACATTTACTACAAATTCTTCGTTGTCGGAAACAATCTTACATTCGCGTGTAGTTTTAATCGTCATTACGTTTTTAAATCGATGTTGCTATTGTCTATCCTGAATGTCTGGTTCGTTTATCATGCAAAAATCAAAGTTTATATTTTTGAATGAATCCTTTACTAAATTGAATAGATTATGCGCAGTTGGAATTCGATTGGTTTTGATTTGATGCAAATTAACTTTATACGCGTGTCTTTTCACGGTTCCTTCAAAGATAACTTTTTTCCCATGTGAGGCTGCGAAAGAATTCCACTCGGTCCTAATTTTATAATCTTTCTCGTGAAGTGCAGTAAATGCACTGAACTTGTACCGTTAATCTTTTTTCCGGAATGATCACAAATTTTTGTGTTTTCCTTGACTATTTTCGCATCCAAACCACACGAAAAAATGAAAAAAAATGTAAAATAATATGTGATCAATAAATTACCTGACGTACATTTAATGGAGAAACCTGTTTAAATGTACCTAGTACTGTAATGATGCCCTTTTCATATTATCCATTTTCTCTTATATATTATAGCAAAAATTCATCGAAATACTACAATTTAAAAAAATTTAGATGAGAAAGGCAAAAAATCATTTTCTATGCCTACTTGTCTAAACCTGTCGCAGCTCGCTTCAATCACACCGACGACATCGCACCATACCGATTCGCTCGCGCGGGGCACTTTGCATACAGCGCGCGTATACAAAATATCAAATATTACAAAAACCCTATTTGAGCACAAAATTTTTTGGCAATAAAAATGCCTTACTCTTCACTATATGGGGCCGGGTGTCAATTAAAAGTTTCAAAAATAGTCGCGTAACCTTTTTGTGTCATAATTTTGCACGTTAATAACTCGGTCATTTGTTGATGGATTGTTATAATTTAACAACCAATCGATTCGGAAACTTTTAACTTAAACATGTATGATGACATCGTTTCAGTATTTCAATAGTATACTATTGAAAAAATGGTTGGAATCGACCTATGTTTTCATCCACCAATCCCTGTTGTGCAAAATGACGTCAACTTCTTGTTCGGCATAGGAGGCTTTGCGTCATGCATAAAAAACACCGTATCGTTATGCGTAGTATGAAGAGAAATCTATAAATATAGGCTGCACAATTTTTCTTTGCCTAGTTGATGTTTGACTGTGAATGAAACAAGTAGCTTGTCCAGTGAGCTGATGACTGGATTGTATATGCGTTCACTTGCTGGATTGTCGCTTTTGCATTATTTGTTGGTGAAATTTCCTGTTGTCTGCGCAACACCGTGTTCGCTTGAGTATCTAATATCTAAAATCATCTAGCTATTGAAGAACCGAATCAGCGTGGTTACCGATTCTTTTGAATTATCCCATGTATTTAGCAAATTTTTGGTCGATTCGGAAACATTTAACTTAAACTTATAAGATAACGTCATTTGAATATTTCAATACCATTGAAAAATTGGTTTGAATTGATTATTTTATGTTGGTTCTCTGGTAACTATCAGGCCAATTTAGAATTATCGGCGATAGATTTTTCGGATCTAATTTGCAGCGCTTGTTCCTCGATGATTTGTTAATGGATTTTCCTCATTTAAATGATTCCAAAGCTTCAATATTGCAAGCTTAAAAATGCTTTAGTTTGTCAACGGATCGGTTTGCATACTTAAATCTCCATTCCCATACGAACAAATCCCTTGAAACGTTCCATTTTTAATGTTATTGTGCTCGGTCGTGTCTTGAATACAACCCTCTAATTTTTTTGTTGATTATGAAAACCAATAACATATGCAACATTTTAGCATTTAACAGAGACAAAAATCGCGTGAAGGAGGTACTTTAAAATCGATTTCTTTGGAAAATTTAAGTAGAAAGTTTAGTAAAATTGAACATTTTTAAGCAATTTTTTCTTCATTCTATGCCAAAAATAGTTGTTTATCCAGTTGCAAAGTTTCGTATAATTCGAAAGAGAACTTGAGTTTCAGGAAGCATTACAATGAAAAGGTATATAAATGTTAATGTAACTAAAAATAGTATAAAAAATTCGAATATCGACGAAATATTTCACGAACATGTTCGTAGATACTAATACTACAAAACAATAACACTTATTGTAAAATCGGTTACCTCGTGAAAAATGGGGGGGCCACTTCGGAAATTTTTACTCAACTACAAGGTCTATAACCGCATGCTTTATTCTAGGCATGTTTTACAAACACAAGCCGATCTTAAACAACATCCAAAACGTTTCTGGTCTTTCGTGAATAGTAAACGCAAGGAGGTAGGCCTCCCTTCTACTATGACTCTTGGAAATGAATGTTCAAATTCATCTACTGGAATTTGCAACTTGTTCGCTAAACATTTCTTAAGTGTCTTCGAAACAATTTCATTTGATCCTGCTCAGATGGAATTCGGGCTCAGAGATGTTCCTTGCGATATTATAAGTCTTGGTAATATTCAATTCACATGCGAAGAAATCATTTTTGCGTTGAAAAAACTGAAGTCATCAACATCGACTGGCCCAAATGGCATTCCTGCCATCATACTCAAACGATGCGCGAATGCACTGTGTGTTCCTCTAAAGGTAATCTTCAATAAGTCTCTGTCGCAAGGAATATTTCCACAATGCTGGAAAAAGAGTTTTTTCCCCGGTAGATCAACAGCTACGAATTTAGCTCAGTTTACGTCACATTGCAGATGGAGCACAGGTTGATACAGTTTATACAGCCCCTAAAGCAGCGTTCGATCGTGTTGACCATACTCTGCTACTTGCGAAAATTCGAAAACTAGGTGCATCGGAAACATTCACCGATTGGCTCAAATCGCATCTTGTTGGCCGTTCACTTTCTGTTAAGCTCGGAAATTGTGAATCAAATAGCTTCTCGAATCTGTCGGGTGTGCCTCAAGGTAGCAATCTCGGACCTATGATATTTTCTTTGTTCTACAACGACATCCGTTTTGCCTTGCCACCAGGGTGTAGGCTTGTTTATGCAGACGATCTCAAGCTATTTCATATCATTAGATCTGAAGAAGACTGCGTGGCTTTACAACGACAAGTTGATGTCTTTAGCGACTGGTGTACGCGTAACCGATTGACGCTTAGTATATCGAAATGCTCCGTTATTTCATTCACACACAAGAAAGAACCTATTCTCTGGAGATACACTATTTTTGGAGAATTCCTTGAGAGAGTATCAATTGTAAGGGACTTAGGTGTAGTACTTGACGCTCAGCTGTCGTTCAGAGACCACTACTCCCATATCATTGCACAAGCTAACCGAAATCTTGGATTTATCTTCAAAATAGCAAAAGAATTCAGTGACCCTTACTGTCTCAGATCATTGTATTTCACCCTTGTTCGATCTGTTCTTGAAGCTTCATCGGTAATATGGTGTCTTTACGCGGACGTTTGGATTAACTGAATTGAATCAATACAAGCTAAATTCCTCCGCTACGCCCTCAGATCTTTACCTTGGCGCATCCCGACAGAATTACCACCTTATACTGATCGTTGTCGATTACTGGGTATGGACACACTTTTAAAAAGGAGAAATATTTCCAGAGCTGTATTTATAGCGAAACTATTGATGGGACAAAATGACGCTCCTAATATCCTTTCTCAAGTAAATATCAATGTACCACCTAGAACTTTAAGATCGCGGAACTTTTTAAGACTTGACTATCAACGTACTGACTATGGACAAAACGAACCCATTAGGGGAATGTGTAATAGTTTTAATAGTGCCTATGAATGTTTTGATTTTTCCATTTCATGTGATGTTTTTAAAGATAGACTAAGAAGATTATTGTAATGTATAAGTGTAAGCTCAAAATGTAATATGAAAATGTTTGTATAATTGTATTATTGTCAACCGTCAGAAAAGATGAAGGGGTTTTTACGCCCAATTGGACGATTGAATTATCCTCAATTGGGCATTTCCCCTTCCAATGCTTCATGGAGACTATAACAGTTCTCGGGTTCCGGTGCCGGAAGTGCATATAATAGTGAACCCACTTCGTTTTCCTAAGGATGAACTACGCGAGCAAAGCACTGGTTCATTCTGTATGTTATACTAGTTAATGAACAAACAATCTCTTGGTTTATTTCAAAAATCGAAGAGAAAATTTTTGAATAGAATACCACACTATTATCATTACACCACTAGGTGGATTGAAGCAGGTTTTTCTTATATAACAATACTAATTTTACTTCATGCCGTCCGAAATATGTTCATGACATTTTAAAATCCTTGATACTTTTTTACGTTTCGTCTTGGACTCATCAGTGTAGATCAGTTTAAATTGAACTGCGTAGTGCTAAACTGGGCAGTTCAATTTGAACCGCTAAGCAGACGTAAAGTTTCTGCTATTTGCAGAACACTTATATTTTGCAACAGATAATGTGTCTTGACTGGCGTGCCGAACGAAAACGTGGTTTCGACTTTTTCGGGCCGATGCAGGTTTGGTCATAGCCGTTTTTAACATATTTTACGTTTCGTCTTTGACTTATCAGTGCGCTATTCGGTACTTCGCTAACGCTATATAATATTCAATGTTGTTCACATTCCAAAATACCGAAGCCATAACCTTTCCAGTTGCTGTCCACTCAGATAACGATCGTTTCGATTCCGGAGTGAAGTGATGAATCCATGTTTCATCCATTGTCGCATATCGACGCAAAAATTCCGGTTTGTTACGTTTAAACATTGCCAAACACTGTTCAGAATTATCAACACGTTCTCGTGCAGTATAAATCAAACACGTTCTTTTTTTTAATAACTATTTATTGGAATATGAGTAAAAATTAAATAATTTAGATTTAAATTGGGTGTTCAGCCACAACTGGTGACTTTTCAGCCTTATTGAAAAAAACAACACGTTCTTTTGATATCCATTTCCACCCATGACCATTTTCGTCTCGGTCTCCCCTACTGTAAGATGTTTCATTTGAAAAGTTTGTAGGGTCTAAATGATGAAAAATATCATCATTTTCGAGGGTTTTTTTTTCAGAGTTATCGTGCAACAAAATAAATTCAATTTTATTGCATGATGAAGAGCATCATTCGGACAACATTTTGTAATTTTTTCGTGGAAAAATATTGAGAAATAAGTCGATGAAGAGGTATTTTTGAGAACGCTTCTTAAAAATCATGATTTGCGGTGTCCACTGTCTCTCAGCGCAGACTGATAAGAAGTCAACAAATCATAGCAGCATACCTTATGATAAAAAAAAAGAACCGGAATTTTCATTTTAAAATTCCCGCGCTTGTCCAATCGGTAAACTTTTATTCTCTCAACGTTGGCAACACTTTTATACACATTCTGTCAAATTTTGACGCATATCGTACGATTAGTTTTTGTTTGGCGTCTATACAAAGAAGTTGAAAAATTTTCGTGTGGCGATTTTTATAATGGATGGTTTCGGCTCGCCTTCGAAGCGCCATTCGGTCGATTATTGTGCGGTTTCGACGTCATATTCATAGATCCAGTTCACCAGTTATGATGCATTCGATGAATGTGGGGTCATCATCTGCGTTGGAAATCATCTCTTTGGCCACATCAACACGACGCTGTTTTTGGATGAAATTCAGCTTTTTTGGCACCAGCCGAGAAGCGACGCGTTTCAAACCCAAAACATCTGTTAAAATGTGTTCGGCTGATCCATAAGAGATGCCCAACAACACAGCAATCTCTCTAATCGGTACAGAACGATTTTGCAACACGATTTGCTTCGCAGATTCAATGTTTTCACCAGTAACAGATGTTGTTGGGCGGCCAGGGATCTCATCATGATCCAAGCTTGTACGACCACCCTTGAAGCGTTTTTACCACTCGTATGCCTGTGTTTTTCCTAGACACGATTCACCAAAGGCCTTTTCTAACATTTTCAACGTTTCGGAACACTTAAATCCATTTGCAACACAAAATTTGATGCACGCACGTTGTTCTAAATTTTCATCCATTATAAAAATCGCCACACGAAAATTTTTCAACTTCTTTGTATAGACGCCATACCAAAACTAATCGTACGATATGCGTCAAAATTTGACAGAATGTGTATAAAAGTGTTGCCAACGTTGAGAGAATAAAAGTGTACCAATTGGACAAGCGCGGGAATTTTAAAATGAAAATTCCGGTTCTTTTTTGATCATAAGGTAGATAGAGTAGATATTTTTCTAGACCCCAACGTTTCTGTTTGATCTTTTCTTAATTTTTTTAATTTTTGGTGGTTGTTCAAAGTGAAAGCTACGATTTTTCACGAAAAAATGCGCCATTTTGTAGCTGTAAAACCTCCCCAAAGTAGCAAACAATGAAAAGGAAAACGTTGGGATTCTGGATGTTATATGTCGAAAGTGTGTGCAAAATTTGAAAAAAAATTGGTTCAGTAGTTTTTGAATGACGATGGACACGGACTTTCAAAACCTGCTTTCGAGAAAAACGCGTTCAAAGTTTTTTGTGTATAAAGTCAACGGAAACAATTTGTTACTCAAGGGAGCCCGTAAGGACTAACATTTTCACAAAATCATATTTTTTCTCTTGTATTCTTTTATAATGAAACATTTCAAGAATGTTTTGTAAAGTTTTTAAGTCGATCGAAGCAGAAATCTTGGACCTGTGTGCCGAGCTCCTACTTCTTCGCAGTATGAGATAAGCAAAGATAAAGGCCCATAACTGGCCGAGTTTTTCACCTATAGGCTTGAAAATTTCACAGAATATTCTTGAAATGTTTTACTATGAGAAAATAAAAAGAAAATAATAAATGATTTTTCAAAAGTGTTAGACCCTACCCGCACCTTAATACATAAAAATATTGGTGAAGTAAAAGTGTATAAATATGGGGCATTCCACGCAAAATCAGCCACCCAAAAATTTTTTTTTCATCTAACAATTTTTTTTCGGTAAAGAACTCGAAAATATTCGACACGTATTTTTTATTTCAATGTAGTACGTGGAATATTTGAGATATGATATTTTGAAGTTTCGCGTTTACAAAAATGAGTCTTTTTCCAACAGCCTATACTGTAAAATCTAATAAAGATACAAAAATTCGTCTAAGACATGAAATGTGCGTCTTTTCTTTAACTTTCAAATAAGCGATTCCATTAAACAACCTTTAAAGTTAATTTAATGAGAAAAGTTAAAAATTTATAAACAAATAAAAAAAAATTCAAACTTGGGCCTAATTTTTATTTCTTTTTATAGTTGAAAAAAAAAGCCTTAGGGGCTTAACTCAATCTTGGCAAAGATTCAGAATGGAAAGATTAATACTTTCGGAGCAATGAATTTTTCAATCACGACCCGCGCGTGCGGAGTGTACCGCAGTGCAACTCGCGCCACTGATTGATTCCTAACTTTGACGGATTATTGTTGGCTACGTTTCAGTTTAGATCGCTGTGTAAAAATGAATTCAAAAATCAGAAACAATCGTTGCGTCGAATTTGTTTCTTCCCTTCTTGAGAAAGGGAAAAAAGGAATGTAGTGAAAGCACATTGCTTTTTTTAAATATTTTATTTTAAAAGATGTTTAAAGTACACTTGAGTAAAACTGACGTTTATTTATTATATTAATTTAAAAACTGTTCTAAAATCGTTTAGAAATGATCTCAATAATTTTTAAAAATATTCCCAAATTTGTTTCAAAATGTATTGTATAGGCACAAAATCATTTTGAAAGTGACTCCAAGATGTTTCAACTTTGTTTCCTGATTAGCTCTGATTTTGCTCAAAATTGTTACCACATTCTAATTTTTTTTCTAAATTGTCGTCCAAAATTATTTTGCGGTTTTTCAAATTGTCCGCAAGCTATCACGAAATTGTCTCAAAGTTGTCTTGAAATTGTTTCATAATTGACTAACACATGGATCAATAAGTCCCGAGACTAAAGCAGAGCTGGCGCTCGTAGTAAACCAGTAACCACGTCTTTCTAGAGTACTAACCTTTACTTGAAACGGGTCAAAATTTTAAGTCGATCCGACTAGAAAAACCAAGTTTCGTGTTTTGATAAAACATTGTTTTTTAATGGGTAAAAACACCGTGCAAGCGAAACAATGGATTGAAAAATGTTATCCGGACTCTTGTCCATCAAAAGCAACGATTTGTCGGTGATTCGCCGAGTTTAAACGTGGTCGTACCGACACAAATGACGCGGAACGCTCGGGTAGACCTGTGGAAGCCGTTACACCGAATAAATGTGAGTGAAGTGACAAAAATTATAATGAAAGATCGTAAAGTGAAGCTCCGTGAGATTGCTGAGATGACACAGATATCATATGGAAGTGTATTTACTATCCTTCATGAAAAATTTAGCATGAAAAAGATTTTTTCCAAGTGGGTGTTCCGGGTTCAAGACAATGCACCCTGCCACAAGTCGATGAAAACAATGGCGAAATTGAACGAATTGGGCTTTGATCTGCTTCCCCACCCCCATACTCGCCAGATTTAGCCCCCAGTGACTACTGGCTCTTTGCTGATCTTAAAAAAATGCTCCAGGAAAAAAGATTTGGCTCAAATGAAGAGGTAATCACTGAAACTGAAGCTTATTTTGAAGCGAAAGATAAATTTTTTTATAAACATAGTATTGAAAATTAGGAAAAACGTTGGGACCATTGTATCACCCTAAAAGGTTGATGAATAAAAAAAATTTTGCAAAAAAAATGTTGTTTCCATTGTTAGTCTCGGGACTTATTGATCCATGTGTTAGAAAAGCTTTTAAAATTGTCGCAAAGCTGTCTCGAAATTGTTTGAAAACTTTCTCAAAATTGTTTCGAATTTTTCTAGAAATACTCCCGAAATTGTTTCAAAACTGTATCGGTATTAGTTGAATGTAGTTTAAAAATTAATCTGGAAACGCTTTAGAAAATAATCACTAAACTTTCTCGAAATCGTTTAGGGGTTTGGCTAGAAACCGTTTTGTGCTTTGAGCACATAACCGATTTCACTATTCCTTATGTTTCGTCTTCGACTCGGCAGTGCACAGCTGTTCAAATTGAACTGCTTAGTGCAAAAACTTAGAAAATTCAATTTGAACCGCTAAGCAGCTATTTGCGAAACACTTCTTTATATTGCGCCGAAGCGTAATGTTTTTTCTGACGTCCCGAAGGAAACAAATAAGTGACTGAACTGGCCGACCACAAATTTTGGTTATTTAGGGGCTTGGCTAAAAGCAATTTTGTGTTTTGGGGACGTAAAAAATAGTGCAGTCGGTTATGTTTTTTGCACTAAGTAGTTAAATTTGAACTGCTCTGCACTGACGAGTCGAAGACGACACGTAAAGAATACTTTCTCGAAATTGTTTTAGAATTTTTTCGATAAATTTATTGTTCATGATTGACTGAATGAATAAAATAAAATAGACATGAGTAGAACTGACGATGTGTTACTTCGAAATGGATTCGTGAGTTACACTGTCTGGAAAGATACAAGGCGATCTAAATCTGACGCATAAAAATGATCACGTCTGCTTCGACGCACAGACCAGAGCTTAAAATTGTCACGCATTCTCAATGAAAGAAACCATTCCGACAGTCTCATTTTCAATGTTTTACTGTCTCATTCGTAAATGACCGACACCAGAACAAACAAAGAGAGACGAAGCATTTTCGTTTCTCATCGAAAAAATGAGAGAGCATAATTTCCAATGTCACTCTTTCCTCTGTGATAAGGCGAAACCAAACTAACGTTTTCAGGGAGCATCAGCAGAATTTTAATTTTCATTCTTTCATCGATGTATTGAAAATCTGTGACGCTTGGCTATAAAAAGTGACTAAAATATGGCAAACCGAAGTAATTACATCCCAGAACTTCTTTGGAAACCAAAACTACTACAAATTCGAGCACCAACAGTTAAAACTTATTGTGAAACCTTTTTCTGTTGTTTTCAATTCTCACAGCTTTGGTTGAATATCGACACTGCATACTATGGGATTTTCACTGAAAACTGCAAATGACTGAAAGGGCAAATGAAAGAAAAATCTTAATTTTGAAACTACTGTCCCGCTTATGTCATGGACTGGACATGGATTTCACAGTAATAGACAGTAATTTCTTGTCATTTTCGTCTATTTTTCAGTCAATGAAAATGACTTTTATTAGCTCTGGCACAGACTATTCTTTTCTATTCTGTAAAGAAAATCAAACTAAATTCGTTCTAAATCGTAGGTTACTTTGACTAGCAAATTTTGTGTTGACCGTCAAATCGTTGACGCTCAACTGAAGTCCCATTGGTGACTCAGATTGAAAATCTCAGAGATGGTCAATTGCAATTTGCACAAACTTTAGCTCGAAAATTGCTGCAACCGTGCTGTCGCGGACGAAAAACTGGTTCCGTTATACTTAAAAACTAAATCACTTGCCACATATGCAATGAACACAAACCTCTACAACATGGTAGCAAAATGTCAAACTAGGAAAAAAAAAACGAACCGGAATGGTACCAATTACTGTAACCATCTTCCGGGGAATCCTTCATCCACCCATTCACCGAGCGATAACAATCTGCCACTTGCATGTGGAACCGGGACACGAATCCCGTCATGTTTACGTTGAATGCGCCCAGACACACAACAGGCACACAATAGATAGGAAAAGGATGAGGAGGAGGAAAGAAAAAAGGACCACGCAGCATGTTCTTCCACACTGCGAGAGTGCCGCAGGAAAACGGGAACACACGTGCAACGAAGCCATTTACCGAACGAACGAACGGCACCGGCATGGCCATCGAGACAACTGGCAGTTTACTGCAAAACTCAGTAAAGTAGCAAATTTATTTGCCGAGATTAAAAATGATTTTAGCTCTTATTCCAGCTTTATCATTAACTTACCCCCCCTCCCGCTTCGCTCCCCATCAAGCAATGGCGGCGCCTCTAGCAGCGGATGGTACATTTTCATATTTTCCCTTTTTGCCCTTATATCCCTTGTCTTGTCATGGGGCTGTAGCAGCACAAACGCTATGCGGGATTCTTTTGTTTAGAGGTCAGAGGTGCTGCCACGTGATCCTGATCCGGAAAACTGTGTTTAGTACTTACTGTGCTGGGCAGTATAAGCTTACTAAGCACGTTTCTAATTGATTACATATCCGAATTCGGCTCGTTCAACGGAACAGAGCTAAATGCTAATTAGTCGTGCAAAGTAGAAATTATGAAAGGATTATAAAAATAAACATTTTATCATCATTTCCATTCCTGGCCTCGCCCGATTCAACATTGACTGACCGAGGGACCACCCGACCCCCTGAAACTCGCCTTCTCCGGGAGGGCATTTTCCACTTCATCAGAGTTAGGCAAACTTTTTTTTTCGTTTCTCGCCGTGTACGAACCAAACCAGTTTTGACATATGGTAGGAATTTCAGTGCAGAGTCCAGTCTCTTTTTTTTTGTTACTTTCGACGGACGCATAATTGTTTGGCAGAAAAGAAGAAAAAAATCCATCCTAGTTGGGAAATTAAATTTCCTTGGAGACCACGACCAGGACGACAGAACTGCAACCGGTCCGGTAACGATAGCTCAGAAAGCAAACAAAAATCTTCACCCGTCTGTTGGTTATGGATTTTACAGTTTTTTTTTTGTTCACTTTCTCTCCCTCTCTCAGCTCACAGTTAACGTCCAAACCAAGTGTGCGATAAATGATTCTCATTTCCTATCACTTCTGCGTGGTGAGTTTTTCCAGGCGGCCACGGCCTACTGAGTTTTGACTCACTGAAAAATGGAATCACTTTCAACCGTTCAGCACGGGGGATTCATCAAGTTCCGGTCCGGCCCGAAGTTCATCAATTGTCCGGTTATGGGTTTCGATTAATTTTCCCCGCACGGTCTGCGCTCACAGTGGAGAGAGAGAGGGATGCTATAGTGGAATTGGGAAAATATTGATGATTCCATTCAAATTGGTGAAAAAATAAACAGAATTGATATAGATAGGTTTTTTCCTCTTGGGTGTTCCCATGGAACTATTAGGTTAGTTATTTTTTGTTTTTGTTATGGATGGGCGAATTTATTTGCTAGTGACTAACGAAATCAATGAATCACTGAGGATCGAAAACTTTGTATTCATAGCCAAGATTTTTTTTTGCAAAAAAATCTGTACTGAACTTTTGTCGACTTATTTCACTATGGGGCGCCTTTTCAAAAAGTACCCTCTTAGAGAGTGATAAGTTTTTGATCGTGAATATCTCTTGTTGTATCTAACGAATCAATATAATTTTTGCTACATGCCATCGGAAATATGATCACAATTTTATGATAAAATTTTCAGTTGTGTGACATAATCTCAAACAATTCAAAATTAAACTTTTCTGAAATGTTGGATATAAACGAGTATCAAAGAGGATAATTCAAAAGGCGCGTTTGCCTTTCTCGTATTTTTAAAACTCATAACTCAGTGATCTGTGAAAGGATTTTTATAATCTAACTACCAAATGTAGATTTGTTTATCGGCTATGCAGTCAATAATGGATTAAAACGATTATTTTTGTTTTAACACCCAACGTTTCGACGCTACTGGTTTGCGTCTTCTTCAGGGGAGCTGTATTTAAAAATAGCCGTTACAAACTATGTTCGACTAATCACAATTTTGAAAAGACTTACAAAAACAGGTTATCGTTCCTCGTCAAAAACACTCTTGTAGGTGTCAATAGTCATACGGTAGAGATTCAGCTTCTGGTATAACTACAAAAACACATATAACAAATATTCACAAGAAATGTACAAACAGGGCTATTTACAAGAATTACAATAAAATTTACTTTAGAAATTTGTCTAGAAACACAAATTAAAAACTTTGGCTATGGTCACTATCTTTTGTTTTGGCGGATTTTTTTTCCTCTCTCTGATTTCTATCTATGGCACATAATGAAATATTTCGTTGCTTGGATTATTTCTGGTGAAACAATTCCTAATTGTACGCAATATTGCTGCGTATACCACACTAAGACCATCTGTGTCTGTACGATTGTTAACAGTACGTGATGTATTGGTTATATGACACATTTCTAGATATGGGAGAGCTGAGGAACGAAAAGTGCGATCTACTACTGTGGTCTTATCTATTGCGAATCTGTGTTCGTGATCAATGCAATGTTCTATTAGCGCAGTTTGTGCTCGAAGAGATGTGATCTGGTTATCTGTGTGAGTATGATCTAATGTTCTAATTTGTTTACATTTGATTTATGCCCTGCTAACCTGACTTTTAGAGAATTTTTGGTCATGCCGATATAGCAACTTTCGCAGTTGTTACATGGTATTTTGTATATAACATTATGTTGTTGCATTATAGGTACGGGATCTTTAACTTTAACTTTTATGGTTGTATATGCAGTAAAACAAAAACGGGCAAGAGGTTCATTTTTTCCCGATAAACCTTCGAAACCAACCAGGTAGTTTTGAATAATATTGGATATTCTGCACCTATTTTGATTTTGTATGGTTTTGTCTGAAATTGTGTGTAATATTGATTCAACATCAGCGATGAGGTGGTACACGGGAATTCGGGATACTGAGCATATAGGTAATGCATATTTTGGTCCAAGGCTTAGTAGTGTCATGCTGTCTTTTGGAAGTTGTACTGTCGTTGTGTTTAGAATTGCTTTCTCATTTATGGATGGTTGTGTGTTATTTTCGTGTATAGATAATGCTATTATTTTGCGATATTCTTGATCTGTTTTTCGGTTCCGATTGTTCAATTGGCGTATGCAACTGTTTTCTTGTGTATTTTTAAACCTTAATATTGTTGTTTCGCTAGTTAATTTGGCTATTGTTATTAACAGATTGTTCCGATGTTTCTGTACTGATGGTGTGAAAAGTTTGCCTGATCTCCAAATTCAGAACTGATTTTTTTAACCTAATCAAGGTGTTGTTTGCTTTGTTGAGAATGGGTTCGTTTTCAGTCAACAATTGATATATGCATTTAAACGATTGTATTATATGATTTGGAAACACACCTGATTTTCTACACTTCACTAAGAAAGATTTTCGTGCTAACATATTACCAAGTTTCTTGTTGCACTGAGCATAGTCTTTCATTACTCTGACTGCTCTGGGTCCATAGCTAGCGTCAATATACCGGAAGAAGCTGTTTTGTGCCAAACTCTAGGGTTAATTTGGGACACTTTCGACTGGATTCTATTTGAATGTAGATTTGTTTATCGGCTATGCAGTCAATAAGGGATTAAAACGATTATTTTTGTTTTAACACCCAACGTTTCGACGCTACTGGTTTGCGTCTTCTTCAGGGGAACTGTATTGAATCGAAATTTTTCAACTTAAACGTGTATAGCAACAGCATTAAAGTATTTCAATAGTACACTATTGAAAAACCTGTCTCATTGGACCCATGTCAACACCAGCCAATCAGAACGCGTTCTGAGAAAGAGAACAAAATATCTGCTGCTGTACAACAAATCGAAAAAAATGTCCCGAACAGTGCTTAATATAGTAGTGAGTTCCACAATTTGGTCCTTCTGAAAGGCAGGAATGAATCTCGTACAGCACCCTGGAAGTTTCTTTCAATGAAATGCAAATCCGAAATGAAATAATCGACATTAAAATTCTGTATGCTGCTATTTTTATAGCCGTTAGAACTGCACATTTGTGAAAAAGCTACAAACGAAATCACGTAGAAAGAAACCTCTCAACAAAAATTGGATCAGTTTGGATTCCTTTACTATTGCGAGCAGATGTATTGTGTGTCGTTTGCAAAGCTAGTTTCGCTTCCGACAAGAGCGATTACGTCACAGCTGCTAGTCGTTTGCATTGGTGAAAAAACAACGAAAAGAGGACAACGGTGGGGAGCATCACACAAAATCAGCCGTTCTAATGGCTCAATTTCTGTTTTCTAAAGAACTATTAGGATTTTTTGCTTGCAAATCGAAGGTAAATATCCTCAGTTTAGTGCAAACCTAGGACAGTTTGATTAGATTTGTGCACTTTTCGCTGTGTGAATTTCGCCATTCGAGATCAAGTGAAGCCTTCTTTGTTTTTGCGAAAAATGTAAAATAGGGGTATGCTTGCATAATTCATACAATTAATCAACTAATTGATATTCGGAAGTGTTAAGGAACATGTCAGTTGTTTTCGTATTCACGACATCCAGTTATGTCTCTGACATTACCCACCCGCCTTTTTTGCCGTGGAATTTCTGAAAAATTTCAAATTTTAACTCTCCCTAAACACTGATGTACTAAAAATACTCACATTTCACGAAGAATTATGTTACGTCCTCAACAGAGTAAGTTAGTCGAAGGCGTAACGGGAAACTAATAAACTTTATCGATTGTAACCATTCCAGAATAAATACGAATCGAAAAATAAACGACTGAAACCCTGCAAGTTAGCGTCGTCCCAAGCCGTGTCCCGGGGTTTCGATGTGTCTTTACTCTGGTGCACGTTTGAAATGAGGCAATTTAAAAGTTCCAATTAAAAAGAACATATTACCGTTTCGTTTCATATCGCATTTGTTCCAGTAAAAGTTAACCCGCTGCATATGGCAAAACGACGGTTAACTACCGAATCGAATCCTGGTCATTGCCGGATCTGCTTCAGGGTGTTAATGCTTCTGTTTTACAACCGAACATAAGATTTCTCATTAAAATTGATCCTAAGAGCGAACATTTTATCTCATAACCGTGAAACGGAAAGGTTACAGCACCACCGTCAGGTCATCAATTTTAACACCAAGTGCAGCATTAAACCTGAAACCGTACTGTGCTCATACCGGCCAGAAGAGTAATAATTTTACCGTGTATCGACCGCCAAAGACAAAGGAATCCGGGATTGAAACGATTGAAGGGAGTTGGATTTCAATGAGAATAAAACTTCCGACAAAGTCAGTCCACAGTTTGATTCGATCAAGTTGGTTACTGGTGACGTTGTTGCAAGACGATAAAAATCGCTCGTAAAAACAGAAGACAATGTGGTCGCTTTGTGCTACTAGAACGAATGACCGCGCGTCTCCGTTTTTGCGAACGAAAGAAACCAAACAAAAAAAAAACAGTCCTAATTCGATCGAGGAAATTAAAGTGTGACCATTCAGACGGAAACCGAGAGATTAGAACCGTTGGTTGGCCCATTAATGGTCGATGAATGAGGTCCATAAAATCTATTTGCTTCTCCGGGGGCGGGTGGCAATCATCATTCGGAATCGAGGTTGGGGGGAGTGAAGTCGAAATGAAATTGAAACATTTGCATACTTTTACCCGTGGCAATAAAAATCCCCTGGTGGAACCGGGTGGGAAGAAATTAGAACGATTCTTTGAGGAGCAGTTTTCCAATTAGGATCCGTCCCGGGTTTTTTTTGCGGGTGGTTCGGTGGGGAGAGAAGAACAAAACGATAATGATGATGTCTTTATTTCTTACAAATGAGAATTTTCTTTTGTTTGCATCAAGAGTGAACTTCTTTTTTTTTTGGTACGGAAACCCATATGCAGTTTGTTTCCATTTGGGAAAGAAAAGGCGGGACTCACTTCCGAGAGTCCTTCAAAGGCCGTCGTCGTCGTCGGAAGGAAGGAAGAATGGGGGAGGGCCAAACAAGCGCCAGTGAATAGTGCGCGCGGTACAACACGGTGCCAAAGGTGCAAAAGTAACATAAGGCACTCTGCCGACGTCGTGATGATCCAAGTTTTCTTTTCTTCGCCGCACAATAGCCCTTCTGTGCGTCCTCCGGTTTTATGGGAAGGAAGCCCATATATTTCGTGGAATTCCGCTGCCGGAATAGTTCCTTTTGTACAGGTTGAACGGATGGGGGATGGTGGGTTGGTGACGCGTTCCCCAGCTACTAAACTTTGTAGCAGTCAGTAGTCAGTAGCCTGCGCGTTAATGCACCATAAATATTTGTCTGTTTAAATTCAGGTTAAGTTGTGAGTTATGCTCCTTCGAACTTGTAACCCGGCCAGTTCCTTTGCTTACTGCTGCTGGTGCTTGGATGGGAGGAGAGACTAATCACGTGATAGCGCATTCCTTCCATTCGACTTCCGTTCGTTGGCTCGCTGGTTGGTTGGCTGAATGTCGTGATACTCCTGCTCTACGCGGTACAAGTGATTATTTATTCCCAGAGCGGCCAAAGCGGCAATCAAGTTGAACTTCGAACTCATAAATCTCGGCTCAGTATTTTCGGATTTTACGCTGTAGGAAGGGGGGGGGGGCGTAATTTTTTATATACAATAATGGGACACGATACCGGCAAACAGGAAATCGTTCATTTGCTTGCATTCCCGCCGTGTGGTGGCTGCAACCGGCGAACGACATTATCCCCGTCAGCGAAGGGATGAAATTTACATCTCGCTAAATACATGCTTTTTTCTTTCGAACCGACGCGCGACGTGGGTACTTATAAAACATGCAAATGCTTTTCACAAAGAGCGAGTCCAATGTGGCACATTTCCCACGGTTACCTCACGCTGAATGAATGTCCTCGCACTCGCAATGTATGTAGTTCGAAATACAAAGAGAACCGAAAGTTCAGCCCAGCTTAGCTCGGTTTGCAGCGTTTTGATCACGTCACGTCACTTCACGGTTGGTGTGTTATGTGTTTTGTTTTTGTCTGTTGTTTGTCACATGGCATTCCAATGAAACCCTCCAGTGCATTGTTTGATCGCACGTGAATCTGATCCATTAGTGTGCAATGTGTGTTTGTGCGTTTCGATGCAATAATCCTAGTTCAGGGAGACGAATGGCTTCGACGGGTTGCGAAATTCAATCAGGGATAAAATGTTTCGTCACGGAATGTGTTACACGCAACGGGTTTTTTCTTCATGTTTGCGTCTTTGTGCACTTTACATCGCATTTCGTTCAAGGTTGAACGGAACGGGTGTCATTTCAATGTTACACTTTGTAAATTTGTCTTACTTTAAAATGGAGCGCCTTTTCCAAAATTCACGCTGTAAAAGATTCGCCAATATATTTTGTTGTATTTAACACATCAACAAAATTTTTTCTCCATATCATCGGAAATATGTTCAGCAAATAATGATCAGATTTTCAGTAGTATGAGATAACCACAATTGACTCCAAATTGAAGTTTTCTAAAATGTTTGGTATGCACGAGCATTACGGTGAAATTCAGTCCCAAAATTGGACGCCATTAATCTCAACCGCACGAACTGAACGAATCATCGCACAAAGCGTATCGTGCAAAACTGACACATAGAAATACGGAATGCTTTCAGTGATTGAGTGCAGTGGGTTTACGACTTGTTTTGTTCACTAGTAAAACAGGCACTAACTTTGTACGGTTATAAACCGTGAGTATTTTGTCGTGAATACGACTTATTTTACTATGGGGTCCCTTTTCAAAATTAGCCATATGGAAGAATGGGCAGAACTTAATCGTGAATATCTCGACTCGTATCAACGGCAGCAACATAATTCTTTCACCATTTCATCAAAAATATGATCAGGAATTTAGGATAATATTTTGAACAGTGTGAGATAACCACAAACAACTCAAAAATGAAGTTTTATAAAACTTTGAAAACAACGCGGAAAACTCTTTACTTTTGCTTGGCTTTTTCGCGCAAGGACGACGATTTTGAGGTAGTCAGGCACACATCTTCATCTGAATGCGTATAAAAGGGGAACCGTGGTCGAAAATCGATCACAGTCAGTGAGTACAGAGTCAGTCAGTGGTTTTGCTGTGTGTATAGCAGATCGGACGCGTTTTTTAGTAGTTGTTAGTTTTTCATTCGCTCTATTCCGTCAATGGGTAAACGGAAGAAATCTGGTTCCAGTCCCAAAATGCGACACAGGAAATCTGCTAACGTTTCAGCCAGTACAGTCAAGTCTGCTAATGTTACTGTTAGTACCCCCGGTGTCCCGGCAAAGAAAATTCGAACGAACGATGAAGCTTCGCTGCTGTCTGCAAATAGATTCAGTGTTCTCAGTGAAAATGGTACAGCCATTAATGGCAGTGAATTGGACGGATTCGGTCAAGAGGAAGAAGTAGAAAACCCCCCTGTCGTCGTAGTCACAAAACTACCACCGCTGATAGTGAAGTCGATTCCCCTGATGGAATTGCAGCTGGATCTCCAGTCGAAAGGCATCAATGCGCAGTTTAAACTTACCAGAGTTGGTATAAAAGTGATGCTACAGTCAAAGGGCGAATATGTGAAAACTAAATCATTTCTGAATGAACAAAAAGCACAGTATTTCCGTAAGGGAACAGTAACCCTTGGTGCTTTAAAAGCCATGAAAGTGATCTGCAACGTCGTTATTTCATGGGAACCGTACCGTGGAATGCATCGTGATGTTACGCAACCTGAGGCCAAGGTGTAATATTTGTGCTTCTGATCACGAAACCAGCGCTTGTCCAGCCAAAGAAGCTACTCAGTTTATGTGTGCCAACTGCAGTGAGCAACAGTGTGCTACCGATCGAACGTGCGGGGCACGTGAAACGTACAAACGCATCCGTAAGGAAGCATCCACGAAAAACAAGCCAGGACGTCGACCAAACAAACTTCTAGCGTTTACACAGGAAAATTTTCCAGAGCTACCGCCAGGTAGGCCGGATAATGGCACTCAAGGGCCCGAGTCTCCCAATCCGCTTCCTCCAGGATTCCAAGGAGGTAATGGTTCTCCCTCTGCTTGGCGTATTCCTGGACAAACAAATTCAAACCCTCAAGAAGGTAACCATTCTACCCCCAAATATACCGCTGCAGAGCTCCTGCCTATATTTACCGCTATGTGGACCCAGCTACAGCAATGCAACACGCGTGCTGAGCAAATATTGGTATTGGGAGAATTCGTGCACTTGTTGCTTCCTGGCGATGACAAACACTGCTAGAGGATTTAATTTGTATTTTTCCTCCAGCTCGGCCTTGATGTCGGCTGTTTGCATTATTGGTAAACCTCTCAACACTGCTTTAAACGGTTTTTCCGACGGCTTGTCGTGGGTAAAATACTGTGCTTTTTGTTCATTCAGAAATGATTTAGTTTTCACCTTTGAAAATTCTGCTGTGGAACGCCCATGCCATCAAGCCCAAGTGCATGGAACTGCTCGAATTATGCTCGCGTGAAGATGCTGACATCATTGCGATTACGGAAACATTTCTAAAATCGGATATCAACATTCATCTACCTGGATCTAGTTTGATACGGCTTGATCGCACGCACTCCCAAGGGGGTGGGGTTGCCATCGCGATTAAAAAGCCAATCAAATTTACCGTTCAACCGCATTACAAAACCTCAGTCATCGAAGCACTAGGTGTGGAGATCTCTACAAACAACGGTGCCCTACTGGTGATAGCAGCGTACTGTCCTCATCAATGCTACAATGGCAACGGAATGGCCAGGAAGTTCCGAAACGATATGATTAAATTAACACGTCACCGCAGGAAGTTCATAGTCGCCTGTGACCTCAACGCTCGGCATGATTTGTGGGGCAATCACATCCGCAATCAAAATGGCCGTATGATCTTCGACGAAGCGCAGCTTGAATACTTAATCGTCAACGCTCCCGAACGTCCCACCTACCTATCACCAGCTGGAGTGCCCTCCACTCTTGATGTGTTCCTGACCAACATGGATCTACCGAAGCCTGTAACCTTCCAAGCAGGGTTGCTGAAATTCGCCTCACGCAACTCATTAACGTTCATCGCCTGCGAACGATTCAAGAACGGAGACAGCAAAGCATGTAATGCCGGACGAGGCAAAAGCTATGCTCAATATGTGACTGCCTGAGCGACTCGCAAGAGAGAAGAGATCTTGCTTCTTCATGCTGGTTGCTATTCCGCCGTGAGCCATTCTCTACAATTTCAAGAGCAGGTATCATCAGGCACGAGTAGCGCTTACATTGAGTCAATTTTTGACTCACTGTGAGTCAAAATGCCAGCAATCATGAATGCAAGTGTACGAAAAAAATTGAAGACAAAAATTAGCGATGCGATGGAAGCAATTTTTTATTTTGCTTAGTTTAATTGTCTCGTAGATATTGCCCTGATAAAAAGTGTGCGTTGAACATCACAAATTAGCTTGGAAAACTTTAAACGTAATATCATTACTTATTATTGGAAGATGGCGAAACGATTGGGTTGGATAAAAATTAAACTGATAAATAAAACTAATAGTCCACTTCAAAACGTCGTTTAAAATCGTATACTAATGTACATATAATGTACTTCCTACTGCAATAAAACTAATGAAACAGTTGATTCAGATTTCACCGAATACTATTCTCACGTTCGTACTCCGTGCTGTTGAAATTTTGCGGCAAGTAATGGCAGATAGATTTTAAAAAAGCTGGAGTTGAATCACCTGAGGACAATCACTTTTGTAAAGTGAAAATTTTGCAGTTTATATGGCTTATATAAGAAATAAAATAAAAGGAATTATTTTCCACATATAACTGTAGCAACACTTTTGATTCTCTTTCGGGTTGGTTTGATATTTATTTTATTTATGATTTTGAAAATGGACTGAAATATCTACAGTGATATTTTTTAAAATCACATATGATTATGAATGATCAAGTCCAATACGCAATATCAATATGCAATGCAAATAGAGTGACAAAAATATATTCTGAATATTGATTATAGAGGCAAGTCTAATCTTTTAATTCCAGGGATGATTTATTTTCTCATGTTTTTATTATATTAAACACAATTTAACGCTTCTTCGCATAGATTTGATTTATAGAAGTAATAGGAGTGCAGGGTTTTCCACAACGTTTGAACCTACTGAGACGCCATGTAACTGCTTGCTCTGCAAAAATCAAAGCAATTAAGAAGAATGGCTAACAAAGAAATAGTCATTACTAACTAAATACTCATTCAGCATCTTTTACCATACATCTACACAAATTATCGATTAGAATAACTGTACTACGATCAGGAAATTAAGACTTTTAAATTGAGAATCACGGTTGTGGTTCCGGCCAACTGCCACAGGATGTCGAAGCATTTTGTAAAACGCAACATAAAATTGGAGGAATAGATGTTCCATTGAAATTTACTTTAGCATTTTTGTATCGCCTTATTAACTTAGTCCTATTTTAATGCATTCATTAAATTTTTGCATTTAATATTATCATTTTTGAAGTTTCACAAAACTATTGCCTCGTAAGTTTTTCTTCCAAAAGCAAACAGCAAAATAATAACGTAATGTGATATCAGTTGAGAAATTGATGAGCTGAAATCAAATTAAGATTACAATCTGATATTGCTGTCAAAAATGTATTGAAAATAAAATGTTCTACAATTGACTCCCGAAGTGATCGGTTTAGCTTTTTTTTAAAAAAGAACATCCGCTAGAAGAAATTGTAAATTCAATTTCATAACATTTTACAATATTCATATTACAGAGGAAACGATTTCAATTTGAAAAATAACACAATCCGCGTGGTTTATCGATTTGTCAGATAGTGCGATTTAGAATTTTTGTTACTCATATCACACATTCAGTTTTGAAACTACTCATTGTATTATTTACCTTAAAACTGTGTTGAGCAAAAAAAAATTTACGTGAATACTTCAAGGATCACATACAAAGAGTCCAAATGAAATATAATTCTGTTATCACAGAATCAGGAGATAGTAGGAGAATATAGGATCAAGAAAAAAAATATGCATTTAATTCCACTTTATTTAACGTCACTAATGTCACGAGACAGATAATTTTGTTGTGTTTGATTGTATGATACTTGATTTTTAGATATTTATTTCGTTATTGGAAACTGCGGAAGGTCTTCATTGCACGATTATCCATGGCACAGTTTCCAACAAGTAACTGTAGAGAGTTTGTTTGTTTTTGATAATAATAGAAATATCATTCTTCAGTAAAATCTTATGTTGGCCTCCAAATTAGTGCCTTATATAAAATTATAGAAGTTCTATTTCGGTTTTAGTTTCTATTATATTGTAGCTCTAACGCCCTGTATATTGAATGTGACGGAATTATTTGGTGTTTATGGTTCTTCTAGTATTTGTACGAACTGATGGTGTTTATCATCAAAGTTGGTCTCAACTTTTTTGGTAGTTGACTTGGTTCGACACAACTTGTCTCGAAGTCAATACAAATACTATTAGTTTATTATGAATGAAATTAAAAGCAATTATTAGTGTCATCACATATGTTTATAATTATTAAGTTAACGATCGTCGAATGGCTTTGTAATCGGTATATAAATAGTTTCACGATCATGAGAAACAATAATAATTGACAAAAACTTGGGACTATTACTTCTCAGGCATAATAAACAACCCTACATTCGACCGAATGAAAAATACCAATTTGGCATTTCGAATGAGGTACAATTTGTTTAGAAAAGTCGAACTCGATCGAAACACAAAATGAATTTATTATAGAACTACGGAATAGGAGTGAAAGTTACATATTTACGACACACAAAAACGCTCCATTAATAACCCTTTACAGTTTGATGATTAATCAATAACATATTCTGGCAGGTATCAAAGTTGTCCCTAATGCTACAAATCACGATTGAAGTATAGCAAACACCGAAGAAATGTGCAGTGAAGACAATTCAAAAAGATTCGACATCTTTCTTATAAGCTTTATACAGGAATAAAATTTTATCCTGGGCGGTCATTCAGTTGTACCACCATACGTCGCAGAGAACGAATCACCGTGAGTAGAAAATTCGACTCAACGCGAGTCATCATCACCACCGAATAGCTTTCTACCTAAATGCTTCGAAACGAACTCACTGCGAGCGAACAGAGTGCATATATGATGCTTGCTTGCTTTGCCAAGCGGTTCAATTCTCTGAGTGGAAGGAAAGAATGAATAAAGCAGACACGGAATATATACAAACTGCTCGCCGCACGGAGAGCATCGCCGGTGAAGAGAATAGTTCACGAGTAATGTTTCATTGATAGTTAGCGCTCAATCTCCGAGTCAAGCAGACGCATTTGCTCTCGCTGGTCATCGGAAGTCAAGCACGGGCTTTTTCTAAGTTATATTTGGAAGTTAAATCGCTGGGCATCGTAAGCCCTACCGTCTTAATCTCTCGTCTCCGAGTGTTTCAGTAACAACATGAGACGTCGAGAGAACACGTTTCGAATTGATTACTCGCATCTACCGCGAAAACCATCGTATGATGACCTTCACAGTTTCATCAGCTCAGTTCTCGAACTAGAAAAAAAGCACGTTGTCCGCATGCAAACAAGTCGTAGCCTCGGTTGTGTGTTTGTTAAGGTCGATGAACTTGAAATAGCGCAAAGAATCGTACAAGAGCATGACAATGTGCACGAGACAGAAATCGATGGTAAAACTTATAAAATACGGATTACAATGGAAGATGGTGCAGTGGAGGTGAAGCTGTTCGATCTTTCTGAAGATGTGTCCGATGATAAAATTTACGAATTTCTCCAAGAATACGGGGATGTGTTCGGCATACAAGAACTAGCGTGGGACGCAAAATACGCGTTCGGCGGTATCTCGTCAGGAATACGAGTGGCTAAGATGATCGTAAAAACGAATATTCCATCCTTTGTTACAATAGATGGTGAAACAACAGCTCTGTCGTATTACGGCCAACAACAAACATGCCGTCACTGTAACGAGTCGTCACACAGCGGAATATCTTGTATTCAAACAAAAAGCTGTTAGTCCAAAAGCTCGATGCTGATTACAGCAACACATCGTATGCGAAGGTTCTCAAGCAAAACGTTCACCCGAAGCCGGTTCAGACGAAACCTCATCAGGTAAAGCCAGCTACACTGACCACAATCACGAAAGACGCTCAATTAAAACAATCCGTAAGCGGACTCACTCCTCCCATCGAAAATACGAACAAACCACTTTTACGTTCTAGACTAGATCTAGCTTCCACCCAGCAATCAGCTGCCACCGCAACAAACATATTCAAAATCCCGAGTCAACAATCCGTTAGTGGAGATCCACCTCGCAAACAAACATCTGCCGAACGAAGAAACGACGACGATTCCGATACCTCTTCGGCTTCAACAGCCAGCCGACGTTCCACACGTGTACCACCGAACAAGAAAAAATGCCAGGTTGTTGGCGACGCGTCGCCAGAACATATGTCTACTTAGAGATGGAACATACTAGCTATAACGTAGCCACAATCAATATTAACACAATAACAAGCACAACTAAAATAAATGCCCTACGCTCTTTCGTTCGTACTCTCGAATTAGACATCGTATTCCTACAAGAGATTGAAAACGAGCAACTGTCTCTGGCCGGCTTTAACGTGATTTTTAATGTAGACCACATGAAGAGAGGAACTGCAATAGCTCTAAAAGACCACATCCGTTTCTCAAACGTCGAGAGAAGTCTTGATGGCCGTCTGATCGCTCTCCAAATACAGAACACAACGCTTTGCAATGTTTACGCACCATCTGGATCAGCTGCAAGAGCCGAACGAGAAAGGTTCTTCAACAATACCATCGCCTACTACCTCAGACATAGAACGAAGCACCTAATCATGGCAGGCGACTTCAACTGTGTGATACGACAATGCGACGCTACGGGACAAAATATGAGCCCAGCTCTCCAAGCCACCGTCCAGCAATTGCAGTTACACGATGCATGGGTGAAACTGCACCCTCAAACCATGGGCCACACATACATAACACATAATTCTATGTCGAGGTTGGATCGCTTATACGTCGACACGGAACTTGTTCATCAGCTCAGAACGGCGGACACCCATGTGTGTTCGTTTACAAATCATAAAGCCTTAACAATTCGAATATGTCTTCCTCACCTAGGTCGTCCTCCCGGCCGCGGGTTTTGGTCCCTTCGTCCGCATCTCCTGACAGACGAAAACATCGAAGATCTTAAGTTTCGTTGGCAGTATTGGACTCGCCAATGTAACAATTTTCGGTCGTGGATGTGTTGGTGGTTAAATTATGCTAAATCCAAAATCAAATCATTCTTTCGGTGGAAATCTAAATTGGCATTCGACAGTTTTCACCGGAAATACCAAGGACTATACTCCCAACTTCGTCTTGCGTACGATAATTACTACCGTGACGCTACAATGTTAACATCCATCAACCGTCTCAAAGGAGAAATGCTGAAATTACAACGCGAATTCACGCACATGTTTGTACATATAAACGAAACCTACATCGCCGGTGAACCTTTATCCACGTTTCAGCTAGGTGAGCGAAGACGAAAGCGAACAACCATCACGAAGCTACGGACCGAGAGAAACGAGTTACTCGATCACTCAGATGCTATCGAACAACACATGTTGGAGTACTACCGGGACCTATATGCCGAAAATGAACCAGAACGAGAACGGGACAACGATTTCACCTGCGACAGAGTAATACCCGAGGATGACGAAACGAATAACCAATGCATGGACGAAATAACGACAGCCGAAATCTTAGCAGCGATCAAAACAAGTGCACCAAGAAAATCTCCAGGCTCCGACGGAATCCCGAGAGAATTCTATCTACGAGCATTCGACGTGATACATCGGGAAATCAACCTCGTGTTGAACGAGGCACTACACGCGAACTTCCCCTCCGGTTTCGTAGATAGTGTTTTCGTACTAGTGAAGAAGAAAGATGTTGGAGACACCGCTCACTCGTATAGACCTATCTCATTAATAAACTACGACTATAAACTCCTGTCTCGTATACTAAAGAGCAGACTAGAAAAATTGGTAAGTGCTCATCATATTTTGGGAGACATACAGAAGTGTTCCAATCCCGATCGAAACATTTTTCAAGCCACTCTCACTCTCAAGGATAGAATCGCTCAGTTGAACGCGCACAAACGCAAAGCAAAACTAATTTCTTTCGATCTAGACCATGCGTTCGATCGTGTTAATAGAAAATTTCTATTCGTGACCATGTGCTCCCTCGGCATAAATCCCGAATTGGTTGAGTTACTTTCCAGATTAGCCGAAAGAGCTTCGTCGCGATTACTGGTCAACGGACATTTATCGGCTCCCTTTCCTATACAACGCTCGGTAGCCCAAGGAAATCCTATCAGCAGTCTCTGTTTCGCTATATATCTAACCCCACTCCTGCAACAGCTTAAGAATGTGTGCGGAAACGATTTGATAGTCGCCTATGCAGACGATATCAGTGTAATCGCTACCACGACCGAAACGATTGAACAAATCCGCTGTATATTCTATCGCTTTGGATGTGTGTCAGGGGCGAAGCTCAACCTACTGAAAACGGTAGCCATCAATGTTGGCTTCATTGATGAAAATCCTCTATGCGTGCAGTGGCTGCAGACAGCGGAAACAGTAAAAATTCTCGGAGTAACCTATACAAACTCGATCAGAGCAATGATCAGGTTAAACTGGGAGGCAACAGTGAAAAAATTCACCCAACTTGTATGGTTACATTCAAAGCGATCATTGACGTTGCTGCAAAAAGTTACCCTTATGAACACTTTCATCACATCTAGAATCTGGTATCTGTCATCGATCATACCTCCTTCAAGTGTCCACATAGCAAAGCTAACATCGACTATGGGTACGTTTCTGTGGCGTGGAATACCGGCACGGGTGCCAATGCAACAGTTAGCTCGAAACCTAGAAATGGGGGGCTTAAAATTGCAATTACCTGCACTAAAGTGCAAATCATTACTGCTTCATCGTCACATCAAAGAAATCGACTCTATGCCTTTCTACAAATCATTCTTGGATCAAGATATCCACAATCAACCTGTTTCCCCAGCAGATTGCATCTGCCTCAAACTATTATGTCAGCAAATACCACTCTTACCTCAGTTACAGCAGTCTCCTTCTGCCAGCAGTATACATCGGTCCTACATAGATAACACGGATGAACCAAAAGTTGAACGCGACAATCCGAACGCAAAGTGGAGTCAAATTTGGTCGAACGTACATCGAGCTAAAAAACTATCATCTTCTCAAAAAAGCGACCTGTTTTTGATAGTCAACAGGAAAATAGATCACAGACGGTTATTGTTCATTCAACACCGGGCAGACGGAGAAAACTGTGAACATTGTAACAACGCGGTCGAAACATTAGAACATAAATTTTGTGAGTGTCCTAGGGTACGAGACGCATGGTTTCTATTGCAACGAAAACTTCTGTTACTACTGCACGGATGGCGAAGTCTGAATTTTGCGGATCTTATTCGACCTTCCCTAGATGGAATACCAGAAACAACGAAGGCAAACATCCTCAAGGTTTTCATTCGATACATAAATTACATAAATCAATGTACCACAGTTAATCAAAACGAATTAAAGTTCATTTTAGAAAATGATTTGTAAATAACACCATATTTTATAAATAAACTAATCATACAAAAAAAAAAAAAAAATTGATAGGATCAGCAACCTTGCTTCCAAGAATTAAGTTCCGACCACTACCCGGTCATCCATCAAATCCACGAAACGGCGACTCGTGGCCCCGTTCAAACTCGAAAGGACTACCATCGAGTGAACTGGGTTGAGTTTCGTCGCAGAGTGGATCGCAGGATTGATTTCGACGCTCCACTCAATTCTACGGAAGACATCGACAGATCAATACAACAAATCCAACTCGCCATCCAAACGGCAGAAGAGGAGTGTATTCGCAAAGTTTCTGTTCATGGTAAGCTACTACAATTAGATCAACTTACACAAAGTATTATTAGGGCGAGGAACGTTTTTAGACGTCAATTTCAACGATCCGGTGATTTATCTAAAAAATATGCTTCACAATATCTAACTAAACTTATAGCATTTCATATACAAAAGCTCAAAAATGATAAATTTAGTTCCGATATCTCAAAATTAGATCCTCACTCTAAACCATTTTGGAAAGTGTCCAAAATATTAAAAGCTAAACCTAAGCAGATACCTCCCTTGAAAGTAGGAAATACAGTTCTAGTAACATCCGAGGAAAAAGCTAGCGCCATAGGTTACCACATAATAAGCTCTCACAACTTAGGAAACTCGATCAATAGTCCAATGGAAAATATTGTCCAAGATACAATTGATACACTAGATAGAACTGCTTGCTATGTCCCAGCCAACAAGAAATTAACAACCGAACAAATTATGATTGCCATAAAACGCTGTAAAAACATGAAGGCCCCAGGTTTTGATGGTATATTTAACCTCGTTTTGAAAAAATTAAGCACCGAAGCGTACTCCCATATTACAAAATTATTCAACCGTTGTCTCGATTTTCTGTACTTTCCTACATGCTGGAAGTCAGCAAAAGTTGTGTCGTTACCTAAACCAGGCAAAGATCCCTCGATTCCGACTTCCTACCGGCCAATCAGCTTACTATCTGCTATAAGCAAGCTCTTCGAAAGAATGCTACTCGATAGAATTCTCGATCACACCAACTCGAATAATATAATTCCCCCTGTCCAGTTTGGATTCAGAGCCGGACACTCCACTACTCAACAGCTGTATAGAGTAATGAAAATTATTCGCTCAAATAAGACAGGGTCCAAGTCTACGGCGATGGTCTTATTAGACATCGAGAAAGCTTTTGACAATGTCTGGCACAAAGGACTAATCTACAAGCTCTACCGTTATAACTTTCCCATTTACTTAGTTAAAATGATACAAAATTACCTCTCAGAACGATCATTCAAAATCTCACTAAATGAAACATACTCTGAAGAATTTCGAATTCCAGCAGGCGTCCCTCAGGGGAGCTTACTGGGTCCAGTGTTATACAACATCTACACTGCAGATATCCCTCAGATGCCCAACGACTGCTACCTCTCAGTCTTCGCAGACGACACTGCCATCCTTTGTAAGGGAAGAATTACTCGTTACATTACTAAAAAGCTTCAGAACTGTCTAGATAATTACTGTATCGCCCATCCCCTAGGCTTATTCCCCAAGACAATTGTAAAATCATACTTCACGGCACATCCATCGAATGGTCAAATGAAGCAGTCTATTTAGGTCTAACAACTGATTCAAAACTTTTATTTAGAAGTCACACAGAAAAGATCTTGAATAAATGTTCACTTTTAATTAAAAAATTGTACCCGCTAATAAATAGGCAATCTAAACTGAATGAACAAAACAAGGTAGCTATCTATAAACAAATTATCGCTCAGGTAATATATTATGCTATGTATACCAATCTGGTCCACTTGTGCAAAAAGCCATAAAAATAAATTGCAAATTTTACAAAACAGATGATTGAAGATGATTTTAAATTTAAACTGGCGTACCAGCACAGTGTATGCCCATAGATTAGCAAATGACGAGACAATCGAAGAGAAAATAAGAAACACTTGCGAAAAATTCGTTACAAAATGCCAAAACTCAGAATATGAAACAATTCAAAATTTAATTTAATTAATTAAATTAGGTAAAAATAGGTTAAGTTAGTATTAGGTCATAAAAACAAACCATGCAGTGAAAGCTGAAAACTATCAATTAGTCAATGCGAAAATGTGACCAAAACAAAAAAGTTTGTAAGAAAGATGCAAAAATGTACTATTTGAATCACTTAAATTGTAAACCACACAGCAATGTAACAAAAAGTAACAATAAAACTTGAATGGAAAAAATGAAAATCGATCATTTCTTCTTGTGTGTTGGATGGAAGCAGACGTCAATCCACCAGCAGCGACGGAGAGTGCACCTTCTGCGTGGTTAAAACCTCAAACGCACAGGTAGCAACTCTCATTCGCATCCTGAAACTGGATTCTGGAACTATATTCCGAAACTGATTCCAGTTTCGAAATTGTAGTTCTAGAGTTGCAACTGAACTCTGCGTCTGCTCTTAGTTCTAAATTTAGCTCTTGAACTCAGGTCCAGTTCTTATTCCAGAATCCTTCTGCTCGGTTCTTTTTAGAATCATAATAATACTCCCAAAGAATTATGTGATATTTTACTGTACTCTATGCAACCCATTTTGGTAGTCGTGGCGATAAATCGTCTTCAAACTTCAGAGCTTAGTTCCGGAATATGGGTTTAGAATTCAGAGCCGGCGTGCTGAACTGGATTCTGGAAAAGGATTCCGGAACTGATTTCAGTTTCGAAATTGTAGTCTACTAAAATCCAACTGAATTCTGAGTCTGTTCTAAGTTCTGAATCTAGTTCTTGAGCTCAGGTCCAGTTCCTAATTCCAGAATCCTTCAAATCGGTTCTTTTGTCCTGAATACGACTTACTTTACTATGGGGCGCCTTTTCAAAATTTACCCTGTACAAGAATGGGCAGAATTTGTCTTATTGCTACAGACGAAACTGGACGTCGAGGTGAGGTTCTCCCACAAACATCAGTAAGAACAAACCAAGTAACAGATCGGCTGAAAAGTTCGTATCGTTTCTATGAGAGGGCGCCACTAGAATTAAATCCATACCATTTTCAGTTAGTATCAACCTTCAAAAGATACGTGTATAAATTTGACAGCTGTCTGATTATTAGTTTGTGAGATATTGCATTTTGAGTGAAGCTACTTTTGTTATTGTGAAAAAAATGGAAAAAAGGAATTTCGTGTGTTGATGAAACACTACTTTTTGATGAAAAAAAGTGCCGTCGATACCAAAAAATGGCTTGATGAGTGTTATCCAGACTCTGCACCGGGCGAAGCAACAATTCCTAAGTGGTTTGCAAAATTTCGTACTGGTCATATGAGCACCGAAGACGATGAACGCAGTGGACGTCCAAAAGAGGCTGTTACCGATGAAAACGTGAAAAAAGCCCACAAAATGATTTTCAATGACCGTAAAGTGAAGTTGATCGAGATAGCTGACACCCTAAAGATATCAAAGGAACGTGTTGGACATATTATTCACGAATATTTGGATATGAGAAAGCTTTGTGCAAAATGGGTGCCGCGTGAGCTCACAATCGATCAAAAACAACAACGAAAAACCATGCTGAAATTGAACGAATTGGGCTTCGAATTGCTTCCTCATCCACCGTATTCTCCAGATTTGGCCCCCAGTGACTTTTTCCTGTTCTCAGACCTCAAGAGAATGCTCGCTGGTAAAAAATTTAGAAGCAATGAAGAGGTAATCGCTGAAACTGAGGCCTGTTTTGAGGCAAAGGACAAATCGTACTACAAAAATGGTATCGAAAAGTTGGAAGATCGCTATAATCGCTGTATCGCCTCTGATGGCAATTATGTTGAATAATAAAAACGAATTTTGGCAAAAAAATGTGTGTTTCTATTAAACGATACGAACTTTTCAGCCGAACTGTTATAAAGCGTGAAACACTCAGGTCGTTTTCTCATTTGGACTTCGGTCGTCAGGAGGAGCAGTCGGCAATGAAAGTAGACGTTTTGCGTGGTGTAAAGCCTCAAACGCTCAGGTCACAGAGCCAGTTTCCAGGATAATTTGATTAGCTTTGTGCAATTTTCGCACTGCAAAACTCGCAACAGTGTTTAATATGTTAGAGAATTACACAATTTGGCCCTTTCTGAATGCCAGATATTTATCTCGTGCGGCATTTTGATAACTTTTTTCACTCAAATATTTATATCGGAAACGAAATAATTGACACCAAAATTCCGTATATTTCTATTTAGAACAATAATTGTACACCCAAAGAATTATGCGAAATTTTCTTCACTATACTGTATACGGCCCATTTTTCAACCACTAGTAGTTTGTAAGTAGAACATTCTGCTGATTTGCCATATAAAATGCATAGCACCGACTTAGAAGCCATTAATGAAAGGTTCCTTTCAGAACTACCATTATTTTATCATAAAGAACTATACTGGTTATTTCGTAATATTTAATTGTGTGTCAGAATGTTTAATGTAACTAATCTGTACTTTAGTTCAGGAGTATCGTTTCAAATTCTAGTAGTGAAAAAGAGGAAAGCTTACACAATTCACACAATCGATCAACTAATTGAAAGTATAAAGAAAGAGTGTCAGTTTTATTCGTATTCACGACATCCTGTTATGTCTCTGACATTACACACCCGTACTTTTTTTAATTGACTAATAGAAGGGAGACACATGTGTGCGTGTTGTTTGAAACTGTCAATATAGTGATTAAGGTCTGAGGACAGAGGGTCGCGTGTTGAGTTTTAAATCGACCACGTGGTTCGCTCAATTCCCTTTGCGCATCGTATTTCTCTTGTACTCTCTCGTATATGAGCAAACTGTACCGGGTTGCCAGCATACATTTTAGTATTTTGATGAGAAGTTTTATCACATTTTATTTGGCAGCCTTGTCGAGCCAATTTTATTTCTCTCTCCTTTTTCAGAATGCTATCAGGAAACCAAAGCGAAAAAAATGGCGGATGCATTGAAACTGACTTTGTTTAACAGAAAAATACAAGACTTTATTTTTATCGCGATAACATATATGTTTTCATGTACTAATCGCATCTAAACTAAATTATCTGAACTTTGTCACGGTGGATTTATGATACAAGCCTTCAAAGCCGAGATATTCGATGTACAATGCATACCTCTGCATTTCCGAGCGTTCGAATTTTCAGCAGTTCTTCAGTCAGAAAAAAATACTACACGACCGCTAAACTAAATGAATCATTCTGAAAATTTCACAGAATATTCTTAACTAAATTTCGAAGACATTGTCAGGTGAGTTTTTCTATATTCTGCACCGTTTCCAAGAAAATTTAATTTGAAACGGGAAAATAGCAAAAAACCTACCACTTTACGGTACTGTCCACTTTACGGTACTGTCCTGGCCAGTGTTTTTTAGGGTGTGTTAGATTGCTATTTTCACGCTTCAAATCTGATTTTCTAAGAAACGGTGACGAATATCAAAAAACCCAACTGACAACCTCTTGGAAAATTAGTTTAGAAGTCTTTTTCTGAAGAAAGAATTGCATAGCTGAAAACGGCAACTTTCAACTTGTTCATTGAATATCTCGCTTTCAAAAGCATGGATCAAAAATCTATTCTGACCATGTCTAGATAGTTTAATTTAGATGCGATTAGTGCATAAAAACATAGGTGTTGTCGCGATAAAAATGAAGTGAAAGTTATTTTTGTGAAGGTAAGTCGATTTCTATGACGGCGCCATTTTTTCTTCCCCAGTTTCCTGCTAATGTAACGAAACATGAGAGAGAAATAAAATCGGCTCAGCAAGGCTGCCAAACAAGCGGTAGCTTTATTGGATTTTATGTGATGTAGTCAAACTTGTAACCGAAAATATCAAAACTTTCTTGGCCACCCGGCCACATCGAGAGTCATTTTGCACATTTGCGAGAGAGCATGAAGAGAAATGTAATACGCACAGCGAGTCACGTGGTTTTACGCGACCTACTGGCCTCAGCCCATAAGTCTGCTTCTAAGCGATTTTTTAGCGCATTTTTAACGTTTTACGGTTATTTAACGAATTTTTAAAACTATACTATTTTATGCACATTTTGGAAGTTAGGCGTTTTGAAGGCTATGTAATCAGTGTAAAAATCGACGTTTGAACTTAGGCCCGGAGGGCCGAGTTTCATGTACCATTCAACTCAGTTCGTCGAGTACGCAAACTGTGTGGGTGTATAAGTGTATGTAACAAAGATGTGCACTAGATTTTCTCGGAGGTTTTTGGACCGATTATCACAAACTATGATACAAATGAAAGGTATTATGTTCCCAAAAGTAAGTGTAGAACTTTGTCCGGACCCGACTTCCGGTTCCTGAAATACAGGATAGTAATCCCACCGCAAATGACAGATTTTTGTTTTTGAAATTTCGTATTCGTTTTGTTTTTATTTGGCTCAAATTTTGCAAAAGCGTTATTTATGGCCAAACAAAACAATTTGCATCATCAGTTTGCCATTTTAGCGCTAGTCTTACTTTTGAGAAGGGACTAAAAAAAATCCTTGGAAATTTTCAATACGATGTATCCCAGAAGCGGTGGGTCCGATTGATACCATCTGCAATGTTTTAGATAATTATAAGGACTATGTAAAAAACGTGATTAATCCACCCAGCAGTGCGATGATACCTTTTTTTATCAATCCGCATGTGTTTTTTGCATGAATATTCCTCGGTGTTTTAGTTCTCATGACATTATTTTAATTATCGTCGTTTTAAACGGCAAAGGGGTAATGAGTGATTAAACGGATTTTAATCACTCATTACCCTGTAATGTCGAAACTGCAAATCGTATCGAATTTCAATCTTAACGTGTGACAATCGATTGAACATTCCATGAGATGTCGAAGTAAGTTTCACTTTAGAGTTTTTCATCATTATTTACGGTACTACCAGACCCGGTATTCAGGAACTAGCATAACCCAAACCTATCTTCTATATCGGTATGAATTTTAAAAACACATCACCCTGTAATTCCAAAATCGGATAAAATTCACCAATTTTGTATGGGACCACAAATCCTTTAATTTGAATTTTTGTTTTTAAAGTTCAATTTGGACTTTTTGAGAAAATGATTGAGCTTTGAGAAACGATTCGATACTGGAACCGGAATTCTAAAATCGGTGTAGCCGAAATCAGTTTAATTCACCAGAGGAGTATGTAGACATCTTTGAGAAATTGTAGTGCGAATTAAATTTTTGGGTACCTTCCGAATCGAAAACTGAATACCGCTTAGCACGAAATAAATTTATTTGGTAATAAACCAGATTTTTTTTTCTGTGAAATGGATATTTTTATACTAATCACCCTGTATCTCCTAACCTGGAAGTCGGATTTGACTAAAAGATAAGATTTTTCATAGGGTTCACAAACCTCTCATTTGAATTATGGATGGTTCTTAGATTTCATTTGAATCTTAGATCGGATCAGCCATCAACGAGAAAAGTGAGTTGCATTATTTTAATTTCGTTTCACATATCATCCTGTGGTTCCAGAACCAGAAGTCGAATCCAAACGTAATTCAGGAACCTTGTTTGAGAGTATACTACTTTTCATATGAGTTTGTAGAAAACGGTTTAGCCATCTTCGAGAAAATTGAATGAAATTATTTGTCACTCACGCATTTGCTGATCTCGACGAACTGAATCGAATGGTATATGAGAGTTATGTTCTTCTAGCATTTATTACTGTAAGTAGTTTAAATCAAAATAATTATGAAATTGCATACAACTAGAAAATGCTACCATCAGCTGGTTTACATATGTCATATTCGAACGATTATGTTGCCAAAAACGAACCGTGCTAAAATCGGTCCGAGCAAAATGCCATGAAAAAAGATGCTGTACACAGCCTTTTTGGTACTTAGAAACAATTGTATGAAACAATTTTATTTTACTTCGGCTCATTCGCTCTTCGGCTTTACGTGGCCGTTTAACAAACTGGTGTAGTTTGAGATTGGTGTGGAGAAAGCGCCGTTGTCCTTTGGTGCAGATGTTTTCTTGTTCAGTTTATCACATGGCTTACAGTAGCGAACAGCTTTTTGGCAATATTGGCATGTAGCCATCTGATTGTCATAGGTAACAAGTGATTTGCACGGAATACTTGTATCTTGGCCGAAATTCACATAAGAAGGTATAGCCTTCTACAAGCGCATTCGTAACAAACGTACGCGATTTAGAATATCGGGAAAAAAGTTCTTCCACTTTTTTTTTTTCGATAGAGAGAATCTCTTCGTATTAGGACATAGTTTTGAGAATATATCTTCCATATATACTGGAATGTTGTATTTAATGTTCTCGTGCTCAACAGTGGCCATTGTTATTGTCTTTTGCGAATTGAATTGCATCCAACTCTTTATAAAACTGAATGTAAACAACATTATTCGTCTTAATGCATTGAAGTAAATGCACACGTTTAATGCCAAGATGCATTTGCTCCTTAAGCAAACCTTCAAGTTCTCGTATCGAAGGACGAATTTTGCACTGCCTGAAGTCAAAAACAATTGTATTTTTTCGTGTCGGCGGAAGCTTTTGTTTGTTTGGTTCATTCATTGTGAGATCACTACACAATACTGTACTTGGTTTCTTTTGTCCCGAACGTAAGCGGTTTTGTTTTATCGACTGACTTGGATGAAATGTGAAAGCGAACTGAGTCTACTTAAAAAAAAAATAATTTGCAGGAAAGAGAATTTTTAGCTAACACCTGGATCAATATGTCCCGAGACTAACAATGGAAACAACATTTTTTTTGCAAAATTTTTTTTTATTCATCAACATAATCATCTTTTATGGGTGATACAATGGTTCCAACGTTTTTCCAATTTTTCAATACCATGTTTATAAAAAAATTTATCTTTCGCTTCAAAATAAGCTTCAGTTTCAGCGATGACCTCCTCATTTGAGCCAAATCTTTTTCCCTGGAGCATTTTTTTAAGATCAGCAAAGAGCCAGTAGTCACTGGGGGCTAAATCTGGCGAGTATGGGGGGTGGGGAAGCCAATTCGTTCAATTTCGCGATTGTTTTCATCGACTTGTGGCAGAGTGACTCGTTGCTGTTTTTGTTTCATCGAAAGCAATCGCGGCACCCACTTGGAAAAAACCTTTTTCATGCTCAATTTTTCATGAAGGATAGTAAAAACACTTCCATATGATATCTGTGTCATCTCAGCAATCTTACGAAGCTTCACTTTACGATCTTTCATTATAATTTTTGTCACTTCACTCACATTTTCCGGTGTAACGGCTTCCACAGGTCTACCCGAGCGTTCCGCGTCATTTGTGTCGGTACGACCACGTTTAAACTCGGCGAACCACCGACAAATCGTTGCTTTTGATGGACAAGAGTCCGGATAACATTCTTCAATCCATTGTTTCGCTTGCACGGTGTTTTTACCCATTTAAAAACAATGTTTCATCAAAACACGAAACTCGGTTTTCCATTTTTTAAACAAACTACAAAACGATGAAGTTCAAAGTCACCACTGGAATGCGCAACAAGCCACTATTCCTCCATTTGCGTTTTATTTGAAGCGAAACGACATGCTCAATCATTAAAATTTTGTAGTTATTTCCGAAAATGATTGATATATATTTATTTCATAAAATTTTGTTAAAGAATATAAAATAAAATGTTCTGTCATTGTTCTACTCTGGAGATGCGAGAAATCACTTTCAGAGGTAATTTGATGAAACAGCGTGTCGTACTGGTACACTGTAATATTTTCAATCTAGTTACTCCAAGTTCTTACTTCACACGAACCAATCACGGGTAGAGATAATTGAGATTTGTTTGGTCAAATGATGAAATGATGAAAACCTTCGGAGGTCGTTAACGGATATTGATTTCGTAAGTTTTGGTAGCTATGAATTTCTCATCAACTTACCGAAGAGGAGTGCCGGGTGGCCAAATAACAAGATAACATACCTGAAAAGAAAAAAAAAAAAAGAAGAAAAAGCAATTGTTATTTAGGACATTCCACAATCTCACATCGACAGCACTCGACTTCTTTTTTTGCAAATTGCACAATCGATAACGAATCAAAAATTCTTTCTCTCATTGATTGTGCCGTATCAAAAGAAACCCAATTGAATCCGATTGCGGAGAGATACAATCCACTTAACACCTGACATTTCTCTTCACTTTCTGCCCTTTCAATGAACAACCGCAAGTCTGAACGAAACCGAGCCCGGAAATGGGTGTGAACGACAGAATTTATCTTCAATACATGATGCTTGAATTAGTATTTTGATTAATAAAATGATTTATGCGATTCCGAAACTGCACTCGCCGGTGGGCTGTGGGAGGGAGCGAGGGAGGCAGGAAAGGGAAGGTTGTTGAATTCCGTTTCTTTGCTTGCCTTTCTCTTGCTGGAAAGACACCCAATCGTTTCGATTTGACTGAACGGGCTGCTGCCAGGATGATAACGAAGAAAATCAATTCTCTTCGGTCTGTGTCCGAAAAGGACGTTCCGATGTTCAGTGATGGAGGAATGGGCCTGCCTGGAAACGGGATGCATCTTAAGTTTCGTTCCGTTTCCCTCCGCTGTGCAGTTCCTCTCTTGTTATTTATTACCCAATTTAGATTCAATTATAGTTGTGTTGAAAATCGAGCTCTGGCAACGAAGCCGAGATGAACAAAGTCAATTCTCAATTCACAGACCCTGGGACCTGTGGGTTTGTTTTCCGTTCACTGGACTGCTTCGAACTGCCCTTTCGGACTGGTGGCAATTGGACCCAGCTGTTGTGAAATCATTTTCCATTCCCGTACTGTGGCTGTGGTGATATCTTCCTGAGAACGACAAAAGCTTCAAGATCCGAAGCTGCATCAAAACTATCTCGAGAAAAGGAGACACATGGTGCTTGGTGATTCCTTCCCAGAACCGGCAACCAGACATCATTCGTAACCAGATGCACGCTGAAAAACCACAAATCACAACCGAATGAATCTCAGCGTCCTTAACGAACGGAACGCTGGAAACTACGGCAACGGTAATTAATTACTTTCACCCTCTCGAAAGTACAGAGTTTGTTTACTGGGAAACTGGAGCCCGCAAAAATTCCATCCCCTTTTTCCCCTTTCCCCGGCGAAAATGAGCAAGACTAATTTGATACGGTTTCCAGTTGCAGAATCTAAGCTTAAACGGACCGAACCGCCTGAGCTGGAAAGCTTTCGTAGATTTAAAGCAAGGAACCGTTTTTTTTACGTAGCTAATCTCGTCCCGCCGTTCGCAACTCCTCGCGCGTAATGGATGAAATCCTCGATTCAAATTCCGGAATGCTGGTTTTGCTTTGCTTACGAATGTGACTGGTTTTTCTCGCTGACGCCATTCCGTTCCCAGCTAAACTCATTTTGATTAAACTGATAATCGCATTTCCGGCGCGCCGACAGACGGACGGACGCACGATCGGATCCCGGGACCAGATCTTTTCTCCGGGCTACCATTCACCATTCGGGTCGGTCGGTCGGTCGGTCGTCGAATTAATGAGAAGGAAGATAAGTAAATAGATTTCTAATTGAATTATCGAACCGCTGCTTGCTGGCGTCAACGGAATCGGAAGCTCACCCGGGGAAAGCGTTCCGACCGTTCTCCCGGTTGCTGCCATTCTGTGAAGGAAGATGCTTTTGCTATTGCTGCTGCCACTGATCAATTCAATCAATTAAGCACGGAAACTGACTGGTTCATTGAAACGGAAGACTGACGATGTAAGGATTTGCTAAATGAGCTTCACTATTTGCTTTGTATTGTGCCAGAGCAGACAAACCAATGGAAAAGTGAAATCTACTAAATAGATTAAAAAAAGTGGTTGAAAATGAAAAACTGATGAAACCAGATTCATTACAAAAGGAGAACATTAAAAAAATCATATAAACTGAGAAGATTTTAGAAGTTGAGAACATAAAAATAGAAATGAATTGAAAAAAATTAGAAATATTTAGCTTTTCCAAAGAAAAAACATTCTGATGAAGTGGAAAAATTGTAATTATTCTGAAAACAGGTAGAGAATATAGAATTTAAGCAAAAGTAGAGAACCTAATTAGTTTAAGAATGAAGAAAGAAAGAAAGCAGAAGCCAAAAATAAAAACAAATCTGAAGATTCTTGAGAAGCTAATGGAAGGAAAAGAAGTGAAACTATGATAGCTGAATAAATTAAAACAAAAAAAAAACAAGAGAGTTGAGAAGCCTAAAAATAAAAAAAGAACTGGAGTAACAGCAGCAAAAGAGACAAAAACAAAACCTCAAATCAGTGTCTGGCGGCAAAGCAGAAAGTGAAGATATAGACTTGTGACGTGCTGTGTGTTTTTTTTTTCGTCGGATGTGTTTCCATAGAGATAGAACTATAATTGAACGCTTTGGCGGTCAAGTAAAGCGAAGCATGCTTGGTTCTTCTAGTCAATTAGACTGTCTCTTCAAGTGTTTTCATATGCAAGGTAGTTTAATTGGCAAAGCAATTTCCTCGATTAGAAGCAAGCTACGGGTTCGAGTCCAGTCTCTGCGGTAACATTTTCGCGGTTTTCATTACATAATCGCATTCGTTTGTCATTTTATCAATCTGTTTTCCCTGTTAGATACTGATCAAATTAAAAAAAATTAATTACAACTATGTACAAACTAAACATGCAAAAAAAACCTGAAAATACTAAAGTTGATAACGGAACGTATCAGAAAGGTGAAAAAGATTCTGAGTTTGAAAATGCGAAAGACACGGAAACAGCTAATTCTCGTGCAATGCAAGGAAACTTGGAATTTTCAAGAACGCCAAGATTCAAACGAATTATTCAAAGATTCAAAATTAAATTACTTCTACACTTAAGGGCTGAGGCCAGTAGGTCGCGTGTAACCACGTGTCTCGCTCTGCGTATCACATTTCTCTCCATGCTCTCTCGCAAATGTGCAAAATGACTCTCGATGTGGCCGGGTGGCCAAGAAAGTTTTGATATTTTCGGTTACAAGTTTGACTACATCACATAAAATCCAATAAAGCTACCGCTTGTTTGGCTGCCTTGCTGAGCCGATTTTATTTCTCTCTCATGTTTCGTTACTTTACCAGGATACAAGAGCAGAAACAAATGGTGCCGCCATAGAAATCGACTTACCTTCACAAAACTAACTTTCACTGTCAGGATAGATTTTTGATGCATGCCTTAGAAATCTGATTTTGTCAGAAACTGTGACGAACATAAAAAAAACCCAACTGGCAATCTCTTAGAAAATTAGTTTAGATTATTCTGTCAAAATTTCAGGATGATTCATTGACCTTAGCGGTCAGGAAAGTATTTTTTCTGAAGTAAGAATTCCATAGCTGAAAACGCCGTCTTTCAACTTGTTCATTGAATATCTCGCCTTCAAAACCATGCATCAAAAATCTATCCTGACAATGTCTAGATAATTTGATTTAGATGCGATTAGTGCATAAAAACATATGTGTTGTCACGATAAAAATGAAGTGAATGTTATTTTTGTGAAGGTAAGTCGATTTCAATGCACGCGTTTTTTTTCTGCTTCAGTATCCTGGTAACGTAACGAAAAATGAGAGAGAAATAAAATAGGCTCAGAAAGACTGCCAAACAAGCGGTAGCTTTATTGGATTTTATGTGACGTAGTCAAACTTGTAACCGAAAATATCGAAACTTTCTTGGCCACCCGGCCCACCTAGAGTCATTTTGCACATATGCCAGAGAGCATGGAGAGAAATGTAATACGCAGAGCGAGACACGTGGTTATACGCGACCTACTGGCCTCAGCGCTTAAGGTGAAATTTAGCGGAGTGTGCGCGTTGCGATTTTGATCAATTATTCAAAAACTACACAGAATTTCGAGAAATCTGAAGCAGATTTTGCAATTAGATTTTTCACAACTGAGTGTTCATAGAATTTTGAAATTTTGCTTTGCTACGCCATAATTGGTTTTTGAAATTTATACACGAATACTGTGCCGACAACTCACAATTATAGAGCTTTAGCTGAAACAACCAAAATTTGAAAAAGTTTCAAGTGAATTTCATAAACTTTTCATCATGTTCTATATTGCTTGCGCTCTGCTGTTTCGCATGGTGGTGGTGTGAGAAATGCACAGTGGGCTTGGTGACGTTATTGTATATAAAAAATTATATATAAAAAAATGACACGAATTTATACATTGTTTTGTGTTGAAATACCAACGAGATGAATACAATACCATTGGTATTATGAGAAACCATTATTTTTCTAAGATAACTCGTTGTCTAGTGAATGTCAAGTAATATATTATATCAACAGTTTTTTAATCGATGAAAAATTAATGAAATTCGACCGCGCTATCTCATGGGATGAATTACTTTCTGGTACTGGCAAAGATAACAAAAATACTTGAATATTTTCTAGTTTTCAATCGTTCTTTAGAAAAAGAAGCTATGATTCCTACTAAACTCAGGCATACACATTGTTAACATGTTAGCCAATACATGCACTTATCACATCCTGTTAGTCAATTATAAGAGATTGAATTAGGATATATTCAAATTGTGAAATATTCACAAATCCATTACGAATCGATAAGAGTCTCGTTTTTATAAGCCAACAAAACGTGTGGTAAGCCCACTGCGCCCAATCGCTGAAACTATTCCTGGTTTCTATGTGTCGGTTTTGCCTGTTACGCTTTGTGCGACGATTCGTTCAACTCAAGCGGTTACTTGGGGTTCTTCATGTTTTCTTATTTCCTTAGTAATCATGCACCAGTTATTAAAAAAATTATTGAATTCTTTATTATCGTTAGCTGCATCAGCTGTTGAAACTTCTCATCAAGTTTCATTAATTTCTTTGGTATCCTTTTTATATATTACTATTCATAAGCTTCTTTCGCTTCGACACTCTTTTCAGTGTCTTTGTGGTTTTAGTCTTCCAGTTATGTCTCCGATAAGTTAAAAACAAAAAAAAACAAATAATGTAAACTAATTCAATGCCTACTGAATAAAAAGACGCTAACAGAATAAAAAAAGAAAAATAGAAAAAGGCCATTAAAACCAATGAAACAGAAATAATTAAAGCAGAGATTATAAAACTTAAACTAAGATACAAAAGTATTAAGATAAAACAAACGAAACAAGCGAACATGTCATGACGTCTGATAACACTCACGAAGCGAAAGAAGCTAATGAATCACAATATAAAAAAACCTAAATCAGTTGAAGAAACTTGAGGAATTGCATCAGCCGATGGAGCTAAAGACACTAAAGAAGCTAATAAACGTTGTTTGCAAGATTACTGAGCAAAGCAAAAATCTAAAGAATCTGAAGTAGCAATTGTATGGATTTGAAGTATTAAATAGAGAAAAACAACTAGTTCATAAAGCATAACGCATGGAGAAAAAATTAACGCATGGGGAGCTGATTTTGTTCATTTTTTATTGTTCTTAAAATCAAGAAAAAAATTGATATTGTGAAATTAATAAAGTATTTAATACAAGTTACGCTAAACAAACCACAGATTTTGATTTTATAAAGATAGATAAAAATAAATTAGTTATTAAGTTAACAAATATATAAGTGAAACAATGGAAAAGAGTGACATAAGAGAAGCTAATTAAACGAACTAGCTAGCGAAACCAGTAATGTCATTGAAGCTAAAAAGCAAAGTCTTGGCATTACATTCCTTTTGTGGAATTTAGTCTTTCTCGTTCAACTGACTTCGCATCCGATTCTTAGCGTACAAATCGTTACATGGTTTTTTTTTCCATAAATACGTTTATTTCTTTAGGCAGTTTACATAAGTTTTTCTTCGCCGTAGCATCACTTTTACATAATATTCTTATCCTAATTTAATTCTAACATAGTCACAACGTTTTGAATTTATTAAAACATATTCTCTTATAGCTTAAATATCATCTTAGGTAACTCGTCATTAATTATGAAATCTACTCGGAAATATTATTTGAACCAAACGATTAACTTCTATAAATTATAAAATAGGCTGTTATTTTCAGACATTTTGTTGATAATTTCATAAACTGTTTCGAGTTTGTTTGTATCATTACATAATTTTTATTCTAATTTAGCTATTGGTTGAACTCATGGACGCAGCTGGGATCAGAACTAAGTCTTAAAAGGGGCCTTTATTAAATTGAAACTCCAATTTTCTTTATGAAATGATAAATAAGTTTCATGTATGAAAGGTCACGACAAGCAAGAATGTCTCGAACTGGGATATTGGATAGTTTACTTTGGGTACGCAAAGAATTTATTAGTTGAGATCTGACATCACGATACTCCACGCATGTCCAAACGACATGATCAATATCCCGATAACCTTCTCCGCAAGCACAATGATTAGTCTCGGAGAGCCCAATTCGAAGGAGATGTGCATCTAACGTGTAGTGATTGGACATGAGTCTGGACATCACACGAATGAAATCCCTACTCACATCCAGTCCCCTGAACCATGCCTTTGTCGATATTTTCGGAATAATTGAGTGCATCCACCGACCCAGATCATCTCTATCCCAAGATGCTTGCCAGCTGGCAAGTGTTCTTTGGCGAGACGAACTATAGAATTCGTTGAAAGCAATCGGTCGCTCATAAATTTCACCCTCAATAGCACCACGTTTGGCTAAATTATCGGCTCTTTCATTGCCTGGAATGGAGCAATGAGCCGGGACCCAGACTATAGTGATTAGATAATTATTATTCAATATGTCGTTCAGACACTGTTTTATTTTACCCAAGGAAAACGGTTCATTTTTGCCAGCAGCGATTGAGCGAATGGCTTCAATTGCACTCAGACTATCTGTGAAGAGGAAATAATGGTTTGGAGATAATGTGACGATTACACTCAAACTATAATGAACTGCTGCTAGCTCTGCTATATAAACAGATGCAGGTTCTTGAAGCCTAAATGAGGCCGAAACATTATTGTTGAACATACCAAACCCTGTCGCTTCTTCAATTCGCGATCCGTCCGTGTAAAACATTTTCTCAGAGTCAATATGCCTGAACTTACTTGAAAATATTTTTGGGATTTCCGTCGAGCGTAGATGATCCGGGATTCCACGCACTTCACGCTGCATGGATGTATCGAAAAATAAAGTTGAGTCAGGGGCACTTAGGATGCTGACACGGATAGGAATATATCTTGAAGGGTTGATTTCCTGTGACATATGGTTAAAATATACTGTCATAAATTTTGTTTGAGATCGAAGCTCGACTAGTCGTTCGAAATTATTAATTACCATGGGATTCAGCACCTCACATCTTATTAGCAGGCGTGATGAAAGCTCCCAAAATCGATCTTTTAATGGAAGAACTCCCGCCAGAACTTCAAGACTCATTGTATGTGTCGAGTGCATGCAGCCTAAGGCAATTCGCAAACAACGGTACTGAATTCGCTCAAGTTTGATAAAATGAGAGTTTGCAGCGGAACGAAAACAAACGCATCCATATTCCATCACTGAAAGTATCGTTGTTTGATACAATTTTATTAGATCTTGCGGATGAGAACCCCACCAAGATCCTGTTATTGTTCGAAGAAAATTTACTCTTTGTTGGCATTTCGTTATCAGATACCTAATGTGTCCTCCCCACGTGCATTTGGAATCGAACCACACCCCGAGGTATTTAAAAGTTAAAACCTGTTGGATCATTCTTCCCATCATATGGAGCTGAAGCTGCGCGGAATCATGCTTTCTTGAAAAGACGACTAACTCTGTTTTCTCCGCAGAGAATTCGATACCAAGATGAACAGCCCAAACGGACAAGTTATCTAAGGTATCTTGCAATGGTTTATGCAGATCAATAGCTTTGGGCCCAGTAACTGAAACCACGCCATCATCTGCCAATTGTTTTAGTGTGCATGGGGATACTAGACAGCTATCAATGTCATTCACGTAAAAATTATAGAGAAGTGGACTGAGGTATGAGCCTTGCGGGAGACCCATGTAGCTAGTTCTGAATGTTACCAAATCGCCATGTGAAAAATACATGCACTTCTCTGACAAAAGGTTGTGCAAATAATTATTTATAACCGCTGGAAGTCCATGTTGGTGGAGCTTGTCTGAAAGAACATCAATGGAAACTGAATCAAATGCTCCTTTAATGTCTAAAAATACAGATGCCATTTGTTGCTTTTGAGCGAAGGCAATTTGGATGTCAGACGAAAGTAATGCAAGGCAATCATTCGTCCCTTTATTTCTACGGAAGCCAAACTGAGTATCTGACAACAAACCGTTCGTCTCGACCCAAGTGTCGAGACGTCGTAGAATAATTTTTTCGAACAATTTTCTGATGCAGGACAACATCGCAATGGGTCTATATGAGTTGTGATTGGAAGCTGGTTTCCCCGGCTTTTGAATGGCGATAACTTTCACTTGTCTCCAGTCAGGCGGAACAATATTTTGCTCAAGAAACTTGTTGAACAATTCCAACAAACGTCTTTTTGCGAGGTCGGGCAGATTCTTCACCAAGTTGAATTTAATTCTGTCCAAACCAGGGGCGTTATTGTTACAAGACAAGAGTGCTATAGAAAATTCCATCATTGAAAATGGATTATTAATAAAACCATTATTTGGAGGAGATTCCCGTATAATGCTTTGCGTAGGAACAGAATCTGGGCAAACTTTCCTAGCAAAGTCAAATATCCATCGGTTCGAGTATTCATCACTCTCATTGCCCACGTTACGATTCCTCATTCGTCTGGCCGTATTCCAAAGAGTGCTCATTGAGGTTTCTCTTGACAAACCTTCGACAAAATGTCTCCAATAGCTACATTTTTTGGCTCGAAGTATGCTCTTGTACTTGGTTTCTAAAACCATAAGTTTTTCAAAATTCTGAGGAGTTCCTCCTCCCCGTTTTAGAAACGTCTTGCAAGCATTTTGTTTTGCGAGTTTAGCCTCTGAGCACTCTTTGTCCCACCAGGGGTTGGGAGGCCTTCTGTTAGTCGTTGGCCCAGGAAAGCGTTTAGTTTGGGATTGTTCTGCTGCCTCCAGAATCGAACAAATGAGGAAGTCATATTCTTCAAGTGGAGGGAGCTCTTCCATTGAATTCAAAATACTAGAGATTCTACTTTGGTATTTAATCCAGTCGATATTTTTTGTCAAATCATATGGAATACTAGCTGAATTAGCAATACATTTGTTACAGCTAATTGAGATGATGATTGGTAAATGATCGCTACCGTGTAAATCAGGCAATATTTTCCAGGTGCAATCTAGTCGAATTGATGTTGAGCAAAGAGATAGATCTAATGCACTTGGGCGTGCAGGAGGTCTTGGGATCCGTGTCATGCTACCCATATTTAATACCGTCATGCTAAAATTGTCACAAATGTTTTGTATTAAAGATGATCTGCTATCATTGTAAACGGAACCCCACATCATTCCGTGCGATTTTAAATCCCCCAGAATCAATCGTGGAGCAGGAAGGGCTTCAACCATTTCATTAAGCTGTCGCTGTCCAACTTGTGCTTTTGGAGGAATATAAACCGAAGCTATGCAAATATCTTTGCCTTTAATGTTTATTTGGCAAGCAACAACTTCTATACTAGAAGTTGAAGGGATGTTTAATCTATAAAAGGAACAGCATTTCTTAATTCCCAAAAGCACTCCACCATACGGAGAGTCTCTATCGAGACGTATAATGTTAAAATCATTGAAATTTAAAGCTATGTTTGAAGTAAGCCATGTTTCGCATAAAGCAAATACATCACATTTTTGACTATGCAATAAAATTTTAAATGAATCAAGTTTTGGCATGATGCTTCGACAATTCCACTGCAGGACAGTGATTGTATCATTTGCGGCGGGTGATAAATTATCCATCAAAAGATACAAAACCTGAGACAATTGGCCATTGAGCTGATAACTGCTTCCAAAAATTTCTAGCTATTGGAAGGAATGCCATTATGAGGGTCTTTAAGGGTTCAGATATATTGAATGCTGAGAAAATCCATTCAACAATTTCCGAAAACTTCAGTAATCCTGTTGGTGGCTGTGAAATGGAGCCCACAGGATTATTACCTTTTTCTGTGCTAGATCCTGGATTGGTTTGTGAATTTGACAAACCAGGAGGCACAGTCTTTGGTTTTGACTTTTTTTGTTTAACACGGGGATCTTTTTTTGAAGATTAAACTTTAGGTCTTTAGGGTCTTTTTTGGTAATTTGGAAGAAGACTTCTTTCTCTTAACTGACCCTTGGGTAGTGATAAACGAATTACCTTCACTATTTTCGTCAGAGTCAGAGTCCTCTGTTTCCTCTAGATTTGAAAACCCGTTTTCGGTTTCCAAAGGGGGGACATCAATGACCGTTTTAAGCATTTCTGCATATGTGCGCTTAGACCGTGCTTTTAAAGAAAGCTTAATTTTGTCTTTGTGCACTTTAAATGCAGTGCATACTGAAATATCATCATGAGGACTATTCCCACAATAAATACATTTTTCAATTTCCTTGTTGCAATCATTATCTTTATGAGGCCCTTCACACTAAATACATTTTGGTTTATTACTACAGTAAGTAGCTGTGTGTCCGAATTTTTTGCAGTTCGTACAATTCATTACATTTGGAACAAAAAGCCGAACAGGGAGGCGAATTTTATCGACATAGACATGGGACGGCAACGCAGATCCGGCAAATGTCACTCGAAACGAGTCTGATGGGCGATAAACTTTTTTTTCCTCTTCATAAACTACTGAGTACAGTTGTTTGCACTCCAGTATTTTCACACCCTCAAGCATAGAGTTCTTGAAACGACCAACACCATGCTTGAGTAAATCATCTACCGAAAGACTCGCTTCGGTAACAACACCGTCAATTTCGACATCTTTGGAGGGTATGTAAACTTTATACTCTTTAATGAAATGTTCCGAAGAGACAATATCATTCGCGTGTTTCAAATTATTTACCACAACACGAATTTTATCGTTATTTACTTTTATGATCTCTTTGATTGAAGAGTATCGTGATGTCAAACCTTTAGAAATTTGGTAAATGTTTAATGGCTTTGATATACGTCTAAAAAAGACTATCCAAGGCCCAGAAGAGCTCTCCTGATATTTTTTCGTTCGTGGGGGTATAGGATTCATGCTAGGATTTACGTCCATGGATTCATCCATCACATTAAAATTTTTAATCAAACTTTAAAATAAAAAATGAAACCAACACTACACAGTACTCAATCAAAAGGAAAAGAAAAAACTTCTACCTTGAAATTGTTGTCTATCTCCGTTGCACTGCCGTGTAGATCCTCGTTGCTCTAGATGTTCTTGTTGGATGCTGATTGTTGGATGTGATGCTACTGCTACCTGACATCCAGCACCACTCGATTTCCGATTTACTTTTGTCTTCGCCAGCTGCAACCAGCGCAGGTCACCGGTGTATACCTGCGTGTTGTATGGCAGTGGAAAGACCGAGTTGTCTTGTCTCCTTCTTCCTTGTGCTCCGCACCGATATGCTTCTGCACCGAAGTGCCTTCGCACCGGTGTGCTTTTGCACTCTCCTGCTTCTGTGTGCCTTTGCACTCTCCTTCTTCGATGTGCCTTTGCACTCTCCTGCTCAGTCCTTGTGGCTGTATATTGTGGCCTAGGTAGAGCTTGGGAAACGCCCTTTGTTGTTTCCTTCACCAGCTTGGCCCAGCACTAGGGCTCTCTTATGCAGCACGATTTTACGTTTTAACGGCTGCTGCCAACAGGTCTCTACCTGTAGTTCAACCGTTGTCGTACTTAACGCGTGTAAACCAACCAGCGTTACCAAACTGTACGCTTCTATACACAACCTTCTCGGTTGAACGGCTATTACTGAATCGTTACATGGTTAGTACTACAATCCTACTGACACTGAGAATCTCTCCAGGTCGGGAAATCGAAAATACAACTGAGGCTTCAGTATGGCAAACCATAAGTTTTGAAGCGATGGAGAGGTCAATCCGACTCACGACTGATTTTTAAAAAGGGCGTATGTTTTTTTGCATTTCACCAAAATTGCCTTTTTCAAATCGTTGTAACTCGGAAACCGTTAATTGTACAAAAATGACGTCCAGGAAGAAGTTGTAGGGAATCAATAGGGCACTCTAAAAAAATATACACTGAATCAACGTGTCTCCGATATCAACGAAGAAAACCCGAAATGTTAATTATCCTTCAGAAAAATATTTGGATGTTTCAAGAGGTATAAGAAAGCAAATATTCGGGTTTCCGGCGGATGAAGAAGATCCAGAATTACTCAAAACGAAAGCAGCAGAGTTTAATGAAGTGATTACTAAAATGATAGAGCAGTTTGCTAAGCCTGATTGCACTAGGAATGAAAAAGTGCGTTTGTTTTCAGTCTTGCCAAACTTGTGGTCAAAGGAGAAAATGCCACCCAATTCAAGGCGAACAAATAAATTGTGTCGGAGGCTAGAGAATCAACGGACAAAAAAAAAAGCCAAGAAACAAACCGGACGCAGCGGGAACGAAACAATAGAAAACGAGGTGCTTCAATACTTCAACAGCGATGACGTCAGCAGAGTAATGCCGGGATCAAGAGATTGCGTCACAGTCAAAATGAATGGCAAGTGTGAACGCAAACAAAAACGATTGCATTATTCATCATTGAAAGAAATTTAACTTGAAATTTCGAATATATCTGAAAATTGTTTTAGCTATAACTTCTTCATTTTTCAAAAGTCACGGATGGGATAGCCATCAATCTGTAGGTTTCAATAACAGCTTTAAAATAAAAACCATCAAAAAATAAATTAAAACCCTGATTTTTTTTATTTAATTTTTTTTTGGTTTATTTTGAAATTATTGAGAAAAAAATCAAAAATTTTCTTTCGGAGTATATTTTTTTAGAGTGCCCAATCGATTCCCTACAACTTCTTCCTGAACGCCATTTTTGAACAATTAAATGTTTCCGAGTTACAACGATTTGAAAAAGGCAATTTTTGTGAAATGCAAAAATACATACGCCCTTTTTAAAAATCAGTCGTGAGTCGGATTGACCTCTCCATCGGTTCAAAACTTATGGTTTGCCATACTGAAGCCATGTTCAAAGATTCATCCAAATCGGAGAAGGTCGAGTCTGATGATCTGCTAAGCATTTCTGGAATTGCTCAACTGTCTCGTAAGACCAGCGCCCTATGCATTGAACCGCCAACCCGTGTATTAAAACTAGTGAAGTCAGTGAAGCTGGTGAGGCTGGTGAAGCTACGGAAGTTAGTGAAGCTGGTGAAGCTAAGGAAGGTAAAGAAGTTGGTAAAGCTAGTGAAGCTGATGAAGCTAGTGAAGCTAGGAAAGCTTATAACGACGCTAGTGGAGTATGTACAACAAGCAGAGCAACTAAAACACATAAACGAGTAAAGTGAATAAAGCAAATAGAACAAATAAAAAAAAAATAGAGCGACTAGAGCAAATAGAGCGAGTAAAGTAAGTAGAGCAAATAGAGAAAATATAGCAAATTGAGCTAATAGGGCAAGTAGAGCAAGTAGAGCAAGTACCCGATAACACATGCACATAACAAAATCATAACAGAAGTATATCAACAGTTGATATGTATAACAATTTGTGTTATTTTGAGAAATTTAACAAATGAAAACAGTTGAAAGTTAAAACTTATGATAACAATATAATAACAGAACCAGTTATGATGTTTTATTTTCATTTGCAAGACTCGTGATGAAGTTCATTATTTGAAAAAAAATGAGTTCTTCCGTTGCTTTATATCGAAATATAATGATCAAAATTTCAAAAAACTAGAAGAAGAAATCAGATCACTAAATAAATTATTCAAAAAAGATCATTTAACAATTTTGGATTGAAACGATGCTAAAAGTTAGATGTGATATAGTTTTTCTGTGTTAAGTTTGCTGTCTAATTTTTTACAACTATTGTTATAAATTTCTACTTTCGGACTTCTGTAGTTATATCATATTCAATAATAATTGTGATACAAACGTTCCAAAATTTGTTCCCGCTAGAGTCGTTTTTGTTATGATTTTTGTTATTTTAACAGCTTACCAGCTAAAAATATTTCAGAATTTGTTACAAAATGTTTCTGAAATAAATTACTCCGGTTGTTATAATTCTGTTATTACCATCTGATCGGGTAGAGCAAGTAGAGCAATTAGAGCAAATAGAGCAAATAGAACGAGTAGAGCAAGAAGAGCTGAACGAACTGATGCGAATAGCTGCCGACGTCTAATTTTCTAGTTTATTAGCGTATTTTTATTGCTACCGCTTCTACTGGTTTTCTATTGCTTCACTTGAACGTGAGGTTCCTTGATTGTACTTTCCTGATTTCCATTGTTTTTATATTAAATCTATTTTTCCTACAAAGCTATTATAGTAAAAAAAATCTGCAAGCAAAAAACTATTGTTAAATTGAGCTAAATAAATATTTCTCATCTGAACGTTGAAAGCAGTGCTGCGTAAACTTGCAACAAGAATTCTATTTTATTGTTTCATGTTTTATTACATTTAATACTAGAAGTCATTACAAAAATCACGTAATTGTGAAAATTGAATCGATCATAAACAAATTTGAAGTTTTGAAGTGTTTTTTATTAGCTGCCATATTCATAAATTTGACAAAAGCTAAGGTTGTTGGGTTTGGTTGGGTTTAGGTTCAAGTAAAAACGCCACAAGGGAAAACCAATTAAAACGCCGTATGTCGTGAAATCTTCTCGTGGATGAACTTTTTGCCTTGGTCTCAGAGGCGAGTTGCAAATTGACATTAACAGGCCACTTTCTCACTTTCATTTCGACAACTGTTTTGAAGAGATAATTCAGAGAGTGGTTTGAACGAGAATTCCTCTGGATGTACTGATCAGTGCAGTAAAACTCAATTGAAACCAAATGTGAAACAAACAGACGATCTCTCCATTGCAGTAAGCTTCACACTCTGACACACACACACAACGTTCGCTGACGTATTGGACGAGCAGCATTCGGTTCTTCAATCGATTCTCTTCAAATCAAAGCTCAGTTTAACCACCGTGAAGCAACAAAACATCTCTTTCAATAGTGTGAGAGTGGCCTTCAAATGAGGTTCATGTAAACATTCGAATTGGTTTGAGATAATAGATGAAAGACAAACCAGGTAGCTGAAATATCATTTACAGAATACACATAAATTAATAGTTTCCTCATTTTTAATACTTTATTCCATTTATACATTTCTATTAATTCGAACTTGCTCACTACCAAGCGCGAAAACAATGACGGAGCTAGACTACTTGGCACTTGAAACTGAGCAAATAAAACTTCAAATGACTAGGTACGATTATTCAGCTCGCGATGAATTCTGGGAGCTTCACTTGAAAATGGCAGCTAATGTCAAATGAATTTGTATCGATATACAGACGGTCAGAGACCATCAATTTCATTTTCATCTGATATAATTCGATCGAAAATGAAATTTTACCGCATACTAAAAACGATATAAAACTTACGAATCTGTCAAGATTATATGTTTTGAGTTCTTGTGCAAATATTACGGATGAAATGTCATCACTCTACTTACAGGCACTCTCCCAGTAAATCCGAACATCGGACGCATCGTGCAAGAAAACTTTTGATTGCGTTTCGAGTTTGCATAGTGTATCGGTAGAACAAAAGAGTGAAGATATACCAAAGCAGAGAGCGGATGTCTGATTACTCAGGTGATGAGATATATCGGGGTTGGATTTCCAACCTCGAACATAGGGTCAGAGTTTTTCTGACCCTAAGAGGCGAATGACCTAAAGGTTAAAGCCTCTATGATCGAAACAAAAGAATGTTTAACACTCTTTCACACCCTATCGGGAAGATGTCGGCTCGAAAATGCCTTGTTTGATATTCCTTCGCTCTGTTTCTCTAGCGATGCATAATGTAAACATAAAGCTTTTTTTATGTCGACGCGGTTGATGCAAATGGTGCAGAATTGTCCGATGACGGGCCGATTGAAGCGCTACGATCGGCCCTATATCGTGCTCAATCGGTCCGATAATCGGACCGATGATCGGACTTATGCGGGTCTACAAATTTCACTGGGCTAGTTTGAACTGTTGTCGCTTCAAATTTCGGATGCATTGCCACAGGCCTGCTTTGATTGAATTTCGCTTCTCTATTTTGACGTTTCATATAAAACTAAAGTTTCAGTTTCTGCCGTTGGCACGAACAGATGCGCATTGGCAATGAGTTCACCATCGATATGGGACGAGTTCAACATCGAACCGGCCGCCGATTGTATCGTCGCGGATCTTCGACATGTGCAGTGTCCAACCGTGAAGGAAATCACGCGCAGTATAAATGCACTTCATGACAATGAACCTTACTACAGGGCTTACATTAGAAGGTGAGTGTCGGAATTGTTTGTTGAATTTCCAATATGTCAATCGATAAATGCACTCGGTTTTCAGGGAAATACGAAATAACCAGCTGCGATTAGTCGGGAAAACCGTGCTGTTGGTCGTAGGTTCCATTTTTCTTTATAATATACTTTTTGGATCGTTCACCAGTGGCTGCTGCTTCGAAGAACCGAGTTGGATTGCCGTTGCAATCGGGAAGCTTTTCGGTATCAAGGATCAAATATTCTACTGATGCAGTAGGGCTAAGTATAACCGAATTCGATGTTCGATTTGGGAACGGAAAAACGGGTTTTCAACTTCGATTACTAACTGAAACTAGTCTTAAAGTTAATGTGCAAATAAAAGTACAGCTCTACGATAGAATTAAATCAACAGGAACGAATCCCAAATTGTTTTAGTCGATTCTATCTACAATCTACTGTCGATTTTTTACGCCCAGTGGAAAAATTTTTATCACCGAGCTTCGTTAAAACCATCATCATCATCGGCTGTCATCGGCGTCATTTCTTACACGGATCTGCATTAGCCGAACCGGAAGCGGAATACTACTCCAGTCAATAAACTTTCATTAGGCTGGAAATTTTATGTGGCGCAGGATATTCCTTCTTCTTTCCCTTCCTCATCATCACCATCATCCGGTTTATTCCATTTTATTTCCGAAGGACCATCAGTGATTGCAGGCAGGCAGGTGCAACCAATAGCCAAAACAGCGGTACAAAAATGGCGGCACGCAGTTTCGAGTCAACGAGAAGCGCAAAAGCTCGTAAATAATAAATTTTAATGGAGATTGTGTGTGTGGAACTTTTGCAACCGATTTTTCCATTCACGAAACCCCGTCACAATGGGGACGACGAAACAATGATTAACTGGAAACAATGTCCGATTGAAGCTGAAAATAATTACATGGTTTTCCGAACAAGCCATAAAATATTAAAATTAAGGCACAATGATTGTAATTTTAAACTCGTTTGTGCAGGCAGGACTGTCGGCATCTGCAGTGAGAAGCAAAAAAAAAAAGAGCAGAAACGTAATAAACCTCCACGACAGGCACTTTTCCAGCTGGAGGAACAAAAATAAAATAAAAATGTGCAATGTAACGTTGTGATAAACTGTTCTTTTCCGTATTTTTCTTCTCCGCCACAACCGGATCTGCCGGCCAGGAGAGACTGCCTTTTAGTTTTCGGTACGGAGGCTGCTGTGGATGTTATTACTACAATAGCACTTTGCGCAACCGGAATCCAGTCGATGTGACAGCTTTAAATATGCTGCCATGAGGTAGTAGACTACCACTGTAACCATTGGTAGCAGGTGAGATTGTGGTGGTGCAGGTGGGGAATGTGTTTGTAATTTAAAAAAATGAAATTTTTATTACACCGCAAATCGCACTGCTGTGCATGTTGCCATTTTAAACAACCGAGTGTGCCATGAGTTTTACATTGAGCACAGAAAAACATGTAAATTGACGCACACACACACACAGATAGATGTAACTAAACCACGTGACAGCGGCAATGTAAATTTTTAAAAGTTTGTAGTTTGAAAATGTTTTGGATTCTGCCGGAGTCTAGTTTTGCTATTGAGGATGTTTGTTTTGTAATTTTATGATTACACCGAAACCTCCATTTACGAACTAAACGGGGGTTCGTAAAAAAAGTTTACGTTATTTGGAATTTACTTCGTCAAAAAAGTTTTGTGTAATGAATGTGGAAACCGCCCATCATATGGCTGTTTTCGGAACGGATGTGAAGAGTAAGTGCAAGCAAATGAAGTTTGGTCTCGTTCCAAAATCCAAGATGGCGGCTTCCGGTTTCTTGATATTCCTTGAAAATTCTTAGAATATGGGTATTTTCGAAAAGAATTGGTGGAAAGGTGCCGAAAAACAATGTTCAGGGTCGGCATTACATTTCTGGTGTCACGAAGCATTACATGCGTTATTTTTTGTAAGTTATGTGTTACGAAGCGTTATAAGCGTTACTTTTTAATACGTTATAGGTGTTACGAAGCAATAAATGCGTTACTTTTCAATATGTTATAGGTGTTACGTATCGTTACATGTGTTTTTGTGTGTTATAGGTGTTACGTAGCGTTACTTTTTTATAAGAGGATGTTACGAAGCGTTTCATGTGTTACTTTTGTTTTTTTGTCATAAGTGTTACGTAGCGTTTCATGCGTTCCTTTTTGTAAGTTACGTAGTGTTACATGCATTACTTTTTTGTAAGTTATAAGTGTTACGTAGCGTTACATGCGTTACTTTTTTGTGTGCTGAATTCGCTCAAGTTTAATGATATGAGAGTTTGCAGCGGAACGAAAGCAAACGCTTTCATATTCCAACACTGAAAGTATCGTTGTCTGATACAATTTTATTAGATCTTCCGGATGAGCACCCTACCAAGATCCTGTTATTGTTCGAAGAAAATTTACTCTTTGTTGGCATTTTGTTATCAGATTGTGTCCTCCCCACGAGGATTTGGAATCAAACCACACCCCGAGGTATTTGAAAGTCAAAACCTGTTGGATCATTCTTCCCATCATATGAAGCTGAAGAGAAAAAGACGAACAACTCTGTTTTCTCCGCAGAGAATTCGATTCCCAGATGAACAGCCCAAACGGACAAGTTATCTAAGGTATCTTGCAATGGTTTATGCAGATCAATAGCTTTGGATCCAGTAACTGAAACCACGCCATCATCTGCCAATTGTTTTAGTGTGCATGGGGATACTAGACAGCTATCAATGTCATTCACGTAAAAATTATAGAGAAGTGGACTGAGGTATGAGCCTTGCGGGAGACCCATGTAGCTAGTTCTGAATGTTGCCAAATCGCCATGTGAACAATACAAGCATTTCTTTGACAAAAGGTTGTGCAAATAGTTATTTATAATCGCTGGAAGTCTATGTTGGTGGAGCTTATCTGAAAGAACATCAATGAAAACTGAATCAAATGCTCTTTAATGTCTAACAATACAGATGCCATTTGTTGTTTTTGAGCGAAGGCAATTTGGATGTCAGACGAAAGTAATGCAAGGCCATTCATCCCTTTATTTCTACGGAAGCCAAACTGAGTATCTGACAACAAACCGTTCGTCTCGACCCAAGTGTTGAGACGTCGAAGAATAATTTTTTCGAACAATTTTCTGATGCAGGACAACATTGCAATGGGTCTATATGAGTTGTGATTGGAAGCTGGTTTCCCCGGCTTTTGAATGGCGATAACTTTCACTTGCTTCCAGTCAATATTTTGCTCAAGAAACTTGTTGAACAATTCCAACAAACGTCTTTTCGCAAGGTCGGGCAGATTCTTCACCAAGTTGAATTTAATTCTGTCCAACCCAGGAGCGTTATTGTTACAAGACATGAGTGCTATGGAAAATTTCATCATTGAAAAGGGGCTATCAATGGAGCCATCATTTGGAGAAGACTCCCTAATAATGCTACGCGTAGGAACAGAATCTGGACAAACTTTCCTCGCAAAGTCAAATATCCATCGGTTCGAGTATTCCTTAGTCTCATTTCCTATGTTACGATTCCTCATTCGTCTGGCCGTATTCCAAAGAGTGCTCGTTGAGGTTTCTATTGACAAAACTTCGACAAAATGTCTCCAATAGCTACATTTCTTGGCCCGAAGTATGCTCTTATACTTGGTTTCTAAAGTTAAGAATTTTTCAAAATTCTGAGAAGTTCTTCCTCCTCTTTTTGAAAACGTCTTGAAAGCATTTTGTTTCGCGTGTTTAGCTTCTAAACACTCTTTGTCTTACTAAGGGTTTGGAAGCCTTCTGTTAGACGATGGGCCAATCGTTTGGTTTGGGCTTGTTCTGCGGCCTCCAGAATCGAACAAACGAGGAAATCATATTCTTCAAGTGGGGGAAGCTCTTCCATTGAGTTCAAGGTACTTGAGATACTACTAAATCAGGAAATACTTTCCAGGTGCAATCTAGTCGAATTGAAGTCGAGCAAAGAGATAAATCTTAGGCACTTGGACGATAATCAATTGTCTAAAAGATACAAAGTGTCAGTTTGTAATACTATAATGTACTCACAACTTCCTTCCAGGAAAGCTACCGAAATGTCCAATTTATTTGAAAATGAACTATTTTTCCTCAACGCGTTTCAAAACAAAATTCTTCCTTGTATACAGAGATGCCAGGTAAAAATTTCAAATATCTTCAGACAGGGTTGCAAAAGTCTATTTATCCGAAAAAAAATCTGCAGTTATCCTCACGGGCTGCATACGGAATACTGACAATAAACGAGATATTTTAACGAAAATAATTTCGCCATCAAGCCTCCTGATTTTAACAAAGTTTGTTTTACAGTTACTGTTTCTTTACCGTATTCTTGAGCGCAGTCTTTCAGGTCAACATCAAAATCAGCATAAGGGAGAAGATCTTTGATGTCAACAACCATTTCGTCGGTTATACTTTCTTTACAAGCTGCCTGCATATACGAGGCGTCGTTGTCAGGTTCTAATGTAGTACGTATTCCATCGACTAGTTTCGTTGGTTTGATTTTACATTTTGAATTTGATTTGCAATGTACTCCAACATCATTTAATGGCTTCTAATTTAGCTGATTCGATGTTGTATTACAGGGCATTGATTCAGGAACATACACATTGCTAGGTCTGGCATCTGTATTCTGCGTATCTTTCAGTATAGTTTTAGATTCAGATAGAAAATCCACTTGTTTCACACAGTAAAGAGATTACACCACCGAAAAATTCACTATCGTTGAGTACGTCGAACTCATTGATCTGAGTTTTCTAATAAAGCTCTTGATGCATTGATTGTTTTGAAACGGGGGTAAGAATATCTCGGGACAGTTATTCTGACGACAATACATTATAATTTTAATCATTCCACGTCCATTTGATTCGATGCAGAAATATAAATTGTTTGTGACGAAAAAATCGGTAACGGTCAAACTCATATCTACTAGTCATACCAAAACCTGAGGCAATATATGGAATACCACATACGAAATATTCTTTCATCAGCTGTTGGATGAAAATGGTTGAATGAAGATAAAGTGTATCGTAGTACTTTCAGGAATAAAACAGTGCCCTCACTTTGATAAATATGTTTTTTCAACGCCCCGAACACTTTTGGATGGATTTGCTTGTAAACTATTTTGAAATTCATACGATCCATATCCGTAATTGGGCAGATTAGAGTCAAACTTGGAAGATTTTTTCTGTTTTTTTTTTGTAGCTTCTCTCTAAATGCCGACATGAAGCCAAATATGCCTAACCCTGTAAATCCAGAACAGGAAGTCGGATCCGGACAAAATTCATTAACAGATTAAGAGACTATAAGACTTTTCATTTGAGTAAAAGTTTGTGAAAATTCAGTTGTTTCTTAGAATATGAAGTGAGTTTTTTTTACTAGACATTCGAAAACTTACAGTGAGATCAGCGCATTGCGATGTGTTGGGAATTATAAATGTTTGAATAATGTGTATCGTGAATGTTCTAGAAAAAAGTTTTTTTTTGTGAAAAACTACGGGAGATGTGCATTGCGAAGTATGGAATTCCGATACATGCCATTTCAAATGAAGTTCAATCCGTTGAAATCCTTTCATTTTTCATTCATAATTACACATCGGTAGCAAAAATTCGTATCTGCACCGTGCATTTGGTTGTAAACACGTGCGCATGTGGGCTCTGATACCAATGAACTCGCTTGTAGTTTCAATCTCGAGCTTAAGTTTTCGTTTTTTTTACCCCGTGCACGGCCTTTCATGTACATGTTTTTTTTTATTCATTAATATAATATAATTTTGAGGCACACTGCTTAAGCTCCAAAATGCCAAGGGTATTTTCTAATCTTAATTAACCACTAACTTAAAACTAGAATAATATCATTAGGTAATGGCGTATCGGGGTCGCGGATTCTTGAAAATCCAGCTGGCGATCTGCAGTGGCCGGTTAATTGAATATAGCAAGTCAATCAGATGGTGTTGGAGAATATTTATGTTGTCCGCATCCTTCGGTCCGTGTAGGTCCGCGGGAAACCGAGGGTACGGCGGGTGGCCCGCATGCTGGTCATCGACTGGAGCGGTCTTCCGTGGGCGGTGATGGTTATGTTACGGAAGAAAATGAGAAAAAATAGTAAACATTGTGGAAACGGGGTAAAAAGGGGATGTGGGAACAAAATGTATGAAAACACAGAGATCTAATTAGTTGCCATCGAGATGGTGAAGAGACAGGGAAGGGGGAACGAAAAAGATAGTGACAAAAAATGATCTTGTTAGTTCTAATGAAGACGGGGGACAGGGACGGAGATCGAGAGAATCGGACGGATGTTAGTGTCGAACTTGTAGGTGGAGGTTATACTTTCTGAGCAAGATATAACAGATTATACTTGTATATTAATGTGTTTTAGGTAATGGTAAATAAGAAGCGTATATAAAGTATCCCGACTCGCCAACACACCCCGAACAAGGAACCTCAGGTGGTCTACATCGGGTCCTAAGGGATTCCAATAGCTTCGCCCTGGCGTCGCGATACTCCACGCACGACCACAAGACATGCTCGATGTCCTGATAACCGTCGCCAACACGCCGGAGATGTGCGTTGAAAGTGTAGTGATTTGACATGAGCCGCGACATAACACGAATGAAATCGCGATTCACGTTCATCCCACTGAATCAAGGTTTCGCGAAACCCTAGAGATAATGGAATGTAGCCATCGTCCCAGTTCGCCATTGCTCTATGAAGTTTGCCAATTTTCGAGAGTTTTCTGACGAGAGATACTGAAAAATTCATTGAAGCAGATTGGTCCTTCATAAATACCTCCTTTTAATGCGCTCACCTTAGCCAATGAGTCTGCCTTTTCAATTCCCGGAATGGAACAATGCGAAGAAACCCAGATTAACGATATTGTATAAGACCGTTCAGATAAAGTTCTCAAATGTTCCCGTATTTTCCCCAGGAAGTAAGGAGGATATTTTCCTGGCTTTATTGCCCGGAGAGCTTCTATTGAGCTTGGACTGTCCGTGACAATAAAGTAATGGTCTTTGTGCAAGGCTTCAATGATCTCGAGGGTGTACTGAATAGCATCTAATTCTGCGACGTAAACTGACGACGGATCACTGAGTTTGTAAGAAGCGGTGATGTTCTATGTGCATGTGCTGTGTTTTGTTTATCCGTACGACCACATGTGCATATGCTAGTTCAGTTTGAATATTTTGACACTCATCTCCTTTTAATCCTGCTGCCGGAAGTCTTATTCGGATGAAATAAAGGAATTTGGTATGAACTTCCATTTAAACCTAAATATGTGAAAGTAATTCAAGCTATGGCTGCGAAAAGTTTCCGATGTTTCCCATGCTTCCGGAATCGAAAGCTTGGAAATAATATAGCCGAAGTCGGTTTGTTTGGACTTCAACTGACAAGGCCTGTCGATTAGAATTGATTTAAGCCATGTTTTATTTTTTTCCGTGTTGTGCATCGCTGCTCCACACAACAGTTCACCATTATTCGGGAAGTAGGATCCGGACAACAATTCAGGAGCTTTGTATGGGTTCAGAAGACATTTCATTTGAATCTAAGTTAGTGAAAATCGTCCATCTCCGAGAATAGTCAAACGTTACTTACACATATACAAAAATAGACATTGTACGTACTCGAAGAACTGAGTCGACTCAAATGCAGGTTTTCACAGTGATTACTAAGCCTTTCTCTATGATTGAAATTGTTGGAATAATTTGTGAAATTCAATAAGTCGGTGAATGTTAATACTGTTTCAAAGTTCTGCCAAAGAAGAGCAGGAATCAGAAATCATACGCTCAAGTGTCTCGTTTTCCTGTACAAAGTCCAACCAAAGAGGTTTCAAAATCGTTCAAATTGGATTGTTGCAACGAATAAATGGTTCTACGTGGGACCTGCACGGAACCGATGTTCTGAAACAAGTTTTTTGTTGTTTCCACAGGGTTGTGGGAATTTTTCATACAACAAACAAAAATGGAAATAATCGGAAAATGTGAAAAAGTTATTTTTCGTGTTTTGAGCTTTTTAGAAAAAATGTATATTAGAAGGACGCATATAGCTTGATGGGTTAGTCGACGCCTTTCACGCAACCCTCCTGAGTTCGATTCCCAACCCCACTTTTCTGACCCGGAGAGGTGAATGGCCTTAAGGTTAAAACCACTATAATTGAAACAAAAAAGTATATTGACGTAATCCTCCTTTGAAATATTGTATATTGAAAATAATGCAGTAAGTCCAGAAGAAATATTACCATAAACAAGAAGTAATCACGAGTAATCAGATTTTAAAAGTAATCGAGTAATCCAGAAATAATCAGAGTAATCATGTAAGTAATCGAAGTAATCCACTTCAAGACTGACAAGTAATTCAAGCTGTTGGAAACCCTTGGTTTGATTTAACCAATATTTTATTTTGAACCACCAATATTTGTTTGGTACATTCATGCTCTAGTTTAAGACAAGCGCAACACGGTTAGGGACAATCCTGTTTTTTTGTTGTTGTTATAAAAAACGGGATTTTTTCTGTGTGTCAACAGCTTACAAGCTGCCCAACGAAGATGTCAGGTGAACTAGTTAATCTGTGCTACACAATACGATTTCAATGTGCTGCACAGATCTGAAAAAAATGATACAGATCTCAAAAAACGATCATAGACTTAGTCTTCGAAATTCTTCAATTGGCTAGGGAAAACGGAGTGATGATGCATATTTTAGACTGATTTTTGAGTCGAATACAGATTCTTGAAAAAAAAAGACTGGGCATCCCTGACTACAGAAGTAAACCAGCGGTTTTTCAAAGATGGGCGAAATTTACACAAATAAACAAATCGAATTTCTCTTTCCTACGAATAAATACTGAAAACGGAAAGAAGGAAAACAGAAAAAAAACGACCATACCTTTCAGATATACACTAACAATTAACCGATTTATCAAAAATTGATCTAAAATCTACGATAATTTCTAAACAGAAATTGAAACCAATGTCGGAACATTCATCGATGTTTTTTCTTTATTTACTGTCAATGTTAGTTTCGCCCTCATTTGGAAAACAGCAGAAATGACAAGTTTAATTTGTTTACGCTCTCTCGATTATCTCTGCCTTATGCATAGACGTGTTGAATAATTATGGAGTATTTACTGCAAACTGAACATCTTTTATGTCATCTAACACAAACATTTAGGAAGTTAACGAAAACAGGAATGAGTTATCAACAGAAGAAGAAGTTTTGCCTTTGTGGTGTTCATTCAGACGACTCAGACCTCTCACGGTCCATCTTAACACAGAAGAAGTTAACATAAAGTGTATAGCAAATCGTGGAGCACCAACTAGAACGACAACCAATCGACTCCGTACTGTTGTTTTGTTGCATAATTGGTAATGCATCTAAGCTCTTAACAATGATATCATGTAAAGTTATTGCATATTGGCCTCATGTAATCATGAATCACCAACACTGCTTGCAATACACTTATATTTAGCACCGGAAGTGCTAAGTCCTCTCTGGCGTGCCGAACGAAAACAAACCAAAGTCCAATCATTATTGTTTCCATAGTGTAACGAAGATTTCTTTAAACAAACGTCATTCATTGTCAAGATAGTGCAAGAAATCCTACTTAATAAAGTTAACAGTGCAATATGCATACAATTCTTTGCCCAGCAAGATTTTTAGCAACGGACACCACCGTTATTTTTTCTGAGAGAAGATTTGCAATAGACAGCGTGTTTTTTTTTTCAACAGGAAAAACGGAATCAAATTAAGTAAATTGTTTGTTAACGATGCATGGAAAACAGTTTCACTCCCTTTTTGCTATTAATTCAACGAGATTTATTGCAGTCTTCGAACGCTGCTGAATTGCATTCCGTTTCTGGCTCTGCTCACATATTCCAATCAATCGTCATACAATGTATGGTTGGCTGCTGTTCGGATTCCGTCCGGGTAAAAATTGCTTCGATTCCGATTTGGTTGCCAGAACGAGAAGGTTTACTGACATTCAACATTTTTTTCTTTCGTGGGCAATTCATTCCGACATTCCATCAATCAATAATTAGAAAACAATACAATTGAGTGACAAAAATATCAAAACCAACGGAGATCTGGCAACTGGGATCAAAACAGGAAGCAAACCCCACTCGTAGTATAAAATCCATTCAGAAGTTACTTTCATTCCGAAGCACTGGAATCGTGCAAAATCAATTCCTTCGTTTCGTCGTTCCAAATAGAATGTTGAAGAGTTGAAGAAAAGTACTGAAAAGCGGAGATGAGTCTTCCGGTGTACGGGAGAGAGAGAGAGAGAGAGAGAGAGGAAGGGAAAAAACACCGATCGGAAAGTGTATCGTATGCACCCCCCTCCCCCACAGTACTCCTGTCGGCACATCGGTGATCTTCTTCCCTGTGGCGGAGCCTGCGGTTGGCGGGAGGGGATCGAGGTATTATTGAGATCGATTTAAACTCCGAAATGAACTAGTATCGTGCTACTTTTCAAAATAAAAATGAGGAAAACTTTCCAGTCCTTATTCGCACGCGGATTCGCATGTGCTCTGTTGTTTGGAAGTGCGGTAGGAAGGAAGGAAGGAGTCCGGGACACGATCCTGAAGCATGCAGCGAATCAGCAATGCTTCACAGCTTCACCAAACGGACAATGGCGGGTTAAGCAGCCACATATACTAGTGGGAAGGGAAGGGAAGGGGGCACCAGTGTGTGGGAAAAGTTTTTCCTACTGGCACTGGGTGAGTGTGTTGTTTGTACGTACAAAACACTGCTTTCTATTTTTCGCGCTTCTCCTGCTTTCGTAGATTTTCTTTGATTTTTATGTATTTTATTTATTTTTTTTTACGGTGTAAGCTGCAGCCCAAAGCCTACTTGGATAGACACGAGCGAGTTGATTTTCGGTTCTCCGATAAGCCCTTGGAAACAAACAGGAAAATACATTTCGAACCCCGACTTCTCTCTGGTGCCTAACGATTGTTTGCCGAACCAAGTGGTTCCTTTTATCCTGGCTGCTTACACTTTCGGAATTTGTTCTTCTTTCTCTTTCGCGCTCTGTCTATTTCTTTCTCAGTCTAGTTGTTCTCGATTTCTTTTGAAGAGGATTATTTCATCAAAAAGTTTAAATCACTTGTTCGTTACGTCAGTCCGTTGTGTCGGTCCGGAAAATATAAAGTGGTTGACGCGGAACAGGAAACGCGGCATCGAACGGGTGGCGGCGGCGGAGAACGGTGAACGAACTGTGATGAAAAAGAAGTGAGGAGGGCTTCCGGTGCTGATAAGCTGTAAAATTGATTTTCTACGTGATATTTTGAAAGTTACCGGAAGTTGAATTCAAGCTGTTACAACAATTTACTGCCGCGGGATGCATTCGGGTATGCGAGCGCGAGTGTGTGTGTTAATTTGTCTTTACTGTCGTAATCTGCTGGTGAGTTATTTGTCGATCTGACATATGTCTGCCTACTGCGATTGGTTGACTTCTCAGCTGGCGTCATCTACATTGTAGGAGATACAGTTCTTACTTGCTATTTAAAAAAAAACTTTTTTAATCAACCTAGTGGTGTAATGATGCCTTTCTCATATTACTTATATTATCAAAAATATCACTAGAAGATTCTGTGAAGAATTTTTTTTTCAATCTTGAATACAAACTTGGTATAAACTAACATAACCTTTTCAATTTGTAAACAGTTAAGTCAGGTTTATAAGAATTTTCCTTTATTTGGCATCGTCGCACTAAATAAGTAAACACCTTTTTACTCTAGTTTTGGAACCGGGAGTCGGATTCGGATGAAATTAAACAGCAACCTTTGAGACTACACAGAAAGAAATGATGAAACTTACACGGCATGTAAACCGATAGTACTATGAAATAGACGTCAGTTGAAACGAAAATCTGTTTTAAAACCATGATTGATGTAAAATTACATTAAAATTCATTAGTTTTCCATTGAACAAGACTGTATATTTACAAACCGCTTAGTTTTGTAATGTAATTTTCCATTCAATTGTCTGCTCCAAATATGTGCATGAAAATTTCAATTTTCACTAGTCAATTTTTCAAGAGATTGCATAAACTTTCTATATGGGAAAATCAATAAGTGTACTTTTATAGAAAAGCATGGTTATCATGATCTTGTAAAAATACTAACAAGTAGGTACACATTCAATAAAGTAATTAGAAAGTTACATTTTTTTCACCTGAAAAATATAGATTTAAATATGGCAACCCTGCACGCTATACGAAATTGAACAAAGCACGCTGCGAACAAAGCAAAACTGCACGTACCGATCAGGATGAAATTGCACAGTATTTCTTAAGACAATGAGAACTTTAATTTGAATCATGATTCGTGAAAATCGGCTTAACCGTTGCTGAGCAATCGAAGTGACAAGTGAGTTCCGTTTTTTGAGATTTTCTTCACTATCATCGGTAGTTTTAGGTTGTTTTAAGAATTCACTAAGGAACAAGATCAGATTCGAATGAAATTAACAGTAAGTTCTATAAAAATGTATAATTGGTTGGTAAACGACTGGACAATGCGCAATTCAGGCCCCGATGTGGTTCTTAGCCTCTTATCCAGTAACTCCTATCCCTACCTCCCCGCGATGCCGGCTGGGGTGCGAATAACCATAGGAAAAATCGGGTAACCAACCCCGGTGGGACCTTGGTCGTATGCTGACAGGGAAGGGGGGGCTTGCCTTCTCTTCACAGAGAGCGAGCCTACCCGAGCGTCTGTTCCCCATGTTGGGGCGGCTCGAAACAGCGTCTGTTCTCCATGTTAGGAGCGGCTGATTACCGTCCTTGTGTCAGTGTGGGACTCTAAACAGTGCTGACACGATGGCCCTCCGGCGAGACAGGAGATTGGTGCAGGCCTAACAAGCCGCCCGGAAAACACTTGTTACGAATAATCAGGATATAAGTACGACTCCGAATAATCGGCAAAGACCTACGCGACCATAGGAAAGATCGGGTAACCAACCCCGGTGGGACCTTGGTCGTATGCTGACAGAGGGGGAGTGCGTCTCGCCTTCTCTTTACAGAGAGCGAGTCTCGGAATAATCGGCAAAGACCTACGCGACGAAATAAGGACTACGATTGGAAGCTTGGCACATGGAACTGCAAATCGCTTGGCTTCCCAGGATACGACCGAATGCTGCATGATGAGCTTCAAATCCGCGGCTTCGATGTCGTAGCACTGCAGGAACTTTGGTGGACGGGACAGAAGGTGTGGAAAAGTGGGCATCGAGCGGCTACCTTCTACCAGAGCTGCGGCACAACCAACGTTCTAGGACGGGCCAATCAGTGATAGAATGTGCGTATTGAAGATCAAGGGCCGTTTCTTCAATTACAGCATTATCAACGTGCACTGCCCACATGAGACGGGACCCGATGACGAGAAGGAAGCATTCTACGCGCAGCTGGAACGAACCTACGACAGCTGTCTACGAGTGGATGTAAAACTCGTCATCGGTGACATGAATGCTCAGGTAGGCCGGGAGGCAATGTACAGGCCCGTGATCGGGCTGGAGAGCCTGCACGCGGTAACAAACGACAACGGCCAACGATGCGTAAACTTTGCAGCCTCCCGAGGAATGGTAGTTCGAAGCACCTTCTTCCCCCGCAAAGATATCCACAAAGCCACCTGAAGATCACCTGATCAACATACGGAAAATCAAATCGACCACGTTCTCATCGACGGGTGATTCTTCTCCAACGTCATCAATGTCCGCACTTACCGCAGTGCCAATATTGATTCTGACCACTACCTTGTCGCGGTTTGTATGCGCTCAAAACTATCGACGGTGCACAATACTCGTCGCACAGGAACGCCGGGACTCAATCTCAAGCAGCTACGTAGCATTCGTACTGCAGAGGAATACGCGCATCAACTGGAGCTAGTGCTACCAACGGAAGAGCAGCTTGGCGCGGCGACTCTTGAAGACGGCTGGAGGAACATAAGGTCCGCCGTGAGTAGCACTGCTGCAACCCTTCTAGGTACGAGGTTATCGAATCGAGGAAATGACTGACCATATTCGCGATAAGACAAGTACTCCAGAAGTGTCGTGAATACAACGTACCCACGCATCACCTATTCATTGACTTCAAAGCAGCATACGACACAATAGATCGAGAACAGCTATGGCAGATAATGCACGAATACGGTTTCCCGGATAAACTGACGCGATTGGTAAAAGCAACGATGGATAGAGTGATGTGCTACGTCCGAGTATCTGGGACGCTCTCGAGTCCTTTCGAATCTCTGAGAGAGCTACGGCGAGGTGATGGACTCTCTTGTATCTTGTTCAATATTGCCTTGGAAGGTGTGATTCGAAGAGCGAGGATCGACACGAGTGGTACGATCTTCCGAAAGTCCGTACAACTTTTTGGCTTCGCTGACGATATTGATATTGTGACACGTAACCTTGAGAAGATGACGGAAACCTACATCGGACTGAAAGCTGAAGCTAGGCGTATCGGACTGGCCATAAATGCGTCGAAAACAAAATACATGAGAGGAAGAGGCTCTAGAGAAGAAACACTACGCCTCCCACCACGAATATTGATAGACGGTGACGATATCGAGGTGGTTGACGAATTCGTGTATTTGGGCTCACTGGTAACCGCCGATAATGACACCAGCAGAGAAATTCATAGACGTATTTTGGCAGGGAATCGTGCGTACTTTGGACTTAGAAAAATCCTTCGATCAAGAAAAGTACGCCACCGCGTGAAATTGACCATCTACAAAACGCTCATTAGACAGGTTGTTCTATGGCCACGAGACCTGGACTATGTTGACAGAGGACTAACGCGCCCTTAGTGTTTTCTAAAAAAATGTAATGAGGACCATCTATGGCGGAGTGCAGATGGAAAACGGAACGTGGAGACGGCGTATGAATCATGAATTGCAACAGCTGCTAGGAGAATCACCTATCGTACGGACAGCTAAAATCGGACGTCTACGATGGGCGGGGCATGTCATAAGGATGTCGGACGACAGCCCAGTGAAAATGGTTCTTGAATCTAATCCGACTGGTACAAGAAGAAGAGGAGCGCAGCGATCAAGGTGGAGCGATCAAGTGGAGGGTGATCTCAGAAGCATCCGTGCCTTGAGTGGCTGGCGACGAGCAGCCATCGACCGAGTTACTGTGAAAAGTATAATTTCAAAAAATTGTTTAAACAATGTTTTAAAAATACACGATTTTTGTAGGAACCTCAACACTCAAAATACCAAGCCTAAGAAAAAAGTTGGAACGATAACGACAACGACTTGATCATAGCGGGATGTCGTAGGTCTGAGACCGCAAAACCACCGGTAAGAGCTGTTTCAACCAGAACCTCTAACTCTCCGTCCGAGATTTCGCTAGCAAACGGAAAATGTCATTTACAACGTTTCATCGAACTGAAAATAAACAAGATTATCAAGAATTACAAGAACGCGGTGACTCTGAATCAAAACGATAAGAAAAACAAGGCAACCAAAGCAAAAGATGGTGGCAGCTGTGTTTGAAGATGCCGACAAAGTTTGATTGTGCGATCAAATCTAGGTCAATACAGGCTTTAAACAGACTTTTCGATAGGAATGTTTTACAAACGGTAAGAAACTAGAAAAGGATAACTGGCAGTGTCAGTAGCCTTTCTTCAAGCAACACAAGGATTGTTTCGCTCTTTTTTGGCTGGATTCGGCATATTACCATTGCGGAAAAAAGATCATAGTAACCAATCTAGCGGATTGGTTAGCGGATTTAAAAAAAGAATCATTTATAGTAAAGCAATTGATCGAAAAAATTATTTTGACTGCTAGTGCAGCTGTGGCGAGTGTGTGTTGATAGGTGAAAGGTGTTAAAAGTGTTATTTTTTTTTTAATATTACTGATTCGCGAAACTAAAAAACGTTCCAACCGACGGAAACTGCGAACTTACCGCCCAAAATTTAACGACGTCAACCGATCCAAGCGCCATCCATCTATCCTTGTCGGTGTTATCAAATTTATGTTATCAGATTTATATGGAATGTGTGAAAGTTTACGATTGACTTGTGTGATTCAAGCTGAAAATCTAAAATTGCTCCGCGATCAGATGGTAATAACAGAATTATAACCACTGAAGTAATTTATTTTAGAAATAGTTTGTAACAAATTTTGAAATATTCTTGGCTGGTAAGCTGTTAAAATAACAAAAAACATAACAAAAAGGACTCTAGCGGGAACAAAATCGTAACAGATTTTGAAACGTTTTTATCACAATTACTATTGGATTTGATATAACTACAGAAGTCCAAAAGTAGACATTTATAACAATAGTTGTAAAAATTTAGATAGCAAATTTAACAAAAACTATATCACAGCTAACTTTTAGCATCGATTCAATCCAAAATTGTTGAATGATTTTTTTTTATTAAATTAATAATTTATTTAGTGATCTGATTTTTTCTTTTAGTTTTTTGAAATTCTGATAATGATCGGAATTTCAAAAAACTAAAATTTCGATATTAAGCAACGGAAAAACTCATTTTTTAAATTAATTAACTTCATCATGAGAATTGCAAATGAAAATAATACATCATAACTGATTTTGTTATTATATTGTTATCATAAGTTTTAACTTTCAACTGTTTTCATTTGTGAAACATCTCAAAATAACACAAATTGTTATACATATCAACTGTTGATATACTTGTGTTATGATGTTGTTATGTGCATCTGATCGGGTCTTTAGCAAACCCATCCGCGAGTGTTCATTTTATTCTATTTTCTCGATAGTGGTGTGTCATCTCACGTTGTTCACAGCAATGCGAGTAGGGGAAGCAGAATACTGTTGAGATCGTTCCTTAGTGATATTTCACATTTTTCCTATTTATAATCTTATTATATTTCTCCTTTCAAAAAATCGGGCTTATTATTGTTAATATAATTCATTTTACCCCGGCTAAAAAAAAATCGGGCTGGAATAAATTACGTCGATTATTCAGGGATCCATTTTTGTTCGGGTTGAACGCTGAGTTTAAGACTAGTTTAGACTACGAGGAGGATCCATTTGGTATTTTATTATTTTTTTTTTTGGGAGTAGATATCGACATTACTCCGTTTCCCGTAAGGCGTTGTTGTTCGATTGATTATAATCGAGTGATATCTTGCCAGTATTACGGTAGTTCATTGAACAAAAACAGAACACAATGAATTAAAATTATGAATTGATATCGAACCTCCCGACAGGCGACTGTCCGGAGTTTTACGAATTTCGGAAATAATTTCATATTTTCGTAGGAAGCACATAACAATACAAAACGTGATAAAATTGCAACGTATTCTCGGTAGTCGGCTACCCAGAGCAATAAACACATGATAATATTATTCAAAAATTTACTAACAAAAAACACCTTCCTGTGATGCATTTCCACATGGAGGATTCCTCGGTTTATAGTAGCATTGAACTAACAATCCTTCCTTCCCAAGAAGATCTGCATTAGGACGTGGCCGGCGTCGGTATTGATCGGCATGTAGGGTAGCAACACCCGGGCGGTCTCTAATGCTAATGCTAATGGATAAGTAAACTCGATCGAGGTGTGATTACGACCGGACGGGGCAACATGTCACATGTCTGATGTCTGATGTCTGGCAACATGTCTGATGATAAAAAAATCTCGCCTTTCAGGTTTTGGCCGCCAAGATCATGTAATTCGAAACCATTTTGCTAGTTTTGTTTGTGGGATATATTAAATCTATTGTTTAAAGATTCTAACTTGTCTTCTCTTAGGCGGTTGTATGCATCTTTTCTACAAAAAAACATCTTTGGGTTATCGTCCGGCATCCTGATGACATGTCCAGTCTATCGCAGTGGTTCAACTTTCCCGATCAGATGGTAATAACAGAATTATAACCACTGAAGTAATTTATTTCAGAAATAGTTTGTAACGAATTTTGAAATATTTTTGGCTGGTAAGCTGTTAAAATAACAAAAACGTGTTTAATCCACCTAGCAGTGAGATGATACCTATTTTTATCAATCCGCATGTGTTTTTTGCATGAATATTCTTCGGTGTTTAAGTTTTCATGACATTATTTTAATGACCCTCGTTTTAAGCGACAATTTGAGATTTTAATCACTCATTACTCTGTAATGTCGAAACTGCAAATCGGATCGAATTTGAATCTAGAAGTGTGATAATCGATTAAACATGCCATGATATGTAAGTTCCACTCTAGAGTTTACGGTAATTTAAGGTACTTCCAGAGCCGGTATTCAGGAACCAGCATAACCCAAACCGATTCGTATGGCCATATGACGAATAAATTACAACAGTTTTGAGTTCAACTTTGAAGCTTTTCGGGATTGTCATCTTCTATATCGGTTTGAATTTTAAAAATTCATCATCATGTAATTCGAGAACCGGAAGTCATAATTGGATAAAATAATTAATTTTTGTATATAAGTTTGTTTTAATTAAAATTTTTGTTTCTGAAATTTGATTAGGCTTTTTTTGAGAAAACGATTGAGCTTTGAGAAACGATTTTATACTGGAACCGGAATTCTAAAATCGGTATGGCCGAAGTCAGATAAATTCACCTGAGTAGCTGTACACTTTACATTTGTTTCAAAACATTTGAAAATCAGTTAAGACATCTTTGAGAGATCATAGCACGAATTAAATTTTTAGGTGCCTTCTGATCGACAACTGAATACCACTAAAACTGAAAAAAGTTAATTTTTTTATCGACTATCCAAATCTGCTAACCCGATAAACCTGATTAAATTATGTGGAATAGACATTTTTATACAATCCCCGAAACCGGAAGTTGGATCTGACTGAAAAGCAAGATGTTTTATAGAACTTTGAAACTTTTCATTTGAATCTTAGATGATTCTTAGATTTCATTTGCATCTTAGATCGGTTCAGCCATCTTCAAGAAAAATGAGTTACACAATTTTGATTTCGTTTCACATATCATCCTGTAGTTCCGAAACCAGAGGTCGGAACCAAACATAATGCAGGAACTTTGTTTGGGAGCATACGACTTTTCGTATGAATCTGAATTTGTAGAAAAGAAATTTTCCGAGAAAATTAATTGAAGTTATTTGTCACACACGCATTTGCTGATCTCGACGAACTGATTCGAATGGTATATGGATGTTATGTTGTTCCAGCATTTATTGCTGTAAGTAGTTTAAAACAAAATAATTAAAAAAAATTCTGCCATCATCTGGTTTATATATGTCATATTCGAACGATTATGTTGCCAAAAACGAGCCGTGCCAAAATCGGTCCGAGGCTAAATGTCATGAAAAAGAATGCTGTACACAATCCTTTTGGTTCTTAGAAACAATTGTATGTAACAGTATAAAAAATCGTGTTTTCCGTTGCTCCCAAGCATTTCTTTGTCATACAGCGCTCAAAACTCCTACTGCTGGAATAGGGGGAAAAGTCGCTTACAGAAAAATTTCGATATCTCCGTTAAAAATAGACGGATTTTAACAATCTATGGCTTGTTGGATAGGTATTACCGTGCGGAATCTAAGTCTGAAAACATATTCTGTTTTCAAGGTCAATTGTGACAGATACTGTCAAAAAACTGAAAATTTTGACATAAAACTTTGTATAACTCAAAAAGTAAACATCCGATCTCAAAACCATTCAATAGCGTTTTGGGTGACGGGGAGACCTTTCATTTGCGACTAGTTTGATGAAAATCGGTCCAGCCATCTCTGAGATCTCGACCTCTTAGTTGACAACACACATACGGACACACACACATACACACACACACACACAGACATTTGCTCAGTTCGTCGAGCTGAATCGATTGGTATATGTCATTCGGCCCTCCGGGCCTCGGAAAAATTTTCGAAAGTTTGAGCGAATTCTATACCTATTTTTTATATATATAAAAATAGGTAAAAACATAACAAAAAGGACTCTAGCGGGAACAAAATCGTAACAGATTTTGAAACGTTTTTATCACAATTACTATTGGATTTGATATAACTACAGAAGTCCAAAAGTAGACATTTATAACAATAGTTGTAAAAATTTAGATAGCAAATTTAACAAAAACTATATCACAGCTAACTTTTAGCATCGTTTCAATCCAAAATTGTTGAATGATTTTTTTTTATTAAATTAATAATTTATTTAGTGATCTGATTTTTTCTTTTAGTTTTTTGAAATTCTGATAATGATCAGAATTTCAAAAAACTAAAATTTCGATATTAAGCAACGGAAAAACTCATTTTTTTAATTAATTAACTTCATCATGAGAATTGCAAATGAAAATAATACATCATAACTGATTTTGTTATTATATTGTTATCATAAGTTTTAACTTTCAACTGTTTTCATTTGTTAAATATTTCAGAATAACACAAATTGTCATACATGTCAACTGTTAATATACTTGTGTTATGATTTTGTTATGTGCATCTGATCGGGTTAGCTGTAAGTACGATAGGTGATTTTCCAATCATCCAATGAACACTCCATATATTTCCAAAATTACAGGGTGATGAATGTTAAATATTTCAACCCGTCTTAGGTGCACAGCACGAAAAAAATCGAGTAAATTTACGTCTCGATAGATGCACATATTAGGAGCGTTGTGATTGATCTAAATTTACATCCCAAAAGATGTAAAAATATGTCATGTCAGTAATTCCATAGCTAATTTAACTAAATTTGACATCAAAGCAGACAGAAAGTGCACATTTGAATGTTTATCGATGTGATGTCAAATCTTCAATTCCAGCAATATGGCATGCTTTGTCTTACGTAATGTGCAACTTTCAATTTTTTTAGAGTGTGGCGCTCAAAAAAATACACCACGTGGAACTCATATTAATAACTTATTTATGTTCACGTTAATGAGAATAACATCATTATCAGCCGGTTTCTTATTATAATTTCTGTCGCTACTCGTCGGACAGAAGGTTTTATTAAACGATGTTAAACGTGAAACTTCATCACAACCAATCGATTACAGAATTATAGCTAATTAGAGAAAATAAGATTTCCTTAGTGTTCATGAGTTTTTCTACTCTTGAGATAATTGAATACTTTTGAAGCTAGCGGATCAACTTTTTAAATACCCAGGCAGCTTTGCTTCCTTACAATCTATTCAAAAAAAACTTTCAAACTAGCAAAGCATTTTGAAATCATGCAATTCTAAGCAGAATGGAGTATTTTCAAGCGATCCAATTTGCTAGTGAGCTCGGCAAGGCACGACTTATTCCATTAATTATAAAGATAAAACTAGTTAGCGAAAATTTCGTTAAACGCGAGAAACAAAAACGAGTTAAAACTTAAAAGTTTTTTAGTACTGTTTTTTTCTCTTGCTCTTCGCTTGAGAATCTAATATTGCAAACAACATTTAAAGCGAAGCTTCGACTCAAGCTAAGCCCCCTCCCCCCCCCCTTCCATCTCGGGCGGTTAGTCTCAGTATCCCTACAGTAATGAAGCCAGTGAGACAAACAAAATTAAAAGCACTGACTGACTGCAGCAGCCAACACCCGAAGCCCGACAGTAGCTTGGCCAATGAACGACAAGCCAAAGGAAAAAAATCCCAGTATGCCATGTTAATCGAGTAAGTATGGTACAGTTCTATCGTTTGAGAAGTCCAGCAAAAACAAAATAACAAACCCAAAAAAAAAAACGAGAGAAGCAAACCATTTTTCGGTCGGTTGAAAGGTCACAACACAAAACCTCACATATTAATATGGAAACAACCACATAAAAAAATGAACCAGCTTCTGGCAGAAAGTGTGCACCAAAACATGCATGTCAGCTGCGGTATTCCCTTCCTGCCGAATTTCGGCCCAACCGACGGAACGATCGTGAATGGACCGGCCGTGTTTCGTCGGAACTTAGCCGGGGCCGGACCGCGGTTGCGGCTTATTGCTATCGGATGTCGTGTTTGTAGTAAATGGTCAGCTGGATTCGTTTGTGTGTGGGTGTTTTTTTTTTGGCAGTGTTTGCTGTTGCCGTTACACTCGGCGTGCCTTCTTTCGGGCGCACTATTTCCGGATTCCGATTTTCACTGCACCACAACACCGGGAATGCCGCTGGCATCTACCGTGAATGAAACCGGTGGTTTTTCATAGGCGAGTTTTTCTTCCACTCGCACCGGAAAGTACGGACCAGCACCGTTCTGCCGGTGTATGAATAGTTAAAGAATTAACCACTTGGGATGAAAGAAATTGACCAAGAGTGAAGCCATCGATGCAGGTCGGTTACTAGTGCCTTTTATTTTTTTCTCCACTCGTATGAATATTCACGGATCTCATGGTCAGAATACAGTGATTGGTTGGATGTTGAGCAACTCCGATCAACATGTCATAAGGCTAGTTGTTAGAAAATTTTGTTATCTCAACTGCCAACAAGACCAGACTTATATCAGCACTTGTAACTAAAATTGCTTTTTGTTATAAACTCGTTACTGCTTGCTGATCGGGACAACATAATAATTTTTCGATCAAATCCAAGTTCGCTTTGGTTTTGCTGGTGTTAATAATGGCGTTTTTCATCGAAAAACATTTATGCCGAGGATGGCTTTGATTGCTCCTTACCGTGGAGATGGTAGGGATGGTACTTGGAAGGCAATGTATCGAAGTATCGTAGTCGATACAAGGTATCAAAAGGCAATTAAGTATCGATACCAGTAAAAAAATAAAACAAATGAATGAATTCGCGACTTTTGGTCCATGTCAAAGATTATCCGCACGTCACTTTGTGTTGGAGCCATGATGATTTCACATTTCACATATTTTCTCAAAAATTTTCATGACATAACCTTTATGTCGATACAGGAATACTACACTAAAAGCTAATCCCTATTGCCATTACGACGGTACCGAGGACGGACTGAACGGTAGCACCAGGCTCGCGCATGTATTGGTATGACGTGGACTAGCCGTCGTTGAAATTCGTTCTCGACAATTTCGCGTCACCCCACTGGCGCACTGAAAGAGAGTGCAAGTATGGCCTTTATGTGCGTGTTTTCTCTCATTGCACTACTCTCTTTCAGGGCACCTGTGGGACGAAGCGAGATTGTCGAGAACGAATTTCACCGACGGCTAGTCCACGTCACACCAATACATGCGCGAGTCTGGCGCTTCATCGAAGTCGAAGAAAAAAAAGAGAGGTGGGTTATGTCAGAAACATACCCGGATGACAGATTACGAATAAAATTAATTCTGGACCTAAATTCTGAAACTCAATTTTTATGCTAGACACTGGAACTGAATTCTGAAACTAAGTTCAAGAATTGAATTCTGAATCTAGATTGTTGAAGCTGCGATCAGTAACTGAATTCGAGACAATTTTCAAAATCAGATCCAGAATTTAGCTTCGAAACTGAGTTGTATAATCCAGATCCGGAATATAGTTCAGAAATCTTCAGAATCTAGTCTCTGAATTGTAAAGGTGAGTTTTGGATCCTAATTCTAGACCAGCATTCTCTAACTGAAACCTGGTTCTGGAAAGCATTTCAGAAAAGAATTCTGGAAATAAAGCTGAGTTTTAGAACTGTATTTGATCCAGATTTTTTTTCCAGCTGCAGTTCCAGAACTTAAGGTTCAGAGCTCAATTTCCGAATTCTGAAGTTGAATTATAAGTCTGAATTCCGGGTAGGAGTTTTGCAATTATATTCTGGTCTGAACGTCAATTTCAAATTCAGAATTCTATTTCAAAATTCATATTCATGCCCAAAAATTTCTTTTTCAACTTTTAGCTCCAGAGTCTAGGTCTAGAACCAAGATCCTGATCTTAGTTCCAGATTTCGGGTCCATAAACCAGGCTTAGAATAAAATTCTTAAATTTGGTACAAGTTCCAGAATTCTAGATTTCAATTCTGACCCTGGATTCCGGACGAGGAACTGAATATTAGATCTGGATTATAAAAACGAAAAATAAAATCTGGTCTTGGATTTTGAAACCAAATTTCAGAACTGAAATCTAGAATTGGATTTTTGACCTGGATTCCGATCTGAACTGAATGAAACAAATACGCTGGTTAGAATAAAAGAAGCATCAAATTTTTACCTTTCTCACTTATCAAATATGAAATTTTAATTTCGAGTTATTTGTGGTTATATTACTGAAAATTTTATCACAAATTGCTGATCATATCTCCGATGACGTGTAAAAAAAATTATGATGATACGTTGAATAATACACGGAAATATTCACGATAAAAACCACTCTTCCAGAGGGTACACTTTGAAAAGGCGCCCCATAGTAAAGTAAGACGTATTCACGTAAAAAAATGTTCCATCGGTGACGGGCGTGATGGGTTAGTCGATGCCTTTTACTCAGCCCACCTGGGTTCGGACTTAAATCTGTTGCGACACTGTATGTATCGAGACCTAAAGTATCGATACTAACAGTATGGCTCTGATGTTATATCGATACCAAAAATACCCGATTCTCGAAAGAAAGTATCGATACCTCAAAGTATCGACTCGGTATCGGACATCCCTAGGAGATGGTTTATCAACTAAGCTACTCTGGTATATGCGGTAACACGTTCCAGAAGGTAACATGATTAGGTAGTGCGAAACACCGAGCATGAGACTTCGCACGACCCAGTCAAAGTCTTTCCTGTGTTATTATCTGTAATTTTTTTTTTCTTTGACAGACATTTCTCACACGCTTCATGATTTTTTTTGGTGTTCCTCAGCAGAGAAGTCTCAACGTAATGGTAATATTTGTAAATATCTACTGACAATCTTTAAAGTCTTCGAAATCTTAAAAAATTGCTTCAAGTGTTTTGAAGAGTATAATAAACGGAATCGATTTAGTGTGCAATAAAATACACAAAACTCAAAGTCTACGGCTGTTTGATAAGTTTGAATTTTTTTTTTGAAAGACTGTTAGCAAAACCAACAAAAATTCCCAAAATTGCTGCTCAAATTGTCAAAAATGAACAGAATTGAAAACTTTTTTCAAAATGTTAAGAATCATAGAAATATTATTGAAAGTGAGTGCAATAAAGTGCACAGAGTTTTACATATGACCTAATTCCACGTACGATGCAATTCATAAAAGCCTAACTTGAGACAAATGAAATTCCATTTGTAATGATCTCATGTCGCATCTGAAAAAATTTACAGACTCCGACTGAAACCAGCACTGGGCTAGCAACTATTTGAATATTAATCTGTCAAATATCTGTCAAGTCGATATGTGCTTCTGTGGCTCAGTCGACTAACGGGCGTACTTTGGGATCTAAAGGTTCTCGCTTGAAATCGCGATTGCATCCGAATTTTTGATTTTTATTCAACAAAATTTCAAGCCATATAATTTTCAAATTTACGTATGCTTGCATGTAAATTCTCATGGACTGCGACGCTTCATTTATGTACATCGTTTAAAAAGTAAAATCGTGAGATACTTTCCATCTGTGCCGATCAATCTTGTACGAGGAATCGTAGTGAAACAATTCATTTTGATGGGATAATGAGCATATTTTACTTTCTGAGAAAAGCCAATAAAAAAGGCGGGTGGGTAATGTCAGAGACATAACTGGATGTCGTAATACGAAAACAACTAACATGTTCCTTAACACTTCAGAATATCAATTAGTTGATCAATTGTATGAATTATGCAAGCATTCCTCTTTTTCACATGCGAAAAGTGCACAAATCTAATCACACTGTTCTAGATTTGCACTAAACTGAGGATATTTACCTTCGATTTGCGAAGAAGAAATCCTAATAGTTCTTTAGAAAACTTTTACAGCCATTAGAACGGCTGATTTTGTGTGATGCTCTCCACCGTTGTCCCCTATTCGTTGTTTTTTCACCAATGCAAACGACTAGCAGCTGTAATCGCTCTTGTCGGGAGCGAAACTAGCTTTGCAGACGACACACAATACTTTCACCTTTTCACTAATAGGCCGCCTTTTTCACTAATGGGCGATCCTAACGGCTTTAAAAATAGCATATAGAATTTTATCAGGATGCTCTACGGGATTCATTCCTGCCTTTCAGAAGGACTAAATTATGGGACTCACTACGATATTAAACACTGTTCGGAACATTTTTCTCGTACGATTTGTTGTACAGCAGCCGATATTTTGTTCTCTTCCTCGGAACGCGTTCTGATTGGCTGGTGTTGACATGGGTCAAATGAGACAGGTTTTTCAATAGTGTACTATTGAAATACTTCAATGCTTTTTCTATACACGCTTAAGTTGAAAAATTTCGATTCTATTGGTAGTTAGATTATATAAATCCTTTCACAGATCACTGAGCTATGAGCTTTAAAAATACGAGAAAGGCAAACGCGCCTTATGAATACTCGTTTATACCAAACATTTCAGAAAAGTTTAATTTTGAATTATTTGAGATTATGTCACACAACTGAAAATTTTATCATAAAATTGTGGTCATATTTCTGATGGCATATAGCAAAAATTATGTTGATTCGTTAGATACAACAAGAGATATTCACGATCAAAAAATCTCTACCATAGTAAAGTAAGTCGTATTCACGACAAACATCTTTTTTTTATCCAACCTTGTCGTGTAATGATACCTTTCTCATATTACTTATATTTTCACAAACTTCACTAGAAGATTCTGTTTTTTTTCTTTTCAAACTTGAATAAAGTCAAAAACTTTGTTTGAGGATAAACTACCATAACCTTTTCAAGATGTGAACAGTTATGTCAAATTATTACTTTACAAAATTGAACAAAGCACGCCTTTTTGCTAGGCGGTGGTGTTTTCTCCTTCCGTTCCAGCACGAACCGATGTGTACCAGTTTCGCATCATTTTGTACAGTTTGAAAGTTTTGACACTCATCGCTTTATAATTTCGGAACCGAAAGTTGGATCTGGATAAAATTGCACAGTATCTTTTAAGATAATGAGGGCTTTAATTTGAATCATGATTTGTGAAAAAAGGTTTAACCGTTGTTGATAAATCGAAGTGAGTTCTGTTTTTGGAGCTTTTTGTCACTATTACCGGTGCTTTCGGAAGCGGAAACCGGGGATTAGTAATTCCTATATATTCACTAACTGGCAAGGTCTGCCAATTAGATGAATTAACCAGTGAGTTTTATGGAAATTTGCACATCGTTTCGCCATCACTTTTGAAAAAATACTCATGAAATGAAAATTTGTCACTTATCGCGCTTTAGTACCGGAACCGTAAGTCGGATCCGGATCCATAAATTTCAAGATTTGCAACTTAGTTAGTGAAAATCGGTCAAGAAATTTGCGAGAAAATTGAATGCGCATTTTCTCATAGATTTGCTCATATTACCATATAATTTCGGACCCGGAAGTCGGATCGGGATAAAACTCTATAGCAATCTATCGGACCGTAAGATCCTTTCATTTGAATCTGTGTTTGTGAAAATCGGTTCAGCCATCTCTGAGATAATCGAGTGACATTACGAGTCACATACACACAGACATTTTGTGATCTCGACAAACTGAGTCGGGCCTTCGTTTAAGAGTCGGTTTTCACAGTTATTGCATATTCTTTCTATATGAAAAAGGCAAAAAGTAAGTAATTTGCACTTAAATTAAAGTTAAAGTTTGTTGCGGAATTGAAAAACATATGACTCAATTTTGGGTACTCACAAGCAAGCGTGCATATCACAAAATAGTTGTAATAGAAACACAACTTCTGCCAAAGTTTTTTCGTAAGAAGTTCATAAATCGATGAGTGATGAAATTTTTCTTTGAGAAATTTTATATTTCGAATTAGGAATTTTTGTTCTCTTCGCTTATTCTAGTTACCTTGAACTCGAAGTCTAAATAACCCCTGGATATTGGAATAATATTCTACGGTTGAACGGCTTGCTGCGAAGTAAATTCGAGACTTTAGAATTTTCGAAAACACCAATTACGCGATATCTATGGTATAGTCTGATGGGTCATTGTCCTTCCGTAAAGTAGATGAAGCACCAACCTTTACCACTCTTGCCAAATCCTTTCATGCTTCTTTCCGAAAAATGGAGATAGGATTTACCAACGCCATTTCACTAAATCCTTTAATTAAAAAAGTGGGTGGGTAATGTCAGAGACCGGCTTATGTGAATACGAAAACAAGGTTCGTTCAAATTTTTTCGACGAGAAATACGATTAAGTGCAGGTCCAGGTTAGGCCGAAATTTAGATCCCTGGACTGGACCTATTCTCACCATGTTACGGACAATCTGTAACGACGATACCCCTCGGAGCTAATACCAAAATATTGAGCCAACGTGATGACAAATGAACGTCAGTCGATCGGGAAACGAAACGAACAGTAGTAGCCATGTTAGATACGTATGTGAATTGGAAGTGAGTTTCATCAAGTAAGAGATTTATTGAATTATTGAAATATTATTAATTTAAGTCTGAAATTCATTTATAAAAATATAGATTAGGCTTTCTTTGATCAAGAAGATCATTTTGTTACGCGACAGATATTATAGTAGGAGACTAAAATGTGAGTAAGAAATTTCTTAAGTAGCTGTAAAATTGTTAAGAAAATATAATTTCAGCTTTGAGCTATAACATCTATACAAATAGGGTTTTGCTACAAGAACTCCGAATACCGTCGCTAACAAAAACTCAAAGATTTTACGTTCGACATCATGCACAAGTCGATTATTCGCCAGACTCGTTCTATGACTAAAGCAGCACGTGAGGCACCTAACCTTCAACCTCAGACTACCTCCGATAATGCAGCATCGTCATTCGATATATCTACCATCGAGACCGAGCGAGGCAATAGAAACGATTGCGCAGGATGCGAAAGGCCAAATGATGCAGAGTTGTATATGATTAGTTGCACGAAATGCGAGTTATATTATCATTTTTCTTGTGCGAACGTTACTACTGCAACCGCACACAAAAAGCCTTTTATGTGTCGAACTTGTACGCCCTTAAAACCTAAATCCGTTCATTCTGGTGGATCGCATGTGAGCAGTACCCGTTCAATACGAATCGCCCTTGAATTGCAACAAATGGACGAAGAACACCAGCTACAAGATGAAATCGCACAGGAAAGAATGAAACTCGAACAATTGGAAAGGAAAAGGTTGTATCTTTCTAAAAAGTACGAACTTCTCCATCAGCAGGATGATATCGATGAGAAACTGAGTGTCCGAAGCAGTAACAGCCAACAAACACCCAACATGGTTGAGAACTGGGTCAAGTCGCAAATACAGACTGAGAGTGCCAGTCTAGGCATCCATATAGGTATGGCCGAACGCGCTGATCATGTCCAACCCTTGAGTGAAAATACGGTCGAGCTAGTGAGCACAAATTTTACATCTACTCCCATAGCAAAAGCTAAAATATCATCTATTGTTTCTGAGCAAACGAATCAGGAACCAGTGATAAATTCAACTCCTATACAGACAATATCAACGTCTGAAGCCACAATAAATGAGATTGCCTCTATTGCGACCGTTGTAGAGAACTCCAGTAGTTTCAAAGGCTCTGTTGTTTCACCTGTTTGTGTCGATTCTATTCTCAACATGATGAAGATATCGTTACCAAAGATTGATAACAGCAAACCGAAAATTCATAAAGTATCTGCATCAGCGTTCGATGAATGGCGAAGTAAATTGAAGCGGGGCGAGCTGGAGGTCATTCCGCACGAAGAAAAGGAGAGTAAGAAGCGGGAACTAAACCATCTGGCACTTGTGAAGCAACTCGAAGATCAACACGGTAAGGAGAGACAATTACAACATCAACGCGAAGAGCAGCTAAATCGTCAACTGCAGCAACAACAACGCGAGCAGGCGAAGCGGAATAGTGAATGGCAACGCAAACTTCAGCTGCAGCACGAAATCCAAGAAAAGCAGATGAATGAACTAGAGCGTTTATGGAAGTTGGAGCAGCAGATAGCCAACCGATCTGGCACGACACGGTGTATGAATAAAAATTTAGAAACGCAATCTCGTGCAGAGAATCAATTAGCAGATTACGACAATAATAAAACAAAATTTACAATTTCTTTTGATCGGCATTCGGTAAGTCCATCTGGAGCCAATCAGTTAAGCGATGAGATGAATGATAACCCCTCACAGTACCACGATTTACATTCCTCTACCACCGTTGAAAGTCCGGTAGGAGGTCGTACCCGATTTTCATCCTCTTTGAATTCACCATTAGTTGCTTCTTCGGCAGTGCCGAAATTTGAAAATGTTCATCCATCCGAAGCGTGTCCCCCCGCTGTGATTCTACCGTCGTTAGGTCCCACTTCTCAACAAATAGCATCCCGACACGTCGTGTGCAAGGAATTACCAATATTTGCAGGTGACCCGGCTGATTGGCCACTTTTTATAAGCAGCTACAACCACTCGACATTAACGTGCGGTTATTCCGACTTCGAAAACCTACTGCGACTGCAGCGATCGCTTAAAGGAAGTGCCAAGGAAGCAGTAAGCAGCCTATTACTTCATCCATCCACTGTGCCACAAGTATTGTCGTCATTGAAGTTGTTGTACGGACGACCGGAACAAATAATTCATACGATGATCGCCAAAGTTAGAGCGGCCTCCTCCCCTAAAGCAGATAAGTTAGATTCATTGGTGACTTTTGGTATGGTGGTTCAAAATCTTTGTGGGCACTTAAAAGCAGTAGGAATGGAGAAGCATTTAGCAAACCCTATCCTACTACACGAACTTGTGGATAAACTTCCAGCAAACGTAAAATTCAATTGGGCGCTCTATCAGCAACAATTTACAGAAGTTGACCTTAGTGTGTTCGGTGACTATATGGCGCAAATTGCATCTGCCACCAGTGGTGTAACAATGTTTGCAACACCTAGTTCAAAGGTATCAAAAGAAGACCCCCGAAATAAGCTGAAAGAAAAGGGTTTCGTGAACACGCACTTAACCGTAGATCGAGAAACTTCCAAGAAACAGGATAAGAATAAAAAGAAGAACGTTGATCAATTTAGCAATAATATCAAACCATGTTCGATATGCTCCGTCGATAATCATATAGCCGGTGATTGTCCTAAGTTCAACAGCCTAGGGCTAGACGATCGCTGGAATATTGTGAAGGAGAAAAAATTGTGTAGGCGTTGTTTGATTCCACACACTCGTTGGCCTTGTAAGAGCGAACCTTGCGGAGTGAAGGGATGCCAGAAGAGACATCATCGTTTACTTCATTATGAACTTCCTCAAATGAATCCAACAACAAACGAGTCTACACCAAATGTTGTGTTCAATTTGCATCGTCAACATGCCACCTCGGTGCTATTTCGAATAGTTCCAGTCGTCTTATACGGTAAAAATGGAAAAGTGGATACGTTCGCCTTTCTCGACGATGGGTCGTCGGTGACGCTTATAGAAAGTACGATAGCAATGGCCCTGGGGTTGGAAGGAAAGAAAACGTCTCTCTGTATTCACTGGACGACGGGTGTTACAAAAAATATCGCGGAATCTCTGGAAGTAGGTCTAGAAATCTCTGGTATTAATCGTTCGCAACGTTTTATGGCTTCAAACGTATTCACAGTGGATGGACTTGGATTGCCAAAGCAAACGATGAATATCACGGAAATGATAAACAAATACGATCATCTGAGAAAGCTTCCAATCCAGAGCTTCCAATCGGGAGTACCTGGGATACTAATTGGTTTAAGCAACGTTCATTTACTAGCAACATTGAAGCTGAGAGAAGGACGGGTAGGAGAACCAATTGCTACAAAAACGCGCCTTGGTTGGGCCGTTTACGGTAACATGAAAGAGAGACTACTTTCACTTCCACACAGGCAGTTACATATATCTGAAAGCTCAACTGAAAATGATCTCCATGAGTATGTTAAAACCTTTTTCGCGGTGGAAAGTCTTGGCGTTGTCACTTCACCTAGTAAGGAAAGCATTGACGAACAACGAGCAAACTCTATTCTTTTCGAAACCACCAGACGACTAGAGAATGGAAGGTTTGAAACCGGACTACTCTGGAAACAAGACTATGTTGAATTTCCGGATAGCAGGCCAATGGCAGAAAGAAGGATGAGATGTTTAGAAAAACGCTTAGCGCGAAACCCGCTGCTATATGAGCAAGTTCGGAAACAAATCGTCGATTTTCAGACAAAGGGATACGCGCACAAAGCGACTGCGGAAGAGCTCGATAGATTTGATCCTCGCAGAACTTGGTACTTACCACTCGGTGTGGTCATAAATCCAAAAAAACCAAATAAAATACGGCTTATATGGGACGCTGCGGCTAAGGTCGACGGCATATCTTTGAATACCATGCTGCTGAAAGGACCTGATTTGTTAACACCATTGTTGTCTGTTCTGTTCCAGTTTAGAGAGAGACAAGTGGCAATTTGTGGGGACATCGAAGCCATGTTCCATCAAGTAATGATAAGAGAAGCCGATCGCAGTGCACAATTGTTTTACTGGAGAGATTCACCGGAGAAACCTCTTGATACGATGGTAACTGATGTTGCTATCTTTGGCGCGACATGTTCCCCTGTTCATTCGCAATACGTTAAAAATCTCAACGCAACCCTATTCGAAGCAGATCATCCCAAGGTAGCTAATGCAATCCGTAATAAACATTATGTCGATGACTACCTTGATAGCGTCGATACGGTAAACGAAGCGGTTGAAATGGCCCTAGGAGTAGCAGAAGTCCACGCGAAAGCCGGATTCCACATTCGGAACTGGATTTCGAATGAACGATCGGTGTTAAACAGAATTGGAGCTGTTAAACCTACGACTGTGAAAAATTTCGTTGTGGAAAAAGAAAATGGAATGGAACGATTGCTTGGAATGGTGTGGTTGCCGGAAGAGGACGTGTTCTCATTCTCTTTAACCCTTCGCGAGGACCACATGCCGCTGTTGGCGGGAGAAATAGTCCCGACTAAGAGACAATTATTGAGCGTGGTTATGAGTATATACGATCCAAACGGATTAGTCGCTGCGTTTGTCATCCACGGAAAGATATTAATTCAGGATGTGTGGCGATCAGGTATTGACTGGAACGACTCGATACCCGTCGAGCTCTTATGTCGCTGGAAACGGTGGGTTGCAGTTTTACAGAAGATAGAGAGCGTCAAGGTCCCACGCTGTTATTTCAAGAATTATCATCCGGAAAATTTGAAAAACTTAGAGCTTCATATCTTCGTTGACGCTAGTGAAAAAGCGTACTCTGCTGTGTCTTATTTTCGTATCGTTGAACAGGAACACGTTCGGTGTGCACTGGTAGCATGCAAAACGAAAGTCGCTCCATTACAACCACTTTCTATTCCACGTCTCGAGCTTCAGGCAGCTGTCATTGGATCTCGTTTGCGTGAAACTATCACTAAAGGCCACTCTCTCCCAATTTGGCGAGTCGTATTTTGGACAGATTCTAAAACGACCCTCCAATGGATTAGATCAAAGGACCTTCGCCGGTATCGACCCTATGTTGCTTTCCGTGTAAACGAAATTCTAACATTGTCAAAGGCAGTAGAATGGAGATATTGCCCATCGCGCTTAAACGTTGCAGACGAAGCTACGAAATGGATTAAGAAAGGACCATCATTCGAACCGAACGCTCAGTTCTACATGTGCCATAAGTTTCTGTACCACCATGAAGATAAATGGCCCCAAGATTGCATTGCAATTGTGGATCAAGCTGCCGAAGAGACACGGTCAGCGTTTGTGTTTGGTCACTTTATTATGAAACCAGTGATACATCTAGAACGGTTTTCCAAATGGGAAAGGTTACTACGAGCCACTGCTTATGTTTATCGTTTTATATCTCGCACGTTGCACCGTGAGCAACGACCGTGGCCAGAAAACTTAACACGTGCGGAATTGCAAACAGCGGAACAGGGTTTGTGGCGTAGGGCACAATCAGATGTTTATCCCGACGAGGTTGCTACATTCATAAAGAACTGCCAGCTACCAGTCGAAGATCGAAAGCCCATAGAAAATTCAAGCAGCATATTGAAACTCTGCCCGACACTTGACGAAAGCAAAGTTCTTAGAGCCAGGAGCCGAACAGAATCCGCAGAGTTTGCCACGTTCGATTCCAAATATCCAGTCATTCTACCTAGATACCATCGCGTGACGGAGTTACTTGTGAACTTCTATCATCGTCAGTTCCATCATGCAAATAACGAGACAGTGGTCAATGAAATAAGACAAAGATTCAACATTCCGAGATTACGAGTTTTAGTACGATTAGCTTCAAAGAATTGTCAATGGTGCCGTGTATACAAAGCTGTTCCTGTTGCTCCTATGATGGCTCCTCTGCCCAAGGCTCGCTTATCTCCCTTTGTGCGCCCATTTACGTATACAGGCGTTGATATATTTGGGCCCTATTTGATTCGAATTGGACGCAGTACTGCGAAGCGCTGGGTAGCCCTTTTTACCTGCTTGACCATACGGGCTGTACATTTGGAAATTGTTGCAACTCTTTCAACCGATTCTTGCAAGAAGGCAATTCGCAGGTTCATCGCACGCAGAGGTGCACCGCAAGAAATTTATTCGGACAAAGGAACGAATTTTCAGGGTGCTAGTAGAGAACTGTCACAGGAATCGATAAAAATTATGAACAACGAGCTTAGCAGCACCTTTACAGATGAACACACGCAATGGCGATTCAATCCCCCGGCAACTCCACATATGGGTGGCTGCTGGGAAAGGATGGTTAGATCAGTGAAGACTGCATTGGGTACGATTCCGGTAGAACGCAAGTTAGATGAGGAGTCATTGAACACACTACTGGCTGAGGCTGAGCATATGGTGAATTCACGTCCTCTCACGTTCGTTCCGTTAGACAGTGCAGATAGTGAGGCGTTGACTCCTAACCACTTTTTGATGTTGGGTTCACGCGGTGTGAAGCAGCAGGTGAAAGATCCAGTTGAGGAAAACACTGCGATTAGATGTAGCTGGAACCGCATTCAGCATACGCTAGATGGATTCTGGCGCCGTTGGGTGAAGGAGTATCTACCCACAATTTCCAGAAGAACGAAGTGGTTCCAAGATGTGAGACCAATCAAAGAGGGTGACCTTGTATTGATAGTAGATGAAGGCATTCGTAATCGCTGGCTTCGAGGACTAGTGCTGAAGGCATACCCTGGTAAGGATGGTAGAGTTCGTAGGGTGGATGTGCAAACTAAAAATGGTATCTTGCGTGAACGAGCAGTCGTTAAGCTAGCCCTGTTGGATGTAGTTGATGACACCGTTGCAAGCCATCCGGCGACACGTGGGGGAGAATGTTACGGACAATCTGTAACGACGATACCCCTCGGAGCTAATACCAAAATATTGAGCCAACGTGATGACAAATGAACGTCAGTCGATCGGGAAACGAAACGAACAGTAGTAGCCATGTTAGATACGTATGTGAATTGGAAGTGAGTTTCATCAAGTAAGAGATTTATTGAATTATTGAAATATTATTAATTTAAGTCTGAAATTCATTTATAAAAATATAGATTAGGCTTTCTTTGATCAAGAAGATCATTTTGTTACGCGACAGATATTATAGTAGGAGACTAAAATGTGAGTAAGAAATTTCTTAAGTAGCTGTAAAATTGTTAAGAAAATATAATTTCAGCTTTGAGCTATAACATCTATACAAATAGGGTTTTGCTACAAGAACTCCGAATACCGTCGCTAACACACCATATTACTAGTACAGATCCTGATGCGGGTCAAATCCGAGGTTTATATCCTGGAACTATCAGGCTTCTGAAAGTGGATGATCTGACTGCCAGATCTGGCCCAAAATTCAGGATTCTGGGTCTGCATTCAGGGTCTCAATACTAGACCAGTATTTTGAATCTGGACCAGAACTGAGCCCTGGTTCTATATTGCGGACCTGGACCTGGATTCTGGGTCGGCATTCCAAACCTGAGTTCAAGACCAGTATTTTGGATTTGGATTCTAGAACATAATTATGAACCTGGACTCAAAGGTATTTAAGGCTGGATGTGGCAACTAAGTATTTAACCTGCATTCTGGATTAAAATTCTGAATCACGATTTTGGACCAGGACCATACAAAACAAAATATCCGGAAAAATACCTTACTCCACTAAAAAAAAATATCAAAACCATACTTTTAAAGGTGTTGACGAAAATCAGTTTGTTTACGTCTGCCAAAGCTAACAAGATATCGTTGAAAAATATTGTGAAAAATAAAGATCCCGAATGACTTCTGATTCGATTAAAAGTTTAAAAATGTTTCGGAAAATTTTCCGAGTCTTATTAAAAAATAGCTCTGAAAAATGAGTGTTTTTTGTGATCTGGATCTATCGTATTCACGTAGGCCGGTAACTCATTTTTTCAGAGCTATTTTTGATAAGACTCGAAAAATCCTCCGATTTTTCAGCCATTTTTGCCCTGCAGATAGATAAAAGCTTTTCAAATGTCTGTAGGTTTTTGGTTATAGAAAATTGTTCAAAATTTCCATCGAAAATTTCCTAAAACCACCCGCACGCATGATACTTGGACGATGGCCTTAAAACGAGCCTGACTTGGGTTGTTTTATTTATAATCATCTCACTCGTAAAGTCACCTTACTATTATTTTGCCGAGTAGTCGTGAAAAAAGTCGATTCGAATCGTGAAAAAATCGCATACAATATCTTCGCTTCGGAAATAATTCGAAAATTGTTCAATACTGCTGTTATTACGACGAGGAAACTCGAAGCGAATGCATCTATTTTCATCTTGCCCTTAAGGTTAATATCAATTAGGTCATTTATACCATTTTTTAATATATTCAGAACAGGAATCCATTGATTTGTGTCTGCAATGAGTCTAAGATTCTCCAAATCGGTTGCAATGCAATCTCTTAGCAAATTGTACGGAAAAAATAGCGATTTGTCGGTTACGCCACTTATACGATTATATCTTCAGAATCGAAAGGGCTGACCATGAGTCATTTTAACTTATCGAATATCCGAATAAGAATTATATAACGAGTCCAAACATGATCATAGGTTTCATTCTAGTTTTCAAATAAGTCAGTTTTTCGAAATCTTTTGAGCCATTTCCAAGAAAATTGGGCGAATGCATTTTATCAGTTACGCCACTTATACGATTATTTCTCTGGAACCCGAAGTATTCACCTTGACTCTTCCAAACTTGACCAATGACTTGACAACGAGTTTAAAATCGTCGAGAACGGGTTTTCATCTGCGAAAAAAAAATTTATCAATAGAAGAAAGAGTGCGATTTGTTCATTACATCATTATTTCAGAAGCGGAAGTATCTGTCACTGTTTTTTTTCGAACACGATCAGTGACATAATTTTAGCTTTAAAAATAGTTTAAAAATGTTGAAATCATTACAACCATCTTCGATTAAAAAAAAATAGAAAACACTTGTCACGACCGTAGCTTGGTTAAAGCAGAGTAATTTTTATCAATCATATAATTATTTAGGCACACTGCTTCAGCTCTAAGATGCCGAATAAAAAAAAATCAATATAAACATAACTCTCCCCGGCCGCAACGTTTTTGGGATGGGGAGGGGATGGGGGTTGAGTGGCTGCAATCCTTGAGACCTTTTTTGCACGTCCAAGCGATCTCTCCGGAGAAGGAGTTCAGCCTTGTTTTGCTCACTGAAACCAACGATGAGGGCGGCAAATCTTTTCTTGTCCCGGGCGCCGAATTTCCTCGATACGCCACTGAACAAGTATTTTGTGAGTATGGAATGCTTTCAAATCAATTTGGAAATATCGATACTATACCAGCAGGGACTTACGTTCCATTGAACCGTACCTGGTTGGGAAACAGTACCGATTCCGTTAATCGCACTGTTAAATGTCCAGGTGGAAGCTCAGACCATTTTCAATTGTGGCGGTGACCACACGCGTCAGTTTGCGAACGGCCTTGGACGAACAACTACAAATGAATATTGTGGAAAGCATGTGTGTGGCTTCACGCGAAAATAAACATAGAAAAGACATACGTGATTGAAGACACAAGAATCAGAACTTGGCTAGATACCGGGCAAAGCACCTTTCCCCCAGTTCGCTTTCACATCTCATCCAAGTCAGTCGATAAAACAAAACCGCTTACGTTCGGAACAGAAGAAACCAAGTACAGTATTGTGTAGTGAACAATAGAACGACCTCGAAATGAGTGAACCAAACGAACAAAAGCTACCGCCGCTACGAAAGAATACAATTATTGTTGACTTCAAGCAGTGCAAAATTCGACCACCTTCGATACGAGAACTTGAAGGTTTGCTTAAGGATCAAATGCATCTTGACATTAAACGTGTGCATTTACTTCAATGCAATAAGACAAATAATGTTGTTTACATTCAGTTTTATAAAGAGTTGGATGCATTTCAACTCGCAAAAGACAATAATACTGTGCGTTATGTGGAGCACGAGAACATTAAGTACAACATTCCAGTATATATAGAAGATAGTGCTATAGAAGTGCGTGAGCATGGTCTTCCCTCAAAGCGTCACCGATTCATATATTCGCAAAACTATGCCCCAATACGGAGAGATTCTCTCTATCGAAAAAGAAAACTGGAAGAATTTTCCCCCCGGTATTCTAAATGGCGTACGTTTATTACGCATACACTTGAAGAAGGCTGTACCTTCTTATGTGATTTTCGGTCAAGATACAAGAATTCCATGCAAATCACTTGTTACCTATGACAATCAGATGGCCACATGTCAATATTGCCAAAAAGCTGTTCACTACGGTAAGCCATGTAATAAACTGGACAAGGAGACAACTACACCAAAGGACAACGGTGCTTACTTTACACCAACCCCAAGCAACCCTAGTACACCTGTGACAGTCACCAACAACAGTGAAATATCCTCTTCAACGAAACCATTCTACGTATCCCCTATAGAACAAAGTACACCAGCTGCAGTTAACAACTTACCCTCCAACCAACCAGCAACTGCAGCCAATGTACAACAAGGTGCATCTACAGCAACTAGCAACGAAAAGAAGACGGAAATCGACAACAATACCATCGATGCGGCAATGGATGACGAGATGAACCACGAACGAAGTGCCCCTCAATCCTCGCAGGAGGGAAATGGAAGCTCCTCTCCCCCTAGAAAAAGGGTGACAACGAGATACAACACTCAAAAAAAAATTTATTTAAAAAATCGGCTCAATCGGCCACGTAAAGCTTGTACGCAAATGGCCTGAATAAAAATATTATTTAAATAAAACAAAAAAGTACCTTTCCTACCAAGAACCTGATATTTCGAAGATGGCATCGATTATTTTTTGTCTGTGATCAGGTTGAAAACGTCACTAGTTTGTAGTTGATTACGTACAAACCACGGGGTTCAATTTCAATCAGTTTTTGAGCGATTTCCAAAGCCAACCGAATATCGTTAACAAATAGTATAAAAAGCAAGGGTTTCATATTACTGCCTTCTGTTAGCCACCATTTGTTCGAGAATTATTATGATATTCAGCTTCGTTGGCAGAAATTTGCTTGCAATATAATTTCGGTGCAATTGTCTTTTTCAAATGCAATCGACTACGAAGTTAGTCGAAACGGAAAATTAAGATCTCTAACGAAAGGTAGCAGTTTGCTATGTTGTTTCACGAGCGTCAATTATTTCTTTTATCCTCAACAGTAAGCTTTTTGTTGATCTCATTCCCATCAACGTAATATTCCGTTTTTTTTCTTCATTCAATGAACTATCTCGTTTCAAATGAAAGCAAGAGCAATCATCTCAGTGAATTCAATCAACTTAGCTCCACATTCCGAAAATTTGCTCAAGTATTTCAAACCGACGGACGCAACGACATTGGCAAAAGTATTCCATTAGCATAAATACCGTCCAACAACGGATGGAGTTGGTTCGTCGATTTGTCAGTGGAAAGCAGGAAAAAAAAATCCGAAACCGATCCATCCATCAAAATCATCGCCGAAGGTAGAGAGATTCAATTGCACCGGTGGGAATCCCCGCAGTTTTACCATTAGATGTCAATGCGCTCGAGTTGCTCAATTCCTCGAGGAGAGGGGGTTTGAGCCATTCGCCTTTTTCTGTGCCAGTGCGTTTCTGGTGACTCTTTAGAATGACGAATGAACTCTGCTTGGAAAAGGAATTTTCCACTATTCTCCAAGGGAGAAAAAGAAATTTTCATTTTCCTATTAAAAAAAAGTAATGTCCAATGGAGACGCTTGTTCCATTGTGTTTTTGTTTTTGAATGTTTTGTTGCCAAAACGGATGCTCAATTTATTCAATCATTCCATTGTTCGGTTGAAGTAAGCTTCACAAAAGGCTCAACAATGGATTATTCTATTGTAACGTTCCATTAAATCTCGCTTCGGAAATACCCCAGACAAAAAACGAATCAATTAACCTTTATACAAAGCGCTAATTCATCTCCAGTTCCCTTTCATCTCGTGGCAACTCAAAAAAAAACTGCTCTCGTGACACATCAGATTTCAACTTCATCAGTTTCCCAAAAGCAACAAACAAACCATGAACGGAAAAAAATAACGAACAAAAAAAAGCCTGGGATCCAACGGTCCAAATTGAAAAATTATCTCTTCTCCTCCCACGGACCGGTAGGTAGGTCGGTATGGAAATTGAATCAAATAATCTCCCGTTTACGAACCGTGAAACCGTGAAAATTCAGCGCCTTCCAGAAGCTTCCCAATCAAGCCGAAAGCTGCCTCCGATACGCGGGAAAACCGATATTCACCGGATTCAATCAATCATAAAAAGAAGCGGCCCCGAACGCGTTAGTAGCGGATGCTGGGTACACAATTGAAAAGATTTATCCTGCTGTTTCCTCTCGTTCCACTGCACTCAGCAACCGTCGCCGGCAGACATTATCTGCTTCAACAGCGACGACGTCAAACAAGATGAAAAACAAAAATTGGAAAGGCGCTTCTCGGAAGCCCGGGGAAAATCCTACTTCCACGGAACATGCGTCCGTTGGTTTGTTGTGCGTCAGAGACGAATTCTGGAAAATTTCGGAATCTGTAACTTTGGTTTAGGATTATTAAGAGATTGTCAAAAAAAAAACGATTTATCATACCTAGCGGCGAAATGAGAGCTTGGATTTGTCTCGAATGAAACAGAAAAAAAAACAGTGCCTTTCGTCGTTCTGGTTTCGGAATGGACGCACAGACTTTGCTCGTATAAGTCATAACAGCTGTCGTCAAAATTCGTGAAACATTGATCATCATCCGTCATGGAATATCGATCCAGGGAATCAGAAGATTGATAATGAAAAATGAAAAAGTCGCCCATACTTGGATGTGGGCGGAATCCTCGCTTGTCATGGAATCAATTTTGGTATCTTCTTATGAAATCGTGGATATCATTTCTCATGAAATCATTGATAGTCGATGAAAAAAAATTCTATGGGCATCCCAAAATACTAAGCCCATAATTATATCGGTCCATGTTTGCGTTTTTGTTCGCTTTGGTAGTTATCATCGACTGCAATCTACTCGACAGACGCTTCGCTTCGGCTTTGAGGTGTAGTGATGGATCCAGAACTCGTCCATTGTCACATATCGACGCAAAAAAATCGGTTTATTTCGAAGAAACAGCTCCAAACAGTGCTGGGAACTAATGTCACTATGTCGTTTTTGGTCCACAGTGAGCAAATGCAGCACCTTCTTCGACAACAACTTTCTCATAGACAAATATCCATGTTTAATAACTTGATAACTTTAAGAGGTTAGCAACGTTACGAAATTTTTATTTACCGGATTTGATGGACTTTTTTCAAGGTTTCCGGAGTAATTTTGCTCATTTGGCCGGCCGGAGCATTCATCATTTTCAGTGTCAATATGAGCAGGTATAAACTCAGCATCAGTGCAGTAAAACTTCATTCAATTCAATTGAAACCGAATGTGAAACACACTGATGATCTCTCTACTACAGTAAACTTCTCACTCTGACACACACACAACGTTCGTTGACCTACCGAACGGGTAGCATTCAGTTCTTTAATCGATTCTCTTCAAAACAAAGTTTAGTTTACCCACCGTCAGTTGATCTCTAGAAGTTACAAAATATCTCTTTCAATAGTGTAAGAGCGGCCTTCAAATGAGGCTCATGTAAACATTCGAATTTTTTCAAGATACTGGATGAAAAACAAACCAGGTAGCTGAAATATCATCTACAATATACACATGAAAATAATAGTTTCCTCTTTCACTTTTCATTTTTAAAACTTTACTCCATTTGTAACTCTATTCATCCGAACTTGCTCACTACCAACAGCGAAGACAATGAAGCAGTTAGACTACTTAGTACTTGAAACTGAGCAAACAAAACTTCAAATTATACTATGGTACGATTATTCAACTGACGATGAAGCTTCACTTGAAAATGGCAGCAAAAGTCAAATGAACTTGTATCGATATACTGACGGTCAGTGACTTTAAATTTAATTTTCATCTGATGTTCGATTGAAACTGAAATTTTACCGCACTGCTCAGCATACTACCGAAAAAAATTATTGCTTTGAATTAAGTAGAGTTCCTGTAGCAATTTACAAGCCATTGCAGAGCTTGCACTGTGTTTTTTCATTGAAAAAAAAATAAATCAGCACACAAAACTGTTTCGAATCCATTGTTTTGAGAATATCAAGTCTGGCGTCACTTAAATCACTAGTGAACCAAATATAAGAATGTCATGAAACTTTCACAGGATGAAAAATAATGCGGAAATTTTGTTTGCAGCATCATCTATGTACAAGTCCCGGAACTTATTGATCCACGTGTTACGTGCAGTGAATCTAACACGTAACTCAAGTTATGGTAACTATTAGTCTAAAATAACAGTTTGTCGGTCTGGATGTCGGCCAATTTCAAACATTTTTCAAATGATTTCTTTTTGACATTTCAAGTGACTGAGCGGAGGTAAAATTTGTGGTACGGTTTTCAAAAGCGAGTGGCAAGTTGTGTCGTCGGTAGAATTTTGAGCCAGGACATATACAAAATGTGCAATAAATAGACCCGTTTCATTCAAATACTATTTTCAACTCAAAACCACAAATTTGTCAACCACCTCAAAATCATGGTGAAAGCAGTAGTTCTTCTTCAAAAGTTTTTTCTGTAACGTATTTCGTCGTATGCAAGGAGAAACCGACTAAAACATGATTGTTGAATGATGTAACAGAAAAGAAAATTCTGCCTAGCGATACCGTCAGTCCGATGCATGTCTCCATCATCCCAATGTTACGTATCACAATAGCAGTGTCATCACAAGAATTTTCGAAACCGAAAAAAAATTTTTTATGCCAAAAGTCTTAGAATTGCATGAAACGTCGAGATACGTTTGACATAAAAAAAAATTTCAATTTCGGAAATCTCATGTACTCCCCCCCTATGGTGCTTCTTCACGATCAAAAATTTTCAATCCTTAACTGCTGGGTAGCACCCCTTACCTATGTCCGATGTAGTTCAAATTTTGCCTGGAGACTTTTTTCGAGGTACTTAAACTTTTAATAAAAACAGCGCTTAACTAAATTAGAGGTGATCCTGAAATATTGGCACCCTTATATACATTAGAGCGATAAAAATCGTGTTTTGTCGGTTACGTCACTTATACCATCATATCTCCGGAACCGAGAGTCACAGCCATTTGATATTTGAACTTGATCAATGGTCCGATGGTAGCTTTTAAACGAGCCTAAGATTGTTAAAATCGAAAATTGAGTGATAAAAACTATCTTCGCAAAGTGCACACACAGACATTTTCCGATCTTGTCGAGCTGAGTCGAATGGTATATAACACTATGGGTCTCCAAGGCTCCGTTCGAAAGCCGGGTTTTTCAGCAACTCTACTACATTTCTATAGCGGAAGGCAAAAAGAATTATGTCGGATTAAAGCGTATTGAAATTTAAATGAAACACCGTCGAGAAAATTTAAAAAAAATTTCTCGCAAATTTTCCATAGAGAACTCAAAAATGATAAAAAAACATGTGATATTGATTGCTCCAGAATCAATTCCTAAGGCTCTACAATGTTTACCTGTGCAAAAATAACATGTCCCACTTTGAGATTCCATATCTCAGGAACAACTCGATAGTTTTACAAAAAAATTAAACTGTACCACGGCCGCTTTTACAGAGGGGCAGTGGGAGCACGTGCTTCTGGGCCATCGGTCTTGGAGGCACATAAATATTTACTTATTAATTTATTATTTCGTCAAGCATTATATCTACGACAAAGCTGAGATTATATTTGATTTTTTGACATAGTAAGGTCAAGATGTTCGCAGTATTGATTGTAATAGCGCATTATTCGATTGACTGTACTGTATTTTGCATAATTTGTTCCAGTATGTCTTTCTAAAAATAATTTCCTGGAACGTAGTTGACGGCTAGGTACATAAAAATTTAATTGCGATAATAATGGAGTTGATTCAATGCGTTGAGAAATAATGTCGCTGATGAAATAAAGCTGATGGCGCTCACCACACGATTATGATGAGGCTCATCTGAACCCTACGTTGTGTTTAAATTGTACGGAAATATGAAGTCTGGGACGGCTTCCAACTTAAGCCTGGGACGGCTTTCGTGCAGATTGGGACACTGCGTACACTTCGAATACATTAAGCCATGGTACGGCTTTCGCACGGATGGGGACACCGCGGAACACTTCGGATGTGATGTAATAAACTGGTACGCGTTTATTCTTGATTAACTGACTAGTATATTAAAATGACTATGACAAACAATTACTATGACTACGACAATCACGACGAATATAAAAACTTAATATACTATCGAAGTACCGTAGTACTGTAGTACCGTAATACCACAGTACCGTAATACCGTAATAGGTATCGTATTACCGTATTAGAACAGTATCGTGCCTGATCTGATCTGCACTGCCCTTATATAGTTTGCGTACATTATTATATGAACAAAGTTTGTCTCTACCGGAAAGCATATTACGTGGAATATGCCGGAAAGCCTATAACGCAGACGAATGTAATCGCAAACTCTCTCAACTACTAATAAAACTGATCGAATAATAACGTTGATCGATTTCTACTTCATGTACAGTGAAGCTCACTTAACTTGTCTTCTGACATATGCTATTGTGCATCAACAAAAGCATTGCAAAGTCGCGGCTTTCTTTAAGTGTTTGTATATTGATGAGCATGCAGCGTGCTTCATATGATGGTAGAGGAAATGCTGTCCAGTTTAATTTTCGAAGTGCATATAAAAAAAATATTTTTGTATCGTATCAATGCGTTCTTCGCGAATAATGTTATATGGATCCCACACTAGGTTGCAATATTCCAAGATGGGTCTGACATATGTATTATATAGCAATTTTATAGTTTATGGGTCTTGGAAATTGTGACTGAAGCGTTTGATAAAGCCCAGCATACTGTTTGCTTTATTGATTATTGTGTTATAATGTTCCACAAATGTTAGTTTGGAGTCCATGATTGCACCTAAATCTCGAACAATTTTACTTTTTTCTACTATTTGATTTCCTAAACATATGACTACAGAATGGGTTTCGTTTTTTCTACTGAAAGTTATTGTGTTGCATTTTTTTACATTGAGTTGGAGTAGACTTTTGCAGCACCAAATGTGGAATAGATTCATGAAGAGTTTCTTGTCGTCGGCATATATAAGTACATTTAGATTTTTTAGTATGAAGGAAATGTCGTTTATATGAAAAATGAAAAGAAGAGGCCCTAGGTGAGAGCCCTGAGGTACGATGTTACATTAATTGGTTCAGAGTTTATGTTTTGGAATCGAACTACTTGATTCGTTAAGTATGATTCAAGCCACTCCAGAAGGCTATGTTCTATGCCATATTTTTATATTTTTTTTATAAAAGTAATGGTGTGTCAGTACGGTCGGAAGCTTTACTAAAGTCGGTATAAAGAGTTTCTACGTGGTTGCCAGCGTCCATTGCGTTTAAAGTGAATGTCACAAATTCAAGGAGATTTGTTCTAGTTGAGCGGCCTTTGAAAGAGCCATGCTGCTTGTTAGTTATTACATTCTTCAGTTGTTGAAAAAGTTTTTCGTTTACAATTTTTTCAAATAATTTTGGAATGCAAGAGATTTTGGGCTATTCCACGGTAGTTCCGAATGTTAGATTTTGAATTAGATTTGAATATTGGTACAAGAAAAGAGGATTTCCATGCTTCAGGAAAAGTATGTTTATTAAGGTGAAATGTAACGGAAAGCGCGAATCGCGTTTTTGATCAATTATTCAAAAACTGGACCGATTTTCGAAAAACCAAAAACACTTAAGTTTTCGAAATCAAATTTATCACAACTAAGTATTCTTAGAATTTTGAAATTCTGCTTTGCCGAGCCGTAATTGGTTTTTGAAATGTATAAACTGTTACTGTTCCGTTCCACGGGTATGGTTTTAGAACTGAAAGATAGTGTTTGTAGCAGAATTTCATAAAGAATCTGAAAATGCAACTCAAAATTATAAAATTTTAGTCAAAACAACCGGAATTCGAAAAAGTTTACATAAACTTTTCCGCATTTTTTTTATTGCTTGCGCGCGGATGTTTCGTATTGAGGTGGTGTGAGAAATGCACGGTGGGGACGGTGGCATTATATCGTGAGCAAAAATTACATATAAAATAATGACGCGAATTGGGTTTGGTGTTGAAATGAAGAAAATGCGTATTGTAAGCAATCGTTTATTTTCTAAGTAACTGTCATTTATGATGCTAAAAATGTACAACTCTGTTGAGCTCAATGCAATGAATTATTGCTGAAGCAATAAAGATTGGCTGTGTAATATCATATAATAGGTATTATTTTAGATTGTAGCATTTTTATACCAAAAAAAAACTACAACCTTGACAGGCTATTAAATGAAATGAATATAAGCCAAATATTATCGTTCATGTGGCCTGGTGAACTACTGGCAAAGATAGCGAAAATACTTTAATGTTCTCTTGTCTTCAATCATTCTTTTGAAGAAGAATCCATGCTTGCTACTAAACTCAGGCATATAACAACATGGTTAGCAAGTTAGGCAATACAAATACATATAATCTCATGTTAGTCATTCATAACTACTCGTGATTCATAGCTCTAGTGTAAGAGTAATCACTAACAATAACGATTGAATTAGCATATATTCAAAGTGTGAATAATTCAAAAATTCATTACGTCCAGTCTTTTTTACAAGCCAACATAACGAGAGGTAAGCCCATTGCGCTCAATCAATAAAAACAGTTCGGTTTTTCTTGTTATGCTTTGTGCGACGGTTCGTTCAACTGAAGCGGATAAAATTTTGGGCGCATTTTTTGACACTACATTTCACCTTAAGTGATAATAGGGGCTGGGGTCCACTAGGAGATTGATAGTACCTATTAGCTCCCTCCGGACTGTACCAGCCTAGATGCCGTGTGGAATCCGGCGGAAAAAAATGAACCAAGAATAGATCCACTGGGTTGCTGCTTCCATGTCGTAAAAGGCGACAATTGCAGGAGTTTCTTTTTCCTTTCAGTTATCAGATATTTTCAATGTTTCACTCCTGATTACTCTATTTTACTAAGTTATCTCTTCATTCAACCTATCAATTTCCGTCTAGCTTCGGAGAAAAGTTTTATTTAGAATGTTTTCTTTTTCTATGTTATTCATTGTCTTTCAGGATTATAAATTGAATTATAAAAATCAACTATTGCACAAATCCGTTGATTTTACAAAGTTAAGAGATAACATATATCGGTATATTGAATACATAGTTAAAACACTTGAAATTAATATTTCAAACAATAAATTAATATTTTTCTCGGTAGCCGGCTGCCCAGATCAACCAATATAACCATTTGATGATTTTAATAAATAATTAAATAATAAAGCGGAAATAATACAGAATCAAGACGCGCGTGAAATCTGTTGACCTTTATTTGATGATTTAAATTGATTTCATAACAATTGTTTAGAATATGTCAAAGCAATGAATCAACTATTTTGTCTAAATCCTATTCACTCGTTTATTTTGTATCACGTAATTTCATTCATAAAAAATAGGGAAGTTTTTATTCCTTACGCGATAGTGTTGTAAATTTTTCTTCAGTTTCCTCGAATAAGAACTGTGAATCAAAACTTCCCTGGACTTCAATATATGATATTGTTGAAACGTTCACTCGGGAAATCAGAGAGTTTAGTGGTGCATCCGAGCATCTTGAAACCGGAACATACTGAGTCGCGCGCGAATAATACCAATACTGAAATTTTTACTAACAAATATCCTTCTCCCGTGACACTTGTGGAGTGCGCAGTAGTATATACGGCCTCTAGTAACAACAAGTGTTGGACTTACATCCCTTCCCATTCCTTAGACGATCTACGTTCGGGCCTGGCCGGCGCCGGTACTGATCGATGAATTCTGGGATTACCAGAAGATGTACATTGAAGGATGATTTACCAGTCCCAGGTCGGATCATCTAGAAACTCCCTGTACAATTTCAGCTAATCCCGATCAGTAACGGAGTAGCAACCAGGGGTGGTCGCTCAAGCTACATTTCACCTTAAGTGATAAGTTAGAAAGTAGTTGTAGTGGTAGTGTGAGTTCTTCAGCAAGATTTTTTACTGTCAGGTCCAGGCCCTTTTGAGGCGTCTAAGTTTTTCAGTGCTGTCGAAATGTCATGTTCTGATAGATAGTTTACAGAGATGGAGTTGAAAATGCAGGTATGAAAGAAAAGTATTCAAGGTCACGGCGTTTATATTCTTCATGTGCTGCATTTATGGCCGTTTTGAGCTGATTGCAGAGGTCTATGTAACTTTGGAGATAAGTGTCACTTCTTTCTTGTTTGTAAATTTTGTGTGCTTTTTGTTTTCTATTTTTATAAATCTTGTACCAGGGCCCGTTAATACGTAAAAATGGCGCCGAACTGTACACAAGTCTCGAAGCTTTTCTTAAACCATTTTTGACGCTAATATTTTCCAGTACGATGTTTTGGTAAAAATCACTTGGTTTTTTTAAAGTTTGAAAACGGCGCTACCGATTCCACATCTTGTTCATACGCAGTAAAAGCCGTTCTGATCCGCGATTCGGGACCCAGGAGGTAAATAACCATAAGGCTAAGATCACTTTAATAGAAACAAGGGAATGGAAAACTTTCGCGCCCATTTCCGATTGTGGAACATAAGCTCCTGTTTTCCAGTGCTTGTCGCAAACGATTCTTGGTGTACAGGAATTTTTGACAATTCTACGGGCACAAAGGCTGTTAATCATTTCGCGATTAATTTTAACATTTGGTTGAAATCTGACACTTGGGCGGTTATATTGTATTGAGTAGTTAAATTCAACTAAAAAGTTATTTGGGTTTATTTTGCACTGGAAATAATTTAAAAAAAAATTGAAATTGGATTTTTCATTGCAAGATTTTTTTCAGCGTCGGAAAATAACCATCGATCTGTCAAAAATAACTATGCTTAAGAACAAGGGTTTTGTTTGGACAACATCAAAATAACCGCTCGAGTGTCAGCTTTCAACAAAAAGTTAAAATTAACAGCAAAATGGTTCACAGCCTAAGAATCCGAACTTATCACAACTGATTTTCCAAATCGTAGAATCAGTATTCGACGTGTTTTAGTTTTAACTAACCAAGCACATTCATTTAGGTACCGGGCAATTTTTGATGCACAATTATTGATAGTTACAGTAAGGCCAAATCCAAATATTACAAAACAAAACCATAGTTGAACTTTTGTTAGGAAATTCTTTTTTTCTGTATCTTAATTTTCCGACTCTTTTTTAACATCACATTCATTGAAAATATTGACTTCCAGTTCACTACCAATAAATCATCACTCACACAGTCTTTCCCGAGTTTGAAACACGCTTCTAGATGAGTTTTCAATTACAGGGTTGTTACGAAAAATTTCAAAATTAAAACGCGCGAAATCCGCGCGAAGTCGAAAACTAAAACGCGCGATATTTGAGCGAAGCGTTTGAAACAACTATTTTTGTGCAGGCGATGCTTACCGCAGAACTAACAGTGAAAATTAAATTGCTTACAATTTTGTGATTTTGAAAGAAGTTAAACCGATTTCAGCAAGGACAATTATTTGTTTCGACATCTTCTTGCTCGGTAAGCTTTTCCTTCTCGGAAAGAATAATTTTAGGTTAGACCACATCAGGATGATCTGATTTAATCTTTCTAATGACAGTTTCAATACAATTTATCGCTTCCTGTTCAGCTGTCGTTTTCTGAGGCAGTGCCTTTTCCTGTTGTCGGATTTTACTCTGAATGTCTTTCTTTTCCTCCTCATATTTTATTCTTCTATTTGGAGCAGGGAAACGCCCACTGGAGTTAGTTTCTGTCAAACTTGCTCTCCGGCAGGCGTAAAACCTCGTCATCTCTTACATCAATAGATTGCAATCATCCAAATGATACATTTCCTTAAATCCAGTGCTTCTACAGCAACTAAATCTAATGAGACAATAACATGAGGAACGATTTCTTGATAACATTACGTAATAAATGGAAGTCAGAAGAATTGAAACATTTTTTAAATATACGACACATGCTAGCAATGGGCTCGTTTCATCCATAATTAGTTAAAACAAAAGGAATCCGCAGAAAAAATAGGATCAAAGATTACGACGTCGAATGTCTAGTTATAGTAGCTCGGAGCAATCGATTCGGGACTGAAGTAGGTCTGCCACAAAACTAGCCTTACAAACATCGCGACGGATGGATAATAAATCGAGACGAATCAGTTTGCAGCGGTCATGGCCACTCGGTAAGTTCAAATGATATCTCCATGGAAGACGTCGGAGAACGAATCGGACGAATTTGCGTTAAATCGCTTCAATGCGTTGGATATCGATGAGGTGACCGGATAACAGCAGCATATTCGAGAGTTGAGCGAACGCAATACGGAGCTTCAAGCAATGTACATCAGAGAATTCTTCAGTAACTCGGAAAATAGATCCTAACAGCTTAGAGGCTTTGAAAATAGTAAAATCTATGTGCTCTTTGAAATTTACTTTGGAATTCAGAAGAACACCCAGGTCCTTAACAGACGATGCGCGTTCGAGGACAGTTTATGAAATATTATAGTCGAACTTGAATACAAACTTTTTGCGACTAAAAGAGATGACGCAGTATTTTGAGGCATTTAAAACCATTTTGCTGATTTTACACCAATTAGTTAAATTATCTAACAGTTCTTGTAGGTACTCTGAGTCGGCTACAGATTTGATTATATGAAATATTTGAAGGTCATCGACGAACGATAGTTTCACACACTTGATCGAAAAATTTAGATCGTTGATATAGAGTAAAAATATAAACGGTCCAATGCGACTTCCTTGAGGAACTCCTGAGGTTACAGTAACTGGTGATGTTGTACAGTCTCTTATTTTCACTATCATTTCACGACCATTTAGATATGATCGAAGCCAATTCAAATATGATCCATTTAATCCAAGTCTATTTAACTTGTAGATCGTCATGTTATGATGGATTTTTTCGAACAATCGGCAGAGAGATCGGTGTTTATAAAATTACTTGTAGACGTGCTTGTAATGAACATATGATTAAGGAAGTTTAGGTTACTAAATTTGTGGAAGTTGAACGCTTTGGCATGAATCCATGCTGAGTCTCAGATATGCAATCAGAGCAACTATGTGTTATTAAATTCAGAACTATAATTTCAAACAACTTTGATACAGCGCAGAAAGCAGCAATTCCACGATGGTTAGATACTATACCCTTGTTACTTATTTTGTCGTGAATACGACTTACTTTACTATGGGGGGCCTTTTCTAAATTTACACTGAACTAGAATAGATAGAACTTAATCATGAATATCTCTTGTTGCACTAAACCCAACAACATTTTTTTCTTCATGCTATAAAAAATATCATATCAAATCAATATCAAATTTTCAGTAGCATTAAATAACCACAAATAACTCAAAATCATAGTTTTCTAAAATGTTTGGTATCAACGAGTATCAAAGTGAAAAACTCTTGAGGCTTGTTTGTCTTTCTCGTGTTCGGACGACGGTTTTGATGCAGTGAACGACATTGCATTCTCGTGGTACCTCTTAGTAAATTATATATTTAATTAGTAAAGAACTTTTTGATACTTTTTCCATAGAAATTCTTGCTCTGGAAATTAAGAAAGTATGCAAAATTCACACAATATATCACCTTCCATTTCAGATATCAAAAAGTGTGGAGAGACACCATGTCAACTTTTGTAAACCGGAAACACATGGGATTTCTTCCATATTAAAGAAAAAAAATCCAGAACGCAAAGAGCAATTGAAAATGTTGGATGGTGGAACCAACAAACTTTTAGAACAATTTCTTATCACCACGGATGGAATCCTGTCGGGTCCAGCACTAGATGAACGTTTCAACTTTTTCTTCTCCGCTTCTTTTCTTGTCCAACTTCGCTTCGTACGCCTGTCGTGCAAATTTTGCTTTAAGAATGAGATTTTCATCACAAACAAAATTTGTGATAATATTATCGAAAAATAGCATTCCATTAATAAAGTTATTTGCATTATTGAATGTGTTTTCACTGAGACGATATCTTCCATCAGACATCAATATCTTTGAGTGCGAAAAGCTTCTTTCGAGTTCCGCTTTAGAATGGGACAACGCAAGTACATATATCGAAAAGTTTTTTGTAGTTCCTGGTAACAGCTATGCTTAAATAGCGATATGTACAACTCGAGATTGGAGAGTATAAAATCGAAATTTTGTCCACTAAAGAAAATATTTGCTAGAGCCGGATCCTCGTAAACTTTGGTTTTATCAAATTCACAGTTTCGGTCAGTTCGACCTGCTGGCTCGATTGCTGAAACGTTCCCCATCTTTAATTTTTTGGGGTTTCATAAAACTCACAAGCTTCAAAAATATGTAAGAAACCGTTTATTCTCGAACAAATACCTCACAAGTCTGAAATAATGTTTCTTGCAATTCACGCGAAATCCGACCAAAAACCGCGCAAAATTCGCGAAAATCGCGAAATCCGCGCGACCGTAACAACCCTGCAATTAGAACACGAAAATTGTTCGATTGCTTAAGTTCCAGTTGTATTTTACTTCTCCTCTGTAAAATATCGAGCTTCTAAAAATGGCTATTGAAATATTGGAAAACAAGTAGCATGGATATTTTTACACAATATTTCAAAATTTCACCGAAGTTATTCCAATGTTTTCCAGAACAACACAAACTGTTGAGGATCCTACACAGCAAAAAATTATGTAATTTACAGGTGACACAAATCCACATATGACACAATTCATAAGAACATAAACGGTTGAATTTTACAAGAATGATATAAATATACGTCAAACAAACCTAGCCTTTCAAGCAAACATGTTTTATCACTTAGTAATATGTCAGTATGCATTGAATATAAGTCAGATTTACTGTTAAATTGAGTCATTTTGACGCTCATATATGTCGGTCTCAGAGGATTTAAATTTACAGGATTTTTTCTAGGTGCGTACAACATTCTACATTTAGTCGAGAAACTCACTATTTTCTAGAACTTCTTAGACCCGCACTAAAAGTTACTTCGTATCAACTCCGAACCGCACTCACTTGAAAAGTCCCCTCGGAAGCGAATATTTGGATTACAATGTGCAAAACGGTTTTCGAACTAACTGCTTACGATAAACGTTCGCGATGAGGAATATAGCTGGCGTCGATTTTTTCCGATAGCTAATTCGCAGTGTCACCTTAGATTCCAACAAGTAAAGATTTCACTAACAAGCGAAGAATTACAACTTAGCTGCACTTTCGAACGATTCATCTGTATTCTGACAAATAACGATTTTAATCTCTCTGTGAGGCACTTGTTCTAGGACCCAAACCAAACTAAAACATGACCCAAACTTGGCCAGAATTTCGCCTACGCGAAAATCTTTTGAACATAGTAGACCAAAACCCACCCGTAGTAGGCGGTTTAGCGAGCAAGTTCAAGGTCACCATCGCCGATCGATGGGAATCGTCCTACAAATCCCACTCCTTCCGACATACAGTCCACCTACCTTCTTCAGCATGTCGTCCAGGGATTCCATGTCGAGATTGCAGTACAGATTGTTGTTCAGCATCGGATTGGAACAGTAGTACTGGCGGGACTTGAGCTGCTGCCGATTCTTCCGTTCCAGCTGCAGCAACCCGTGGTGCTGGTGCTGGTTGTGGTGACTCGGTTGGTACACCTTCCGGCCGGCAATCGGTGTGTTCCGGGCGGACTGGTGCAGCTGGTTCACCAGTAGCGAGTGGCCTCCTTTCGGTGGTGGCGTCTCCAACAGCAACAGTATCGTAGACAGGTCCATTATAGTGACAAAATGCGAACAAGCGACGGCGGCGATGATGGCGAAACTAAAACACTCGAAGCGAAGCGATTTGCAACGATTGACACTGCTGAGTTACACATTAAATCCCGGAGGGGGCGGGGACTCAAGGCTCCGATAAACTAAGACGAGTTCGCTTATCTGCGGGTCTGGTCTTCACCTCCGTCCACCTTTTCTCGTCGTCTTACACCTTACACTTTAATTTTCCTCTCGTCGAAATTCCACGATGATACGGACTAAGCACTTATTCGATATTGCACTTTGACTCGATTGAAAACCCAATTCCTCAGCACTTCAACAAAGTATCACGGAGCAACCGAACTGAAGCAAATTGGGCAACTCTTCGCTGAACCAACGACCAGACCTCTCGGTACGCGATGCAATCTGTCTCCCTCTTGGGGGGAGGAAAGCCCACAAGCGAAGCAGCGGAAGCAACAACAAAAAAAAATGCAAAGCGGAAAAATGCGACACTGTTTCAACACTCGACTTTTTTCCTGTTTGTTTTTTTTTCTCTTCTCTTCTTCTGTTCTGAAAACGAATCCCGGAATCCAAGCAACCAGCAGCCGGAACTGCTGTACCTGTCCCTGGTACCCGAATCTTCGACAAAAGTTTCAATTTTCCCCGCGCGGAAAATCACAACGACAAGGACGATGAGGACGACACGGACACTGTGAGGCGACGACGAAAGCTACGATGCATCCGACACGTTCGACGGCTAACCCATAACTGGCGGTCTACGGACTGGCTGGCTGGCTGGCTGGCTGGCACACTGCCAATCCTAGTTGGCTGTTACTTTCGGCTGTCGGGAAGGATAACGGGATATCTCCCTTCTCTCTGTCTATCTATTTTTCCCGCTCTCACGGAGTGGGTGAGAATTTTCCAGCTCTGGCACTGATGGTGAAATATAAACAAAACGATTCCCTCTCGTCACTTCGGCCCCGAACAACGTTTGGAAGAGCGCGATCGGGATAAAATTATCCTGTGTCGGAATGTTTGCGAGAAAAGGGAAATTTCCTGGAGGGAAATTTCACATTCGAACACGGCCAGGAACGATTAAGGGTTCACTTTGGTTTTGGCCGTTGAAGGATCATCAACTAGCCGCGGGAAGCAGAGAGTTATGTTTTCGATGAACGAAGCGCGTTCGACATCGGCGAGTGACATAGCAGGCGACGTTTGATTTGGTTGCGATGGGAACGCTGGGAGGGAGGTGGCACCGGTTCACAAGACGGCGGCTAGAAATTCTGCACCCAAACCAGGCACACTTTGAGGCGATGTTTCGATGGAATGGAAAACGTTATACAAACGTTTAGCTTGACTGTTATTTTTTAATTAGTATTTCCTCTTGCTTGCTGCTTGGTGCTTCATTAAAAGTGTTTGTGTGCGGTTTATGCCACAGGATCTGCTGGAAATTTCCTAGCAATTCTGTTAGTTTGCGGTTATGCATATAGTGACGAAAGTTCTTACGCTTTTCAATTGATAAAGTTCTTGCTATACGAGATTATAATAGATTCTCGGAACATTTCTCTAAACTTCCTTTTATTCTAATCTCCATCGAATACGAATTTTCAAGCTGGATTTATTCAAATTTTTCAAATCGTTCTTATTCTTTAAAATTATTTTTAGGATCTGAGGTTCAATTGATTGACAGTAGCTATTATCTCTCTCTGGACAGGACCAGCCTAGGAGCCGTGTGGAACTCGGCGGCAAAAAATAAATGTAGTCGAGCGTAGATACACTGGGTTCCCTCTTCCATGGCGTAAAAAGCCTCAATTGCAGGAGTTTCTCTTTTCCTACTTTCAGTTAATAAAACACTTCTTTACTAAACTATCATTTCGTTTAACAAAGTGTTTTTATTTGTTCTTAATTTTCGTTGTTGTTTAATTTTCGTTCTTTCGTGTTATTTCTCGTTCTTCAGCACTATAGGTTATTGTGAGCTCAATTCATACGCGTTTCTCATCGCTTATTCTCATGTGGTAATTCGTTAGCAGAGCTTTTATCGAAAGTGTTCCGCTTAGTTTGTTGTGGTTTTTTTTTATTTAACGCGCTTATTTCGCTTATTAACTTAAATTTTGAATTTAGTTTTCTGATGTTTATTCTAAGCCGTCTAGATAATGGTGAGCCCAATTCGTCCGTGTCCGTCTTTTTTTTTTTCGAGTATGGCGATTTGCCAGCAATAAAATTGTTTCATTAGAATAATCGATCTAGCTCATTTATCTTCTAACTAGATATACCGTTTTAATACTTTGTTTCAGTATTTGTATGACCAACTGGTCGGACAAAATACGAATTGTATAGTCAAGTCTTAATTCTTCTTGGTACAAACGTCTTGGTTGTCTTCGATAATTTTAAGTTGAAATTTTTGATAATTTGTCACGGAACTTTAAAGATGAGAGTAGCTACCGAGCAACAAGTTTTTCTTTGTGGGGCAAACCGAGAATCACTAAACTAGAACGATAGTTGTTTGGGAGAATCGTTTCATTCGAATATGAATAAAACATAAATACAAATAAGACGAATTTCACGCTAAATCGTATTCAGGGTTGGCTGCACCCTTTTCAGATTTTAAAGACACATAAATACAAATAAGACGAATTTCACGCTAAATCGTATTCAGGGTTGGCTGCACCCTTTTCAGATTTTAAAGACACTTACATAAATACAAAGACTTTGTCACAAAAAAAAAACGCTTTGCATACTTCGGTTTTTCAGAAATGATCTAGACTGTCTGTTGAAATAGGGCCAAACTTTTTTTACCATTTTTTTCAAATGGTTGTAGTCGAGAAGTGAATTAAAATAAAAACGAATGAAAGATGTTTTGTAGACTTACAAACGTACTGAAATATCGGATAAATTCATTTCCTCACGTTTATTTCGGAATCGATCTTGATTAAATTTGTCAGATTGATTCGTGACTCTTAGAAAATGAATCGTAGAAAAGTTGTTGACTTCAAGTTTGATCCGTGTCGTATCCGCATTTGATATGTTTTCATTTTCTCTTAATAAACGGAAAATACCACATACATTTGCCTGGTAGATACACCTATGCAATTGCTTTGATGCTTAGTGGCTAATAGTCAACAAGTTTTCTTTGGAACTCCGTTCTGAGGTTCACGAAAGAATCTTTATTCAAGAAGTACAATTGTAGGTCAACAAAACGGGCGTTAACGCTATCAACTGTCGTTTCAATAGTTGCACTATTTATGACCCATTTAATTCCAATATTTCACTGTCACGTTATTACACTTTCACAAAGTCACTACACTTTAATGAAGCATAACAAACGTTACAATACAGATACGCGTATTTCGGAATGTTATTTACATCCTTCTTCAGTGTATTGGTGTTATAAGTTTGTTTGCTTATAACTTATAAAACCGATACACTGAAGAAGGATGTAAATAACATTCCGAAATACGCGTATCTGTATTGTAACGTTTGTTATGCTTCATTAAGGTGTAGTGACTTTGTGAAAGTGTAATAACGTGACAGTGAAATAGTGGAATTAAATAGTACATAAATAGTGCAACTATTTATATATTTTCCGCTAACAGCTCCAGGTACAAATAGGAACTTTCATTTGTCTTTATTTTAAATGAATTCCAATTACGATTTTAAGACGATTTTAGGATTCGGCGAAATGACCCTTTCGGCGAAATGGCATTCGACGAAGTGGCCCATTCGCCGAAATGTCATTCGACAAAATAACCCTTTCTGCGAAATGGCTTTCGGCGAAACGACATTCGGCGAAACGATATTCGGCGAAATGACCCTGATCCATTGTATAGGTGACATGAAAACAAGTAAATATTTTTTGGTGAATAGCCAGAATTTGAAGTTTTTTTTAATTAGCAATGTGATGTATTCGGAATTATCCTTTCGGTACTAACGAAACGACGGCGAAATGACAATCGAAAAACCACTTTCGGTGAAATGTTTAAAATTTCGAACCGTTATTTAGAGCGGCAATACAAAAAAACGAAGAATTCGTTTAAACCTGTCTCAAAACTGTTCATGTATTGAAAATGTGATGCTAGTTTATGTCCAATCGAACTTTTTTGTTCGTAATCAAAGCGAAGTGTTTTTAAGAATCCATTAGTGTTATGAAAATATATGTTATATCAGAAAGGCATTATTCCACCATTAGATAGATGAAAGTAGATTTTTTCTATCTGTTTTACTCATTGTTAGATTTTGTTAAAAACCTATAACATAACATAGCATATAGGATTCAAATTTCCTGGAAAGAATAAATTTTCCAAAGAATTATCGAATACACTCACATTACTTCAAAAAATTGCATAAAAACCTACTCGAGATTCAGTAGTGGCACTAGCTTTTGTAAAACACCGGATACGTGCTTGTACTAAATAGTTTTTCCATGTTCATCTTATTCCATTTCAAAACCATAGCCAAATGCACGAACCTTCTTTTTAAGGATGGCAAACGGTGGAAAATGTAGTGTATTTTTTCTCTTACGAAATAAAAAGGATTCGTGTCGATTGGATCAGTAGTTTAACAAATTTTTCGATTGAAACAATAAATGAAAAATCGATTGTTCATAGAGTGCCCCTTTTAAGACAAACCATTCCCTTTCGTTTAACTTCAGTTTACCTGACTAATTACCCGATGCAAATCGTAAATATGTCAGGAAGAGAAAACGTGGCACGTTACAACCTTTATATATATATATATATATATATATATATATATATATATATATATATATATATATATATATATATATATATATATATATATATATATATATATATATATATATATATATATATATATATATATATATATATATAATGCTTTTGCCAAAAAGAAAAGACGGAAACTGGTTCATTCACTCCACATGTTCGCTTCGCTATGACAAAAGTATTAAACATTTTTCAATTAATTTTTGTTGTTGTTAATTCTCAGGATCGAACTAGAATTGATATGATTATTAAACATATTAATAGTGTTCACGTACAAGTTAATCGACACTATTTCTACAAAAATTGTCATATGAACTTTTGTGGATCAAAGAATTTCTCATTTTATCGCTAAATTTTTAATCGAAAATTGATTCTGTCGTTGTCATGCCACGCACATTCATCAAACACCAGAAAAAACCCGGACCCGGTTGGATTTTTTTATACGAGACGTATTCGAAAAGTAGTGTGTGTCAAGTGTTGTTTGGATTCAGCAGTCATTTGTCTTTCGACGCGTACAGTAAACAATGTCCACCAGCTGTATGGATTGCATCGATAAGTAATTAGTAACATGCGATTGTTATTACTAGTTGAAATTATTTTTTTTTTTCGTTTTCTGTTTATTATTACTCAGCACGTGTTCAAGCAATATTGATGCTTAAATGAATCAAATTAAACCTTCGTTTATTAAATTCTTCACAGTTGCGTTTGAGTATTTCTTGAATGACGCTGTATAGTTTTGCTTGCGTTTTGTCATGTTTCGGGAGACCTTTCTCTCCTCCAGTTTTCTTCAAAATTTATCTGTATCTTCTAAAAAAGTTTGGGCTTCGGACAGTTGGTTTTACGTGACGGGTCACCTATTCAAAATTCACTCTGTACAAGAATGGGTAGAACTTAATATCTCTTGTTCAACGCAGAAACAAATTTTTTTCTCCATACTATTGAAAATATGGTCAGCGATTTATGATAAAATTTTCAGCAGTATGAGATGACCACAAATAATTTAAAATTGAAATTTTCTTAAATGTTTGGTATGAATGAGCATTAGGGTGAAATTTGGTTTCGAAATAAGGCGCGTAAAATTTCCAATCACATGAATTGAACGAAACATCGCACAAGGCGTATCGTGCAAAACCGACACAAAGAAATACGGAATGTACTCAGTGATTGAGCGCAGTAAGCTTACGACACGTTTTGTTGGCTAGTAAAATATGCACTATGTATGGTTAAAAACCATGTATTTTTATTTGATTAATATGAGGGACCTACATTAGTTGTTTAAGACGGTCAATTTGATCTTTCAATTCATAACCAAACTGCTCTTATAATTGATATTCTCGCATATGGCGTAATTGGTCAGTCTTTGTTACAGAGCTGATTCCCAAAAAGCAAAGTCTTGGCATTACATTCCTGTAGTGGAATTTGGTCTTTCTGTTTCAACAGACTTCGCAGCCGATTCTTAGTGTACAGAATCATTGCATGGCTAGTGCTATGGATCCTACTGACACTAAGATTCCTTCCAGGTCGGGGCTCGAACATACGACAGCTGGCTTGTAAGATCAGCGTCCTGTGCATTGAACCGCCAACCGGGGAGCTGATTCCCACTATGCATAATTTTATGAGAGAACTGAATACTATTCAAGCAAAATCTTTTTTATATAGTATTACAACTGGTTTGTAAGAAGTTTACTTTGAATTTCTGACTTGTGAAGTGCATATCATATTAATTAATATCAGTGAATAATATAATAATAATATTTTACCAATTCTCATGAGATTTTGAAGGAGTTAAAGATGCTTTTTGTCCTCACGTGGCGAGTGGATATTAATATTTTATAGTTTTAAAATTCGTAAAATCGAAGATGACAGCTTTCGGCTTATGAATATTCTTTAGAATCGCTATACAAGTTAGATTTTCGAGACGGGTTTGACAAGTAAATTTTGAAAATCATTGCCATATTAATTCCTTACTTAAATATAGAAATCCCTGATGGCTAAAAACGAGTTGTTCTGGATTTTTCAATTTATGAATGAAATTTAGCATTCCATTTTTAATCAAATCGGTCCTGTCTCCTACACAACCTCGTATTTTATTGTTCTCACGTGTTTCACCTTACAATTGTACCGTTGCAGATATGCAAGAGAAGTATTGTAAGTTTGCAAAATTGCCACAATCAATCAACTAGTACGTGCGTTTATCGACATTCGGATTTGTGGAAAAAGCATGTTAGTTTTATTCATATTCACGTCATCCAGTTGTGTCTCTGACATTACCCTTCCGCCTTTTTTTCAACATGGCTGTTTTTGGGTTATTATTTTTTTGTGGACCTTTTAACCGACTGGTCATTTGGGTCCGTATTTTTTTGGGTTAAAATCATTGTAGAACTATATTAACGTAATTTACCGCTGGCGATTCATGGTGATCGTAAAGTAACAGCAATCTTTTTTTTCCAAAAATTCCTCTTTGTAAGTTTGTGCGTTCATTGTACCTTTGGTGAAGAAGATAGACAACCGTAATCCACAGGGGCAAATAGCTTGCCAAATCTGCAGCTTCCAGCGCAAAAAAAAATCCAGCGCAACTGAACATTACACGTCTACTATTTATCGTTTTCGTACAACACTGTGGCCCTGAAAGTGTTCTTGAATCCGGCTTTAGGTAGGTTTCATCAGGTCATGCACTTGCCGAAGTTTTCCAGAATTCGCTCATACAGTTTTCGAGCCCTTGTTTTGGTTTAAAATTTTTGCTCCCAAAATTTCAAAGGCACTCTTCGCTTTTCGTATGTTTTCATAGAATTTCTCGCCCTGATTCTTTGCATCATTCCAATGCGGTGTTGATATCGACTGGTTTCACTTGCTATAGTACCACTACTTTGATTTTTAAAAAGGTTGGCTTTATCCCAGATCTAGGAAAATCCATCACGAAAATTTCTAGAATGAATGAAAGTTTATTTTTACTCTCGATTTCGATTTATACCATTGTATCAACACATAATAGATCGGCTGAAAAGTTCGTATCGTTTCTATGAGAGGGCGCCACTAGAATTAAATCCATACCATATTCAGTTAGTACCAACCTTCAAAAGATACGTGTATAAATTTGACAGCTGTCTGATTATTAGTTTGTGGGATATTGCATTTTGAGTGAAGCTACTTTTGTTATTGTGAAAAAAAATGGAAAAAAAGGAATTTCGTGTGTTGATGAAACACTACTTTTTGATGAAAAAAAAAGTGCCGCCGATACCAAAAAATGGCTTGATGAGTGTTATCCAGACTCTGCACCGGGCGAAGCAACAATTCGTAAGTGGTTTGCAAAATTTCGTACTGGTCATATGAGCACCGAAGACGATGAACGCAGTGGACGTCCAAAAGAGGCTGTTACCGATGAAAACGTGAAAAAAATCCACAAAATGATTTTCAATGACTGTAAAGTGAAGTTGATCGAGATAGCTGACACCCTAAAGATATCAAAGGAACGTGTTGGACATATTATTCACGAATATTTGGATATGAGAAAGCTTTGTGCAAAATGGGTGCCGCGTGAGCTCACAATCACAATGTCACAAGTCGATGAAAACCATGCTGAAATTGAACGAATTGAGCTTCGAATTGCTCCCTCATCCACCGTATTCTCCAGATTTGGCCCCCAGTGACTTTTTCCTGTTCTCAGACCTCAAGAGAATGCTCGCTGGTAAAAAATTTAGAAGCAATGAAGAGGTAATCGCTGAAACTGAGGCCTATTTTGAGGCAAAGGACAAATCGTACTACAAAAATGGTATCGAAAAGTTGGAATAACGCTATAATCGCTGTATTGCCTCTGATGGCAATTATGTTGAATAATAAAAACGAATTTTGGCAAAAAAATTTGTGTTTATATTAAACGATACGAACTTTTCAGCCGAACTGTTAGAGCTATATTAGCGTAATTTACCGCTGGCGATTCATGGCGATCGTAAAGTAACAGCAATCCTTTTTTCCAAAAATTCCTTTTTGTAAGTTTTTGCGTTCATTGTACCTTTTGTGAAGAAGATAGACAACCGTAATCCATAGGCGCAAATAGCTTGCCAAATTTGCAGTTTCTGTTAAAAAAAATTCCAGCGCAACTGAACATTCCACGTCTACTATTTATCGTTTTCGTACAATACTGTGGCCCTGTAAATGTTCTTGAATCCGGCTTTAGGTAGGTTTCATCAGTTCATGCACTTGCCGGGGTTTTCCAGAATTCGCTCATAGAGTTTTCGTGCTTTTGTTTTGCCTCGAAATTGTTGCTCCTAAAAATTTATCGGCACTCTTCGCTGTTTAAATGTTTTCTTAGAGTTCCACTCCATGATTCTTTGGATCATGAAATAATTCTAAGGTATCCATAATAAATACAAAAATAAAGATGATGGCGGATGCACTAAACAGCGACAAATTACAAACTTACAATTTTGGATATGAACAACCTCAAGATATAAATCTGGACAAAAGTAACGATTTTATACCAGAATAATTTTTAAGACAGAGAACGTACAAACTTATTCATTTTATAAACAGCGATTAGAGAAGATTTTATATATTTTATGATAAGACACTTGTTGTTTTGGTGTAAATGATAATTTAACGGACACTGGCGGTGACCCGAGTTTAGTGAGGATTCAAATGATACACGTAAAATCGCAGATCAGCTTATCTTAAGTTTATCTCTAATACTACATTTTATTGCATCTGATAATTTTATATAAGTGAGTCTGTGCAACTTATTTGTACTAAGCTCCGAATCTTTTGAAGCGTTTTATTCCTGGTGGGACAACAGCTTGTTCAAATCGATACTGGATAACGATTTGCATTGTATTATTTTTGATACACTTAGTCTGGATCCCTTTTATAAGATTCTTGGTAGCAAGATTAGACCAAAATATTATGCTTTATACGACTAAATCAATTTCTAACTATTCAATTAGGTTACACGATTATTGTTTGGTTTAATAATAGGGTCTGAGGGATTATGCTGAGAGATAGTTCTTTGTATTTAGCCACATTTAATGAAAAATTATTATCTATAATTATCATCATAACACAACTTTATACTGAATCTACTTGCGCGCCGATGCGTTGTTCGTATGTAAAAGAAGATTTCAGAATGAAAACTACCCATTGACAAATTAAAACATTTTTAAACTTTTTCAAATCAAGTTAAATGAGGAAAATTTATCGATAAATCACAGAGATACAAGTGCTTCAAATTAGGTTCGAAAAATCTATCGCCGATAACTCTACGTTGGCCTGCTAGTTACCGGAGAATCATGATTAGCCATGGGTAAACTAGAGCAGAAATATAGTCGGGCATATATTTATAGATTCCCTTTTGTGCTACAGTTCATACTGCGCAAATTGAACGAGAGTTTGACATCATTCACTGAGACTGTCATTGGCTCGTGAAAACATAGGTCAATTCAATCCAATATTTCAATGGTATGCAATTGAAATGCTTAAATCACGTTACCGCATAAGTTTAAGTTTAATGTTTCCGAATCGATTGGCAGTTAAATTATATAAATTCATCAACAAATGACTGAGTTCTAAGCGTTCAAAATTATGACAGAAAAAGGTTACGCGGTTATTTTTGCATTTTTTTTTAACTGACACCCAGCCACGTACAGTGAAGAGTTACCAAAAGCGACAATCCAACAAGCGAACGCATATACAATCTAGTCATCACCTCACTGGACGAGCTACTTGTTTCATTCGCAGTCAAGCATCAACGCAGAATGATGCGGTGTTTTTGTGCATGACGCAAAGCCTCCTATGCCGAACAACAAAATGACGTCAATTTGGTCAGCTGGGATTGGTGGATGAAAACATAGGTCAATTCTAACAATTTTATCAATAGTATGCTATTGAAATACTGAAACGACATTGTGATACATGTTTGAGTTAAAAGTTTCCTAATCGATTGGATGTTAAATTATGTCAGTCCATCAACAAATGACTGAGCTATTAACGTTCAAAACTATGACGCAAAAATGTTACGCGACTATTTTTGAAACTTTTAATTGACCCCCGGCCTCGTATAGTGGAGAGTAAGGCATTTTGACGTAAATTTAGGCATGCCGTAATTTCTTCGGTGATGACACAATATTACTTCTATTAAAATGTAAAAATAAATTTTGCGTCTGTATCGAACTGTAACTTTGAAGTTAATGATATGACTTATCTTTACATGCTTTGAATTGTGCATGTAAGTAAATCGCGAAGCTCCTTTAATGTGCATCTATCCAGATGTAAATTTTTCCAAGTGTGTAGTTTACGGACCTATAGTAATAAGGGCAGAAAGGCGAACCGATGAAATTGTTTCTCTTGTGGATCAAAAACTGAAATCTAGACATCGAATGAGAATTATACCAGTATGGATCTGAGCGGAGCGGTTAAGAAAGTTGACCCGATCAGATGGTAATAACAGAATTATAACAACTGGAGTAATTTATTTCAGAAATATTTTGTAACAAATTTTGAAATATTTTTGGTTGGTAAGCTGTTAAAATAACAAAAATCATAACAAAAAAGACTCTAGCCGGAACAAAATCGTAACAGATTTTGAAACGTTCGTATCACAAATATTATTGAAATTGATATAACTACAGTCTGAAAGCAGAAATTTATAACAATAGTTGTAAAAAAATAGATAGCAAATTTAACACAGAAAAATTATATCACAGCTAACTTTTAGCATGGTTTCAATCCAAAATTGTTGAATGATTTTTTTTAATTAAATGAATAATTTATTTAGTGATCTGGTTTCTTCTTTTAGTTCTTTGATATGAAGCAACGGAAGCACTCATTTTTTTCAATTAATGAACTTTATCATGAGTCTTGCAAATGAAAATAAAACATCATAACTGATTTTGTTATTATTTTGTTATCATAAGTTTTAGCTTTCAACTGTGCTCATTTGTTAAATATCTCAAAATAACACAAATTGTTATACATATCAATTGTTAATATACTTGAGCAATTCCAGGAATGAGTAGACGAAAAAGTGACAAAATCGGAATCGACCTTCTCCGATTTGGATGAAACTTTGCACATGGCTTCAGTATGGCAAACCATAAGTTTTGAACCGATGGAGAGGTCAATCCTACTCACGACTGATTTTTAAAAAGGGCGTATTTAATTTCGAATATATCTGTAAATTGTTTTAGCTATAACTTCTTCATTTTTCAAAAGGCACGGATGGGATAGCCATCAATCTGTAGGTTTTAATAACAGCTTTAAAAAAAATTTTCAAAAAATATTAAAACCCTGATTTTTTTTCATTTAACTTTTTCGGATTATTTTGTAATTATTGCGGAAAAATAAAAAGTTTCGTTCAGTGTATATTTTTTTTAGAGTGCCCTATCGATTCCCTACAACTTCTTCCTGAACGCCATCTCTGTACAATTAACGGTTTCCGAGTTACAACTGAAAAGGGCAATTTTTTTGAAATGCAAAAATACATACGCCCTTTTTAAAAATCAGTCGTAAGTCGGATTGACCTCTCCATCGGTTCAAAACTTATGGTTTACCATACTGAAGCCATGTGCAAAGTTACATCCAAATCGGAGAAGGTCGAGTCTGGTGATCTGCTAAGCATTTCTGGAATTGCTCACTTGTGTTATGATTTTGTTATGTGCATCTGATCGGGGATGAAGAGGTACGTAAAATGCTCAGAAATGATCGGTGGTTCTGTGGAAATGTGAAGTAGATTTGTAGGGGCCTAAATGTGCTATTCAAACCCATTCCGTATGACTATAATATTTCTGTTGTTTATTTGCCCTTTTCGAATATACCCCGTAAGCTCATGATTTGACAAGGTATCTGCAGTTGCAGATGAGAAGTAAAGGATTCCTTTTCTGTACTAGAGAGACCATGAATGAGTAACTTCTTGAGAAGATATTTATCGAAAGCTACGCGAGCACTCTTACTTTTAACGTACTAAATCAAGAATATCGTAATTTTTGGAGCCAAGACAGAATATTATATCGGTAAACATGTAAGATTAAATTCTTTTTATGTTTCGAAGTCAATTTCAACTGTATTTGCGGAGATGTTGCCAATTTCAAATTTAAGTGAATTTCGACCCTTTTTTTCTTTTCATTTCTAGAGATTTAAATCTTAACTTAACCAAACGAGAATCCTATGAATTTTAACTCACTTTGCAAGCTTGTCACTGTCAAGGAAGCCACCGAGTTTATCTTTTTATCCAAAGAAAAACTTACCCTAGAAAGCGCCAAAATAATTCAATCAATCAGTCACATACCTGAAAACGAAAAAAAAAACAAATATTATTATCCTAAGCTACAATAATGGCCACCGTATCTAAGTTAGCTCGAGTTGTCAGTGTTCGTTATCAAGTCGTAAACAGTTTAGCGAAAATCTCTGATGGATCCATTTGATGCCCCAACGGGAGTCAATCAAGATCGTAAAAAAATAACAGACTCATTGCGGGAGAGAGGCAGAGGCTGCTAAGCATCGCAAGAAAATCCTATTTTTCAATCAACGCCTACTTCGACTCCTTGTATGATGTTCCCAGTTGGCCATGCATTGCCTGCTGTACGGTAAATTAAGCCTTATCGTAAAATTTAGAGAATGTGAGGTTTCTTGTTTTTTTTTCGGCTAAAATTTTTCAGCTTCTTGCTCTACGACACCCCCACTGACGATTCTTCATTAAATACCGTCGCTACCGATATCGGTAGCCAATGGATGAGGAATTGCCGTGGTAGCGCCGACGATGAATCCAGGGTAACGTCCAGGGATCAGAAACAAAAAAAAGAAACGCTGAGTGGGGGGCGTTAAACTGGAAACTGGGACTAATAAAACTGGACATTTTATGATGGGTGCAACTTTTCCGACCATCGGAACTGGGTCACCGATGGAATGGGGGAAGTGCGTGCGCGTCAAAATCGCTAGCGACGAGGTAGGCGGCGAGGTTTTTATTTTCTGGAACGTGGCAAGTTGATGATTCTAATCTGGGAATTTATTTACGCATGGGCACCGTATAAAACCGAGCTTTATTGGTGGAAGTGTTGTAAAAGATTGAAGCGAGTATAAAAATTTGCTACTTTGTGATGAGATTTTTCTTTGTAGAACTGTTTTGTAGCTTTGAATATGAAGTCAATTATGAACAACAACAAAAGCAGGAAAATACCATCCAAATGGACATCTTCGGAATGCCGAGCAGCAAAACCCGGTCTCAACGATCAATCTGCCTAATGGACTCTCGAGTGCGGGAGCCAACTTTTTTTTCCAGACAAGCCACTCGAAATAAACGACTTCTATTATCGGCGAATCAGAGATGGAGGGGGGCTGTTGCATCGACACACACACCAGGAACGAAGGAACACGACACGAGACAGGCAAATTCATAACCATCAGCATCCGTCACATTCGACTGGCACCATTTTTCCGAACAGGAGGAGTAAGGGGAAAGTAAGCGAGCGAAAATTCGACCATTCTCTGGCAAACGACGATTTGGAAGCTCATATTTTGCCCGGTTCCCCGGCTATCCTTCTTCGTAATTCGACTCCGATGCTCCGGTGAAAGACGATAGCCTTGTATTGGAAGCGTACATTTCTTGTTAACTTATTCCCTGGGAAGGAACGGCATCTGCGACTGTTGTTCGCCTTGTAGTCGCGGACTCTTTGGTTTCGGTCCGTGCCGGATTGCGTCATGGAACGGTTGATTCTACTAACCAGGGAGGGGTTGGGGATGGAAACCGAGAATCCCATAAATAAAACGACAATCCATCACCGTGAAGAGTTTGGTTACATATTTATAACCAGTTTTGAAATATATAATTTTTGTTTTGAATACAAAATGAAAAATGTTGGTTCGGTGCTGTAACGGAAGAAAGTAAAGAAAGTCCCTTCTCAACCCGGAAGTAGTCTACTTGTAGGGGAAGGAGAGGTCGAAAATCTGAACACTCTCTGATAGGTTCATAAAATTAGTAGCTCGTCACGGTTTCCTTCATCGACATCGAGGCAACTCATAAAAACTCCACCCAAACGACCGCAAATAACCGTTCACTCGCTTCATCGCTCGCCATAAACACTTGAGATGACAAACTGTGACCCCCCATATCCGGTAGATGGCACCGCTAACGCTCGGGGGAAGTGATAGTAGATAGCTAGTAGGAACCGGCGGCTATCCCACATGAGCTAAGCTCACATCACGACGAATTATTACCGATCCAGCCGAAGGAAAACAGGAAGGGGTCATAATGAAAGGTTTATTCTTTCCAGTTCCTGTGAATTCGTGCTGCAGGCTTCTTCTCTCTGGACGGAATGGCGATTTTTTTCTGCTTCGGTCATCCTTTGCTGCGCAGAAAGCATTCCATTTATCGTGGCCCGAAGCTTTTCAGCGGTTGCGGCATACTGAGTTAAGAAGCTTAGCGGAAATGTCGTCTCAGCAGGCTTAGATTCTGGGGGAGTGAGTTGCGACCACGCTGGTAAGTAGGATAGAAACTTTTTTTTGTCTTACGTGACAGTTTTATACGGTGTTGGTTTTTTATTTCCTTTTGCGACGTTTCGGCTCAGACTCTATTTATCGTTTTCAGGGTTGTAATTGAATAAAATAAAACGAACAATTGATATTGAATCTAAACAAACTGCCCAAATAATCACAAAAAGCTGACGTCTTCTGGGACATTCAAAACAAAAAAAAATGTATAAAACATTTATTAGTGCCGATTTTGTGCGAATTAATTTTAACAAAACATTTACATTTGTACCTGGATTGTTCCATGTTCCACCGTAAAATGGCATTTGGCATGACTAATTTAACACGAAAGCTAGCGTTTCATAAGATCGGATATATTTGAAACCTGAAACTGAACTTGGTTTCTGGAAATGAAATCTGAAATTGAATTTTTAAACCGGATTCAGTAAAAGAATTCCGAATTTAATCCAGCACCTGAGTTTTTGAAACTGAATTCTGGAACGGCATTCTTGAATTGTATTTTTAACCTGGATTCTAGAGAAATAGTCTGGAGAAAAATCTAAATCACATCTAATTCTACTGTATTAAAAAAAAAATCCTGTTACTAAGGAGTGTATCGAAAATAAGCCATCCACAAATTTTTCTTTCAAATTATGATAAAAAACGATATTTTATTCAAACTAAAAATTGATCCTTTATTGTGCGAGGTTAAACTTGAACATAATGAAAACCGGATGAAATTTAAGTTATTCCTTCACGAATTTTCGATCTTTTGATCGAACGTTCTTCATCAAATTCCGGACAAGTGTTGCATCGCATTTTTTGGACGCTTGAGCCCAAAGTTTTTTGAACTCCCGCATGTTCCCAGCTGCCTTACCAGTCTTCTTGAAGACCCTCTTCCCGATTGCCCAGTAACTTTCGATGTGTCGAAGCAAAGGGCAATTTGGTGGATTGATATTTTTCACAACGAAATTTATACCCTTTTCCGCAAGCCAATTGAGAGTAGTTTTGGCATAGTGAGCCGACGCTAAATCCGACCAAAACAGTGAAGGTGTACTATGCTTCTTATACAGAGGCAACAATCTCTTCTGGAAACACTCAAATCGATAGATTTCGCATAGTAATAGCCTTCTGACTTAGCCATGTGTCCAGAACCTTAACTTTCACTTCCTTTTCAATACGCGACATTTTGAAAACGCAGAATTTCAACCGCACAAACAAGTGAACAAACGAAAGCTGACAGCCAAACGCACAGCATGCTGTGATCTGAGCATAAAAATCTATCACAAATACATGCGTACCACACAAATGTATGTGGATAGCTTATTTTCGATACACTCCTTATTTCACGACCTTAAGGGCGAAATAGTGCAAATTTTTTTTTAATACAGCGTAATTACATGTAATTTAGATTTTCTTCCAGAATCTTTCTGTAGAATCCAGATAAAAAATACAATTTAAGAATACAGATTCATAATTCAGAAATGGAATTTATTTCCTTTCAAAATAATTCAGATAACTTCACTAACCGCTCAAATTTTTCTGAAAATGGATTTTCAAAATTGAAATTGACCTGGAAGTTCTGGTCCAGGTTTCGTGAGCAGAATTTTGAGCCCGGAATTCTAACAATCAGTGGCGTCTCGTTCTCATGTGCACCTCGTGCACTGCACAACCGTCAAATTGGAGGATTTGACTGCATCTCCAGCCGCATTCGATTATTTTTTAGATTCTCTATTTATTCGATGAAAGCAGGTTGGATTGTACCAATATAAAATAAGGAGCGACTTTTTCTTTTCATATCGCATTGTCGTAACCAATACGTTGCCCTCTGAACTGAAGCACTTTTATTTTATTTAAAACATATTTTATTCGGGCCTATTTGCGTACAAGCTTTACGTGGCCGATTGAGCTGAGATTTTAGATAAATTTTTTTTTGTATTGGATCTCGTTGTCACTCTTTTTCTAGGGGGAGAGGTCTCCATTTTCCTCCTGCGAGGATTGAGGGACAGTTTGTTCGCGGTTCGTCTCGTCATTCATTGCTGTAGATGCACCTTGTTGTACATTGGTTGCAATTGCTGGTTGGTTGGAGGGTAAGTTGTTAACTGCAGCTGGTGTACTTTGTTCTATGTGGGAATGGTGATGGGTTCGTTGAAGGGGATGCTTCATTGTTGTTGGTGGCTGTTACAGGTGTACTGGGGTTGCTTGGGGTTGGTGTGAAGGAAGCACCGTTGTCCTTTGGTGTAGTTGTCTCCTTGTCCAGTTTATCACATGGCTTACCGTAGTGAACAGCTTTTTGGCAATATTGAAATGTGGCCATCTGATTGTCATAGGTAACAAGTGATTTGCACGGAATTCTTGTATCCTGACCGAATGTCACATAAGAAGGTATAGGTCTCCTCAAGCGCATGCGTAACAAACGTACGCCATTTAGAATACCGGGGAAAAAATTCTTCCACTTTTCTTTTTCGATAGAGAGAATCTCTCCGTATTGGTACATAGTTTTGCGAATATAAGGATCGATGACGCTTGGGGGAAGATCTGGGATACGCACTTCTATAGCACTATCTTCCATATAAACTGGAATGTTGTACTTAATGTCCTCGTGCTCCACATAGTGCACATTGTTATTGTCTTTTGCGAATTGAATTGCATCCAACTCTTTAAAAAACTGAATTTAAACAATATTATTTATCTTATTGCATTGAAGTAAATGCACACGTTTAATGTCAAGATGCATTTGATCATTAAGCAAACCTTCAAGTTCTCGTATCGAAGGTCGAATTTTGCACTATCTGAAGTCAACAACAATTGTATTCTTTCGTGTCGGTGGTAGCTTTTGTTCGTTTGGTTCACGAGGTCGTTCTATTGATCACTACACAATACTGCACTTGGTTTCTTCTGTCCCGAACGTAAGCGGTTTTGTTTTATCGACTGACTTGGATGAGATGAGAAAGCGAACTGAACTGGAGCACTTTGTCTTGTGCACCGAAATTGCGTGTATTTACACACATCTCGTAGACATCCAACTAAAAATGTGAAGTATCTTTTGTTGCCGTCTTTTCACTGCACAGAATTTACTCAGCTCACTTTTGAGATTTGTTGTTCCCTGTTACGTTTGGCTCTCTGAGAATTTGAATGTAAACCTTCAGGCTTATGCTTATGGCAATTAAAAACAAATTGCTGTCCCAGTTGCAAAGTCGAAGTGAAATTATTGACAGATTTACTCGACGTGCAGAACGCCGAATTGTTCTATTGTATCGAGGACACAAAAGAAATTAAAGAAAAATTTTCCATTTCGTTATTTCACTGTTTCAAAAAAACCATTCCACAATATTTAGTTTTAAACTGTTACATTTGATATAATACTACATAAGAAGTGGACAACCCGTAAATTTTGTCACGAGACGCCACTGCCAACTATACAATAGCATAACTATATTCTGGACCTAGAATTTTGAAATGAGTTTTGGAATTGGATTTCAGAAATGAATTCTGGAATTTAAATCTAGATCAAAATTGAAATTTTTAAACAGGACTCTGCAAAATAATTCAGAATTCAATCCAGAACCTGAATTTTAGAAAATTATTCTGGAATCTACATTCTGGACCTGAATTCTTGAATTGAGTTTCTAACATGGATTCTTTGAAGCGATTTACGAGAAAAGTCGGTTTAATAGAAAATAAATTAACAGATCGGCTGAAAAGTTCGTATCGTTTCTATGAGAGGGCGCCACTAAAATTACATCCATACCATTTTCAGTTAGTACCAACCTTCAAAAGATACGTGTATAAATTTGACAGCTGTCTGATTATTAGTTTGTGAGATATTGCATTTTGAGTAAAGCTTTATTTTGTTATTGTGAAAAAATGGAAAAAAATGAATTTCGTGTGTTGATGAAACACTACTTTTTGATGAAAAAAAGTGCCGCCGATACCAAAAAATGGCTTGATGAGTGTTATCCAGACTCTGCACCGGGCGAAGCAACAATTCGTAAGTGGTTTGCAAAATTTCGTACTGGTCATATGAGCACCGAAGACGATGAACGCAGTGGACGTCCAAAAGAGGCTGTTACCGATGAAAACGTGAAAAAAATCGACAAAATGATTTTCAATGACCGTAAAGTGAAGTTGATCGAGATAGCTGACACCCTAAAGATATCAAAGGAACGTGTTGGACATATTATTCACGAATATTTGGATATGAGAAAGCTTTGTGCAAAATGGGTGCCGCGTGAGCTCACAATCGATCAAAAACAACAACGAATTGATGATTCTGAGCAGTGTTTGGAGCTGTTATATCGAAATAAAACCGATTTTTTTCGTCGATATATAACAATGGACGAAACATGGCTCCATCACTTCACTCCGGAGTCCAATCGACAGTCAGCTGAGTGGACTGCACACGATGAACCGAACCCAAAGCGTAGAAAGACTCAACAATCGGCCGGTAAGATTATGGCGTCTGTATTTTGGGATTCGCATGGTATAATTTTCATCGACTACCTTGAAAAAGGGAAAAACCATCAACAGTGACTATTATATAGCGTTATTAAAGCGTTTGAAGGACGAAATTTAAAAAAAAAAACGGCCTCATTTGAAGAAGAAAAAAGTTTTGTTTCATCAAGACAATGCACCGTGTCACAAGTCGATGAAAACCATGCTGAAATTGAACGAATTGGACTTCGAATTGCTCCCTCATCCACCGTATTCTCCAGATTTGGCCCCCAGTGACTTTTTCCTGTTCTCAGACCTCAAGAGAATGCTCGCTGGTGAAAAATTTAGAAACAATGAAGAGGTAATCGCTGAAACTGAGGCCTATTTTGAGGCAAAAGACAAATCGTACTATAAAAATGGTATCGAAAAGTTGGAAAATCGCTATAATCGCTGTATTGCCTCTGATGGCAATTATGTTGAATAATAAAAACGAATTTTGGCAAAAAAATGTGTGTTTCTATTAAACGATACGAACTTTTCAGCCGAACTGTTACATCTAATTCTACTGTATAAAAAAAAATTCCTGTTACTAAGAAGTGTATCGAAAATAAGCCATCCACGAATTTTTCTTTCAAATTATGATAACAAACGATATTTTATTAAAAAACTAAAAATTGATCCTTTATTGTGCGAGGTTAAACTTGAGCATAATGAAAACCGGATGAAATTTAAGTTATTCCTTCACGAATTTTCGATCTTTTGATCGAACGTTCTTCATCAAGTTCCGGACAAGTGTTGCATCGCATTTTTTGGAAGCTTGAGCCCAAATTTTTTTGAACTCCTGCATGTTCCCAGCTGCCTTACCAGTCTTCTTGAAGACCCTCTTCCCGATTGCCCAGTAACTTTCGATGGGTCGAAGCTAAGGGCAATTTGGTGGATTGATATTTTTCTCAACGAAATTTATACCCTTTTCCGCAAGCCAATTGAGAGTGGTTTTTTTCGTAGTGAGCCGACGCTAAACCCGACCAAAACAGTGGAGGTGTACTATGCTTCTTATACAGAGGCAACAATCTCTTCTGGAGACACTCAGATCGATAGATTTCGCATAGTAATAGCCTTCTCACTTAGCCATGTGTCATGCATGCTGTGATCTGAGCATAAAAATCTATCACAAATACATGCGTACCACACAATTGTATGTGGATAGCCTTATTTCATGACCTAAAGGGCGAAACAGTGCAGATTTTTTTTAATACAGTGGAATTAAATGTAATTCAGATTTTTCTCCAGAATCTTTCTGTAGAATCGAAGTTAAAAATACAACTTAAGATTACAGGTCCAGAATTCAGTGATGGAATTTACTTTCTTTCAAAATGATTCAGTTAACTTCACTAACTGCTAAAATTTTTGGAAATGGATTCTGAAATTGAATTCTGTACCAGGATTCAGGAACAGAATTTGGAACCCGGAATCAGGATTCTACTGTACGGAACTATATTCTAAACCTGGATTTTTCAAATGAATTTTGGAATTGGATTCCAGAAATGAATCCCGGATTTGAAATCTGGATCTAAATTCTGACCCTGGATTCAAGAACTGAATTTTGGAACTGGACTCAGGAATTGGTATCTAGAAATGAATTCCGGGCCTGAGTTTTGGAAATGAATTCTGGAACAAAAATGTGCACCTGAATTTTAGAAATAAAATGTGGAACTAAATTCTGGATCTGGATTCTGGAAATCAATTTTCGATTTAGATTTCAGAAATTAATTCTGGAAATAATATCTTAAAATAAACGTTGATACTGGGTTGGTTATCTGGAAATGAATTCTGGAATTGAATTCTGGAATTGAATTGTGGAATTGAATTCTGGAATTGGATTCCGGACCTGGAAATTCTGGATCTGTATTCAATAACTGAATTTTGAGTGAATTTTGAACCTAAATATGAGAGAAGTATCCTGGATCTGACCTTAAACAGAATCCAGGAACTAGATTCTAGATCGGGACTTTAGACATGAGTTCTGGAAATGGAATCTAGAGCAAAATTCTGAATCTTGATTCTGATCAGAGCCTAAAAATGTCACGCATTCGCAATGAAAGAATCCATTCCAACAGCCTCATTTTCAATATTTTTTTGTTTCATTCGTAGAGAGACGAAGCATTTTCGTTTCTCATCGGAAAAATGAGAGAGAATAATTGACAACGTCACTCTTTCCTCTATGACAAGACGAAACCAAACTAACGTCTTCAGGGAACATATGCAGAATTTCAATTCTCTTTCTTTCATCGAAGGTTCATGCATTGAAAATCTGTGCGCTTGGCTATAAAAAGTGACTAAAGTATGGCAAATCGAAGTAATTACATCCCAGAACCTCTTTGGAAACCAAAAATACTACAAATTCAAGCACCAACAGGTAAAAGTCATTGTGAAACCTTTTTCTGTCATTTTCGATTCTCAAAGCTTCGGTCGAATACCGACACTGCATATGACTGCACTGCACTGCACTGAAACCGCAAATGACTGAACGGGCAAATGAAAGAAAGAAACACAATTTTGAAAGTACTGTCCCGCTTATGTCATTGACTGGACATGGATTTCGTTCTCATAGTTTGCAAGCAAAGCTGAGAGTGACAGTAATTTCTTGTCGTTTTCGTCTATTTTTAGTCAATGAAAATGACTTCTATAAGCTCTGATTCTGATACTAAATTTCAGAAGTAAATTCTGGAAATAAAATCTGGACCTGGACTCCGAAATTTGGATCTGGAAATGAATTCTGAAATTTAATTCTGAGCCTAGACTCAGGAACTGAATTTTTAAATGTGGTTTCTAGAACTGGATTATTGAAATGGACTATGGGATTCAATTCTGGACCTGAATTCAGGAACTGAATGTTGAGTCTGGAATTTGTAACTAAATTCTTATCCCGGATTTTAAACATTCTTGAGCTGTTTTTTTGGAAATAGAAACTAGAGCTAAATTCTATTCCCGAAATGAATTATGGATTCTGGAATTTAAATCTGGAACGAAATTTTGGAAATGACTTCTGAAGCTAAATTCTGTACCTGGATTCTGGAAATGAATTAAGAACTTTGATGTCAGAAATTAATTTTGAAACTGAGTTCTGGATCTGGAAACTGGATTTCGGATATTGCTATCTGGAAATAAACTCTGGAATTAAGTTTGGGGGCTGGACATTCAGGACCTGGATTTAGGAAATGAATTTTGAGTCTAGATTTCGAAATTGGGATCTGGAAATAGATTTTGGACCTGGATTCTAGAGATGGATTCTGAAGCTGGATTCCGGAATGAATTCTGGAACTGAATTTTTGACCTGGATCTCAGAAAATGATCAGAGCTGTATTCTGTACTATTAGATTTTTTTAACTGAATTCTGGAACTGAATTTATTTTAGACCTGGATTCAGGAACTGAATTTTTAAACTTGGTTTCTAGAGTTGAGTGCTAGGAACGGATTCTGGGCTTGAATTTATGACTTGAAAATTCTGGACCTGGATTCAGGAAATGAATTTTGAGTCTGAATTCTCTAACTGATCTGAAAATAGATTCTGGAATTGAATTTCGAACTTTGATTCGTGAGATGTATCCTGGACCTGTTTTCCAAAAATTAAGTCAGAAACTAAATTCTAAGCCTGGATTTCAAAATGAATTCTGGAGCTGAATTTTGGAAATGGAAACTAGAGCTTAATTCTGAACCTGGATTCTGGGACCAAATTTCAGAAATTAATTCTGGAATGGATTTTTGGAACTAAATTTTTGAAATGAATTCTGAAAGGATTCTGGGAATGAATTATGAACTTTGATGGCAAAAATTAATTTTGAGATTGAGTTCTGAATTCTGGATCTTGAAACTGGAACTGAATTCCGGGTATTGAACTTTGGAATTGAACTTTGCAACTGAAAATTCTGGACCTGGAGATTACGGACCTGAAAATTCCGGACCTGGATCCAGGAATGGAATTTTGAATCTGGATTCTGGTACTGCATTTAGGGATTTAGATCTGGAGATGGATTCTGAAATTGAATTCTGGACCTGGATTCTCGAGATGGATTCTGAATCTGGATTCCGGAATGAATTCTGGAACTGAATTTTTGACCTGGATTTCAGAAAATGAAATCTAGAGCTATATTCTGGACCAATTTAGAATTTTGAAACTTAACTCTGGAACTGCATTTCGGAATTGGATTCTGAAAATATATTCTGAAATTGAACCTGGATTCAGGAACTGAAGTGTTAAACCTACACCTCCAAAAATAGAATTTTACAGGTAACTTAATCCCTCATACGATGTAATACATAGAGATCTGGTTTATCAAATGACGGAAAATTTAATTTGTAATAACATAACTTTAGATTAGCATGAATTCAACTGCTTTCGGCTGTAACTTGCATTCTGTTAGCTGGTGCGACTGGATGAATTGAATGCACCTTTTACCAGCAAAGCAGATGTGTGCTTCTGTGGTTCAATCGATTAACGGGGTTACTTTGTGATCGAATGATTCTCGGTTCAAGTCTCTATCAGTATTCATTTTTTATTTTAATGAATTTCATGTCATGGAATTTTAGACACAATATTGAATGTTCTTCCACGTAAATTTGAGTAAACTGCGACGCTCCATTTATGTGCGTCTAACAAACTGTAAAATCACAGGGTTTTTTCGAAGTGCGTAGTTTCTAGGGCTGGATTCTGGAAATGGATGCTTGACCTGGATTCAGGAACTGAATTTTGAGTCTAGATTCTGGAACTGAATTTCGTAATTGGAATTCGGAATCAAATTCTGGAATTGAATTTTGGACCTGAATTCTAGAGATGGATTCTGGAACTGGATCCCGGAATGTGTTCTGGAACTGAATTTTGGAAATAAATTCTAGTGCTATTTTCGGGACAAGGATCCTGCGACTAAATTTCAACAAATAATTAGTGACCTTAATTCTGCAATTGAAATCTAAAGCTGAATCCTAAACCTGAATTGCACACCTGGATTCCGGGATTTAATTAAAAAAATTTAGCTTTTGACTAGAATTCTGGATTTTATTCAGAAACTGAATTCTGGGAACAAGGTCTGAAACTACATTCTGAACCTGAATATTAGAAATAAATTTTGGACTTGGGCTTCAATGATTAATTCTAGAACTGAATTCTGGAATTAAAATCTGGATTCTAGAACTGAATTTTGAAGCTTGATTCTGGAGTCGTTTTCTGGTCCTGGAAATCTGGGACTAAATTCTGGTCCTGGAATTTGGGAATGATTTCTGAAACTGCATTTTGGAAATTGATTTTGGACTTTGATGTAAGAAATTAATTCTGAAGCTGATTTCTGAACCTGGAAACTAGAACTGAATTATGAGTCCGTATTCTGAAACTGAATTTCTGTCTGGATTCTGGAACTGGGATTTAGAAACAGATTCTGGAATTGTTAATTGAACATGGATTACCGAAATGGATTTTGAAACTTTATCTCGGAATTGAATTTTGGAAATGAATTCTTGAAATGAGTTCTGGAATTCAATGAGTGTGCCTGGATTTCAGAAATTAATTCTGGAAATAAAACTTGAGCTATAATCTGGAATTGAAATCTGAAACTGAATCCTAAACCTGAATTTCACACCTGGATTCCGGAATTTAAATCAAAAATTCAACTTTTGACCAGGGTTCTGGATTTAATTCAAAACCTGAATTCTGGAAATGAAATCTGAAATTAAATTCTGGACCTGAATTTTGGAGAGGACTTTGGACTTAATCCACAAATCGAATGTTAGTTTAAATGAATTGCCGCCGTTCCATCGACACGCTCGACTTCAATGAAATGTTTGCATCAAATTTTACTTTCCTTTTAATTACCAATTCATGTTTGATTCCAGCATGTGTCTTGTGCCTTTCTCATTAATAGTATCTAAAAGCCTAAGTTTCTGAAGCCGTCAATTTCTAAATGAACGTAGTGAAATAACAAAGAGACCTGCATTTTTTGACAACTGTCACGGGAAAAGGTGCTCCAACCATCATTGCTTTTTGAATTTCCGATTTGGCAAGCACTTTGCAGCTGCGGACAAAAAAACTCAATTTTCTTCTATAAAAAGAATAGTGCCTGAATAACCGGTCTCTAGCCCTAGTGAAAAACAGTCTCTCTAGTCCTAGTGGATAGGTTTTCTGTCGATTGGTTCCGCACAGTCCCGTACCCAGGATTTCGTTTCGGGAGGGGCCCTCAGATAAACAAAATTATGTTACTGAAGATAGCTTAAATAGATAATTTACGGTGCGCCTTTTACCGGCGTTTTTAACAGACACCTTAAACTTTTACACTGGAACTGTCATTAAATAAAATGTGTGGCTGTGACCGAGAGAATCAGGAATCAGAACAAATTGGCTCAAATGGCACGTTCCCCTTGATATTTGGAGATTTCCGGAAGTAGCGGTCTAAAATTTCCAAAACGAAACTCACATCGACTCCTCATAGATGAGGGAACAGATGAGGGAACAGTTCGAGGCGGCCAAATCAGGGGAACAAGGTGGATGGGCAAGTAATTGGAGCACTAAACCGTTGGTTTTCACTATGGTAGCGAGTACTCCAAAAGTATACTATGACAATTCCAGAAAAACAGCGTTTATTGTCCGGTAATCATTTATTTCTCTAGCGTATAATAATGAATCCAGCCAAACATGTACTCGAAGTGCACTTGCGTTCGTCTTTTTAGTCATAAATAAGAATGTATTTGCAGAATCTTGCCCAACTATGGTAAGCATTTTCTCTTCTCAGTCATCCTGTAAAATTTAGTGTCTTATTATTATTTTCGTTTATTTTGCCCCGTATTGAATTTCTATAATTTCCATAAAATTTTTCGTTTTCTGATTTCGGCTCCCCCTCTGGGTAAGTGCCTGGTTCCGCATCAAAACATTTATTTTGAGTCAATAGCCAACGTTTCGAAAATTTTTCCTTCATTCTCAGGGCAACACGAATGAATAACCTTCATAACGTTGGCGGTGAATGCAGAATACATGTTTTGACTAGAATTCAACTGGCCAAAAAGCTACAGCTACAGAGACACTTGTCAGAAACCTGTTTGAAACAAAAGTGTGTCCTTTTGTTTTTAATACAAAGACACTTTTCCAGATTTATTACTCAATATTACACTAGTTGGAAACAGGTAAAATTGAGTAATAAAGCTGGAAAAGTGTCTTTGGATATAAAACAAAAGAACACACTTTTGTTTCGAACAGGTTTCTGATAAATGTTTCGGAAAAAATGGAAAAGTGCTTTAATTCTATTAATGTCCACAGTCCTTTCAAGATTCGTTACAATTTTGTGAAAGAAAGAACTAGCAATTGACTGGACGTGTAGCAAGAATGCCGGAAAAAAGATGCCGAAAGAAAACTGAACAAGTGTTTTTTTCTCAGTTTGTAGATTTTTTTAAGTTCCCAACTTTTTTCGACAAAAAATTACCAACCATTAACTGTATCCGTGCTACAACGATTTGAAGAAATTTTCACGCTAAAATATCAGATGTACAACTTTGCTTCCGCCGTTTTCCGATAGGTGGCGGTACCGGCTTAGGCTGGTCAAAATCCATAGATGATAATGCCTTTAAAGTGAGTGTGTACAGTGTCTAATGAATTGTCATCACCGTTTCAGTGACAGTTGTTCTTGTTTTCGTATTATTCACGCTCGAAAATGTCTGTTTATGTGCCCAATTCTCGCCATTTGCGGGAAGTTTTACTTTTCTGTTACAATTCGAAAAAAAGCAGCTGAAGTGCATCGAATGCTCTCAGAAACATACGACGATGCTGCTCTGAGTGAAAGAACGTGTCGGGAGTGGTTTCAACGTTTCAAAAATGGTGATTCCGATATCGAAAGCAAACATGGTGGTTGAAGAGAAAAAACCTTCAAAGATGAACAAACCCAAGAAGAGCTTGCCGAATCGTTGGAAGTGAGTCAGCAAGCCATTTCAAAACGTCTCAAGGCCCTGGGCATGATTCAGAAAGAAGGAAGCTGGGTGCCGTACGAGTTGAAACCGAGGGACATCGAGCGCCATCTTTTTGTATGTGAGCAACTGCTTCAAAGACAAAATCGTAAGAGGTTTTTACATCGAATCGTAGCCGGTAATGAAAAGTGGGTTCGATACGATAATCCTAAACGCAGAAAATCATGGGGAAAGCCCGGGCATGCTACTTCGTCGTAGGCAAAACCGAATATTCACGGCGCCAAGTTTATGATTTGTATTTGGTGGGATCATCTCGGTGTGATTTACTACGAGCTCTTAAAACCGGGGAAACCATCACAGGAGATCGCTACCGAACGCAACTGATGCGCCTTAGTCACGCGCTAAAAGAAAAGCGGCCACAATATCAAGAGCGACATGACAAAGTCATCCTCCAACATGACAATGCTCGGCCTCACGTCGTAAAAAGTGGTCAAAAAGTACCTGGAAACGCTGAAATGGGAGTTCTTGTCCCACCCGCCGTTTTCCCCAGATGTCGCCTCTTCTGACTTCCACCTATTCCGTTCGATGGCACACGGCCTGGCAGATCAACATTTTCAATCCTTTGAAGAGTTGGAAAAATGGATTGCTTCAGGGATAGCGTCAATAGAGGACTCCTTTTTTCGAGCCGGGATTCGAAAATTGCCGGAAAGATGGGAGAAAGTTGTCACTAGCAACGGACAATGATTCATCATGCTGACGATGTGTGCGAATTTTCATCCAAATCGGAGTGAGTCGATCCTGATTTTGCTACCTTTTCTGCTGTTGAATTCTGCAATTGTTTAATTGCAACTAGTTTTATGGTATTAAGTATTATCCATGATAAATCGACGGCATTAGATTGTTTCGCCCACAAATTTTCCGTTTTTTTCTGTAGCCTACTACGATCAACATCCATTCATTCCCTTACCAAACTTAGCAGGCCAGTAACGTGCCGTTTATCAGTGTAATGTTATTCATCACCAGTAAGCGCACCGAACGACGACGGGACTACGGGTCGGTCCCGTGATCTCTCATTACGATCCTTTGTTCCGGAGTGGTACCGAGCGTCGATAAAACATCCACAATTTGACGCCCCATATGGGACAATAACGAACAGAACATCCCAGATGCCTTATCTCACACTCACCAAAGCCATCGTCGCCCTGCGCTTTCTGTTTTGCATAATTTGCCGAAATAAATCCCCACAGCAGAAAAGACCCTTCGGATTGGCCCTGGCCCGAGATGAGAAGAGAACCGTATGAAGAAGAAGAAAGAAAAAAATTTACTCGCCTATTGAATGTGACATCATCGACAATCACCCCCGTGCTCTGTGCTGTGGAGGAATTTGCCGGAAAAATTGTGATGCGGTCGTTATATCCTTTCGTTTCATCTTTCCGGACTCGCACAATCCAACACACACACACGCACAGTCACACTCTGGCACGCATTGTCTGGAATGATGCGAAATTTGTTCCAGTCCGAAGGAACAGATAAACACTGATGAAATATTTGTCCCCGACATACAGTTAATCAAAAGCAGATTTCGGTAGCTGAGCTGAGCTGGGTGAGAGTCCGTTTTCCGTTCAAAATAGCACAGCGCACCCCGTCTGGGCTCGGGACGACTGAAATTGACAACTTGTTATTGCCAGAAACATAAGCGATCTTATCGGGCAGTGTCCCCTTCCGCGTGAGGAACTGAAACGAATTCGATACAAATCAGACTTCGGTGTAGAAAACGGGATCCCAAATTGTTTTTACGATTCCAATCCGAGATATTTTCATACTGATGGGTTGCGATAATCGACCATCGGGACTTCTGGGGGAACATCCGGCTCCGGCTCCGGCCAAGAAACCAGAAATGAATGATATCCCTTTCCCAGTTCGTAGGACTAGGATTTTTTCCGGGTTGGTTCCGGGAAAGCCAAATGGCATCACGAAGATTCGGAAGGGTCGGATGAAACGCATTATTATCCTTTCAACTTTTTTTTTTAGGTTTACTTGATTATTCGTCTGTTTGGTTTGGTACTGGGGGGATGCTGCCTGGCAAACGGCTAGTAGAAGAAAAGGGTTTATTTAACTTGCGAAAAGAATACTTCCTGAAAGGCATAATCGCAGAAAGATCAAATCGTCGTATGGAATGAAAATGATAGGCTTCAATGGAAGCTAGATGTGCGATTTTGAGGAGAATTTATGTTGGATGTTTTTGTATACTGATCCTCAATAAATTGCTATATGTTGACTACTCGACCTACAAAGTTTCCTTTGAGGCCCTCAGCTATAGTGAAAAATTTTCTGGCGATTACAAACATTTACACAGTCGGAGAATTGTTGGTTTCATTCAAAGGCTCCACAAGACAAGTCTTAAAAAAGATTTATTTTCTGTTCCGTTCGTTTGCTTGGTCAAGACATTTGAAAAAATCGATAAAAACTGCGTTTCTAATTCTAATTCTCGAAAAAGCTTTCTTCTTTTTCAGTGTATAAGCTTTTAAGAGTGCCAAATCCATTTCCATCCAAATTACAGATTTCAATCTGTGCAAAATAAATGATTTGCCAGACTGAAGACGTGTGCAAACTTCCATCGAAACGGGAGCACATGGAGTCTGATGACTTGGTGAGAGAAAATAAAAGAATAATAGAAAAATGGACAGCAAATTGGAAAAAGAAAATAGGTGGACAGAAAGATGAGAACTAAGGGCTGAGGACAATACGTTTAAGACGTGTTTTTAAATATTCGCGTTTCAAATCAAATTTTATTTAAAACGATGATCAATATCAAACAATCCACCTGACATGTCCTCGAAATTTAGTTGAAAATATTCTATGAAATTTTCAGAATAATACCAATAATAAAACAAATAATACCAATAATAGATAAGAACAAAAGAAAATAAACGAAATGAGAAAATTGAGAAGACGAATAAAACGATAAAATTTAAAAAAAGAAGAGTGATGGAAATATAAACTAACAAGACATACGGATAAAGAAAAAAACAGGAAAAAGAAGAGCGACAAAATAATAAAATTAAAATAATAGAAATCAAATCAGTAAAAGAAGAAAAAGAAAAGCATACGCAGATATGAGGAAAAGGAAAAAGAGGAGAGGTAAGAAGTTGAAGAAACAGAATAGCAAAAAGGACATAACATTCAGAAAAAACAGAAAGAAAGGCAAATGTAAACACCAAGGAAAAAAGAAAATCAGAACACAAAATATTGGGAAATGGAAGAATAGACACAGGAGAGAAGAAAAAGAAGCGAAACTGAGAAAAAAAACGCTAATGAAATATGAAAAAAGGATAAAAGAAAACGAAAAATAATGTAAGAGAAATAATGATAAAAAGAGAAATGTGAAAAAACATTCAGATAGAATATTACACAAACAGAAAAAAAATAATAAAAAAAAAACCTACAAAACAAATAAGGAGAAGGTGAAACAGATAAAAGCAAAAAAAGAAGAGCGAAGCAAAAAAGAAAACATATTTAAGAAAGGCGAAAGAAAAGCATTTATAAAAAACTCTTTTTCTGATAAAACTAAAGGAGACAAATCAGAGAAGGTAATGGTGAACAATAAAAAAATGATATCAATATAAGAGAAAAGCAAAAAGTTACAGCTAGAAAAGAAAAAAATATGTTTAAAAAGAATATTAAAATATCAGAAAAAATAAATAAATACCTAAAAAATAAATAAGGAGACGGTCATAGACAGAACATCATAGTTATGAAAAGCGAAAGAAAAGGCACAATGAAACACTCTTTTCTGGTGAAAACGAAAGCAGCCAAAACAGAAAAATGAGAACAAAAAAAGAAACGAGCAAAAGAGCAACTACAAGACATACGGAAAAGGAAAAATGAACAGGAAAAGAAAAGCGAAATAAAAAAGAATAATTAATATATAAAAATTAAGGCAGTAAAGGAAGAAACAGAAAAGTATAGGCAGATATTGCAAAAAGGAACAAAAATAAAACAAATCTATAACCTTTCTATAGAGAAAGACAAGAAAGAAAAGGACAGCAAACAGAATTACAGGAAGGGTAGAATATTGATAAATATAGAAGGAAAAAGAAAGATAAAAAAAATAAAATCAGGAGGCAAAATATTGCAAAAAAGGAAAACAAAAGAATAGACAACAGGAGAAAAGAAGAAGAAGCGCATTTGAGAAAATAAAATGGCAGAAACACAAAAAGAAATAGAAAACAGAAAAAAGGGAAACGAAAAACAATGGAAAAAATATAATAAATAAAGTATGGAAAGAGAAATGCAAAAAAAAACAGAAAGAATAGAAGGAATAGACAAAAACACTTTCAAAATAAATAATGAGATGGTTAATAGATAACAAAAATAAAAGAAAGAAAAGATTAGCGAGGAGAAGAAACCACGAAATGAAAAAATCATACTTGTGAAAAACGAAAGAAATCTTGATCAAACACTCTTTTTTGATAGACAGAAAGCAGACAAATCAGAGAAATGTGATGAAAAAGAGAAGAGCAAGAAGCTACAGGTAGAAATGCAAAATACATGAATAATATTAGAAAAACAGAAAAAAAATTAAACACCTACAAAATAAGCAAAGAGACGGCTAATAGATAACAAAAATAAAAGAAGGAAATGGGTAAAGAAAAGAAGAAAACACGAAGCAAAAGAGAAATCATAACTATGAAAAGCGAAAGATAAGTCATAATGAAACACTCTTTTTTTTAATAAAAGTAAAACAGGCCAAACAGAGATAGTGATGATGCACGATAAGAAAAATGTGTTCAAAACAAGAGAAGAACAAAAAGGTAGATATGCAAACAAAAATATATGTAGAAAATATATTAGATAAACAGAAAAAATAATAAAACACCTACAAAATAAATAAGGATCGATAAACCAATATAAATAAAAGAAAAAGAAGACTAAGGAAAAGAAGAAAACACGAAACAAAAGAGATATCATATAAATGAAAAACTAAAGAAAATACATTATGAAACATTCTTTTTCTGTTAAAAGGAAAACAGACAAAATAGAGAAGATAAAGGTGTACGATACGAAAAATGTGATCCAAAAAAGAGAAGAGCAAAAAAGTTACGGGCAGGAATGCAAAAAATATGTTCAGAAAAATATTGAAAAAACAGTAAAAAACAATTCAACGCCTACAGAATAAGTAAGGAAACGGTAAATAGATAACAACATTAAAAGAAGGAAAATGATCAAGAAAAGAAGAAAACACGCAAAAATGAAATCATATTTATGAAAAATGAAAGAAAAGCTACAATGAAACACTTTTTCTGTAAAAAGAAAGCGGATAAACCGATAAGATAATGGTTAACAAAAAGAAAAAGGTTATCGCAAAAATGAAAAGAGCAAAAAGTTGCAGGTATAAATGCAAAAATATACTTAGAAAGGATATTAGAAAAACAAGAAAAATAATTAAACACCCACAAAATAAGTAAGGAGACGGTAAATAGGTAACAAAATTAATAGAAGAAAAAGGATAAAGAAAAGGAGAAAACACAAAGCAAAAAAGAAATCATATTTATTTATATCATTTCTGATAAAAAGGAAAGGAGACAAAACAGAGAAGGTGATTATGAACGATTAAAAAAATGTTATCAAAAAAGAGAAGAGCAAAAAGTTACAGGTTGAAGAAAAGAAAAATAAACAAAAATAAACATATGTATAGTTAAACCGTGATAGAACGTAGAAAACCGTCACAAAGAAAATTCACAAGGAACAAAGAAGAAGGAGCAAGGGAAATTACGAAGCGAAGGAAAAAACAGAAAACCAAAGGGGAAACTAAGAGAGGTTTCAAAAAAGGAAAACAAAAAAAATCTGCCAGAGAAAAAAGTGAAATAAAACTCAAGAGAGAGGAAAATAAATGGAACGGAAATGAAAAGATAAAACTGGAAAAATTGAAATAGAATAAAAAACAGCAAAAAGAAATAGTAATAAAATAATACCTTAATAAGGGAAAAGAGAAATACTACAAAAAATCTCCTCCTAATCCACCTAGTGGTGTGATAATGCCTTTTGCTTGTCATTCAAACAGTCTCATTCAAACACATGTTTTCGTTAAGACAATCTTAGCCAAAATGGCTGATTTTATGACTCAAATTTATTCTGATTGATTTGGATAGTAAACTAAAGCGTATTTCAGCGCTTACGTCACTCTTCCGAAACCCAAAGTAGCAAAACAATGAAACATTTAAGTTTGGATTTGTCGGTTATGTCACTTCTACAACCATATCTCCGTATAGTATAGAAAAAAAACATGAAATGAAGACACACACACACGCGCACAGACACACACATAAATTTTCCGATCTCGTCGAACTGAATCGAATGGTATAAAACACAATGGTCTCCGGAACTCCGCATAAAAGTCGGCAACAATAGAGAAAGGCAAAACGTCAAGCGAAAACGATAGGTTAAGTAACATGAAAAATATAAATGAAAGATAAGGAAATATATGAAAAGTATAACGGAAACTGGAAATAGGAAATAATATACCTTGAAAACGAAAAATCGAAAAAGGAAACTAATACTAGAGAAAGGAAAAAATGAAAGAACGCCAAATGGTAAATTCTGAAATAGATAAATGAAAAACCTAGAGGGAGCAAAATGTAAAAAAAGAACAAAACAATATGGTAAAAGAAAAGGAAAAGAAAAACGAAAAAAGTTTTGAAAAATAGAAGTTGTGAAAACACAAGTAAGTGATAGTGGAGAAAAGTCAAGAGAAAAATGAAAAACGTAGAAACGAACAAAAATTAGAAACAATATTGAAGAAAAGGAAGAACAGGAACAAAAAGAAAGAAGAAAAAAGGTAAAAAGAAAGAGTATGTTTTATTAGTAAGAAAAAATAATGGAGTGAAAAAAGTTGGAAATAATGATCTTTTGCACAGCTAACATAGCATGTATTAATAAATGAACTAACTGAAAAAGACTAAAACAAGTTCTAAGGACATAGTAGAGAAGAAAATGTTTTTTTTAAATGACAATGATAAAAATGAGAACAATAACCGAATTTTTTTTTATGAAAATGAAAAATTAAACAAAGTACACCTCTACAAAGGCACTCAATCCTGCAATTTGTGGAACTGCTCTGCAAATTGCACTACTATGAAAATGTGATAAATAACATCCGATACTACAATACTGGTCGAAATTAGTCTAATTCGATTGGGATGTAAGTAAGGATGTCGAATTACACGATTATACTATAATTAATTATAATTTTCAAACTGATCGATTATATTTTTCATGACTATTTATTTGTTTATTTATTTCGTTAAGCAAATGTCGACTACAAATAAATAATCAGAGCTCTTAATAGAAAACTAGATTATTTGAAGTATTATTATATTTGTAGTTTTCTATCATTATTTGATTGCTTTAATAATCGAATATTATTTTCAATTCAATCGATTAAATTTCAGTCAGATATGGGTTTGTTATTCGATTACACGATTAATCGATCGATATTCCGATAAGGTTATTCAGCGATCTTTTTTATTTTCTAACAATCGCAAAGTACAGACAGTTGAGATTTGTTGTTGGCCAGCTACTTCGTTCGCTTAGATTGAGGAACTTTTGAAATGAACAATTTCAATTGAACGAAAGAATACATCTCGAGTGAGCTATAAGTAAAAGTTTTCATATTTTGTAGAGGATACATAAACGGTAACAATTCTTGGCAGTACCCGAATTTTTTTCTTTTACGGTTTCAATGATTGGAAGTCTCGAAGATGTGCTCTAAAATTTTGATGGTAAACAATAATTTACTGCCAACAGCTGTTGTAAGAAAGCATTATTTTGATTTTGAACTGAACAAGTAAAAGTTCAAATGAATATCGAATGCGAAAAAAGATGAACAATTCAATTTTTGTAGAATAGTATCCCATGATAAGGGTAAATCGATTATTCCTAAATCTGACCATTTGATTAGCGACTGCTGGCAACCAAAATTCGTCCATTTACGTAACAAATTTCGACCCTCCAGCGTCATCCATCATGGAGCGAGGATTTTATTTACCAGCCATCATCACAGGAACAACAACAACAACAACAACGACAAAAAAAAAGTGGCAGAAACATCTTATTTTTTGCCCCCTTGAACACGTATGCTCGCGTGTCTCGGAAACTACTCGAAAGTCCACCATTATCACCTCCACATGAGCGCCGTAGTCATAAATTGCTCTGCCGGAGGCTATTAAGGGTTTCCATAACTATATCCGGCCAGACTCACTCGGCACGGAAAGGACATTCAAGCGCTTCTGCTGGTACTCGGAACCCCAGAACGACCCCGCCAGTGCCAGTGCTTATTTCTTCTTCAGAAGGCCAATCTTTATTACCCGTCATAATTCAAAAAGGGCAACAAAAAATCCAAACGGCAAAAAAAAAAAATAGAAAACCGGAAAAGAATAGAACAGTCACTCGCGGATAACTGCGGGGCCGCAACCGCATCAAGATGAAATATGATGGGATAAAAACAATTACATATTCGCTTCATTTTCGGTCTACGAAGAGATCGTCGTCGTCGTCGTCGTCGTTCTCGCCGTCGACGTCGTAATCGTTCAAAGGTATAAAACCGGACCGACCAGATTAGCCGCAAGTGGCGACCTCCTCCCCGGACCGATGATCATTAAATCTGTTTTATGGGCCAATACTGCCGAAGAACTGGTCTTCCGGGTCGGTTATTCTTTTCCACACACACACACACACACATGCACATGACAATCGTATCAACGTAAGATATGACCAAAGATATAATCCACTTCTGGGTGGCACTTTCCCAGGATATGATTTTTCTATTCCCTCGCAGAAGAAAAGGCAGCACGTAAAAAAGTTAGCTTTTGGCTAATCTGATTCATGTTTTTTATTGTAGCTGGATGGAGCAAAAAAAAAAATAAAGACTCACTAAAATATTGCCTCGATGATCAGATGAAGTGTACTTAATAAAATTTCTTTTTTTCTTCTTCTTCATCTCTGCAAATACATTAAAGCTTGGAATTGACAGAATCTGATCCGGCATGTCATCGACATCAAAGCAAGCCACTTGACAGCGCGGCGCTCTAATCAACTGAAACGTGGCGTCGCGACTTCGTTTCGGAAAAGCACTCTACGGTGACTAGATCCGGGCACAGCAATCAAGAAAAGCCCACTCAAAACGTGCCATGCTAATTTCGCTAATTTCGTCTGCTCGCACATCAACATCTTCATCGTCATCATCGTCACCGTCATCGCCGACGAGGGCTGTGATAATACTCGGAGAACTCGGCAATCAATAATGGCATCATCTAAGGGTACTCCCGTGTGTGGGCTCCGCTAGGCTGAATGAACCCAACGTCAGGTCCAGAGGGTCTACACGGAATCAAAAATGTGTCCGATAATTAGCTAATTTTTATCAAACCCATCGGATATTTTTCTTTCATTAGTCATTTACTATGTTGGTACAACAATTAGAGTTAAATCTGAAATTCAGAAAGTAAAACTTATCATTTCAGTAGATTCTTACGTGAGTTCAAAGGAAATTGAAGAAAACAGCACTCAAAATTAGGCATTTTTTTGGTTCCGTGCAACCTTCATTGGACCCACCGCCGTTCCGGCATGACGGCAACTGAAATGTTGACACTTATCGAAACGCCGATTCCACTGGACAGCCGAGACATGCATGGTGATGCAACAAACAGAAAGCACTAGCAACACTGGTGATGCGATCCGATCCAGCAATTCAATTATAAATTCATCGCCGTCAAAGGCCATGTCAAAGCGGAAGTTGATTTTGCCGGGCCTACTTGTTGTGTTACTACTTGCCTTACCAAAACTTTATCTCGAGTGCCCAACAAACACAAAACAATGCCGTTTTGTAAGTGAAAACGCAACAAACCGTGGGATCCGGTTTGTTTGACATTTTCACCGGCGAAAGGGATCACAGTAATCCAGGCGATAGTTGTTAATGATTTTTCTGCCTTGCCAACTGTACCGAAAATTGAGTATCAAGTAGCCTAAACTCATTTTGCCTTTTGTTTTAAGAAAGGTAATACAATTGCTGAAAACCCCGATTTTTGATAGGAGCTCCAAAAAAATTTCATTTTCATGATTATTTTCAATTTCACGAGCATTTTTTCACCAGTAATGGCGAAACGAGGTGAAAATTTCTATAAAACTCACTAGTAAATTCATCTAGTTGGCATATCTTGCCAACTAGATGAATTTACTAGCCATGTCTTAGTGAATATGTAAGCCTGCTGTGGGACTACTATTCTCCACTTTCCGGTTCCGAAAGCACCGATAATAGGCGGGTGGGTAATGTCAGAGACATAACTGGATGTCGTGAATACGAAAAAACTGCCACGATCCCATCACTTTTCCGTATATCAGTTAGTTGATTGATTGTATGAATTGTGCAAGCTTTCCCCTTTTTCACTAATAGAGTTTGAAGCGATGCACCTACATTAAAGTACAGATTAGTTACATTAAACAGCTACTATTCTACAACTATATATTCCAAACTTGAAACAATTCCTTTTTAATTTGCTAATATAGGAGGCTAGGTACGACAAATTTGTATAATAATAATAATAATAATAATAATAATAACAATAATAATAATAATAATAATAATAATAATAATAATAATAATAATATAGAATAATCTGTATATATGTATGTATAAATAAAATAAAGATTAATCTGTATATATGGCAACCCAAGTAGCACACGTTATTACACTTCAATGACAGTAACTTATATGACACAAATTCATGGAACAAGTTGAAGACTTTGCAACGTGCATTATAACTGCTATGTAACCTGAAAAGCGTAAGAGGCGAAGCTCGTGCGACTTACCAAGGGTTGCCAAACAACTTCTCAGTAAAGAATATTTGATTTGATTCAGCGCGCACATCAGTCACAATGAAACAGAAAAGATAAGTTTGTGCCAAGTAACAATTTGTTGATGCTTTTCCCATTCCACATTTACGACCAAATATTGGCATCCGATAATCAGAGCTAAAATATAGAATTCAATATTCTTTGAACTCACTATATCTACTCAAAATCTAAGTGCTATTCTATATTTATGGTGAAGTTAATCAATGTACTTATCAAAAACGTGCGCGCCTTCGATATTTTGGGTTTCAGAACATCGACATACAAAATGATATTTATATTTTTATTCCCATCATATGAAATTTACAACTAAAAAGTCGAATGAATAATATTAGTTTTCCATATACCAATGTGGAAAAAGTTCACTAATCGCGATAATTAAAAATTACATTTTTTTTCAAATTTAATGAATATTTCATTCCCTGGTCATAATGGTAGTCAATTGCATAAATTTTTCCATGCATACATAGCCGTGACAAATTGTAGAAATATCTGGTAGTGAGAATGTACTTCCCAAAACGAAACAAGTTTGCTTCGCACATGTACCGGCAAAAAATTTGAGTATAAGCGTAGATTTAACGTAGAATTTTCTACTTATTCTACTTATTGATTTAATATTATTGTCCGGAAGCTTTCAACCGATACTGTAATAGTATTTCTTTGATGCATCACAACGAATACGGTAACCGATATGAAATCATTACTTAACTTTGTCTTGTAGTGTGTCACTTTTTCATTGTCAAATTTTGTTACGGTGACCAGTTGGCGACTAAAAACAGTTAATGCGAGCACGTTGTAAGAGTTAGATTACCGAAAAGTTACGTTGGAACTTATTGTAACTTAGTATGATGAGATGTCAATTCCTAACATTATTTTGACTCCATTGTCACCATCATAATACGACTTGTTTCGTCGTGTTTGTCATGCAGCATCTGTTTTGTTTCTATTTTTTATTAACAAGTTACATGTGCTACTTGGGAACCTTGTTTCGCATGGCATATTTTCACACGACCCCATACTAGTATAAAGATGTGTTCAACATCATCACTTCCACTTTCGCATTGCCGTTCGTAATTGAATGTGTTCAGAACAAATTGGCTCAAATGGCAAATATTGAAAGTTTAATTAACTCTTGATGATTATTATTATGATTATATTGAAAGTTTAATTAACTTTTAAAGATTATCTGTGGCACTAAAAAGTGCCTTGAATTGTCACAATCAACAAGATCTGCATTTAGATCTAAGATGGTTCTCGTGTGTGTCTTGTTCCAGCAACAGTTGCTCAGAAAATGATAGGAAAGCGACAAAATTCAACTAGCTCTTTATGATGATCTTTAGCACTGAAAAGTGCTTTGAATGGGACTTGCTGGACTTTTTGGCTGCCTTTCTACCGGTTTTCGGTGCCATCGTGCTGACGGTGTCTCGTACGTTCAGAGTAGCTGCTTTAACTTAAATGACGCTATTTCTCACATCACATTTCATTTTATACCTGCTACTGGCAGCGGTGTACGGACAGCCCCTTTGCCAAAATTCCTTTTCTTGTTCGCAGAACGGGAAACAGTGAGACGACAGGTCTTGGATGTTGCTCTCGTGTGTCTTGTTTCGGGAACAGTTGCTCAGCAAATGGAAGGAAAAATGAATCACTCAACTTTTATATGGATGCTTTTGTATCGATGCAAAAATCTAGCGTTCTGATTGGCTGGTGCTGTCATCAGGTTTTTCAATAGTGTACTATTGAAAAACTTCAATGTTATTGCAATACACGTTCAAGTTGAAAATTTTCGATTCTATTGGTAGTTAGATTATATAAATCCTTCCACAGATCTCTGAGCTATGAGCTTTCAAAATACGAGAAAGGAAAACGCGCTTTATGAATTATCCTCTTTGATACTCGTTTATACCAAACATTTCAGAAAAGTTTAATTTTGAACTATTTGAGATTATGTTACACAACTGAAAATTTTATCATAAAATTGTGATCATATTTCCGATGGCATGTCGCAAGAATTATGTTGATTCATTAGATACAGCAGGAGATATTCACGATCAAAAATTTATCACTCTCTCAGAGGGTAAATTTTGAACATGCTCCCCATAGTAAAGTAAGTCGTATTCACGACAAAAAAATCCAAAAACAGAACCCACTTCAATTTCTCAGCAACGGTTCACAAACCTTGATTCAAATTGAAGCTCTCATTGTCTTGAAAGATAATGTGCAATTTTAGCCAGATTCGACTTCCGGTTCCGAAATTATAGGGTGATGGGTGTCAAAACTTTCAAACCGTTGTTCAAAATGACGATGCAAAACCAGTACGCATCGATACGTGCTGCTACGGAAAAAGAAAACACCACCGCCATTGTGAACGAAGCACACACACAGCGTGCTTTGTTCAATTTCGTATAGTGTGTACGGGAGAATGAAAACTTACAACGTTTTCAAAACACAACCGAATTCATCGGCTGTGATTACTTTGATAATAATAACAAAAATTAAAATCCCATCGCAAAGCATGTTTCACTATGCTGCTTGAAAAGTTCTACTACCCAAGTTAACTTGAATTTCTTATACAGCAGTAACAGGAGCACAGGTTTTCGTTTGGTTTCATTTTCGTTTAATTTACTCAATCTAAATAGTGCATGAGAGGTGGATCAACTAGTTTCAATTCAAGCAATAGTTTTTCACTGAATTCATTATACACTGAGGTCTTTTTTACGCGGATTTATGCGGTTTTACCTTTTTTTATATATATAAAAAATAGGTATAGAATTCGCTCAAACTTTCGAAAAATTTTCCGAGGTCCGGAGGGCCGAATGACATATACCAATGGATTCAGCTCGACGAACTGAGCAAATGTCTGTGTGTGTGTGTGTGTGTGTGTGTGTGTGTGTGTGTGTGTGTGTGTGTGTGTGTGTGTATGTGTGTGTGTGTCTGTATGTGTGTTGTCAACTAAGAGGTCGAGATCTCAGAGATGGCTGGACCGATTTTGATCAAACTAGTCGCAAATGAAAGGTCTCCCCGTCACCCAGAACGCTATTGAATGGTTTTGAGATCGGATGTTTACTTTTTGAGTTATTCGAAGTTTTATGTCAAAATGTTCAGTTTTTTGACAGTATCTGTCACAATTGACCTTGAAAACAGAATATGTTTTCAGACTTAGATTCCGCACGGTAATACCTATCCAACAAGCCATAGATTGTTAAAATCCGTCCATTTTTAACGGAGATATCGAAATTTTTGTGTAAGCGACTTTTCCCCCTATTCCAGCAGTAGAAGTTTTGAGCGCTGTCTGGCAAAGAAATGCTTGGGAGGAAAACACGATTTTTTATACTGTTACATACAATTGTTTCTAAGTACCAAAAAGACTGTGTACAGCATCCCTTTTCATGACATTTAGCCTCGGACCGATTTTAGCACGGTTCGTTTTTGGCAACACAATCGTTCGAATATGACATATATAAACCAGATGATGGCAGATTTTTTTTAAATTATATTGTTTTAAACTACTTACAGCAATAAATGCTGGAAGAACATAACATCCATATACCATTCGAATCAGTTCGTCGAGATCAGCAAATGCGTGTGTGACAAATAATTTCACTCAATTTTTCCTGAAAATTTTTTTTCTACAAATTCAGATTCATACGAAAATTCGTATGCTCCCAAACAAAGTTCCTGAATTATGTTTGGTTCCGACCTCTGGTTCCGGAACTACAGGATGATATATGAAACGAAATCAAAATTGTGTAACTCATTCTTCTCGTAGATGGCTGAACCGATCTAAGATTCAAATGAAATCTAAGAATCATCTAAGATGCAAATGAAAAGTTTCAAGATTCTTTAAAACATCTTGCTCTTCAGTCAAATCCAACTTCCGGTTTCGGGGATACAGGGTGATTAGTATAAAAATGTCTATTCCACATGAATTAATCAGGTTTATCGGGTTAGCAGATTTGGATAGTCGATAAAAAAAATTAACTTTTTTCAGTTTTAGTGGTATTCAGTTGTCGATTCAGAAGGCACCTAAAAATTTAATTCGTGCTATAATTTCTCAAAGATGTCTTCACTGATTTTCAAATATTTTGAAACAAATGTAAACTATACAGCTATTCAGGTGAATTTATCTGACTTCCGCCATACCGATTTTAGAATTCCGGTTCCAGTATAAAATCGTTTCTCAAAGCTCAACCGTTTTCTCTAAAAAAGCCTAATCAAATTTCAGAAACAAAAATTCAAATTAAAATAAACTTATATACAAAATTAATTAATTTTATAAATACATACAAAAATTAATGAATTTTATCCAATTAAGCTTCAAAGTTGTACTCAAAACTGTAATTTATTCGTCATATGGCCTTACGAATCGGTTTGGGTTATGCTGGTTCCTGAATACCGGCTCTTGAAGTACCTTAAATTACCGTAAACTCTAAAGTGGAACTTACATATCATGGCATGTTTAATCGATTATCACACTTCTAGATTTAAATTCGATTGTATTTGCAGTTTCGACATTACATAGTAATGAGTGATTAAAATCTCAAATTGTCGCTTAAAACGACGGTCATTAAAATAATGTAACTGAAACCGAAGAATATTCATGCAAAGAACACATGCGGATTGATAAAAAAAGGTATCATCTCACTGCTAGGTGGATTAATCACGTTTTCTTATCTGGTCTTAGAAATGCATGAAATGCATCGAGATTAAGTCAACTTTTTGACACATGGAAAATTTTCCTTTTTTTTTAAATATAAAATCAGATTTTTTTTTGATCGGGAACACATTTTTATTTTCTATATAGGGGTGCAAATCAGAAACTCAAGGAAAAATACACGTAGAAATGTGGTCAGTCATAGTCAGCTCAGTCTATTTTGTATAAATTATTAATATTATTTCATCATTTTATTGGAAATATTTCTAAGTTTCGATTTGAATGTATCAAGCCACGTATTTTCAATTATAAATGATTGAAATTTTGATTAGTAGCGAGCAGTGTCCTATTTTGTCTGCTAAAAATCTCCGGCATACCGGATTTCCCTGCCATAGACGACGATTTTGTAGGAGTAAGCGATATATCAAAGGGAAAGCATCGCTCTGATTGGTTAATCGATGCAAAAGCGAAACTGTTGGAAGCACGCGAAGCTATAAATATAAGCAAAATTATAGCTAAAGTTTTCAAAGATATAATTGCTTACATTTGGGACATTGGTGTAATTTCGTCGGCTATAAAACAAATACAATATGGCTCGAACAACCCCATGGGTGTTCCTAGTAGTTTTTAAAAATAACAATTTTTTTTAGATTACACTAGATTTTGACGTTTAATGTATTTCAAAGACATTTGTTTATTTATTTTATTCTAGATTACACCAAATTAGGACTTTTCATGCATTTCTAAGACATTTGGTATAAAAAAAAATCAATTTCAATTTTTTTTCGCAATTTAGCTTTTTTTTCCACGCGGATTTAGTCACCAATGAGTAGTTTTTTTTAGATTAGACTATATCTCAACGTTTCATGCATTTGTAAGTCGTTTGACAGCAAAAAAAAATTGATTTCGGAAATCTCAGTGTATGTTGATCGAAATGTCTAACCGTCATAAAATTTACGAAACAGATAAGGACGAAATTTTCAAGCAGATTTTATACTTATAGTAATTAAATTTGTAGGCTAGGCTTGCATCGATTTCTAATGAAATATTAATGAGAAAGGTATGATTAAACCACTATAAATAGGTTTTTCAGAAAGCATTCAATGATCAAGTTCAAATGTATTATTACTGATACTTTTAGTTTCGAAAATGCAAACGGAAGCGCCAAAGCTCGCTTCTGTGAACATACCAAATCAATTTGAATGTTTCATTTTGTCTGACTCTTTACAGAAATTATCTGAATGAAAAAAGTATGTTATAATGAGATTGTTTCAATGCCAAGAGAAAGGCATTATTACACCACTAGGTGGATTGGGAAGAAGTTTTATTTCTTTTATCTATTTATTCATTCAGAGCAAAGAAAAGCCAACTGGCGTTGATGCTTACTAAGTCTCCCTCTCTAGCAGGCATGTAACCTCTTATTTTCTGTACCAACAGATTATTCGCAATTAAATGGTACATTAATTAACTATAAATAAATACAAGATACACTTCCAAACTTAAATACAAGTAACATAACGATTATAAATAATATCAATTTTAGGTCAGGCTTCCCGAAAATACAACAAATGAACGTTAGTGAGCAGTATTAGATAGATTAAAATTAAATAATATAAAACATCGATGAAATATACGGATCATGCATCGGATCGTTCTTCGCGTAATTCGTTCTAGCAAACTGAGGGACAAAAAAAGGGTTGTTCCGGAGGGTTCTGCGTCTGATATTTATATCGAATTATCCGAGATGGCTAAACCAGTCGATGTTTCCCAGAATTAAATTGGAAACATACATTGCGTCGAGCATTAAGGTCTGAGGACAGAGGGTCGCGTGTTGAGTTTTAAATCGACCACGTGGCTCGTTTAATTCCCTTTGTGCATCGTATTTCTCTTGTACTCTCTCTCTCGTATATGAGCAAACTGTACCGGGTTGCCAGCATACATTTTATTATTTTGATGAGAAGTTTTATCACATAAATCTATCGTATGGGTTGAACATTACATGGATTCCAATGAACAAAAAAAAATTAACTTTCACAAAGATTGAATGTCTGTGTGTTTTGCAGCCTTGTCGAGCCGATTTTATTTCTCTCTCTTTTTTCAGAATGCTATCAGGAAACCAAAGCGAAAAAAAATGGTGAATGCATTGAAACTGACTTTGTTTCACAGAAAAATCCAAGACTTTATTTTTATCGTGATGACATATATGTTTTTATGTACTAATTGCATCTAAACTAAATTATCTAGACTTTGTCACGGTAGATCTATGATACAAGCCTTCAAAGCCTAGATATTCAATGAACAAGTAGCGGTATGCATTCCCGAGCGTTCCAATTTCCAGCAGTTCTTTAGTCAGAAAAAAATACAACACGACCGCTAAACTCAATCAATTATTCTGAAAATTTCACGGATATTCTCAACTAAATTTCGAAGACATTGTCGGGTGGGTTTTTCTATATTTTGCACCGTTTCCAATAAAATATAATTTGAAACGGGACAATAGCAAAAAACCTACCACTGTACAGTACTGTCCAGTGTGTTTTAGGGCGTTTTAAATGGCTATTTTCACGCTTCAAATCTGATTTTCTCAGAAACGGTGACGAATATAAAAAAACCCAACAATCTCTTAGAAAATTAGTTTAGCTTATTCTGTGAAAATTTCAGAAAGATTGTTTGACTTTAGTGGTCGGGAAAGTCTTTTTTCTGAAGGAAGAATTGCATAGCTGAAAACGGCAACTTTTAACTTGTTCACTGAATATCTAGGCTTCGAAAACATGGATCAAAATCTAACCTGAAAATGTCTAGATAATTTAATTTCGAAGCGATTAGTGCATAGAAACATAGGTGTTGTCGCGATAAAAATGAAGTGAAAGTTATTTTTGTGAAGGTAAATTGATTTCTATGGCGGCGCCATTTTAGTTCCCTGGTAACGTAACGAAACATGAGATAGAAATAAAATCGGCTCAAAAAGGCTGCCAAACAAGCGGTAGCTTTCTTGGATTTTATGTGATGTAGTCAAACTTGTAACCGAAAATATCAAAACCTTCTTGGCCACCCGGCCACATCGTGAGTCATTTTGCACATTTACGAGAGAGCATGAAGAGAAATGTGATACGCACAGCGAGCCACGTGGTTTTACGCGACCTACTGGCCTCAGCCCTTAAGAAACCTAAGTATATGTATCATGGACAGAATTTGGATTTCGATTATTTCATTTCGAATTTGCATATTTTAGAGAAAATAACAATCAAAACACTATACGGGATTCATTTCTGGCATTCGGAAGAGCCAAATTGTGGAATTCTCTATATTAAACACTGTTCGAAGCATTTTTCTCGAACGCGAAGCAGTCAAATGCTAGCTTTATTCGCACTCATTTGGTGCGAATTTTTGCACTGCAAGAAGTGTATAAAGCTAAATCAATTATTCTAGATTTGCACTAAATTGATGATTGTTATCTTCGATTCACAAAGAAACAATCATTATAGTTCTTTGGATATCATTTGGAGTCATCAGAAGGGCTGTTTTTGCATGTTCTCCGTCGTTGTCCACTTTTCGTTGTACTTTGCTCCAATGTAAACGACCAGTAGCAGGATGACGCAATCGATCTTCTTCGAAAAAAAAGTGACTCTGCGAACATCCCGCGATTGATTCAATACTGCATTTGCTTTACTTCCTGCTCAGTCAACTGCACATATCCAGGTACGAGAAAGGTGTCATGAGCTTTCTTCTTTGATACTCGTTGATATCAAACATTTCAGAAAATTATTAGTTATTATCTTGTACAGCTGAAAGTGTTACCATAATTTGATGATCATATTTCCAATGACAATTATCACTTTCTTGGAGGGTAAGTTTTGAAAACGCACCCCATAATAAAGTAAGTCGTGTTCACGCCAAAATGTTTGATGAATAATTCGTGATTTTTGTTTTAGTTCTTATTGAACTATTGAACTAAGGCATTTAACAAAGGAATTAAAAAAATTCCATGAAATTACATGAGCAAAATGATTGATGTCATGAAAATTTTCTATTTGTTATGCCAAACATTGAAATCTGGGGTAATCAAATTTTATTTTTGGAAAAATATCGAAATTTTCTACCAGATCGGATAATTTTGAAAATTCGCGTAAAAACCGCCTAACTTCGGAAAAGCCGTGTAAATCGCATCAAAAACGTTTAAAAAAAATTACAGGGGGGTGTGCGAGACACGACCGAACATAATGACATTAAAAATGCAATTTTGAAACTCTCTCATCAACTGATTTATATTTGAAAAATAGACAAATAATTGTGAAACACTAACGTTACGAATATATCATCGTCAACTGCGTTCAAGAAGTATTTATATTTATTCTTTGCTTTTTTGGCGAAATTCGGCTTCTTTTCGTAAAAAAAAATTTCCGTTTACGACCAGCGCAGCCGCAACCCAATCGAATGATTATCAAGAAATAATGTAATTCCATCGTCAAATCATCAAGTGAGAAGCGTTTAAAACAACGGTAATTCGTTTTCTGCAATCCAACGAACACACATTTTACATACAGCGCCGCACTGCACACATGTTATGTGTGACAAATCCATCAACAAATTACCGAGATACAAACGCTTCAAATTAGGTCCAAAAAATCAATCGCCGTAAGTTCAGAATTGGCCTGCTAGTTCCCGTGGAATCATTAATTCATTCATTCAGCTAATACATTCAATATACTCAAGCGAACACGACGACGAACCATAAAAACCAAGCATTCAATGAGCGACAAGCTAGCTGCTCCGCTAGCGACAGCTGCCGATTGAAGTTAAAAACATGTTACATGGCATATATTTAAAGATTTCTTTTTGTGTGAACGTTCGTGCAATGCAGAAGAAAACGACGAAGACCAACGATCGAAACCGTCGGCCGTGCACGAAAAATCAACAAGATGACATCATTTGCTCTTCTGTGATTGGGTAATGAAAACATAGGTCGATTCTAACCAATTTTTCAATAGTACAATAGCTATTGAAATATTGAAACGGCTTTGCCATACATGTTTAAGTTGAAAGTAGACAGCAGGAAATAGCACCAACACACAATGCAAAAGCGACAATCCAGTCATCACCTCACTGGGCGAGCTACTTGCTTCATTCATAGGCAAGCATAGACAGAAAAATGTTTTGCAGCATATATTCATAGATTTCTCTGCATACTGCGCAGAACGATGCAGTGTTTTTATGCATGACACAAAGCCTCCTATGCCGAACAAGAAAATGACATCATTTTGGTCAGCTGGGATTGGTGGATGAAAACATATTGAAATACTGAAACGCCGTTGCCATACATGTTTAAGATAAAAGTTTCCGAATCGATTGGTTGTTAAATTATATCAATCCATCAGCAAAGGACGTTCACAATTATGATAGCAAAGGTTACGCGGCTATTTTTGAAACTTTTTATTGACACCCGGCCCGGCTATACAGTGAAGAGTAGGGCATTTAATATGCCAAAAGACCTCAGTGAACTTTTTTAAGTTTTGTTTAAATATTTTCGTGAGATTTACTAGTGGTTCCATATTTTAAGTTCAGTTTTTTTTAAATTTCGAACGAATCTCAGCATCAGCATCTGATCCTTTCCTCATAAAAGCTAATCAACTCCTAGGAAAATATAGCTTCGACCGGATGTACAGAATTGGTGGAAAAATTCAGCCGACCGGAAAAGTTGAACAAGTGACCTACACTTGTCTGTACTAAATAAGGCCAAATGAAAATTTCATCATCACGTAGTCAATCGTTCGTGTGTGTGTGTGTGGGCGCCTACATGTGACTATGTGAGCGTACGTGCGCACGTCGTCACACTCGAGCACGTTTTCAAAACAGGGTGCAAAATTGCTCCTTCGCCTTCGGGGCGTGAAAACATCGCGCAGCCTACTGGGTCGTGTCTGCCTCGCATCTGTAATAATTGTGAATAATTATTGATGAATGAATGAACGAGCGGCGGCTCCTTTTTCCCCCATGAAGAACTGCCAGGTGGTGAGAATGTCACTGGAAACGTTGGTTGCTGCGATCGGCTTCAGACGACCGGGGTTGTTATGTCAATTATTTTCGCACAACAAGTCCGGTGTTCCGAAGTTGTACTTGAAGTCAGAGGAGGGAACGCACGGAGCGCGGTTCCCGATTTTGATTGAATTTGAGTGCACTTTTCGCCGGACGGACGGTCTTTTTCTCTCGGTCTCGGTCACCGCCGCCGTATCAAAACCGTCGGCGCGGTCGTATTTGCGTTGATTGAAATTTATGAGATTGAGTTTGACGAACAGCGGTTTATGCGACTCAGCCGGATTGGAGTCTAGTCTCCGCAAACGCGAAAGGCAACGGGGTAATTGAATTCGAGTTCGAGCATATAGTGAGGATTGATTAATATTTTGTCAGTTTGCTCCAGGACGAATATATGGAAAATATTGACTTGCATCAGCATTGGACTATATTTCGTGATCCAGCTGAAAGCGGATTAGGTTAGCCATTCACATCAGTTTTTGCATGGAAAAGCTGCAAAAAAAAAGATATTGAGATATTGACATTTTTTTAATAAAAATGCTTCTAAAAGATGCCAGAAACCTTCCCAACAAATCAATTGATCAGTTCATAACAGTAAAATCTTTTAGCTCCGAGATTCGGCAGAATCTTGGACCGCCCTGTTCTTATTTACGATAACGACAATCAGCATTCTTATCCTCCCACTTGGATCGAAAATTATCGCTTAATTCCACCGTCGTCGTCGTCATTGTCGTCCGGTGCCTACATAAAGGCGAAAGAGCTTTCAGCCAGGTAATTCTCGTTTTCACCTCTTCATAGACGGACACGCCGCCGCCGCTGCCGCTGCTGAAACCCCTTTTCGGGCGTCGCAGACAGTGGGGTTCTCTCTATCTTCCCTTTCGACAGCCTACGTATGAAGTCCTTACTCGGCCGGACTGCTTTGATGAAGTTTTAGCATCTTGCTTCGGTGTGTGTGGTATGAAGTGATATAATCATCGCAGCATCCTTTGCGCCAACCCCACAACCAAACGACGACCATCGGTTGCAAGCTTTTACCGTTAACTTGAAGCGCAGTAGTTAGCTTACTTTCATTTCCTGTCGAGGATCCTCCCTCGCCAACCGTTTTTCAGTGTCTGCTGCGGAAACTGCCGGAAATGAAACTTCCAGACCGGCTTGCGGGATAAACACCACCCGGACTGGGGTCATGTGGGAAGGCGGAAAGGCAAGGCAGAAAGATAGTTGCATGCTGTATTTTTTTTTTTGCTTCTTTATCCTCGTTTTACTTCCCATGTCCATTCACTTTCCGTTTATGTTTCAGTTCGAAGAATACGGAGAAGGAAGGTTCGTACAATTTATGTGATGATGATGATGATGATGATGGCGATGATGCTGATGTTGATGAGAACTAGCCTTGGTCGCTCGCTACGCCTCCGGTTGTGACTGGTCTCTGGACTGATTTCTGATGGGAAACTGACAGTGAAAGCTTTCTTTTTTATATTTTGCTTCACCGGCGCAAGGATCTGAGTGAGAAGTGCTATGTTAAAAATGAAGTGCTTCATAAAGAGGTGTGTGATATTCAAGCAGTCTTTTTAAAATCTGCTTTCTTTCTGCGCTTCACAGAGAATTGGATTTTCTTTTTCATCAAAGTTATTGTAAGCTTCGAGGTTTGTAGGACGGCGCCGACTGAAATCAGGTTACGAAAAGCTGATTTAGGACTCTTGCTTTTGGTGCATTCCATTGCTTCGCAGCAGGCTCTTTGTGTCAAGTAGGGCGTTAAGAGCTCTCAAGGTTGTTTCTGTCAGCTGCGAATTATGTGATGGAACTCGAATAATAGGTTCAGAAACTGCGAGTACAATTCCCGTACCGTTTCGAGCTGAATGAATGCGAGGCAAAGGAACATTTTAGCACAGGTACCACAAAAAGATGCTACAACTCAATTTCAATCCTTCAAATGAATAATTTAAATCTCAAACAGAATGCGGAATTCTGTTTGCTTTGAAAACAAAAAGCAACCGAACTTTACTGTATCATCATCATCATCAGCCACTCCTTGTTGTACTTGTTTTTTTTCCATGAGCGAATGTTGTTTGCTCAGTAACTTTTCATTTCGACAAAAATAGATACAGCAAATCTAGCAACAGCAGAAGCAGACAAAACGTCGCTTCTGTCTGACACAGTCCAGTGTTTCTTACATTTTACAAACCCTCGAGTAGAGCTGGTTCCAGGGGCAAAGGTAAGGATTCAACGAGACAAATGATTGCTAGAACGAAAAACTGCCAACCATTGGAAGGACATTGTTTGGCCATGGCAGGACAGCGTAATCTGCTGCATACCTTTCTAGTCGAGGAAATGTTGAATCGTACATTCAAAAACTGAAATTTTGGCACAAAAAAAACCTCCTAACAGGATCTTCGTTCATAAGGAACTCTTGTTTGACACGGAAAAGGTGATAAGTAAATCAAAACAAAGAACAGCAGAAACAGAAAACAGAATTCAAAGTTGAATAGTACGAAGTTATGATGGAAAAATGGTTCCAAGCTATAGAAAACTGAAAATCATAAAGAAAACTTTTGAAAAGAATTTGAATACGTTGTAAACAAAATTTTGAAAAGTTGAAAAGGAACAAACGAAGATCGTCTATTCCGGGAACTGAATTGAATAAATGTAAAAGAGATAAAAGTAAACAAACAAAGGTGGGTGGGTAGTGTCAGAGACATAACTGGAGGACGTGAATATGAAGTAAACTGACATGCTTATCTCACACCTCCGAATATCAATCATATTATTCGATTGATTGTTTGAATTTTATAACTTTTACTGCTTCGCTTCTAGAATTGTAACACAGCATCCATATTAAAGTATGACTGGTTCCGAATCCAGTTGCCAAAATAAGGTTCGGAATCCAGATCAACAATTTAGATTATTAATATAGTTTTAGAATACTGGAACTGAATTCATTTTCAGTTTTCATGATCCGACCTTAAATTCAAGTTCAGAAGTCTGCTTCAAAATTCTGGTTCAGATCTAAAATTTCGTTCCAAAATCTAGACCTACAATCTTAAATTTTGTTTCGGAATTCCAGATTTGTGTTGTACGCATGTATTTGTAATTGTTTTTATGCTCAGATCACAGCATGCTGTTCGTTTGGCTATCAGCTTTCGTTTGTTTTTCTTGTTTGGGCGGTTGAATTTCTGCATTTTCAAAATGTCGCGTATTGAAAAGGAAGTTAAAATTAAGGTTCTGGACACATGGCTAAGTGAGAAGGGTATTACTATGCGAAAATCGGCGAAGCGGTTTGGAATTCATCATGTTAGTGTTAAAACCATCATTAATAAGTTTGGTGAACACTATTCTTTAGATAAGCTACCAGAAAGATGCAGGAAATCCGGTTCTTCCAACCCGAAACTGGACCAAAAAGTGGTATCTTTAATCACGAAGAACAAATCAATGTCAATACGTGATTTGGCAAAAAAAAGCAGGAACGAGTGTCGGAATTATCCAGCGTATCAAGAGGCGAAATCACCTGAAGCCCTACAAGAAACAGAAAATCTCGAAACAAAGTGTAGAACAGAAGAAGCGAGCAGCAACAAGGACCCGGAAATTGTATTCGCGTCGTTTGCAGTATCCGGATGCATGCGTTTGGATGGACGATGAGACTTATGTAAAAGAGGACTCAAAAACCCTTTCAGGTCCACATTACTCTACTGTCGTCATTGAGGAGGATGTGAGCGATGCGGACAGGTCGAGTCAAGCGGAGAAATTCGGTCGAAAGGTAGTGGTATGGCAAGCAATATGTTCCTGTGGTTTGAAGTCAACCATTTTTTATACTACCGGAACTATAAATGCAGAAATCTATCGATTTGAGTGTCTCCAGAAGAGATTGCTGCCTTTATATAAGAAGCATGTGTACACCTCCACTGTTTTGGCGGGGTTTTGCGTCGGCTCACTATGTAAAAATCACTCTCAATTGGCTTGCGGAAAAAGGTAGAAATTTCGTTGAGAAAAATATCAATCCATTAAATTGCCTTCAGCTTCGACCCATCGAACGTTACTGGGCAATCGTGTAGAGGGTCTTCAAGAAGACTGGTTAGGCAGCTGGGAACATGCAGGAGTTCAAAAAAATTTGGGCTCAAGCGTCCAAAAAATGCGATGAAACATTTGTCCGGAACTTGATGAAGAGCGTTCGATCAAAAGTTCGAAAATTCGTGAAGGAATAACTTAAATTTCACCCGGTTTTCATTATGCTCAAGTTTAACTTCGTACAATAACGGATCAATTTTTAGTTTTAAAAAAAATCGTTTTTTTAGCATAATTTGAAAGAAAAATTTGTGGATAGCTTATTTTCGATACACTCCTTAAGGTACTAAATTCAATTCCTAAATCTAATTAAGGAACCAGTCCCAATAATCTAGCCCCAGAATCTAGAACTAGGATTCAGTTTCTGAGTCTTACTTTTAACCTTTAAACCTGTTTTCTGGAACTGAATTCCAAAACTGAAAATGTCCAATGTCCGAAGTCTAAATGAGCGCACGACCTGAGCGTTTAAGGGTTTTATACCAGGTTTGTTGTTACTGATGTTGGTTGAACAATCTCACCATAACATCCAGTTCCGTCTAGCACATAAGAAGAAATAAATGAGTTTACCATTCACACTCAGCTAGTAGCACATTGGGACTGATATGTGCTTGACTACCTGAAAACCTTCGTCCGAGTGCGAAAAAAAAATGCAAGCAAACGTGATGAGTTTTCTTCATTGTTTCCAAAAGTTTGAGAAAACTGTGTTTTTGAGTTATTTACGGTTATCTCACACTGTAGAAAATTTAATCACAAATTCCTGATCATATTTCCGATAGCTTGTAGAAAAAATTGTGTTGTTGGGTTAAGTACAGCAAGAGATTTTCACGATTGATTTCTACCCATTCTTGAACAGGATAAATTTTGAAATGGCGCCCCATAGAAAAGTAAGTCACATTCACGACAAAATGAAAGACAAGAATTATAAAATTGAATAAAAGACATTTGAAATTCAAGAATCATTAGAACAGTAAAACAAAAAATTAAAAAAGTATGGAACATAATTCATGAAACGCTTCAGATATAAAAACAATTCAGAGATGGCATGAACAATAAAGATAAATTAGAAATGATAAGAAGAAATGTTTATATGAGAACGGAAAATTTGTAAGCAGGAAAAATACATTCGAATGAGATTGAGGAAATCAACGACATGAAAAATATAATAACTTTTTAAAACATTAGGAAATTAGCCATACATGCAGAACTTGTCAAAAATAGGAAGAAAAATAGGAAAATGAGATTCACACGTATTCAAACACACAGACATTTTTCGATCTCGTCAAGTTGAGCCGTATGGTAAATAACACTAGGGGTCACCGAAGCTCACATCAGAAGCCGGGTTTACCAATCGAAAGATGGCTTTTTGGTCAATTGGTTTTCGTCAAAACATTCAATTTTTGTTAACGGCCGCTAACGGGGAAAGATGTTTTGACGAGAAACTTATTGACTAAAAAAGCCATCGGTGGGTTTTTTCAGCAGTAACAATAGATAAAGGTAAAAAGTAAAAGTAAAAGGAATATATGAAAACTAAAACGAAAAATGTATAAATGAAATGATGAAAATTGAACGTAATAAAACATGGAGAACAGAACTAAGACTTGTGATGAATGAAAAGAAATAAATGAGATAAGTGAAGAGAAATCAGAAGAGTTGAATCACAAGTAAAAAAACTAAAAGAAAAAAAAATTAAACTCACAGAAAAAAAGACGATTAGAAATGAGGTTAGAAAATTAGGAATAACAAAACTGGTAATTGTAAAATACAAAAAAAGAAGGTTAAAAAAAACAAATAAAATCAAAAACTGAATAGTATATTTTAAAACTGAAACCTAGATACTGGGAGTTCAAGTGCAAAATTTAGAGCGTAATTAGCAGGCCATCCAATACAAGTCTTACAGTTGAAATTGGTACTGGAATTATAATCATAACATTTTGAAGATTAGAACCGTTGACAAAGCAGACAAATCAATAAGTAATAAGAAGAATAGTTATGGCAAAAGTTACGAAGAAATACATAAAAACATAAAATTGTGAGGCGAAGTAAGAAAAAGTAAGAAGATAGACAGTTAACAGATTTACAAAATAAATTTAATTAGAAAAATTGAGAAAACAGCAACTTAGATGCAAAACAAGTATAAGACTTATAAAAGGAGAAACCAAATTCCTGTAGGATAAGAAAAAAAGAAATTATGCAAAATGAAACGAAAAACATAAAAAAAATATAAAATAAAAAAGCGAGTAAATAAACTACAAATGCAAAGAGTAAAAGTTTTATTGCAAATAGTAAAAAATAAAACGCAAAAAAGTAACTATGTAAAAGTAAACTGAAAATTTTGAAAACGTGGAAAAAGTAAAGCTAAACAAAAGACAAGAAGAAATGAAACGGCTAATACACTTAACTGAAATATCTGAGAAGAAAATTAATAAAGCTATTGAGTTGGAAACCATGAAGAATAGTAATAAAAATGTGACAAATAAAAAGAAAACATGAAACAACTAATAAAACCGTGATTTACAGAACGAGAAGTGTGAAAAAGTTATACAATGATGAACAAGCAAAATAAAAATCAAAAGACAAATGGATTATATCAAACGTGAATTGAAACGTACGAAAAAAACGGTCAAAATCAGAAATAAAAAAAAAACACGTAGACCATACTCAACTAAGTGATGAATAAAAAAACGTGATAAGTGTATAGGAAAGAAGAAAGAGATGGATCACATGTAAATATTAAAACAAGATGAATGTCATTTACATATCTGAATGACGTGAATACGAAAAAAAGAAAAATTAAAAAAAAATAAAAAATTTGAATAGAAAGAAAACTTGAATAGAAAATGGAAAAGTGATGTTTTATATAAACGAATGTACAGAATAAACAGTAAAATCTGACGATAAAAAAACACGGATGGAAGAAAGGAAGAAGTAAAAAATGAATAGTAAAAAGATAAATGTCAAAGCTAAATACAGAAAAAATTAACTAAATTGAGAATATTAAACACTGTAATAGGATTGATGAAAACTGAAGTAAAGTATGAAAAGAAAAACGTACAAAGCAACAAGTACAAAATTTAGATCTCAGAGATTGAACTGGAATATGAAAATATAGAGCAATTGTCCCAATAGTCATCTCATTAGTAGAGCCGAACAGAGGCAGAATATGACAAACAAAAATAAAACTCCAGCGGGTGTTTCCCGCGGACCCACACAGACAGAAGAATGCGGCCACCATCGACTGTCGACTATCATCTCGAGGTAGGGTAGGTAGTAAAACGTATCACTAAAACTGCAACTAAAATGGAGAGAGCGAAAAGAAAATTCGTAAGAGTGATGAATAAAAACCAAAGAACTATTTGATGGAACAAGAACAAAACTAGAATAAAATAAGGAAAAAGTGATGTATTATAAATAAAGGGAAAGAACAAATAGTGAAAATTAAAAGACAAATAGGGCAACGGCTCCCTATTTCATCTGAGCTTCTATTTCCATCTCATCTCTTCACCTCACAACTTTGAACATGAATAATATTTTACAACCTACCGGAAGCAAACTGTGAAATGTTTTAAAATGATTTGAAAAGCTATTGTCACACTTTCCTATTGAAAGAAATGGTTTTAAATTCTTCGGTGATAGTTTTTTTCATATAAAATACTCACTTTTCAATTTAGGACACATTTTCGTCTCAAGATTTACAGTTCGTCATGTTTCTGAATATCTACTAATCGATTCGTCTCAAAACATGATCACTATCTCGCATAATTACACTGCCATTGAATACTGGATGACTTCATAATTAGTAATGTTCACTTGCCACTTGTTTAGTTAACGATTAAAAACTTCAAAAATTTCCCGACAAGCAATAAAAGTGTTCAAAAATATGAGATGAAAGTTTTTCACTTCGTTCACTTGATTGCGCTTTGTTTTCATCTCATTTGGTTTCGCAAAGTTGCCAAGTTATCTCATAATGTTACAAAACAAAAATTGTTTATCTTCTTCAAATTATCATAAAAAAGTATGTTTTTGGTATCCGTGACATTAGTTTAATTATATTATTGATATTATTATTTCAATAAAACTGTTTCTGCTTCGAATATTACCAGAAAGAACGTGTTAAATACTAATGAAATAACCATTGTGGCAAATCTAGTAGCACTGGTTTCATTCCGCTATACGCCAACATAACGCTGTGAAGTGTGTGTGTGTGTTTCATCGTCTGTGCACAGAGATGCCAGGTATTTTCATAGAAAATATGTATTACTTTGCATAGAAAGTCTATATCTGTTCTATCTGTTTTCACTAATAAAATGATGTTAAAAGATAGTTCTTTAGATCTCCGTAAGCCATTGCCCCATTAATTAGATAATTCAACAAGTAAATTTTTTATCAATAATAATAATGTGGAAAAATCCTGGTGGGTACGGTTGTATCGTTTGAGTTTTATATCTGGCAGCGGTGAGGCAGTCGGTCACCAGAATGTCTGCCCAGCCATATTTTTCCAGCTGGCAGCGTTTAGTCAGCCATCTGGCAGCCATGCGTATGCGGGTGAGAGTGTAATAGTGGAATATTTTGTTTTGATTGCTGTCGCCATTGCTAATTTATGGGATGAATAAAAGATCAACGATAGGATGGATCAAAATCCATTGAGATGAAATTAGGAGCAGAGTAGTGAAAACATCATTAGTGTTTTTAGCTGGTTTATAAATATTAGTTGAATTTTCAAGAAATGTGAATCAATTCTCAACGTGGAACAAAGCGAATGAAGTAGTAATATGAAATAGTTACAGTGATTTTAGTGGCTAAATCGGGGTTTGAAGGCGACGTCCTTACAAATGAGATGAAATAGGGAGCCCTTACCCTATCAGCAGTAAAAAATTAAATCAAATATTAAATATTGAAATATGTCAATTTATTAATATGTAAATCAGTGACAAGTATAATGAAATGAAAAAATATAATACACTTAAATGGAATACCTGAAAAGAAAATCAATAAAGCAATTGAGAAGTAGGTGGTAAGCCATAGATAAAAGTAATAGAAAACGTAGAAGAACTGATAAAAGAGCGAAAATCAGAGTTTAAAAATACACAGACCAAATTTAACTATGTGATGGATGAAATAAAATACATGTGATAAGTGGAGAGAAATAGGACTATAAATAGAAAGAGAGTAAAACTAGTAAATAAATCAAATATGAATAATACCCAATCAGATAACTATATCAGAAGTTTATTAAAACTGTAGCTCGTTCTTATAAAAAAAACATAATTAAGATGCACAGTTTTCCAGTCCAACGATAATTCCATTTGAATTTGTACCAAAATTTGATGTGTTATTAGTGGCTTCTATTTATATATATATGAAATTCATAAAATTTTGTGTTTTGAGCTTTGTAATGAAATTACAATTATTTTGAAAGAAAAGACGAAATAAAATATTCTATACACAAATTAAAACTAATTAAGATACAACATAATTAATAATATTTTTTACCATAAAAATAAAGATAATCGATACAAATGTTTGATATGAAATCGAGGTGTTTTACCAACCAATCATAGTGAATTTACGTGAAATTCAGATAGGTTTTGTGTTATTTATAATATCAAAATGCAATACAATTTTGGTAATCACATCTAATCGGGTAAGAAAAAAAATTTCACAGAAAAATCGACTTGGAAAGCGGTAGAAAAATCAAGACTAATAAAAGTTGTACACGTAGAGTACAGCAGTAGAAAGTGGAAAGTGAAAAAAATGAATGGTATAATCTGAAACCTGAAACGTAAGCAGTGACATACAAAGTTGAAAAACCCCAAAGCAGAACTGAAAAATGCAATATGAAATCTGATGAATTGAAGTTCAAATTGGAAATAGAAATTGAGAAGTGTATAATAAAAAAAATTAAAAATATAAGTAAAAAACCAATATTATAAATTGAAGGTTAAACAAATTAGGCTCAAAATCTAAAACACATTGACCAAACATCATGAACAAGTCCTAACAGAGAAAAATTAATACCGTAAATGTTTGCATAAAATGGTGACGAAAACAATAATGACGACCGATTTATAAGTAATAAGAAAAAGGGGTGAGACGAAATCTGAAGTTATTAATAAAACCTGTTTTATTCCACCTAGTGGTGTAATGATGCCTTTCTCATATCAATCACACTATCATATATTATACTGTGGTATTCTTCAAAATAATTCTCTGCGATTCTTGAAAGAATAACCGAAATCGGTTTGTTTGACCGCCTACTGATAAAAACTATCAATTGGAAAAGATTTGAGATCGATTTAGAAATTTTTTCAAGGTTTTTCCCCACTTTCAGTGATGGTATACAATTTTTAACACACTTTACCCTATATTTTCGGATCCGAAAGTCGGTTCCGCATGAAATTCAGGGATTACGCATGAGACCACACCCTTCATTTGAATCTAAGTTTGTGAAAATCGGTCGCGCCATCTATGAGAAAAGTTAAAACACATATTTTCTTTTTTGCACATTTTACCCCATAGCTCCCGAAACGGAAGTCGGATCCAAACAATATTCAGGAATTTTTTATGGGACCTCAAGATCTTTCATTTGAACCTAAGTTTGTAAAAATCGGTTCAGCCATCTCTGGGAAAAGTTAGTGCACTTATTTTCACAAATTTTTGCACATTTTACCCCATAACTCCCGAACCGTAAGTCGGATCCAAATAATATTCAGAAATTTTTTATGGAACCTTAAGACCTTTCATTTGAATCTAAGTTTGTGAAAATCGGTCGCGCCATCTATGAGAAAAGTTAGAACACATATTTTCTTTTTTGCTCATTTTACCCCATAGCTCCCGAAACGGAAGTCGGATCCAAATAATATTCAGGAATTTTGTATGGGACCACAAGACCTTTCATTTGAATCTAAGTTTGCGAAAATCGGTTCAGCCATCTCCGAGAAAAGTTAGTGCAAAAAAACGTTACATACACACATACGCACATACACACACACACACACACACATACACACACAGACATTTTGCGTACTCGACGAACTGAGTCGAATGGTATATGACACTTGGCCCTCCGGGCCACGGTTCAAAAGTCGGTTTTCACAGTGATTGCATAACCTTTCTATATGAGAAAGGCAAAACACATAAATTGAGTAGCAAAGACTGAAAAGGCTTTTACTAAAAATGTACTAATACATTCAAGATAAAGACTGAAAACTAATAAGTAAGAATAGTAATCAGAAATCTGATCATCGTTAAAAGTAAACGGTGAGTAATGTGAGTAAATGCTAAAACCCCAAAGTTGAAAGATAAGAGAGTAGATATTAAAAAATATATTTAAAAAACTTTTTGTTTTTTTATTGTCTTATCTTATCTGTAGAATAAAACATGATGTGAACTGATTCATACAAAATAATAATTGAAAACCGTAAAAAGATATCTGGATGTACCAAATTGGAAAGAGGACAATAAAACAGAATGAGTTAAACAGATAATTGAAAATAATAAAGAAGAAAGTATATCGCTGAAGGGTAAAAGTTTAAGCTGACCAGAAATAAAAGAAAAACAGACATAGGCAGAAAAAAAACATTGCAAACTTTTGAACAATATCATACAAAAATGAAACTAAATATGAAAAGTACAGAGTAAAGCTGAAAAAATGTCAAAAGTATGAAGATAAGAAGTAAGAAGTTAAACTTGGAAAGTGAAAAGTAAATCATTAAAACGGATTAATGACAAGTGAAAATTAAAAAAAAATGGGATTATTAGATCCGAAAAATCGGATGTGAATGTAAGTTCTTAAGCCGAACGATAACATCTGAACAGTATACAACAAAAACGGTAGATTGTGAATTGAAATTGTGGATAGAAACATAAAAAAAGGAAGCAAAAACTTGGAAAAGTATCTAGCATCAGACGAAGCAGTCAACAGTATCTCAAAAGCATTATTAGAAAAAAGAAAACTTGAATAGAAAATGGAAAAGTGATGTTTTATAGAAATGAATGTACAGAATAAACAGTAAAACCTGACGATAAAAAAACACGAATTGAAAGAAGGAAGAAGTAAAAAATGAATAGTACAAAGATAAATGTCAGTAACTGAGAGTATACAGAAAAAATGACTAAATTGAGAATATTAAAAACTGGAATAGGAGTGATGAAAACTGAAGTAAAATATGAAAAGGAAAACGTACAAAGCAACAAGTACAAAATTTAGATCACAGAGATAAAACTGGAATAACAAAAAGAGAGAATTTGTACCAATAGTCATCTTATAAGTAGAGTTGTCAATCTATCGAACAGAGGCAGCAGATCTCGCTCTTACTAATGGTTTTCGTATTTGATATGACTACTGAAGCCGTTACCCTATTTAGTAGAATAAACATTCAAAGCTGTATAGCAAAATCTAAAAGTTTAGATGAGAAGAGGAAAATTAGAAGAGCGAAAATCAGAACATGACAAACAAAAATAAAGCACCCGGGGGTGTTTCCCGCGGACTCACAAGGACAGAAGGATGTGGCCACCAGCCACTGCCGACTACCATCTGGAGGTAAGCTAGGTAGTAGAACGTATTACTAAAACTGCAACTAAAATGGAGAAAGCGAAAAACGGAAACGAAAGTTTCGTAAGAGTAAAGGGTAAAAACTAATGAACTATTTGAGAGATGGAACAAGAACAAAACTGGAATAAAATAAAGAAAAAGTGATGTATTATAAACAAAGTGAAGGAACAAATAGTAAAAATTGAAAGACAAATATCAGCAGTAAAATTTAAATGAGATATTAAATAGTGAAATATGTCAAAAGAACAGAAAGTGAGCATTGAAGTAGAAAAACCTAATCGGCAAAAAAGCGAAACGTGAAAACAAAGAACTTGAAAGTGTAAACTAAAGAACTATTTGAGAGATGGAACAAGAACAAAACTGGAATAAAATAAGGAAAGAGTGATGTATTATAAATTAAGTGAAACAACAAATAGTGAAAATTGAGAGACAAATATCAGCAGTAAAATTTAAATGAGATATTAAACAGTGATATATGTCAAAAGAATAGAAAGTGAGCTTTGAAATAAAACAACCTGATCAGCAAAAAAGAAAAACGTGAAAACAAAGAACTCAAAAATGTAAAATAAAGAACTATTTGAAAGGTGGAACAAGAACAAAACTGGAATAAAATAAAGAAACAGTGATGTGTTATAAAAAAGGGAAGGAACAAATGTTGAAAATAGAAAACAAATATCAGCAGTAAAAAATAAATGAAATATTAATTAGTAAAATCTGTCATAATTTAAAAGTAACACCAGCAAAACCTGAAGAATAAAAAGCGAACATTGAAATAACAAAAAAAAACTGATCAGCGAAAAAGCGAATCGTGAAAACAAAGAACTTAAAAGTGTAAAAAAACACAAAAGTTGAGAAGTAACAATCAAAAACTAGAAAAGAAATTGTGAAAGTTGAAAAGTTGAGTAAATTATTTGAAAGAAATGGGGTTCGTGATAGATGACCCGATCAGGTTTACATAACAAAATCATAACACAAGTATATCAACAGTTGATATGTAGAACAATTTGTGTTATTTTGAGATATTTAACAAATGAAAACAGTTGAAAGTTAAAACTTATGATAACAATGTTATAACAAAATCAGTTATGATTTTTTTTTTCATTTGCAATTCTCATGATGAAGTTCATTAATTAAAAAAATGAGTTTTTCCGTTGCTTAATCTCGAAATTTTAGTTTTTTGTAATTCTGATCATTATCAGAATTTAAAAAAACTAAAAGAAAAAATCAGATCACTAAATAAATTATTCATTTAATAAAACAAATCATTCAACAATTTTGGATTGGAACGATGCTAAATGTTAGCTGTGATATAGTTTTTCTGTGTTAAATTTGCTATATAATTTATTACAACTTTTGTTATAAATTCCTGTTTTCGGACCCCTGTAGTTATATCAAATTCAATAATAATTGTGATACAAACGTTTCAAAATCTGTTACGATTTTGTTTCCGCTAGAGTATTTTTTGTTATGATTTGTGTTATTTTAACAGCTTACCAGCCAAAAATATTTCAAAATTTGTTACAAAATATTTCTGAAATAAATTACTACAGTTGTTATAATTTTGTTATTACCATCTGATCGGGAAGGGAGGTCATAGGGTCAAAAACTTTTCTAGTCATAGGGTCAAAAACGCTTTCTGGCCGAACAGGCAAATAACCTCAAGGTTAGAGGTTTTAGGTACAGAGGTTTTATAATTGGAACGAAACAAAAATGAAAAAATTGGAAAGAAAAAGAATAGAATTAAGAATGCAAACTAAATAAGATGTGAAGAGTAAAAACTGAAAACGAAACCCGCCAATTGATTGACAAAATGAATCCAATTAAACACTGAAAGCTGATAGGTGAAAGATAAGAAACGAAAGTTCATACCGAAAAATAGAAACAGATACGTTAAAATTAGTAACAGAAAAGAAACTACCAAAAGTTAAGAACAAAAATTACAAATTGAAACTGAAAAGTTCTTAACAAAAAGTAGAAAACAATAAGTTGAAAAGCGAAACGTGAAACTAAGTAGCGGAATTGAAAAAAAATAGAGGATTGGTAAAAGTAAATCGATAAAATTTAGAACTAAAATATGAGAAGGAAAAATTGAGCAACCAACACAAACTGAAGCAAAAACTGAAAAATAAAAGAACCTTAAAACCAAAGAGTAAAAAAAACCCTTCTTAATCCACCTAGTGGTGTGATAATGCCTTTCTCTTCTTTCATAACAGTCTCATGAAAATATGTTTCATACATTTATTAAATAATTTTAGACGCCAATTGATTCAGCATGAAACGTCAAGATTTAGTGTCATCTCGAAAAAAAAATTTTTTGAAAAAATCGACTTTTTGGGACTTAGAAAAAATATCAATCCCAGAAAGTTGATTTTTTCAAAAAAAAATTTTTTTGAGATGGCACTAAATTTCGATGTTTTATGCAGTTTTAAGAGTTTTGGCATCAAAAAAAATTGTCGATTTTGGAAATTTCATGTACTCCCCCCTATGGTGCTTTTTCAAGATCGAAAATTGCCAAACCTTTACCACCGGGCAGCACCCCTTAAGCATGTCCGATTTAGGTCAAATTTTGCATGAAGGCTTTTTTCGAGGTGCTTAAACTTTTGAGCACTAGAACTTTACGAAAATAGAGTTGATCCCAAAATTTTGGCACCCTTATATATATAAAAGCGGTAAAAATCAACGTGTTTTGTCGGTTACGTCACTTATACCATCATATATCTGGAACCAAAAGTCACAACCATTTGATCTTCGAACTTGATCAACGGCCCGACAGTAGCTTTCAAACGAGCCCAAGTTTGTTAAAATCGGATCAGCCATCTCTGAGAAAATTGAGCGCGTTTTAATACAACGCTTTTTGTCGGTTACGTCACTTATACAATCATATCTCCGGAACCAAAAGTCACAGCCATTTGATCTTCGAACTTGATCAATGGTCCGACAGTAGCTTTCAAACGAGCCCAAGTTTGTTAAAATCGGTTAAGCCATCTCTGAGAAAATTGAGCGCGTTCAAATAGCACGATTTTTGTCGGTTACGTCACTTATACAATCATATCTCCGGAACCAAAAGTCACAGCCATTTGATCTTCGAACTTGATCAATGGCCCGACAGTAGCTTTCAAACGAGCCCAAGTTTGTTAAAATCGGTTGAGCCATCTCTGAGAAAATTGAGCGCGTTCAAATATCTTCGAAAAGTGCACACACATACACACACACACACATACATACACACAAACAGACATTTTCCGATCTCGTCGAGCTGAGTCGAATGGTATATAACACTATGGGTCTCCGAGGCTCCGTTCGAAAGTCGGTTTTTTCAGCAATTCTAATACCTTTCTATAGAGAAAGGCAATAGTAAACGACGCACAGTGGTTCGAATCAAGAAAAACCCTTCTTAATCCACCTAGTGGTGTGATAATGCCTTTCTCTTTTATCATAAAAGTCTCATGAAAATATATTTCATACTTATATTAAATAATTTCGGATACTAATTTTGACACCAATTGATTCAGATTGATTCGAGTAGTTCACAAAAGCATGCTTCAGTGTTTATGTCACACAGTCAGCATCATTTTTCCAAACCAGTGCTTGACATTTGCGTTGCCTATTTGTAATCAGTTATGCTAATCTGAAAAAACCCTTCTTAGTCCACTTAGTGGAATTTTCATATATCTTGAAAAATCACCATAGGAGGGAGTACATGAAATTTTCGAAATCGAAAAAAAATTTTTGATGCCAAAAGGCTTAGAATTGCATGAAACGTCGAGATTTAGTGTCATCTCTAAAAAAATTTTTTTGAAAAAATCGGCTTTTTGGGACTTAGAAAAAATATGAAAATTTTTCCCAGAAAGTTGATTTAAAAAAAAAAATTTTTTTTCGAGATAACACTAAATTTCGATGTTTCATGCAGTTTTAAGAGTTTCGGCATCAAAAAAAATTTCGATTTTGGAAATTTCATGTACTCCCCCCTATTGTGCTTTTTCAAGATCGAAAATTGTCAAACCTTTACCACCGGGCAGCACCCCTTAAGCATGTCCGATTTAGGTCAAATTTTGCATGAAGGCTTTTTTCGAGGTGCTTAAACTTTTGAGCACTAGAACTTTACGAAAATAGAGTTGATCCCAAAATTTTGGCACCCTTATATATATAAGAGCGGTAAAAATCAACGTGTTTTGTCGGCTACGTCACTTATACCATCATATATCTGGAACCAAAAGTCACAACCATTTGATCTTCGAACTTGATCAATGGTCCGCCAGTAGCTTTCAAACGAGCCCAAGTTTGTTAAAATCGGTTCAGCCATCTCTGAGAAAATTGAGCGCGTTCAAATACAACGCTTTTTGTCGGTTACGTCACTTATACAATCATATCTCCGGAACCAAAAGTCACAGCCATTTGATCTTCGAACCTGATCAATGGCCCGATAGTACCTTTCAAACGAGCCCAAGTTTGTTAAAATCGGTTCAGTTATCTCTGAGAAAATTGAGCGCGTTCAAATACAACGCTTTTTGTCGGTTACGTCACTTATACAATCATATCTCCGGAACCAATAGTCACAGCCATTTGATCTTCGAACTTGATCAATGGCCCGATAGTACCTTTCAAACGAGCCCAAGTTTGTTAAAATCGGTTCAGCCATCTCTGAGAAAATTGAGCGCGTTCAAATTCAACGCCTTTTGTCGGTTACGTCACTTATACAATCATATCTCCGGAACCAAAAGTCACAGCCATTTGATCTTCGACCTTGATCAATGGCCCGATAGTACCTTTCAAACGAGCCCAAGTTTGTTAAAATCGGTTCAGTTATCTCTGAGAAAATTGAGCGCGTTCAAATACAACGCTTTTTGTCGGTTACGTCACTTATACAATCATATCTCCGGAACCAATAGTCACAGCCATTTGATCTTCGAACTTGATCAATGGCCCGATAGTACCTTTCAAACGAGCCCAAGTTTGTTAAAATCGGTTCAGCCATCTCTGAGAAAATTGAGCGCGTTCAAATTCAACGCCTTTTGTCGGTTACGTCACTTATACAATCATATCTCCGAAACCAAAAGTCACAGCCATTTGATCTTCGAACATGATCAATGGCCCGACAGTAGCTTTCAAACGAGCCCAAGTTTGTTAAAATCGGTTCAGCCATCTCTGAGAAAATTGAGCGCGTTCAAATACAACGCTTTTTGTCGGTTACGTCACTTATACAATCATATCTCCGGAACCAAAAGTCACAGCCATTTGATCTTCGAACTTGATCAATGGCCCGATAGTACCTTTCAAACGAGCCCAAGTTTGTTAAAATCGGTTCAGTTATCTCTGAGAAAATTGAGCGCGTTCAAATACAACGCTTTTTGTCGGTTACGTCACTTATACAATCATATCTCCGGAACCAATAGTCACAGCCATTTGATCTTCGAACTTGATCAATGGCCCGATAGTACCTTTCAAACGAGCCCAAGTTTGTTAAAATCGGTTCAGCCATCTCTGAGAAAATTGAGCGCGTTCAAATTCAACGCCTTTTGTCGGTTACGTCACTTATACAATCATATCTCCGAAACCAAAAGTCACAGCCATTTGATCTTCGAACTTGATCAATGGCCCGACAGTAGCTTTCAAACGAGCCCAAGTTTGTTAAAATCGGTTCAGCCATCTCTGAGAAAATTGAGCGCGTTCAAATACAACGCTTTTTGTCGGTTACGTCACTTATACCATCATATATCTGGAACCAAAAGTCACAACCATTTGATCTTCGAACTTGATCAATGGCCCGACAGTAGCTTTCAAACGAGCCCAAGTTTGTTAAAATCGGTTCAGTTATCTCTGAGAAAATTGAGCGCGTTCAAATACAACGCTTTTTGTCGGTTACGTCACTTATACAATCATATCTCCGGAACCAAAAGTCACAGCCATTTGATCTTCGAACTTGATCAATGGCCCGATAGTACCTTTCAAACGAGCCCAAGTTTGTTAAAATCGGTTCAGCCATCTCTGAGAAAATTGAGCGCGTTCAAATTCAACGCCTTTTGTCGGTTACGTCACTTATACAATCATATCTCCGAAACCAAAAGTCACAGCCATTTGATCTTCGAACTTGATCAATGGCCCGACAGTAGCTTTCAAACGAGCCCAAGTTTGTTAAAATCGGTTCAGCCATCTCTGAGAAAATTGAGCGCGTTCAAATATCTTCTAAAAGTGCACACACACACATACACACACACACATACATACACACAGACATTTTCCGATCTCGTCGAACTGAGTCGAATGGTATATAACACTATGGGTCTCCGAGGCTCCGTTCGAAAGTCGGTTTTTCCAGCAATTCTAATACCTTTCTATAGAGAAAGGCAAAACGTGGACATAAGTCAGTAGCTGCCAAACCGTTCTTTTAATGCGTATAGTTGCTTTTAAGAAATTATTTACAAATATATACCGCGTAATTTGATTCTATCCCTTATTGTTCATGGCCTACTTTGACAAAAAATATAACCATAACTTTGTTTTTCTGTCGAGATAGAAGTATTTTTCCTTCTACAAAGTTTTAGAACTATTAATCCATATATACTATACAAAGCGTTTTTATGGCAACCCCCTTAAAATCAGTTTTTTTTATTCATAACTTGTTTCGAGTTTTTTTATGCATACTTTGTTCGGAATAATTGAAGAAAATAAAAAATCCCATATTTTTGTTGAATGTAGTGCATATGTTCGTTGTTTCCTGGCAAAGTTATACAACATTTTACCTTTTTTACCTATGAAAAAACCTTACACTGAAGCGAAATATGCAACTTTATGCAGCTGATTTTTGCAAAATTTATAGGAAAAGATATGCTCACTTCTATAATAAAAATCTAAGTGGAACTCGATGGGACTTTTTTCAAGCCTTTTCAAAGTTAGTTTTAGTTATTGAATTATGACAACACCCTTAAAACTAGTTTTCTAATCATAACTTGTTTCGAGTTATTTTTTTATGCATACTTTGTTTGGAATAATTGTAGAAAATATAAAATCCCATAATTTTGTAGAAGGTAATGCATAAGTTTATACGTTTTTGGAAAAGTTATACATCATTTTACCTTTTTTACATAGGAAACCTTGTACTGAAGTGAAATATGCAATTTAATGCAGCAAACTTTTACAATACTTATAGGAAAATATATTCATAATCCAATTTATTTTCCAATGAGAATATCTTGAGTACTATTCGTGTGACTCATTTTCACTATAGCCATGCTGAAACCATGAACGCGTAAGAAACGGAGGGCGTCAAAAATTACAGAAACGGTAGGAAAAAAATTATTTTATTCGAAATTGGTACTACCCCCTTAACCAAAATTTAGGTGCCACTTTCAAAAGAAGCGTAGTATAATCTTGTAAAACTTCTTCGAAGACACGTGAGCTCTTAAAAATCAGTGAATGTCAGTAAAGGCTTTTGACCGTCTTTTTCCAGTTTTGGACCACTGTGCGACGGGTGGGTAATGTCAGAAACATAACCGGATGAGGTCAAAACGAATCAAACGGATGGTTCAGTTTAGTTGATGTTGAAGAATCGGAATTCTAGAACGGAATTTCGGAGCCGAATGCTTGAGCTGAATTCTGGATCTGAGTTCTTAAAATAAATTTTGATGCTGGATCCTAAAGCTGAATTCTGAACCTGAGTTCGGAAACTGAATTCTAAAATTGAAACTGAATTCTGGATTTGGACTGTTGAACTGATCACTGAACCTGTGTTCTCGAACCGAGTTTTGGAACCGTATTCGAAACAAGGCTTAATGATCGAAACTAAATTCTGAACCTGGGTTTAGGAATCAAATTCTAGACCAACATTATGGAACAGAACTCTGAACCTGGATTTTAGAAACTGAATTCTGGAACTGAATTTTGGATCTGAATTCTGGTACTGGATTTCGGTCTGAAGTTCCAGCACTTCGTTCTAAATCAGAATTCCGGACAGAAATTTTAGAACTGAATTCTGGACTGAACCCCAAATTTCGATTTCAGAGTTCTGTGTAAAAATTCAGATCGAAGTTCGGATCCTGATTCCAGATTTCAATTCCAAAATTCAGGCTTAGTATCAAGTTTTGAATTAGATTTCCGTTGCAGAATTTTGGAATTTCATTCTGGTCCTGGATTTTGAACGAGGAAATACAATTTAGATTGGGATTCTGGAAACGTAAATCAAATCTGGACTTGGATTCTGAAACTTAATTTTGGGACGGAACTCTTGAATTGGATTCAGGATCTGGATTCTAGTTTGAACTGAACGAGTCTCTCTCAGTGAAGACGTGAATAGTTTCGAACCGTGTATATTTTTTGGTTGAGAGCAAGCCTCTAGATGGCCCAATACCAAATTCCACTAGTGTTTGAATAACAGCCGATCGTGTCAAACGAATTCTAGTTTTCATCAAGCTATGGAAAGAGACGAGTTTCGTGTCCTGATCAAACAAGCAACGATGAAATTGAATGATTTGCGGAACAGATTGCTCCACCGTTCCCCGTATTCTCCAGATCTGGCTCCCAGCGACTATTATCTATTTCCAACCCCTGAAATTTTTTTTCCAAAGAAAGAAATTTTCGTCGAATGCTGAGGTCATTGTGGTCGAATGCGGAAGCCTATTTTGAAGGCCTGGATCAATTTTTTTTCAAAGGGCATCAAAATGTTGCAGAATCGATGGGTCAAGTGGAGAGCTCTAGATAATAGTAATAATTCTATGAAGGTAATTAACCGACTAGGAAATTCGTGCTAAAGTTCTAGTATATTACAACAGGCTGTGGACGGCACTCGAAATCTTCATAATGCACATCCGAAACCATTTTCCTTCCAGTGAAGCCACACAATCTGGGTCAATATTTTGCCAAGTAACTGTAATGTAAACGTCCAAATCTGGAATATTCTCAACAATACCGTTTCTATGTTCTGTTGGCAGTTCCGTGTGTGTGTGTGTTCGAGAATGTATTTGCTCTAACAACCAATGCACAACGAGGATACTGGCTCAAAGTTTATGTCTGGGATTAATCCACAGTTTCTTCTAGTTGCTTTCCTGCAACCAGAACATGAATGCTGGAAAAGGGCGGCAGGTGGTTGAACCGAGAGTAGTCTGTTTCCAGTTTCCAACATTCGAAGGCCGACCACCGGACCAACAGACACCGGACGGAATACACACGGGAAAGTGCTAAAGCAGCTCAGTGCCACTACAAATTAAGCAGCAGTTGCCAAAGTACCGACTGCTGTAATCTTTTGATTTGCACTGATGGCGAGGTAGGAAGAAGATGAGATGAGATGATGTTTCTTTTCGTGGTTCGAGGAAGCGGTTCCCTGGTCTGGCAAGTACTGCATTAGTCGGGTGTCATTCCATTAAGAGCTTCCGGGGTTTTTTTTTCTCGTTGCTCACAATAAACTCGCTAATGTCGTTCGTTGTGGCGATCTCGGAAGTGCTTCATGTTTTTTTATGGGATGATCTAAAACCGTATGAATAATAATGCGTCTCCATCGGCGAAGCTTAGTCATTGAATTTAAATCGTTATCCCATCTAAAACTAACGACTTTACTAATTAGTGTTTCATTCTGTAGCATGTTTTCGAAGTTTATCGATTTTGTGCAGAGAATCGAAAGACACTTTTAGTTTTAATCGATGTAACGCAATCACAACTTTTTTCTTTTTTTGCTATGGCACAAACAGTTCGAATCCGTGCTCGTAACGAAAAAAATAATTGCTATTTAATCATAATTTGTGCAATGTTGAACAGAAAGCAATTAAGGTCGCGGGTGGGTGAAGGGCAAACGTACAATTGATTATGGTAATTAGCATAAATTTCAGTTCGCATTTCTCTGCGAGGAGTAGCACTTCGCCTTAACAAAATTTTATACTTTAGTTGTGTCAATTTCCGGTAAATCTAGAACATTCGTTTAAGATTGTACGAACGAGATTAGATCTTAAATAAAACACGAACATAAAATCTTCCATCTGAAACGAACACATCAAGGTTAAAAGTGTTGACTGCAACTGACAGGATTCCGGTCGAGAACAGCAGCAGCAGCAGCAACATCAGAAGTTGAAGTCTCGATTTTTCTCCCTTCCTGTCCATCGGTTTGTGGACGACATGTTGCCATCTCCGCCATCGCTCTGGACAACACACGACCGCCAGCCAGACACGAAGCCAGACGGGAAACGGAATGCATGAATGGCATTACGCTTCGGGGACTTTGGCGAATGATAATGGTTTTCCACTGGCACCGAGCGAGAGCGAGAGAGGTAGCCGTTTCCGTTATCCGTTTTTTCTTTGTTTGCGAGCTATTGTTTAAGATCACGGAATCGCATGGTAGCGAAACCGAGAGCGATACTGAGACAAACAGTACGCGTGAAAAAACACCACTCGCTAGAGGCAAAATAAAACCTCCACGGAAGTGTGAATTTCTAGCTTGTCAAATTCTATATGTTGTATTATGTACTTCATACAGAGCGGTTCGATCGGAAATTACGAAATTTAGCTTTTGTATTTTTTTGATTTTGCTAAAATTTGTTCATGCATGGCCAAAAAGGACTGTTTGCATAATGAGTTCACAATTTCGACTCTATCACTACTTTTGAGAAGCGCCTAGTGCTTCAAAAACAATTCTCAAAAAAAAAAGTTTTAATTTTATTTTATGATACGTTGTAGCTGATAAAAGAATAAGTTTATTGCACTTTAGCTCAAGATGGAGCAACAGCGGACACGAAAGTTAAAATCTTCTAAAATGAAGTGCGTTTCTAAAAATTGTTTTTCACCCAATTTTGTGAAAGTCAGTATTTAAGGCACAGTACGAAGTACGAAGCGCATGAAAATTTTTGCACTCACTTGAACATCCGCCACCCATATTTAAACTTGTACACGCTAAATCGTACTCAAGTTTGTATACAAGCGCAGTGTACAATGCACAGTGGTCCGAAACGTCAGTTTACAGCATCATCTCAAGTGAAATAAGAAGTGTATCAAAAATCAGCTATTCAAAAAATTTTCTTTCAAATTGTGATAAAAAGCGATATTCTATTCTAACTAAAAATTGATCCTTTATTGTGCGAGGTTAAACTTGAGCATAATTAAACCCGGATGAAGACCCTCTTCACGATTGCCCAGTAACGTTCGATGGGTCGAAGCTGAGGGCAATTTGGTGGATTGATATTTTTCTCAACGAAATTTCTACCTTTTTCCGCAAGCCAATTGAGAGTGGTTTTGACATAGTGAGCCGACGCTTAATCCGGCCAAAACAGTGGAGGTGTACTATGCTTCTTATATAAAGGCAGAAATCTCTTCTGGAGACACTCAGCTCGATAGATTTCTGCATTTATAGTTCCGGTAGTGTAAACAATGGTAGACTTCAATCCACAGGAACATATTGCTTGCCATACCAGTAGCTTTCGGCCGAATTTCTACACTTGAATCGATCTGTCCGCATCGTTCACATCCTCCCCAACGACGACAGTAAAGTATTTTGTACCTGGAAGGGTTTTTGAGTCCTTCATTACATAAGTCTCATCGTCCATCAAAACGCATGCATCCGGACACTGTAAAAGACGCGAATACAATTTCCGGGCCCTTGTTGCTGCTCGCTTCTTCTGTTCTACACTTTGTTTCGAGATTTTCTGCTTCTTGAATGTCTTCAGGTGATTTCGCCTCTTGATACGCTGGATCATTCCGACATTCTTTCCTGCTTTTTTGGCCAAATAACGTATTGACATTGATTTGTTCTTCATGATTAGAGATACCACTTTCTAGTCCAGTTTCGGGTTGAAAGAACCGGGGTTTCTGCCTCTTCCTGGTAGCTCATCCAAAGAATAGTGTTCCCCAAACTTAATAATGATGGTTTTAACACTGGCATGATGAATTCCAAACCGCTTCGCCGATTTTCGCATAGTAAAACCCTTCTCACTTAGCCACGTGTCCAGAACCTTAATTTTCACTTCCTTTCCAATACGCGACATTTTGAAAACGCAGAATTTCAACCGCACAAACAAGTAAACAAACGCACAGCATGCCGTGCTCTGAGCATAAAAAACCATCACGAATACATGCGTACAACACAAATGTATGTGGATAACTTATTTTCAATACACTCCTTATCCAGTACTCGATGATCGAGATCATTTTGCATTTTCTCGAATTTCGAAAAAAAAACAGCCGAATTTCGATAGAAATGGGTCTCGTGCATCGAACGGCGCACAAAACAAATCCATAAACGATCCATTAAAAACAAAGATTTGTGGTATTCTGATTTTAAACGAGTCTAAATGAAGCAGTCATCATGCAAAAAATAACCAAGTTTTGATAATCGTGAACGTTAACTTAAAAGCATGTGAGATTAGATGTACTGAGATGATTAGCAAATCAACTGGAAGTGCTTCTACGATCATACGCAAAAATCTGGGCATGAAAAAGATCTTTTCCAAATGGGTGCTGCGTTCGATTCGAACAAAACCAACAACGGATCAACGATCCAGATTCGGCTGTTCGGCACTGTTTTGTAGCAATTAAAAAGGTTTTCTTGCGTTGGTATGAAGCAGTGGACGAAACATGGATCTACTATTTTTCTTCAGAGTCATATCAGCATTTTCAGATAGGGAAAGCCATCCGAAAAATCTTTTTTCTTATGCTCGAGGTATAGGAAACATCGACTATCTTGGAAAGGGAACCATCATCAAAAGTGATTATTGCATTGAGTTATTGATGCGTTTGAAGTGCGAAATCTGAAAAACGGAGCAAAAAAACTGTAAATGATAAAAGACCATTATCGGTTGTTTCCGGCATACCGGAGACTCGAGTGATTTGCATTGATGAGTTGCTTAAGCTCGACTCCTCCGGTAGAAGATAAAAGTTAAGTTACTAAAAGATTTCTGCTTGCTCAAATGAACATTGTCACGTCTCACATCCTTGCTCTTCCCTGTGTACTAGTATTCTAAAATTTTGATTTTATTTCTTATTCCGAGTTACAATAAAGATATTCTTTTTTATATAAATAATACTAATATTACCACTGTTTTTCGATCGAAATTTCAGGTAGGTTTTTCGGATCGGTAGTACTACCCACCTATTTCACCGGCCCTGGGCTCGAGCTAAATAAACAGTCATTTAGGGGTTAGCCGAATTTTGTGCTAGGGCACATAACCGTTTTTATTATTTTTACGTTTCGTATTTGACTCATCAGTGCTAAAATTGAACTGCTTAGTGCTAAAAAGACATTGCACTTCGTTTCAAAACAAAAAGTGTTCTGTAAATAGCAGAAACTTTACGTCTGCTTATCGGTTCAAATTGAACTGCCGAGTTTAGCACTAAGCAGTTCAATTTGAACTGCTCTGCACTGATGAGTCAAAGACGAAACGTAAAAATAATAAATAAACTGTGCTTTTTTCGACGTATGGCTACGTCTTTTCCTACTGTACTGAGCAGGATGTGATGTCGCAAAAACTGTTTCCAGATTTGATTTCCTAATAATTTTTTTCCCGTCAATTGCTGTAGTTGTTTTTCTTACCAAAACGGAAATGTTATAAAATAGTTGTCAACTCCACGTTTATTATGTAAATATTGTCAAAAAATTTAAAAACCTTTTTCGGTGAAATAATTTTTTTGACCTTAATGTGCTAATAATATTTGTTTGTTTTTGACTCAATTTCTCAAGCGAGTGTTTGAGTTTGTTTCCATAGAAGAATGAGCCCCGGTCACGCGTTATCCGCAGTTTTCCGACCGAGCTGACTGCTGGCTGTCTAAATTCTCATAGACACACATCGTCGTTAGAATGAGATCCACAATTTCGGTTTATGGCGGCAATCGTAGGGTCGGTGGGTGTTTGGCCCAGCATCATTTTCACCGCCCCGAAAAACCCCGTGGCGAATGCCAGGGGAGAAATTCTTTTTTTTTTGTGTGCAATAACAACCGACCCGCCTGCCGTGAACTACACCCATAATTCTCGGTAGTAATCTGCACCAACTCGCGAGGACACATTTTTCTTTCCACAATTTTCCCATTTCCCTTGCCTAAAATTGCATCATCCGCGTTTCCTCATACACAATTATTTTTATTTGTTCTTGCCGTTCAAGTTGCCATCCCGCTGTGGGATCCTTCTCTGGCCGGTGCTGTTTGGGAAGAATGTCTCCGCTCTGGGGCCATCCCGGACCAGACACCAGATTCTGTGTGCGGAATCGAGTCGACTTGGCAATGAAACCAACGACGATTGCATTGCTCCATTTACCACCCGGTGAGCCAAGAAGAACCGACCGCCCTTCGAGGAAATGCATTCCACCACTTAATAAGAATCAAATGGTGGAACCGGAACCGGTTGGCTGTGCGGGGGTTCGGGCGAAGATAAAGGTGCCCGTAAATTCTTGGTATTACAACAGCGACAAGACCGGAGCAGTAAAATGCTGGTGGGGCGCTGGAGGGCGAAGGCGGCAAACTGGGCAGTGATATCTCTCCAGTGTCAGGCTTTCACGGGCCATTTTCCAGCTTGATTCCGTTTCATTGAGCCGGTTGTCACTTGAGGGGATTGCTCTTGTTGTCGCTCGCCCGCATTGGTTGATGGAAGGTGATGCTCGAAAAAAAGAAAATCGGTACGACAAGCACAGTCATCAGCACAGTCTCATGACAAATTGAAACGAACCGTGCAATATTAATCAGTGCAAACGTTCAACTGGTGGTGCCTGGAATCGAATGGGAGTCTGTTGTTCCGTTGGTGAGCTGTGACGGAGTCAAAGGCAAATTTGAATTAACTATTCATCGATGGAAAACTGGCCACAAAGCCAGACAATGGTTTCAGAGTGAGTATCGATTTTAAACCTGTTACAGCCTGTTGTAATTGGACAGAGGCCTACCTTGAAGATTTGATTGGGGTCCGACGTTGAACCTGGCTTACCTGAAATGATAAGAGAAAATTTGTGTTAAAATTCATGCCAAAACCGGTCGTGCTGGTGGTGGACGATTGGTTGAAAATCTACCCCCCATCGGTGACGGAAAGCACATTTTAGATTTCCATTAACTATGAAGCCCCTGGGGGCATGTTCGGGAGCGCCTCCGCCTTTCACCACCAACGACACCCGCGTGGGTAACCCCTTTTTCCGACTGTCGGTAGCGAGCCGTCGTCCTGCCGAAATACGAAAACCCATAAAATACGTAGCCGGCAAAATTAGTCTCGCCTTTTAGGCACAAATATGAACAAACAGCAGAAGAAGAAAAAAGCCCCGATTCCAATTGGCCTTCCATTTGCAGCCCGGGAAGCATCCGGTTCGGGGTTCGGGACTAACCAGGAAAACATCAAAAACATGTTCCGTATTATTAGATATCAGTCTCCAGAGGCCGTACATGTCGGGACCGTTTATCATTACGAACAGTAGAAGCAGCAGCAGCAGCAGCGGCAGCAGCAGCAAAAGATAAAGAAGAACCTGAGGCTGATGGCGGTGGTAATTGAAGGACACGCTCTACATCACAACCGGGGCGCATTCATAATACAGGAAACCAAACGCACGTTGGAGTCGTAATTTGGAATTTGACGACGGTCAACTGGGGGGGGTTGTTCTCCCGTATCCTGTGCTTTCTCTGGTTCTGGGGGGAAGAAGATAGTTCAGCTGGGAGTAGTCGAGTCGTGTCCGTAGAATGTCCCAAAAACGGCGTATCGATTGAAAGAGAATGTGTGTCCTGTCCTCTTGTTGTTGGTTGGACGAAGTAATCGCAGCAATCGGAATTGATTCGTATTAAAAAGTCCGTTGAACAGTCTGTTGATGGCGGATTTTTTTTTTCAATTGAAATATCACAGAATTTTTCCAACGGTTGGAACTCGATCGCGCTTGTTTGCGCAGCATTTGCGGTATGTTCGAAATGAAACAAGTGTGTGTTTGTGTGTGGAAAATACAGTCCAGTAGCCTGTGGCGGTTGATTGGAATTTTAATTAAAATCCTGCGGTTGCTGGGATGCGCGCCATGTGGTTTCGGGAGCGTTTTTCAATTATCATTGGTGGATAAGAGAGTAGAAGAGAGAAAAAAAAACCCACCCGCTTGCTAAGATTTAGTTTCATCTACAATAAAAACAGACTAGCGTCAGTCTGTTCCATCTGCTTGCCAGCTGATTATGAGCTTGGTCGTTTACTTTCAATTTGTTGTTACATCGAGCACCGTGCTTTCACTTAACCCTTTCATGCCCTGTTTTTGAACTTCCAATTCGGATCCGGAATATCATACACCATACGATTCAGTTCGTTAAAATTAGGAGATTCTGAATATATGCACTTTTGCGTGTGTGTTTCGGAGTGTGACTGTCATTAATTTTTAGTACAATCGTACGCACGGATCAAAAGGGAGATATTTTATGCTGTTTTGTTTTCAATGCTTATTGTTCTGATAGTTACTATGATTCATGATATGGGGAGTGGGTCATTTCGACGAAAGTCGTTTCGCCGAAAGTCGTTTCGCCGAATGCCATTTCACCGAAAGTCATTTCGCCGAATAGGTCATTTCGCCGCATTAGATATTTTTCATTTTCACTTAATAAACGAAGAATACCACATACATTTGCCTGGTAGATACACTTATGCAATTGCTTTGATGCTTAGTAGCTAATAGTCAACAAGTTTTCTTGGGAACTCCGTTCTGAGGATCATGAATCAATCTTTATTCAAGAGCACAAGAATCAATCTTTATTGAAGAAGTACAATTGAAGGTCAACAAAACGGGCGTTATCTCTATCATCTTTCATTTGTCTTTATTTTAAATCAATTCTAATTACGATTTTAAGACGATTTCAGAATTCGGCGAAATGACCCTTTCGGCGAAATAACCCTTTCGGATAAATGTCTTTCGGCGAAACGGCTTTCGGCGAATTGGCTTTCGGCGAAATGACCCTGATCCCGTGACATGTGAGCTCAACCAAAAGAGCCAAAACCAAAACCAGAACCAAAACCTGAAAATAATTGAGATTTAAAACGAAATCTATTGGATTGTCTCGTAATTTTGACGAATAGATCCAAATAGATTATACATCACTATTACAAATTCCGTGCAAATCGAAAAACTACAATAGTATGCCCCATGGGGTTGTAGAAGTTATTGATGTGGAACAAGACAAAAACAATTTGCATTGATCGTGATAATACTTTTTTTTCATTTTTTTTAATAACTATTTATTGGAATATGAGTTAAAATTAAATTATTAAGATTTAAATTGGGTGTTCAGCCACAAGTGGTGACTTTTCAGCCCTGTTATATATATATGATTTGGTTATTACCATGAAGACATCATTTGCTTCCGCAATTCTGAGATTTTTGTGTAGGGAAAATTCTAAACCTACTTATATTGTGTAATGGGGAAAAGGAACTTATATACTAACTTACTAACTAATACAGAGAGCGAATCGATTCAATTGAAGATTGCATCGATTTTTGTCGGAATTTGCTTATAATATTATGTGACATTACATCTAATGGTTCTATATTTGTGAGTCTGTGTAACTCATTTGTACTAAACCAGGGAGGACGCTTCAAAATCATTTTCAGATTTTTATTATGAATCCTTTGAAACGTTTGCTTCCTGATGGAACAATAGCTTGACCAAATTGGTACCGCATAAAGCATGGCTGGTCTGAAAATTTGTTTATAAATTAACAATTTGTTTTTTAGACAGAGCTTAGAATTTCTGTTTATAAGAGGATATAAACATTTAATATATTTATTACACTTTGCCTGGATTCCTTCAATGTGATCCTTGAAAGTGAGTTTTTTGTCATACGTTAAACCTAAATATTTAGCTTGATCAGACCATGTCAATTCCAAGCCATTCAATTTGAGAATGTGATTATTGTTTGGTTTTAGAAAAGAAGCTCTTGGCTTGTGAGGAAAGATAATTAATTGCGTTTTTGCTGCATTTGGTTTAATTTTCCATTTTGACAGATAATCACTGAAAATATTTAAACTTCTTTGTAGGCGACTGCAGATCACTCTTAGATTTCTACCCGTGGCTAACAGACTTGTGTCGTCACAGAATAGCGATTTCTGACAACCAACGGGTAGATTTGGAAGATCAGAAGTGAAAATATTATACAAGATTGGAGCTACACTCGAACCCTGCGGAACACCGGCTCGTACGGGTAGCAATTCAGATTTACAATTCTGATAGCTAACCTGAAGAGTACGATCAGTTAAATAATTTTGAATCATTTTGATCAAATAAATAGGAAACTGGAAATCAGACATTTTTGCTATTAAACCTTTGTGCCAAACACTGTCGAATGCTTTTTCTATGTCTAGAAAAGCAACTCCAGTGGATAACCCAGAAGATTTATTTGATTTTATCATGTTCGTTACTCTGACAAGTTGATGAGTAGTTGAATGTTCATGACGAAATCCAAACTGCTCTGGTAAAAAAATTGAATTCTCATTTAATATGAGTCATCATTCTTAACAAGATAATTTTTTCAAAAAGTTTACTGATAGAAGAAAGTAAACTAATTGGGCGATAACTTGATGTTTCTGCTGGGTTTTTATCAGGTTTTAGGATAGGAATTACTTTAGCGTTTTTCCATCTTTTTGGGAAGTAAGCTAATGAAAAACACTTGTTGAAAATTTTAACCAGGAGTCTCAAGGCAACATCGGGAAGATTTTTAATAAGAATATTAAAAATTCCATCATTACCAGGAGCCTTCATGTTTTTGAGTTTCCTAATAATTGATTTAATTTCATCAAAATTCGTCTCAATAATGTCATCGTGTGATAACACTTGGGTTGAAATATGATCATACTTCAGTGAGACTTCATTTTCAATAGGACTCACAACGTTTAAATTAAAATTGTGGACACTCTCGAACTGCTGAGCTAGCTTTTGAGCTTTTTCACCATTTGTAAGAAGTATTTGATTTCCTTCCTTGAGAGCAGGAATTGGTTTCTGAGGTTTCTTAAGAACCTTAGAAAGTTTCCAGAAAGGTTTAGAATATGGTTTAATTTGTTCAACTTCTTTAGCGAAATTTTCATTTCGCAAAAGAGTAAATCTATGTTTAATTTCTTTTTGTAAATCCTTAACTATGTTTTTCATAGCAGGATCACGAGAACGTTGATATTGTCGTCGACGAACATTCTTCAACCGAATGAGCAGTTGAAGATTGTCATCGATGATAGGAGAATTTAATTTAGTTTGAGCTTTGGGAACTGAAAGATTTCTAGCTTCGATAATATAATGATTCAAATTATCAATTGCTGTGTCGATGTCCGCAGAATTTTCTAAAATAGTTTCATGATCCACATGATTTTCAATGTGAGATCTGTAATCCAACCAATTAGCTCTATGATAGTTGAAAATAGAACTAATTGGATTAATTATAGCTTCGTTGGAAAGTCTGAATGTTACAGGAAGATGATCTGAGTCAAAATCAGCATGAGTAATCGGTTCACTACAAATGTGACTTTGATCTGTTAGAACCAGATCAATTGTAGACGGGTTTTTCACGGAAGAGAAACAAGTAGGATTACTGGGATGAAGAACTGTGAAGTAATCAGCTGAGAGTTGATTATGAAGTATTTTACCATTACTGTTATTTTGCCTACAATTCCACTGGACATGCTTAGCATTTAAGTCCCCTATTACGAAAAATTTCGATCGATATCTTGTAAGTTTTTGCAAATCGCCTTTAAAGAAATTTAATTGTTCGCCGGTGCATTGGAATGGCAAATATGCTCCAGCGATGAAATAAATTCCATGAATGGTTTCAACTTCGATTCCCAAGCTTTCAATAACTTTAGTATTGAAAGAAGGTAAAATTCGATGTTTAATTTGCCGTTGGACAAAAATGGCAACTCCACCACCAATTCCAGTAAACCTGTCAAATCGATGAACCACATAATGTGGATTACTTTTCAATTTTACATTTGGTTTAAGAAAAGTTTCTGTCACAATGGCAATATGAATTTTGTGAACTTTGAAAAAATTATAAAATTCATCTTCACTCGATTTCAAAGATCGAGCATTCCAATTTAAAATATTCAAATAATTATTTAACATCACTGTTAAATTTTAAATTCATTATAATATTATTTGCAAATTTCCATCCGATTTGAAATGCTTCAAAAAGTGATGAAGTCGAATTCATTTGGATGATCATTTGAAAAAGTTGATCTTGTAGGTAGATCATTTTATTTTCAGTTATATCGCCTAAATCGACTTCATTTAAAGAAGCGAATGGCATTGAAGGAATATTTGTAGGTAGACTGCCATTAGAAGAAGATGATTTGGCCGGTCTACCTATTAATAAATTGTTTTCGTTAGAAGAAGAACTGCAAGGCGGTCCTGTGTTTTGATTATTTACATTAGAAGAAATAGGAGATAGATTTCTACCTAATATACCAGCATAACTGACATTAGAAGAAGATGATGACGAGGTCGATCTACCTGTCAATAAATTGTTTTCGTTAGAAGACGAATTGGCAGGTGCCTTAGAAGAATTTTCAGGTATATTCTGTAAATTTAAGGTCGTTGATTTGACTTGTTGTCTAAGCGAACGAGCGTTTAAAATTTTTTCCCTGACAGGACATTCCAAATAATTGGATTTATGATTTCCATTGCAATTTGAACATGAAAATTTATCAGTGGTTTCATTCATTGGACAAACGTCTTTCGAATGCGATTTACCACAATTCAAACACCGTATATCCATATGACAATTTTTGGTTCCATGACCGAAGCCTTGGCAACGACGACATTGCGTTAAGTTAGCAATACGATTATGCCGTTTATAATGTTCCCAATGAATTTTAATGTGGGAAATGAAACGTACTTTTTCTAAAGTTTTCAAATTGTTTACATCACTTCGATTGAAGTGTATTAGGTAAAGTTCATGGGAAATTCCAGAGCGTGGTTTAGAAGTACCATTCGCTCTTTTTTTCATAAGTATTACTTGGGAAGGGGCAAAACCAAGCAATTCTTTTAGTTCATTTTTAATTCCATCAATACTTTGATCATTTGATAATCCTTTCAAGACAGCCTTGAAGGGTCTGTCTGATTTTATATCATATGAATAAAATTTATGAAGTTTTTCGGACAAATATCGAATAAGACGTTCGTAATCTTCCAATCCATCCACCAAGACTCGACATTCTCCTCTTCGTCCGATTTGAAATGAGACTTTTACTTCCGGGAGAAAAGTAGAAAGCTCAGTACGGAATGCTTTGAAGTCGGAAATCATCACCGTCACTGGTGGCATAGATTGATGTTTCTTCACAGAACGACAAGCGTCCATTTTGGGAATTTTTGAAGAATTTTCTTCTATGTCGCTACAATCGGATTCAGGAAGAATCTCGTAAATATTGTTAGACGGCATAGGATCAACGGAAGGGAAATCCGTCCGTTGTCTTTTATTTTTACATTCAGATTCTATAAGATCGTGAATGTTATTAGAAAAATGTTGAATAGCGGATTGTGATTTATTCCGTATTGAATTATTTTTAGCCTTAGGCTTGTTGCCTTTCCGGTTGGACGCAGGCATTTTTGAAATTAATGAAATTTTAAATTAAATTAACTAGGCTAAATTAGTCTTCGATTAGACTCCTAGCTAGCCTTAAAAAAGGCTGATTAATTTCTTAGTCACTCTAATATCACTCTTTGTATCACTTAGTCACTCTAATATCACTCTTTGTATCACTTAGTCACTTAGTTAGTGATTCAGGTAGCCTTGAAAAAGACTGAAGCCTTGAATCAATGAAACTCTAGGTAGCCAGAAAAAAATTCCAGGAGCCAAGAGCTATACGCGTGCGGTGCGAACGACTGTTCAACACCGACTGAGATAATACTTTATTATTAATGTACGAGCGCTATCCTTTGATCGATCCTTATTCACAACCCATAGCATTTAGTTTTCGGGCAAAGATTCGAATAACATCAAGCCCGCGAACCAAGAACATAGACGCTGTTCGCCTTGGTTTGTATTTTTCTTGCATCCGACTTGTAATTTGCGTTCAATATGTGCTTGCATGCAAATATATTTAGGGGAAAAGGGAGTAAATTCGACACCCTAGGAATTTGTTTTTTTTTTAATCTCAGAGTTCTGGAATTACAGTTTCATCATTTATATAATATAATATACTTTGGGAACAGATTTAAGGTACCACAAAACGATGTTTGCTGTGATTCCAAAATCCAAGATGGCGACTTCCGGTATATTGACATTCCTTGAAATCTCTTACAATGTGAGTATTTTCGGAACAGATTGAATGTCAGAAAACCATGTTTGAGCTCGTTTCGAAATTCAACATGGCGACTTCCGGTATATCTACATTTCTTGAAAACCTTTACTCATATTGTAAGGGTTTTCAAGGATTATAAATAAACCAGAAGTCACCATCTTGGAGTTCAGAACCACCTTAAACATCGTTTTCCGTTATCCATTCATCAAATCCGTTCCAGAAATACATTGGAAAGGTTTTCGAGGAATATTAATGAATCGGAAGTCAAATCCGTTCCGAAAATACGCATATTGTAGGGGAGAGTGTTTGGTTACCGGCACCCTTTTCTTTTAAGCGCACTACTTCTGACGAAGTGCACATTATGCGGACATATAATGATGATTTGACTTTGATGATTTGTTTCGAGTCTCCAAAGTCTGTAAAAAGTCTTAAGACGAAAAAAGGTGTTAACTAAGAAATTTAATAACGTACAGACAAATTTGCAGACTTGGTATCTCTGCATATCACTAGCAGAATCTAGAAAATCGATAGACATTTTGAAAAAAAAACTTTGATTGCGAAAATTTCGATAGCATCTGGTATTAAATCAAGAAAAAGATCGATTTCACCTCATAAATATTCAATCCACTCACCTATTCGATGGATGCTTTTCAATTTATGATGCTATAAAAAAGTCAAAAAACTTTTGTGTTGAGTTTCACGCAATTAAAGTTTGTTTTGAGCGCAGCAAAAACTACAAACGTCTGTTAGCTTTGGTATTCGTCATAAAAAGAACGTGCTGCTATTACACACACACACACACATGACATTTGTCGGAATGACGCTATCTATTTTCTGTCAAAAGTTACGGTGGGGTGCCGGCAACCGAACATTTTCCCCTACTGTTGTTGAACCTGTAAAAACCGTGCAAAATTTGAGCTAAATCGGACATGGGTAAGGGGTGTTGGAAAATTTTTTATGCCAGAGGAGCATTTCACGAAACGTCGAGATTTTCCTGTTTTACGTAAAAAACAACCTGTTTTAATCCACCTAGTGGTGTAATAATGCCTTTCTCATATCTCACATTTTCTCATATATAAATTTGAGGTATTCTTCAAATTTTTTTTATTCCTAAAAAACTAAAAAGGTTTGTCCATAAACTAGTATAACATACAGAGTGAAACAGCACTCTGGTCGGTTAGGTCATCTCTGTAGAACGAAAAGAGGTACTTCCGAAACCGGAATCTGGGAACCGGTATAATCAAAGTTGGTTAGAGAAAAGTGACTGGGATCCATTTTTGAGTCCATGGCTACAATTTTCGGTCATTCATCGAAAACCCAAGAACAAGAAAAGCCAAATTAATGTTTAGCCGTCTACTGACAATGACTACCGATTGGAATAGTTTCGAGGCAAGTTTGGAAATTAGTTTACATTTTGTTTCCGGTGTCAACCGGAATCAGAAACCGAGAACCATTATAGCCGGAATCGGGTTGTTTGGTTGTCTACTGACAATGGCTATCGATTGCAATAGTTTCGAGGTGAGTTTAGAATATTTTTTACGTGTTTTGTTTCGCCGCTTCAAATGACGGTATCCAATTTTTAACACACTTCATCCTATAATTCCGTAGCGGAAGTCGGATCCGGATGAAATTTGGAAGTTTTGTATGAGACCATAAGACCTTTCATTTGAATCTAAGTTTATTGAAATCGGACACGCCATCTTGGAGAAAAGTGAGGAAGTAACTTGAAGTAGGATTTTTTCACTAATCACACTGTACGAGGTCTGTTCAAAAAGTACCCGGAATTCTCATTTTTCTAAAAAAATATTTATTTATTCGTCTACATCTATATGGTCCCCTTCAAAGTAATCCCCCCTAGATATAATACACCTATGCCAGCGTTTTTTCCAGTCTTCGAAACACCCCTGATAGTCACTTTTTGTAATGCTCTGTAGCACTCTCAGCGATGCCTTTATCTCTTCAATCGATGAAAAACGTTGTCCTTTCATGGATCTCTTCAACTTTGGGAATAGGAAAAAATCACACGGAGCGATATCTGGTGAATAAGGAGGTTGGGGCATGATTAAAGTCTTGTTTTTAGCCAAAAAATCACGAATAAGCAACGATGAATGAGCAGGTTTTGGAACGAATTTCACTGCCACTCGTTTCATGCCCAAAACATTTGAAAAAATATAATGGCATGAGCCAACTGATATGCCAACTTCATCAGCAACTTCTCTAATAGTGATTCGTCGATCATCCATAATCATTTTTTCCACTTTTCCCACATTTTCATCGATTATTGACGTGCTGGGTCGACCGGAGCGCTCGTCGTCTTCAACGTCTTCGCGGACATCTTGGAAACGCTTATACCACTCGTAAATACTTGTTTTATTCATACCAGACTCACCGTAGGCTCTCTGTAACATTTCGCACACTTGGTTACACTTTATTTCATTTTTCACGCAAAATTTAATACAAATTCTTCAATTCTTCCATTGTTTAAACTAACAAAAATCGCCGAGCTCAAAAAAACACGTCTTCACCAGCCGCTACAAGACAGAATGTAAACAATGAATACAATGAAATATGTACCAACACAATAAAAAAAAAATTGACCACCGGACTCTCCAGACGCGCGCAATTAAAAAATTCCGGGAACTTTTTGAACAGACCTCGTAATTCCGGAACCGGAAGTCGGATCAAAATAAAACTTGTAAAGCACAATTGTACCTTTCATTTGAATCTAAGTTTGTAAGAATGGGTTCAGCCGTCTCTGAGAAAAGTATGTGCACTTATTTTTATTTTTGTGCACATATCACCCTGTAATTACGGAACCAAAAGTCGGATTCGAATAAAATTCAGGAACTTTATGTGGGGTTACAAGAACTTTCATTTAAATTTAAGTTCATGAAAATCGGTTCAGCCATCTCCGATAAAAGTGAGTGCAAAAAAAAATGTTACATACATGCATACATAGATACACACACACATACAGACATTTTGCGTACTCGACGAACTGAGTGGAATAGTATATGACACTCGGCTCTCCGGGCCACGGTTCAAAAGTCGGTTTTCACAGTGAAGCATAATCTTTCTATAAGGCAAAAATATACGAGCGTTATGCATGCTTCACACAGCATTTTCTGTAAATATTCTTATTGTTCCGGAGTTAAATTGGTATAAGAGACACACAAAATGCACTTTTATCTTTCCGCTCAATTTTCTCAAAAATGGTATCAGGTGTACAACTTTGCTTCCGCCGTTTTTTTTTTCAAAATTAAAAGCTTTATGGCGAAGAAGTGCTTACAGATGTATTATTCAAAGTAGTAGAACTACTTAGCTTGCAATTTTCGGATCACGGCTCGTAAAAAGGAGTCCTCTTTTGACGCTATCCATGAAGCAATCCATTTTTCCAACTCTTCGAAGGATTGAAAAAGTTGATCTGCCAGGCCGTGTGCCATCGAACGGAATAGGTGGAAGTAAGAAGGGGCGACATCTGGGGAATACGACGGGTGGGGAAAGACTGCTCGTTTCAGGTTTCCAGCGTACTTTTTGATCACTTTTGCGAAGTGAGGCCGAGCATTGTCGTGTTGGAGGATGACTTTGTCATGTCGCTCTTGATATTGTGGCCGCTTTTCTTTTAGCGCGCGACTAAGGCACATCAGTTGCGTTCGGTAGCGATCTACTGTGATGGTTTCACCCGGTTTTAAGAGCTCGTAGTAAATCACACCGAGCTGATCCCACCAAATACAAATCATAACCTTGGCGCCGTGAATATTCGGTTTTGCCCGAACTTTCCCCATGATTTTCTGCGTTTAGGATTATCGTATCGAACCCACTTTTCATCACCGGTTACGATTCGATGTAAAAAACCCCTTACAAATTTGTCTTTGAATCCGTTGCTCACATACAAATAGACGGCGCTCGATGTCCCTCGATTTCAATTCGTACGGCACCCAGTTTCCTTCTTTCTGAATCATGCCCAGGGCCTTGAGACGTTTTGAAATGGCTTGCTGACTCACTCCCAAAGATTCGGCAAGCTCTTCTTGGGTTTGGCACGAATCTTCATCAAGCAATGCTTCTAGTTGTTCATCTTTTAAGGTTTTCTCTCTTCCACCACCATGTTTGTCTTCGACATCGAAATCACCATTTTTAAAACGTTGATACCATGTCAACATTTATCATTTTATTTGAGAAACTGGTCGTTCTGTTTGTTCTGAAAATGGTCATATTGTGTTACTTAACGTAAGGTAATTAAAGATGTTCTCAAATAATGGGCCCATTATTGAGCAACTTTAACAGAATATTTTGAATGGTAAAGGTTTGTCCAAGTGTTTCATTCTAGAAACTAAATGATTTGAAATTTCAATGTTTTAGTTCTTAGAAATAATTTCAGCAATTACTAAATTTGTGATACTCGTGCTGCAATTTTAACTTCGTAGTTGAACTACTTAACTGCACTGGCAGTGTAATTCTAGCTGCTTTGCACTGCTTAAAGTCTGCAAGAAATTTGCTTCTAGTGCCCACAACTCATGGCACGAAAAGGAACAAGTCCAGACCATCTGCGTCCCGTTCGCCCACCCGCCCTTTGCCTGCATCAGTGCAAACTTTTTTTTTATAATGATTTGTACACACTTTTTATGCCATTTTTATGCCCTTGTCACAGTCGTAAAAAATAATGGAAAACTAGGAAAATATGTTAAATTTACGTCTCGTAGCGGATATCTCCGAGGGCTCCACTGGCCGGGGAAAAAGGACGAAAGTCAATCCAACGCCTTAGCCGGAACGCACTTCTCTAAACGGTTCTGGTGGTAGAGAGGCGGAAGAGAAGACAAAAACCAAGCAGGAAGAAGTCAGTCCTGTCCTGTTGATAGGTTCAGCACTGTTTACGACCTGGTCCTTTCCTTTTTCCATGATGCCCCCTCACGACACAGCACAGCCATAGGCCAAGTGTAGTAAAACGAAAGGAAGAATTGATTTAACATAGCTTGTAAAGGCGCGGGGGTGGCGGATGGCAGCAGAATCAAATTTACATGAAACGAAGAATCCCACCAATAAACACATTCCGGTGACGACGGCAGTGACGAGGGCGACAATTAATAAAAACCAATGTCTTATGACTTGGCCCGCTGGCAGCTGCCGGCAGCCGAAATCGGTGGCGCGGTGACAATAAATTGGGAGAAATTATCTCCCGAATTGATACCCCCGTTCCGTTTGCCGCCCCGTTTGCTGACTGAGTTATTTCCGGCCGCGAATATTTGGCGTCGAAAGATTGTTTGTATGTCGGTTGCGTACACACGGCAGAGGAAATTTATGACCACCGGAACAACAAAACAATGTCATCAATGAAAATGCGACATTCCGAGCTGATAGCTGAACGGTGGTGGCGTCGGCGGTGGTGGCAGAGAGAGCGAGAGAGCGAGAGAGAGAGAGAGAGACAGTGAGAGATTGTTTGCTGCTGGCATCGAGGATAGGCGATAAACTGTGATTAAATTATTGCCAGGTACCCGACCCCGACGCTGATTGTCAACCATAAACCCAACGGTAACGTGGGAATGAAACGGGGAAGAGGGAGGGGGGGGGGTTCGTTTTGATTTAATTGATATACGTGGCACATACCGGAATGGGCGGGGAAATCTGCGCAATGCAGATCGTTAAAGTTTTAATTCGTGTTTTACATGGCAGTTTTGTTGGGTGCAATTAAATCGAATTATGTCCTTGCCTGAACTTTCCTGGTTCCACCATCGTACAAAAGGTTGCTTTGATTGGCAGGCATCATCGGTGGTGCACAGAAGCACGTGTTCAATATTTTATTTTCACGTTGCACCAGCTTGCTAGGATCACAGGAAAGGTCTCAGAACTCCAGCGAAGAAAACTTGCTTTCTCTGCGTAAACCTCATTATTTTATGGTTATTCATACGCACACAAACACGGATCGACTACTATCTGTGGAACTTTCCTACACGTTTATGAGGAGAACATTTCACCAAGCCATTCTTACCCTTTTTTCAGGGCACCCTTCCCCTGGCTTCCCTGCTCAAATGGATGGGCACACAACCCTCCGGGTGATAAAATATTTTAGCAAACACACTCACATACACGGTAAAGCCTCCTGCTTCCACCACCGGTATGTGCCTTATCTCGATATTAGATTTAATTTACTATATTTCATTTCGCCAAGGGAATAATCGCTTTTTTTTTCGTCTCCCCACTCTTTCAACTGACGCATTGAAGAAGAAACATCGAATAAAATGGTCGCAAAGCACACCACAAATGCAACAGGCCGCCGAGGGTAGAGGTCTGTTCGGATGGATGATTGTGATTGAGAGGATGATAATCCCCCCACCTCGAGCACTTCGCATCGGTTTAATGAAGTCCATATTCAACAAAGCAGCGACGCATTATCCCGATCCCGGATGGCTGCATCCGCCGTCTGAAAACCAGTGGAAAACAAAAACGTTCCAAATCTTCCTAATTAATTCATGCTCACGAACCAAGATCTGCCCGCAACAGGGGCTCAGGCGAGGTGGGGGGTAGGAAGGTTTGTTTTGCGGGAAGTATGCCGATTTTACTGAATATCGCACCCGATGAGTCATTCCGTCCCTTGAGCGGTGCTCTGCATAACGATGAACCGGATAGTTTTGCGATTTTCAAAGAATCTATTATCGAAAAAACAAACAAAGCACAAAGTCGCATTCAGGTAAGGGAAATTTCCATGCTCGGATTTTTTGTCGATTCTTGCGCAAATTTGCTTTCTTGCGATATTACATGTGGATAATCAATTAATTGAAAAATCGACACGCGTGATATGAGGAGGAAGGGACAATAAATTTGCTTTGAATTTGGCCAGGAGCGCAAATTTAAAATGTCCTTTTGTTGTCAACAGATAGTGCTTAAGCACAACCATCGACATCGAGTGCAAAACCGTGTCATTTTGACAAAAAGGCAAGGCTCTGTTTGTGACGATATCAGAAGGAAATAGTTTACCACGAGTTTCTTAAACCCAGCGAAACAGTTAATATAGTCAACAAATGATCAATTTGAACAAGATATTAATCTATCGTAAAACGGCCAGCCATGGGAAAGTCATTCTGTAGCATGAAAGCACTTCTCCACGTTCAGCTAGAGTGATAAAAGAAACACTTTCTTCGCTAGGTTTGGTACATTTACTGCACCCGCTATATTCGTCAGATTTGGTACCTTCTAATTATCACCTTTTTTCATCGTTAGGGTACGCACTGAGTGAGCAACACTTCCAAACGAAAATTGCTCTAAGAATGGATTTTAATGAAAGGTGAAGATTTTTTTTCTGAGAAAGTGTCCATCAATTGTCAAAGAGATGGACAAAATGTGTGGGTAGCGAGAGCCAACGCAATTTCGTCATCGGTTTTGAAGACTCTATTTTTATTATGCGTACGTGTTGTAAATCTCTTCGACGTTTAAATAACAATTTTCTTAGTCTTTAAAATCTGACATACTGACTTTTTTTTCGCAAAAGTTTCGTATACGAATCGGTTAGAATAAAAAGGCAATATTAGAACAAATTCAGCAGCTGCAAGATTCATATGAGTGGTTTATAATGTAAATGAAACTGAAACAAACGTATCCCCAGCAATCAGTTTTAGTTTTATCTATTCGACCAGTTCTTCTGTCAAATTTAAAACTAGTATACACTTTTTCTATATTTGAAACGTTCTATTTTTTCTATATTTGGAACACAGATAAAACGCTGCTGGGGCTGCCAGTTTATTTTGCTATAATTTGTAGATTTAAATTTCAATACTGACATAAATTATGCATCTAGAATTAGAACACTCCTGAATATGCCCTTAGTGGTGTAATAATTTAATTTCACTTCACTAAACAGTCTCTCAAGTTTTAACAGTACAATAGGTATATTTTGTATGATAAATAAACCGCTCTACTGAAAGCTGTTTACTGTAAAAATCTGACACAACGAAACAAAATTACATCAGAAAATCGCATGAATTGCGACAGAAACAATGAACAGTTTAAATATCAGCCAAAAGTCCACAAAATCCCAACACTTCAAACAGTCGAAGAAATCAATAGAACCAAATCAAAGAGCAAGAAGAGTCATACAAAAAAAAATGACAAAGAAATCAAAAGATTCAAAAAATTCAAAAGATTTGGAAGAATTCAAACCGTCAAAAGAATCAAAAAAGTCAAAATAAAAAGTCAAAAGAATAAAAAATGAGGATATTTAAGCAAGTCAGAAGAGACAAAATAGTCAAAAACCTAAAAAGGTTAAAGTAGTCAAAAATTAAAATGTCATGCAAGTCAGAAGTCAAAAACAATCAAGTGGCCAAAGGAATCAAGAGATTTTAAGATTTCAAAACATCAAAAGAATCAAACAAGTCAAAAGAATTAAAACAATAGTTAGGATATTTAAGCGAGTCAGAACAGTCAAAACAGTGAAAAGCGTAAAAATGTTAAAGAAGTCAAAAAATTAATAAATCATGAGATTCAGAAGAGTAAAAAAAGTCAAAGTGGCCAATGGATTCAAAGAACTCAAAACAATTAAAAAAAACAAAGAAATGTTAAGAAAACCAGAGGAATCGAAAAAGTCAAAAATTTAAAAAAGTAAAATAAGCAAACACTGTCAAAAGAGTCAGATGAACCAGAAATTAACTTTTAACTTTTTCTCTTGGCTCAAGAAAGCCGAGAGAGCTCAAAAAGTTAAAGTTTAAAGAGTCAGAAGGGTTGATAGAATCAGAAGAAACAGAAGAGTTAAAAAGTTGAAAGTGCATGAGAAGTCAAAAAATAATCTAAGAATCCATAGAATCCAAGTAGTCCACAAAATCTAAATAGCCGAAGAATCAAATTGGACTGTTTTGATTTTTCGGTTATTTAGATAATGCCAAAAGTTCAAACAATTCAAATAGTCAACAGAGTTGCAAGATCAAAACGAATCAAAATAGTCCAAAGAGTAAAACAAAACAAAAAAAGTTAAAGAAGTCAAAAAGATCAAAAGAAACAAAAGAGCGAAAACAGTGGGAAGAGATCGAAAAGTCAAGAGAGTCAGAAGCATCGAAAGAGCCAAATGATTCAAGAGAATTAAAAGATTCCAAAAAATCGAAAGAGCCAAAGAAGTCAAACTGAAAAGTGAAAAGAATAAAAAAGATCAGATATTGCAGTGAGTCAGAAGAGTCAACAAAGTTAAGATATTTGAGCAAGTCAGAGATTGGAAAAGTCAAAAGCATAAAAAAATTAAAAAGTCAAAAAATTAAATAGTCATGAGAGTCAGAAGAGTAAAAAAACCAAAGCGACCAAAGAATTCAAAGAATTCAGAACAATTAAAATAAGGCTGTGAAAAGACAAGAAAGCCAAAGGGTTCGAAGAAGTAATAAAATTGAAAACTGTCAAAAGAGTCTGAAAACCCAACAGAGTCAAATGAGCTAAAAAAGACCTTTTCACTTTTTCTCTTGGATCAAGAAAGCCGTAAGAGTTTAAAAAAATAGTCTAGAGAATTTAAAGAGTCAGAATGGTTGATGAAATCAGAAGAATCAGAAGAGTTAAATAGTTGGAAGTGTATAAAAAGTCCTAAAAATTCAAAGACTCCATAGAATGCAAGGAGTCCACAAAATCTAAGTAGCCGAAGAATCCAAACAGTCCAAATAATGCCAAAAGTTCACAAAATTCGAATAGTCAGAAGAGACGGAAGATTAGAATGAAACAAAATAGTCGAAAAAGTCAAACAAATCAAAAAGATCAAAACAAACAAAATAGCGAAAAATCAAGAGAGTAAGAAGCGTCAAAAGAACCAAATGATTCAAGAGAATTAAAAGATTTCAAAAAATCAAGAGAGCCAAAGAAGTCAAAATCAAAAGTGAAAGGAAGAAAAATAAATCAAGATATTTAAGCAAGTCAGAAGAGTAAAAAAAGTCAAAAGCGTAATAAAATTAAAAAGGCATGAAAGTCAGAAGAGTAAGAAAACAAAGCGACCAAAAGATTCAAAGAATTAAAATCAATTTAATAAAGACTCTGAAAAGTCAAGAAAACCAAAAGAGTCGAAGTCAAAATATAAAAAAAAAGTCAAAAGAGCGAAAATTGTCAAAAGAGTCTGAAAAACCAAGAGAGTCAGATGAGCCAAAAAAGAAATTTTAGCTTTTTCTCTTGGCTCAAGAGAGTCAAAAGAGTTGAAAAAATCCAGAGTCTAACGAATTTTAAGAGTCAAAATAGTTAGTAACGTCAGAAGAACCAGAATAGTTAAAATAGTTGAAAGTGTTAAAAGAGTCCACAAAGTGCAAACAATCAAAAGAATCCTTAGAATGCCAAGAGTCCACAAAATCCAAATAGTCGAAGAATGCAAACAGTCAAAATAATGCCAAAAGTTCACAAAAATTGAAATAGTCGAAAGAGTAAAACGAATCAAAATAGTCGGAAGAGTCAAACAAGTCAAAAAGAGTCGAAGTAAAGAAAATTAAAAGGGTCAAAAGAGACAAAAGAGCGAAAACTGTCGGAAGAGTCTGAAAAGTCAAGAAAGTCAGAAGCATCAACAGAGCCAAAACAGTGAAGTTAAAAGAGCCAAAACAGTGAAGTTAAAATTGTTAGGATAGTCAAAACAGTGAAGAGAGTTAAAGATTCCCAGAAATCCAGAGAATCTAAAGATATCAAAGAGTCAAAAGGGTTATTGAAGTCAGAAGAATCAGAAGAGTGAGAAAAAAGTTCACAAAATCCAAAAAGTCAAAAGTATTCAAAGAATGCAAAACGTCCATAAAAGCCGCCAAACAGAACCAAAAAACCAAACAGTCCAAATAATACCAAAAATTCGCACAACCCAAGGAGTTTAAAAAGTCAAAAGAATAAAAATAATTCAAAGATTTTAAAGATCCAAAAGAGTTTAAAGAATCAGAATTGTGAAAAAAGTCAAAGTAGTCAAAAAATTATAAGTCAAAAGTTTGACATATCAAGAGCTTCAGGAGAATCAAAAAAGTCTAAAAGAGTCAAACGAATCCAAAAAATCCAAACAATTAAAAAACTAAAAGAATCTGAAAAGTCAGCAGAGTTAAAAAAGTCAAAAGTTAAAAGCAAAGTCAAAAAGTCAAGAAAGTCTAAAAGTTAAGAAAGTCTAAAGACGGAAAACTGTTAAAAGAGTCTGAGAAGTAAAGTAAGTCAGAAGAGTAAAAAAGTCAAAACAGTAAGCACTGTTAAGAGTCTGAAAAGTTAGAAGTGTAGAAAAATCAAGAGTCAACATAAAAACGAAAGGAGTCAGCGAAGTCAAAACAATTAAAAACGACAAAAGAGTCTGAAAAGTCGAGAAGCTGAAGATTCAAAAAAAGTCAAAAGAGTTAAAGAAGTTAAAACAAATCAAAATGTCAAACGAGCTTCAAGAATCAAAAAAGTCACAAGTGTCAAAGAGTTAAATAAAATAAGTCAAGCAAGTAAATAAAAATCAAAAAGTAAAAATAGCGAAAACTGTCAAATGAGCTTAGAAAGTCTAGAGACTCGTAAGAGCCAAAAGTGTCAGATAGTCAAAGAATCAGAAGAGTCAAAATTCCAAACAGTCCCAATAATGCCAACTCAACAATATCCAAATAGTTAAAACAGCCCAAAAAACCCAAAAAAAAAATAAATTAGTTTAAAGACTTGAAAGAGTTAAAAGATTCAGAAGAATAAAAAAAGTCAATAGAATAAAAACTGTCGATAGAGCCTGAAAAGTCAAAAGAGTCGAAAGACCAAAAAAGTCAAGTCAAAAGAGTAAAAAAAGCCTAAATTATTTGGAATACAAAAGCGACCAAAGAATCCAAAGATACAGAAAAGTCAAAGAAGTGAAAAAAATCAAAAGGGTCAGCAGAAACAGTCAAAGTTTCAAACAAGAGGAAACAGGTGAAACGCCGAAACAATCAAAAATTTTAAGAATCCTAAAATTTTAAATTGGCTTGCAACGTTCAAGAACTCTTAGATGGCTTCAACGTTCCACGACTTTTTGCGTTTTTTACATTCAAAGAATTCTCTCGTATCTGAAAGAATTCTTGTGTGCCTGAAAAAAAAACCCTATACGCTAGCTTATTATGAAGGGTTTACGAATCGAAGAGTTTTTACGTAAATTACTAAAATCCTAAGACCCCAAGGTTTTATAGAAAACTTGATTGTCTCCGAGAGCTCGAAAAATCCCGTGTTTTTCCAAAGGTCCAAATCGAGTTCAAAAACTGTTATTAAAGAGCTCCTAATTCGAAATGTTTTCGCCTCAATTTGTCTCAATTCCCACGGATTCATACGGCTTCTTGAATGTATAATAGCAATGATTTTACGTCTGCTTAGAGGATTATGTTGATTCGCGAGGTGGCATCAGCAGTCCTTCATTCTCTGCTAAAGCATTGATGAGTCGAAGGCGAAAAGTGAAACAATTAAATACTTACTTGATTACAAGAATTGATAACATTCTGAGTTCCTAAAATTTTAAGACAATTTAATTGTCTAAAAGTGGCCGAGAATTTAAAAATTCTCGAAAGAATCAAGGGTTCTTACGTTTTTACTAGCATTCAAGATTTCTTGCGTATCTCAAAGAATCAAGAAATTTGACTTATCCCATTAGAGTTCAATAATCGAAGAGTTTAATTTCAAGACATCTCAAAGAACTCGAAAATTCTTGCGTAGTTCCAAGTGTTCTAGAGTTATTGCATATCCACTAACACATGGGCTGAAAAGTCCCTGGCCTAAGAAAGAAAACACGATTTTTTTTGGTTCAAAATAAACTTTCTATCATCGACGTAACCTCTATTAAAAGCAACGCAATCATTCCAACGCCGCTCGATCATTTCAATACCACTTTTGTAGAACGATTCATCTTTTGTCTCAAAATAGGCCTCAGTTTCAGCGATACCCTCTTCATTCGGGCAAAAACGAGCATTTTTTCGGGTCTGCGATAAGCCAGTAGTCACTGCGAGCCAATTCTGAAGAATACGGTCGATGTGGGAGCAAAATTCGGTGCGTTGTCTTAATGAAACCAAATTTTTTTCTTTGTTATATGCGGTCGTTTCTTTGCAATTTCAGTTCACTGTTAATGGTATTTCCTTTCTCGAGATAGTCGATAAATATTACACCACGAACATCCCAAAACACCGAGGCCGATTGCTGTGCTTTTGGGCGCTTTGGACGAGGTTCACCAGTGGCTGTCCACTCAGATGACGATCGTTTTGATTCCGGAGTGAAGTTCCATGAATCCATGTTTCATCCATTGTCACATATCGACGCAAAAATTCCGGTTTGTTACGTTGTTAAATATGGCCAAACATTGCTCAGAATCATCAACACGTTCTCGTTTTTGGTCACCAGATGAGCAAACGCGGCACCCATTTTGAACAGAGCTTTCGCATAGTCAAATGCTCATGCAATATAAAAACTGTCCAAGAAAGTATGGACGCACTATGGTTTCGCTGTAAATAATTCACAAGTGTTGCATATTCAAATTTTATTCGATATACTGATAATATTAGACTACAACAACAGAATATTATTCTCAATATTTTCTACTTAGCCATTGTAGACTAGCTGGTGCACCTTCTTGCGAACGTTCCTCATTAAATTCCGTACAGACTTCTTGGCGACAAGTTTTGACACTTTTTTCCAATCTTTTTCGAACTGTTGAATGGTTTCGGCTACCGAGACATGTTTCCAAAGATGTGACTTCGTTAATGCCCAAAAATCCTCAATTGGTCGAAGTTGTGGGCAATTTGGTGGATTCATGTCATGAAAGTGACATTTTTGGTAGTATACCATTCTACCGTTGATTTCGAGTAGTGGCAAGAAGCAAGATCTAGCCAGACGACAACAGGATCCTTGTGGCTTCGAATCATGGGTAGAAGTCGATTTTGTAAACATTCCTTGATGTATATTTCGTTGTTCATTGAAGCAGTGGTGATGAAGGGTTTCGAAATCTTACCGCAGCTATAAATTGCTTGCCAGACCATAGCTCTCCTACTAAATTTTTCGATGTCTCGGACTGGTTTAACACTTGCCCTTCTCGTACCGTATAATATTGTGGTCCCGGCAAGGATTTGTAATCGAGTTTCATGTAGGTTTCGTCGTCCATGATTATGCAGTTCTGCCCACTTTTTTGGCCACATCCCGAACTGAAACCTCCTTCTTTGGCTCGAACTCCTTCAGTATACGTTTATCCAACTGAGGGTTAGCAGGGCCTTTTTTCGACCCGTTTTCGGTTTATCCTCAAAGGTGTTATCCTCACCGAACTCCCTGATTGCATTTCGCACGACTTTTTCACTTATTCCTTTCATTTTTGCCATCTTTCTCAGTGACAGTCCGCGTTCGGTGCACCATTTGTACAGAATTTTTCGACGTTGTTCTGCTGAAAGTCCACGCATTTCGAAACAAACTAATGGAAACGAATAAACAACTGCACAAGTGGTTAGAGAAGAGTGTAAACAACAGGACGCAGCCCTAAAAATTGACAGATTCTGAACCATTGCGAAATGGCAGCGGTTTTTGGTTGCGTCCATACTTTCTGGGACAGTCTTTAGTGATGAGTCATGAGCATTTGACTATGCGGAAGCTCTGTTCAAAGTGGGTGCCACGTTTGCTCACTGTTGACCAAAAACGAGAACGTGTTGATGATTCTGAGCAGTGTTTGGTCATGTTAAAAAACGTAACAAACCGGAATTTTTGCGTCGATATGCGACAATGGATGAAACATGGATTTATCACGTTCTTTTGATATCTCTACGATGTCAACTAACTCACGCAGTTTCACTTTTCGATCGTTCAACGCAATTTTGAGAATCGGTTGGTCGCCGAACCAACGTTTTATTGTTGTTTCTGATGGAGCGGAGTCTCCATAACACTTTTCAAGCCATAGCTTCGCTTGAATGGTATTTTTTCCACTAAAGAAACAGTGTAAAATTAAAATACGACATTGTTTTTCATCCATTGCTCTGGAAATAACAAAAGTAGCGTCACTCTTAGCATAAAGGTTAAAGGTTAGTGTTGACTGAAAAAAAAGGTGACTGCAATCAAACTAGCACCATCTATGTGTTAGGCCTGGAACTTTTCAGTCCGGACTTTATAAGCGTCCAAAGGTTTGTTCCAAGAGCTCGAATTTTGAAGAATAGAATAGAAGAATCTTGAAGAAAAAAAGGAATTTCGTGTGTTGATGAAACACTACTTTTTGATGAAAAAAAGTGCCGCCGATACCAAAAAATGGCTTGATGAGTGTTATCCAGACTCTGCACCGGGCGAAGCAACAATTCGTAAGTGGTTTGCAAAATTTCGTACTGGTCATATGAGCACCGAAGACGATGAACGCAGTGGACGTTCAAAAGAGGCTGTTACCGATGAAAACGTGAAAAAAATCCACAAAATGATTTTCAATGACCGTAAAGTGAAGTTGATCGAGATGGCTGACACCCTAAAGATATCAAAGGAACGTGTTGGACATATTATTCACGAATATTTGGATATGAGAAAGCTTTGTGCAAAATGGGTGCCGCGTGAGCTCACTATCGATCAAAAACAACAACGAATTGATGATTCTGAGTAGTGTTTGGAGCTGTTATATCGAAAAAAAACCGATTTTTTTCGTCAATATATAACAATGGACGAAACATGGTTCCATCACTTCACTCCGGAGTCCAATCGACAGTCAGCTGAGTGGACTGCACGGGATGAACCGAACCCAAAGCGTGGAAAGACTCAACAATCGGCCGGTAAGGTTATGGCGTCTGTATTTTGGGATTCGCATGGTATAATTTTCATCGACTACCTTGAAAAGGGAAAAACCATCAACAGTGACTATTATGTAGCGTTATTACAGCGTTTGAAAGAAGAAATTTAAAAAAAAACGGCCTCATTTGAAGAAGAAAAAAGTTTTGTTTCATCAAGACAATGCACCGTGTCACAAGTCGATGAAAACCATGCTGAAATTGAACGAATTGGGCTTCGAATTGCTCCCTCATCCACCGTATTCTCCAGATTTGGCCTCCAGTGACTTTTTTCTGTTCTCAGACCTAAAGAGAATGCTCGCTGGTAAAAAATTTAGAAGCAATGAAGAGGTAATCGCTGAAACTGAGGCCTATTATGAGGCAAAGGACAAATCGTACTACAAAAATGGTATCGAAAAGTTGGAAGATCGCTATAATCGCTGTATCGCCTCTGATGGCAATTATGTTGAATAATAAACACGAATTTTGGCAAAAAATGTGTGTTTCTATTAAACGATACGATCTTTTTTTCAGCCGAACTGTTAATAGTTTTAGTATGTTGGCAAGAACGCAAATACCATTTGCAAACTCTCATTTTGCTACTATCACGCCAAGCTGTAGTTCCAAGTCGACAGTTCTAAGGACAGCATATCAGCTTGGACTGAAAAACCAATGTTGAAGGGTTAGCAGCATGGAAGTTATTTTAATTGCTTGAAAAAATATTCTTACAGGAAACAACAAATGACTACGTTTGTTTTGCTTCGTCGGATCGGAAAAATATGTCTAGAAACACAAGACAAATTTCATCTCTCTGGCAAACAGATCTTAAAACACACAAACAGGCTCCAGGGCATACCCCATAGAACTTTGCTCGCGGTTCGTTGAACCGTACAACCACTAACTTGTCAGGCTTCAGTTAACCGTACCGCCACACGATTGCACCATCTTTAAGATTTAGAGTGAAACTGATGACAATATATTTTCTACGCTTCTGGAAACACTACCGCACCGCATCTTCTCCTGTTCTGTGTAGATTTGCCTCCTGGTGATATCCTGCAGGCTGCTACGGCTACGGCTGTCAAAACGAACCGAAGTGGAACGAAAATCAATAACATGCAGCATCACGACTCAGGTTCCGCTGTTCGTTCCGGCAGCTCGTTGCTCATCGCCTGGAATCAGATTCCAGATGCATCTCCCGATGCCGGAACTTGACATCCAGTGAGCAGGGGAAATATGAGCAAAATTCCTCTCGACGTCGAATGTTTACGTTTTTTTTTATTTTTCTTTGCTTTTATTCTCCGAAACAGCAGTTTCAGTAACATCATCGCCTTTGTTATAGAAGCAGCAGCAGAAGTAGCAGAATAATGGCAGCCCTGGGTTCGAGTGGATGTAAAACCGAAACCAGGAGAGCTTTGCGTCGACGTCGAGCCAAAAGTGCGGAGGATGCTTTATTAGTTTACCGCGCTCCATTCAGCTGTATAGCTCTAGCAGCGAGTACACAAAAGCTACTTGCCCTGGCAAACTATTATCGCACGACCAGGACCGGACCCCCCAATTGGAGTGACTGCCGCAATCGATTTACTTCCTAATGGACTGTACATACTTTATCCTGTTACAGTAAATCCTGGCAACTGCTGCTCCAACCACGGAAGTTTGGGTTCGGGAGGGGCCATCGGTTGCAGCAAAATGCAGCGGCACGACCGTCCCTCGCACAAAATGATTCACAATATGTTGCATCCTGGTCCCACCACCAGTCTCGGGTTCTCCGGTTCCGAATGATGTCCAGACGAACGATCTCATCGCCTCCAACGGGTTTTGATGTCGATGTTCGTCGTCGTTGTCGTTGCCGTTCGAATGATGGTCCAGAGAGGGGTGTGTTTTCTGTAATTGAGCTTTCGGTCGATGGCGATTTCAGTCGATGACTATCCCGTGTCCGTTGTGCTGTGTTACGCTGGGCAAGGATTCCACGATGGTGTGTACGCATTCGATGTTGAAACTCGCCGGCCGGGCTACTCTACACCGCCCCCGCAACCAAGGTTCAGATGACCGTTTGTTTATTCTAGGCGACACGCCAGTGTCAAGTTGAGTGTTGCAGAATGGACACGCTGTATAGTGCAGCAGTTGGCGGTTTGATGGTTCCTTCGTGCAGATGCACATCAAACCAAACAGACCGGATGTTCTTTTCCAGGAAAAATTCACGTCGTGAAAAAGTGCCTTCTTTCGTCGTTCGAATCCATAAAGCTGAGTCAGGCTAAAACTTTCGAAAGTCACACGAAATAGGTTCTTCCTAATGCACCTAGTGGTGAGAAAATGCCTTTCTCTTGCAGTTCAAATAGTCTCATTAAACAAAATTGTCGCTTTTCAGTAATAATACATTAGAACTTGATCATTTAGGGAGATAGAAAAAGTGCGACTTGGCGGTTACGCCATTTATACCATTATATCTCCGGAACCGGATATTACAGCCATTTTTTTAAAACTACTTTATTGACACATACACACAAACATTTTCCGAGCCCGTCGAGCTGAGTCGAAAGGTATATAACCCAAGAGATATCCGGTGCTCCAATCAAGTCTTTTTTGGCATTAAAAATGCCTTACTCTTCACTATATGGGGCCGGGTGTCAATTAAAAGTTTCAAAAATAGTCGCGTAACCTTTTTGTGTCATAATTTTGAACGTTAATAACTCGGTCATTTGTTGATGGATTGTTATAATTTAACAACCAATCGATTCGGAAACTTTTAACTTAAACATGTATGACGACGTCTCCCCAGTATTTCAATAGCATACTATTGAAAAAATGGTTAGAATTGACCTATGTTTTCATCTAAGTTCTAAAAATAACGTCAGATCCAGTCATTGAAAGTCTACAGAAGTTTATTCCTCTTTCTAACGGAACAGTGGTGTATTTGAGACTAATTTCGTGTATTCTGTCATCGTTCATGGACCCATCGATGATGCCGCTCCAGCCAATTTACAATGTGCGGTTAGTGAACGCATTTCTTTCTAGACGGCAGTTACTTGAGTTCCATATTATGCGTTCATGAAACTCTTTCACAAACTAGAAAAACTTTAACAAAATACTAAAATAAATTTTTCAATCCCACAGGAAAGCTCTCTTTTTTGTAAGGTGCTGGCGCAATTGGTGCATTTAAAAAAAAAACAACGAATGCCTACTGGGGACTGGAAATAAATGCACACACATTGATAAATTTTGTCATTCTATGCAGAACAACTAATCTGGAATTCGCTATAACATTACTGCAAAGCTAAACCTGCGAAGGAATCTTCAGAGACGCTCGTTCTTTCACGTCCTCAAAATCTACTGTAGTGCAAGGGTTTGAAGCTCGTCTCAATAAAATACATACTAAAAGAGAGATCACGGTAAGACAACAGAAATATCTTGCGTTTCCACGATTAAAGGTCTCTTCAGATATCACTTACGAGAACAGACTTCCTAATAACGATGAAATTGTTACTACTGTAGAAAAAGCTCGGCAAGCAGCTTTACAATTAGCGCTTGAAATAGGATTTGATTCTGGTGATATTTCCTTCGAGGAAAGCATCGTTTTAAGACAGCCGAAACAAAAATCAGAATACGAGTTTGAGTTCGTCACTGTGCCAGATGAACTGAGAACTTATAATGAAGATGAAGTATATGACTCGACTGAACTGTTTCCCAACATTGGAGAAAGTATGAATTTCGTGTTTTCAAAGTGAGAAATAGAAATGGAAAAATAGTGCATGCAAAGAAGACAACCTTTGTTTGGATGATCACATCTGGATTACAAAAATGTTCGACGGACCGACTGTATCGATTTCACGATTCAATTTCAGGATCTACCACGATTCAAATAGTACGAGATTCAAATGAAGTATGTTCAGAAATTCCAGTAGGAGAGTTCGTTTTGTTAAGATTCAAAAACCGTTTCCTTGTTTGTAAGGTTTACGGATTCAGATATCTCAACAGGAAAAAAAGTTCGTGCTCATTAGCTACGATTCCAGTAAAAGCTCCTGAGGGTGCACGATCTAAAGGCGTTGAATTACTGGGGAGTCTTTTTGAAATTGTGCAGTTTGATAATGACCTCAATTTAGATTTATTTAGCATTAGTAAATCTGTTGATATACAAAATTATGTATCGCATTTAATACAAATTCGATAAACTCCGCTTTACTGTATTATTCAGGAGTAAGTGTTTCATATATTCAAAATATAAAAAATTAGAAAATGTGTTCTGTTGAGTTCTTATTTCTCTTAAAATAATAGATAACCACTGAGCAAACCGCTGTTCAAAATTTTCACTATTAAGCTGTTTGTGAAATGATATATCTGCTTCATTTCGGTGTGATATGATTTGTGTCTTGTATATTTTATTTTTGGAATCATTTTCATGTTTCGTTCCAGAGCAGCGAAAAAGATTTTCCGATAACTAATTCGTTCGCCGGGAGCATAGCTCATCTAATTTTATTTGCTATTTTGTTGATCATTCGCCAAAATAATAATTTTAAAAAAAGAGTGATAATCTATGCTAAGTCTTTTCTCATTTGTATTTTGTTATCTTGTAATTGTTGAAACTTTGCGTCATAATTAGTTGTAATGTTATCAGATTGTAAATAAAAATAGTGTTGACATTTGTGTAATTCTAGATTTATTTATTATAGAAACATTGACTGCTTTGATGTGTATATGTGTATAATAAGAAGTATAGATCGTGAATAGTAGCGTATAAACAATGCATGAACAAGTATTCGAACCTGGTAATTTGTATAGAAGGTGCTTCGATCGTATATATGAATTTTTATGCAATTTTGCATTGAAAGCTATGATGATTCAGATGTGTCGTTCCCCTCGGTTATTTCTGTGATTTTTTTCTCCACATGTAATGCTGTACGTTCTCACGGTTCTTGATTTTTGTTTTTTTTTGTGCTTTGCTTCTTAATTTTTGTTATGTTAGATTTTAGATAATCGCGTTTTTTCATTTTTCTTTTTGTTCTCTGCTTTTTACTTTTCGCTTCGTTTTGTGCTTTCTGCTTCTTTTTTGAGTTATAATTTTTAATTTTCGATTTTCGCATTTTGTTTTAGTATTTAATTAGCAATAAGTTTCTAGAATTTAGTTTTTTACTTTCAGATTTTAGATTTTTGCTTTTTGATTTGTGCATTTTGCTATTTGCATTCTGGTTTTGGCTTCTTGATTATTTTTATTTTTGAATTATGATGTTTGATTTTCGAGTTTCGACTTTCGCTTTTAGTTTTGCGTTTTTTGAGTTTTACATTTTGCTTTTTTTCTTTTCGCTTGCTGCTATTTGCTTCTTTTCTTGCTTTTTACCTTTTCCATTTTGCTTCTAGATTTTTGAGTAATGATTTTGGATTATCGATTTTCGGCTTTTGATTTTTGCTTTTGTCTTTAGTTTTTCGCTTACAGCTTTTAAATTTTTTGCTTTGTGATTTGTGTTTTTCGATTTGTTATTTTTTGCCTTTCTCATAAAGAGAGGTTATGCAATCGCAGTGAAAACCGACTTTACAACCGAGGCCCGGAGTGTGTGTGTAACAAATAATGTCACTCAATTTCTCAGAGATGGTTGAACCGATTTTCACAAAACTTAGATTCAAATGGTTCCATACAAAATTCTTGAATATTATTCGACTACGACTTCCGGTTCCGGAATTATGGGGTAAAATGTGCAAAAAATTATGAAAGTAAGTTCACCAACTGTTTTCGGAGATGGCTGAACCGATTTTCACAATTTTTTAGGTCCCATACAAAATTCCTGAATTTCATTTTGAGCTGAGTTCCGGTTCCGGATTTATGCGGTAAAATGTGTGCAAAAATGAAAATATATTTTCTAGCTTTTCTCAGACCGATTTTCATAAACTTAGGTTCAAATGGAAGGTCCTGTGGTCCCCTACGAAATTCCTGAATTTCATCAGGATCCGACTTTCGGATTCAAATATATAGGGTAAAGTGTGTTAAAAATTGTTTAACATCACTGAAAAGGGCGAAAACCGTAAAAAAATTTCAACATCGACCTCAAATCTTCTCCAATTGATAGTTTCTATCAGTAGACGGTCAAACAAACCGATTTCGGTTATTATTTCAAGAATCGAAGAACATTATTTTGAAGAATACCACAGCATTATATATGATAGTACGATTGATATGAGAAAGGCATCATTACACCACTAGGTGGATTAAAACAGGTTTTTATGTACGATTTTAGATTTTTGCTTTTTCCATTTTACTTCTTGCTTTTTACTTTTCACTGCTTTTTACCTTTCTCTTTATACATTTCACTTTTTATTTTTTGGTTTTTGCTTTCTGTTATTCGTTTTGCGCTTTTTTCTATTTGTTTTCTGCTTCTTTTTTTCTTTTCTTTATGATTTTTTTACTTCCAGAGTTTTTAGCTTGTGATTTTTGGTTCTTTCGTTTCTGGGGTTCGGTTTTTTAGATTTTTGCTTTTAGCTTTTAGTTTTTACGTTTTGCTATTTGCATTTTAGTTCGTGCGTTTTTCTATTTGCATTTTGCTTCTTGATTTCTGTTTCTTGAGTTTTGAGTTGTGATTTTAGATATTGGCTTGTCGCTTTTTGACTTTTGCTTTTTCGTTCTGATTGTTGCTATTTTCTTTTTTCTATGCTTTTCACCTTTTCTTTTCGTTTCGTTTCTGTTTTGTTGAGACATAGAATACCATACCCATCTTGAGTTAGTTTTAAATCTGCTCACTATCTAACAAGGAAAAAATCTAGAAGCAGAAAGCAAAAAGAAAAGTTTTAAATTTGATCGCTATCTGACGAGGAAAACAAATTGAAAAAATGACAAGCGTTAGTTAAACTGTTTAAGCTCCAAGTAAAACTGCATTTAATTTACAAGGTTCCAACTCTTGAATCTCAATCATGTATCTCATTGTCACCCCGTTCTCTATGATTTTTGGTTTTCGACTTTTGCCTTTTGCTTTTAGTTTTAAGTTTTCACCTTTTGAGTTTTAAGTTTCTAGCATTTAGCTTTCAATATTTTAGCTCTCAGCTATCAGATTTTTTCATTCTACTTTTAACTCTTTGATATGTTCTTATAGCTATTTACGTTAAGTTTTTTTTTTTTAATTCCTTTAAATTAATTTTTGGGTTATGATTTTCGAGTTTTTTATTCGCTCTCCACTTTTTGAAAAGATTTTTACTTTTTGCTGTTTTCTTTGCTTCTAGATTTTTGAGATATGATTGTTGGTTTTTGCTTTTAGCTTATAACTTATAGTTTTTAGCTTTTTGATTTTTGATTTATACTTTCTGCTTTTTGAATTGTGCTTTTCGGTTTGTTAATTTTGCTATTTGCATTCTGCATCATGCCTCTAAATGTTCGAGTTTGGCCTTTTGCTTTTAGCTTATAGTTTTTAGTTTTATGTTTTTTGCTATTTGCATTCTGCTTTTGTCTTCTTGATTTTTGTTTTTTGATTTTTGAATTATGATTTAAGATTTTCGAATTTCGTTTTTTGATTTCTATTTTGTTCTTTTTGCTTGTTGTTTACTTTGCTTTTCAACCTATCTTTTCGCCTTTTGCTTCTAGATTTTTCACAGCATATAGTGTTTAGCTTTTAGCTTCTGGCTTTGCTTTTTGTTTTCTGCTTTCTGCTCTTTGTTTTTTACTTTTTGCTTCTTGATATTTGAATTATGATTTTTGATTTTCGAGTTTCGATTTTCTCTTTCAATTTTCGATTTTTGCTTTTAACCTTTTATTTTAAGCCTAGTTTTTAGATTTAATTTTATTCTTTCTACAATTCGTGTTCTAGTCTGATGTAGAGCCGTCTCGAGCTAGTTTAAAATATGATCAGTATCTCACGGGGAAAACAGATTGGAAAATTGACATGCGAATGCAATTATTTATGTAATGAAAATCGCGAAAATATTACCGCATAGACGGGACTCGAACCAGTAGCGTTTTACCAATAAAATTACCCTGCATATGAAAGCATATGTTGAGATAGTCCTATTGATTAGATGAACCAAGCATGCTTCACAATATTTGGTCATCTACGTCACCATATCTACGGAAACAAATTCAACAGAAGAAACATATTGATCACAAGTCTATTTTTGCCTCTCTACTTTGCCGCCGACACTGATTCTTCTTTCTGCTATTTGAATTGTGCGTTTTGCTATTTGCATTCTGCTTTTTACATTGTTCGATTTTCGCTTCTTGTTGTACGATGTTCACTTTTTAGTTTTGCTAGGTGCTATTATTTTGTTTTACTTTTTATCTGCTCTTTTTGCTTCTAGAATTTTGAGTTAGGATTTTTGATTTTCATTTTTTTTGTTTATTGATTTTGGCTTTTTGCCTTTTGATTTTACCTTTTTGAATTTTGCTTTAAGCTTTTGACCTACAGTATTTAGTTTATAGGTTTAAGCTATAAACCACTTGCGTTTATTTTTTAGCTATTTGCTGATTGATTTGTGATTTTTGCTGTCTGCTACGTTTTTGCTTTTAGCTTCTTGATTTCAGTTTTTTGAGTTTCAAATAATGATTTTTTATTCTCCATTTTCTCTTGAAATTTTTAATTTTTGCTTTTTTGTTTTAAACTTTTCGCAATTTGCTTTATGTTTCCTGCTTTTCTTGATTTGCGAGTTATGATGTTCGATTTTTGCTTTTACTTTTTGCATTTTGGTTCTGGTTTTCGGCATTTGCTTCGAGCTTTTTGGGGCTCTGTTTTATGCTTTTTGGTTTTTGCTTTTTTACTTATCTCTCTTTTGTTATGATTGTTGAGTTATGATTTTTGAATTTCGATTATCGATTTTCTATTTTAGCATTTTGTTTTGTGCTTTTTCTTGTGTTTTCGCTATCTGCTTGTTTCTGGATTTTGAGTAATTAATTTTGGTTTTCGAGTTTAGATATCCGATATTCGAACTTTTCATGGTGCTTTTAGTTTTTTTTCTTTTTGTTTTCTGGTTTTTGCTTCTTGATTTATGTTTTTTTATTATTGAGTTATTGAGTTGAGCCTTTCGTTTTTCTTTTCTTTCGGATTGTTTTTATGTGCATTTTTTTAATTTTTAATATCAGCCCGGGCTGGCAGTTCAATGCATAGGACACTGGTCTTTCAAGCCAGTTGTCGTATTTTAGAGCCCCGACCTTGAAGAATTCTCAGTGTCAGTAGGATCGTAGCATTAGCCATGTCATGATTCTGTACACTATGAATCGGCTGTGAAGTTTGTTGAAACAGAAAGGCCAAATTCCAAATGTACAGCCAAGATTTTTTTGATTTTAGTTTTGATTTTGGATTTTTGTTTATTGATGTTTCATTTTTGACTATTGATTTTTGATATTAAACGTTAGACTATTAATTATTTATTTTCGATTTCGGATTGTTTTGATTTGTGTTTTTAAATGTCAGATTTTGGATTTTCGCTTATGGATTTTAGGTTTCTGATTTCTGGTTTCTGGTTTCTGGTTCATGGTTCATGGTTTATGGTTTATGGTTTATGGTTTATGGTTTATGGTTTATGGTTTATGGTTTATGGTTTATGGTTTATGATTTATGGTTTATGGTTTATGGTTTATGGTTTATGGGTTATGGTTTATGGTTTATGGTTTATGGTTTATGGTTTATGGTTTATGGTTTATGGTTTATGGTTTCTTGTTTCTTGTTTCCTGTTTCCTGTTTCCTGTTTCTTGTTTCTTGTTTCTTGTTTCTTGTTTCTTTTGATTGTTATTAGGGTTTATAAGTTATTGCGTGTAGCAAATGCAGCAAGTGCTTATAATCATCACAATATAATTATGAAAGCAACCATTCGTAAATATAGAATCAAAAGTTTCTCGATTGCCTAAAGCTTCCAAATCACAGATTTCTCATAAATTATACTTTGTTTTGTTTTTCGCTCAAACCACTCCGATTTGAGGGCACCACTAAATTATAGAAAGTACCCGATAGAAGCTTAAAACATCATTCGATTTCTAAATACTTTCCAATCGGGAAAGTCAACGAACGGGGGGGCCAAATTTTTCATCCAATTTTCACTCGAGCAAAACGATTCATTATGGCATTAATTAGAAAGCTAAATTCAAAGGAATCGCGTTTCTCCCTTCGGCCTGGGGGCGTATTTGCATAACAAGAGCGAAGACCACACGGCTGAACTCACCGCCGCCCGCGAGACTTGCTAAGCATTATCACAATAAAGGCTAATTAAACCGCTCAGACGTTGAAAAGTGCCACCTTCATCCTTGTGCCCGTTTACTGGAGGCACTCATTTAGCAGGGCCCCACCCATTTTGGAGAATGGCTGAAGAGGTATTGTGAAAAGCAAGGCGTGCGTTTTCCGTAATTAGTTTTCAATTTGCAGCTTTGCTGTCAATGTTCTGGGCTCAGAAAGTGAGGAACGCTTTTCTCTGATTGCCGCTTACTATTGACGACGGTCCACATTAATTTGCAATCTAGAAGGTCATGACTTTCGATGCGCTGCTTGTTAACGGGTGAACTTGAATTTATCAATCGAAGTAGTCTTCTCATGAGCAGCAAACACCGTTAAATTCACCATTTTGCCACTTCACTGCAAACATTTTCGAATCAACGAAAAAGGGATTCAGATCGAACCCGGACTGCAAAACTATAATCAAATCTTGTCTCAATCTAAATTGAACATCGATTGACACCCTGAAATGGTCAATCGCCCGGCAGCCACTATCGGTGCCTCGATTCATTTATCGCCGGAAATGAAGGGTCCCATCGTAAAAAAAAGAAATCCGACTAAACGGTGCTGATGTCCCCTCGGCATCCATGCTGACAATCAAAAGAACGAAAAAGGAAATTACAGTCGCCTGTTTGGGGCCCGGAATCTGTCCGAAGGTTGGGCGTGGTGATTTTACTAAAACAACCGAACGCCATTAAATGGCGTAGAATTACACGCTCGAGGTTAGTGTTTCTAATGGCATTTGAGTGTAATTAACTCATTTCGGCACTCTCGCACCGATAGGTCGTCGCTTACAACAGCCCCCCGGGGAGCCCGGTTCGAATAATTCACATCACAACCAGACCCGGGAATCCAACTAACACCTCTAATCTCATCATATCATCTTCGTGCCCTGTCGAACCGTCACGGGGCGTAATCCACCGGCAAAGAAAACCGAATGATTCCCAATGCATTCTATCATCATATCACTTATCCTGCAATAATCCTTACCACGGAATGGAACTCCGGCTCTCCGGCGGGCGAACGCTGATGGGAAAACAACTGCATTAATATTCCACGCTGATTTCAGGATTTTCCACCCGTTTTCGTTGGGTATGCCAGGACCGAAGGCAACCGAAACCGTACCGAACAAAACCAGAAAGAAAAACATCAGCAGTAACTGACAGGTCCGTGCAGTGAAATGATGGTAGATTAATATTTAATTAAACACCTCTTGACGGTCGGTTTCCACGGATGGACGGACGGACGGACAGACGAAAAAAACGAGCAAGAAATAAAACAAAGCAAGCCGGTGCCAACAGCTGTCAGGCCCTCGGGTGAGCATTTTTCGGGTGGCTGGTTAACAAATAATGGCTGGTATGATGGTGGATTTTTATTTTCACTATAAGAAAGAAACCATTTCAGGTGAGAGATCAAAACCGATAATTTTTTGGGTTAGGATTTTTCTGCACTTTTGATTCGTGTTAGCGATATTCAAGCGCACACAAACAAAATGGAAATTGAGTGTCAGTCAAACTTTCGATAGTAAACGAGAAGAGATCTCCATAAATTTTCCGAACGTGAACAAGCAGCACGATATGATCTCAGAGAATAAAAAGGGCGGGTAAGTAATGTCAAAGACATAACCGAGTGACGTGAAAACGAATACGAAGAATTGTTTACATTCGCTGTTGAGTTCAAAAATTCTTTGGTTTGTGGAATTAACCAGGGTGGCAAGTGAATTAGCGATTTCAATTTCCCGGTGCGCGAGCTTGAGCTTGAGCTTGAGCTTGAGCGACCACCCCTGGTTGCAACTCCGTTACTGATCGGGAATAGCTGAAATTGTACAGGGAGTTTCTAGATGATCCGACCTGGGACTGGTAAATCATCCTTCAATGTACATCTTCTGGTAATCCCAGAATTCATCGATCAGTACCGGCGCCGGCCAGGCCCGAACGTAGATCGTCTAAGGAATGGGAAAGGTTGTTAGTCCAACACTTGTTGTTACTAGAGGCCGTATATACTACTGCGCACTCCACAAGTGTCACGGGAGAAGGATATTTGTTAGTAAAAATTTCAGTATTGGTATTATTCGCGCGCGACTCAGTATGTTCCGGTTTCAAGATGCTCGGATGCACCACAAAACTCACTGGCTTTCCGAATGAACGTTTCAACAATATCCTATAGTGAAGTCCCGAGAAGTCTTGATTCACAGCTCTTATTCGAGGAAACTAAAGAAAAATTTGCAATACTATCGCGTAAAGAATAAAAACTTCCCTATTTTTATAAATGCAATTACGTGATACAAATTAAAAAAGTGAATAGGATTTAGACAAAATTATTTAAATTATTTATTAAAATTATTAATTGGTTATATTGGTTGATCTGGGCAGCCGGCTACCGAGAAAAATATTAATTTATTGCTTGAAATATTAATATCAAGTGTTTTTTACTATGTATTCAATATACTGACATATGATATCTCTGTTATTAACTTTGTAATATCAACGAATTTGCGCAATGGTTGATTTTTAACTTTCAATTTATAATCTTGAAAGACAATCAATAACATGGAAGAAGAAAACATTCCAAATAAAACTTTTCTTCGTAGCTAGATGGAAATTGATAGGTTGAATGAAGAGATAATTTAGTAAAACAGAGTAATCAGAAGTGAAATGTTGAAAATATCTGATAACTGAAAGGAAAAAGAAACTCCTGCAATTGTCGCCTTTTACGACATGGAAGCAGGAACCCAGTGGATCTATTCTTTGTTAATTTTTTTCCGCCGGATTCCACACGGCATCTAGGCAGGTACTGTCCGGAGAGAGCTAATAGGTACTATCAATCTCCTAGTGGACCCCAGCCCCTTTCCCGGTTTTTTCCCGGTGCGCGAGACTAAAAAATCTCATTTTTTTTACATGTCCAAAAAACATCGAGAGTTGAGAGATACGTATTTTTCGGGTATCTCCTTGGAACTACGATTAAAACTCTCATATACAGTTTGTCCAAACGTTTATCTTCTGAACTAACAGCACCATCCAGCCCAATGTATTCCATATTTATTTTGTATTTTACGTCGCCAGTAACTTCGATTGAACAATAGGATTAAAACAAAAAACCCTTCTTAATCCACCTAGTGGTGTGATAATGCCTTTCTCTTCTTTCATAACAGTCTCATGAAAATATGTTTCATACATTTATTAAATAATTTTAGACACCAATTGATTCAGATTGATTCGAGTAGTTCACAAAAGCATTCTTCATGTCATGTGTTTATGTCACACAGTCAGCATCATTTTTCCAAACTAGTGCTTGACATTTGCGTTGCCTATTTGTATGAGAACAGTGATGCTAATCTAAAAAAAAGCCTTCTTAGTCCACTTAGTGATGTTTTCATATATCTTGAAAAATCACCATAGGGGGGAGTACATGAAATTTTCGAAATCGAAAAAAAATTTTTGATGCCAAAAGGCTTAGAATTGCATGAAACGTCGAGATTTAGTGTCATCTCGAAAAAAAAGTCCCAGAAAGTTGATTTTTTCAAAAAAAAATTTTTTTGAGATGGCACTAAATTTCGATGTTTTATGCAGTTTTAAGAGTTTTGGCATCAAAAAAAATTTTCCATTTTGGAAATTTCATGTACTCCCTATGGTGCTTTTTCAAGATCGAAAATTGCCAAACCTTTACCACCGGGCAGCACCCCTTAAGCATGTCCGATTTAGGTCAAATTTTGCATGAAGGCTTTTTTCGAGGTGCTTAAACTTTTGAGCACTAGAACTTTACGAAAATAGAGTTGATCCCAAAATTTTGGCACCCTTATATATATAAGAGCGGTAAAAATCAACGTGTTTTGTCGGTTACGTCACTTATACCATCATATATCTGGAACCAAAAGTCACAACCATTTGATCTTCGAACTTGATCAACGGCCCGACAGTAGCTTTCAAACGAGCCCAAGTTTGTTAAAATCGGATCAGCCATCTCTGAGAAAATTGAGCGCGTTTTAATACAACGCTTTTTGTCGGTTACGTCACTTATACAATCATATCTCCGGAACTAAAAGTCACAGCCATTTGATCTTCGAACTTGATCAATGGCCCGACAGTAGCTTTCAAACAAGCCCAAGTTTGTTAAAATCGGTTCAGCCATCTCTGAGAAAATTGAGCGCGTTCAAATACAACGCTTTTTGTCGGTTACGTCACTTATACAATCATATCTACGGAACTAAAAGTCACAGCCATTTTATCTTCGAACTTGATCAATGGCCCGACTGTAGCTTTCAAACGAGCCCAAGTTTGTTAAAATCGGTTGAGCCATCTCTGAGAAAATTGAGCGCGTTCAAATATCTTCGAAAAGTGCACACACATACACACATACACACACACATACACACACACACACATACATACACACACACACACACACACATACATACACACACACACACACACAGACATTTTCCGATCTCGTCGAGCTGAGTCGAATGGTATATAACACTATGGGTCTCCGAGGCTCCGTTCGAAAGTCGGTTTTTCCAGCAATTCTAATACCTTTCTATAGAGAAAGGCAAAACATATCCGGCCAACGGTGATGAAAGTGATCAGTCTTGCATTTCACGAAGGAATGAAGCGTTAAAATTATTGCAATTTTCTTGAAGAATCAACACAATTTATTTAAACTTCTTGATTTTTCCAATAATGCTCTTAAGCGCAGCTTTCACATTATATTTGACGATTATTGGTGGTGTTTTGTAGTTTTCCAGAAATATCATCTATTATTTGAAAACCTAATGATGAAAAATTAAATTTAAAGTCATACAATTAAAAAAAAATAATTTTTCGAACTATTCAATCTTTTTCAAGACTACCTCTGAATTAGTCTTTTAAGGTCTGAGGACAGAAGGCCACGTATTGAGTTTTAAATCGACCACGTGGCTCGCTCAATTACCTTTGCGCATCGTATTTCTCTTGTACTCTCTCGTATATGAGCAAACTGTACCAGGTTGCCAACATACATTTTATTATTTTGATGAGAAGTTTTATCACATTAATTTATCGTATGGGTTGGACATTACATGGATTCCAATGAACAATGAAAACATATTCAACTTTCACAAAGATTGAATGTCTGTGTGTTTGGCAGCCTTGTCGAGCCAATTTTATTTCTCTCTCCTTTTTCATAATGCTATCAGAAAACCAAAGCGAAAAAAATGGCGGATGCATTGAAAATGACTTTGTGTCACGGAAAAATACAAGACTTTATTTATATCGCGATAACATGAATGTTTTTATGTACTAATCGCATCTAAACTAAATTATCTAGACTTTGTCACGGTAGATTTATGATACAAGCCTTCAAAGCCGAGATATTCGATGAACAAGTAGAGGTATGCATTTCCGAGCGTTCCAATTTTCAGCAGTTCTTCAGTCAGAAAAAAAATACAACACGACCGCTGAACTCAATGAATCATTCTGAAAATTTCACAGAATAATCTCAACTAAATTTCGAATGATCCCCACGGTAGCGATCATCTGCCTATCGTGATTTCAATCGCCTATGGATTAAGACCATCGGAGACAATCAATGTTTCGTATGACCTCACACGAAATATTGATTGGAAATGCTACACAAATTCGATATCTGAGAAACTAGAAACAACACAAGAACTTCCTCCGGAGGAAGAGTACACGTTTTTGGCTGGCTTGATTCTCGACACCGCGATTCAAGCTCAGACGAAACGTGTACCCGGCGCGAAAACTAACATCCGTCCTCCCAACCCGTGGTGGGACAAAGAGTGCTCGGAATTAAACGCGGAGAGAACTTCATCATTTATCGAGTTTAGGAAAAACGGAACACCTGATAATTTTAGAAACTACGCGGCATTAGACGCTAAGATGAAAAGCTTGATTAAAGCGAAGAAAAGCGGTTATTGGCGTCGATTCGTAGACGGATTATCGAGAGAAACATCAATGAGTACTCTTTGGAACACAGCCCGACGAATGCGCAACAAAAACACCACGAACGAAAGCGAGGAATATTCTAACCGCTGGATATTCGATTTCGCTAAAAAAGTATGTCCTGACTCTGCTCCGGAACAGACGATCATGCGCGTCGTCTCATCTAACAGAAACGAAACACCTTTTTCGATGGTCGAGTTCTCACTTGCGCTTTTATCGTGTAACAATAAAGCTCCGGGGTTAGACAAAATCAAATTCAACTTGTTGAAAAATTTGCCTGACTGCCAAAAGGCGCTTATTGAATTTATTCAATAGGCTTCTTGAGGATAATATTGTCCCACATGACTGGAGACAAGTAAGAGTTATCGCCATTCAAAAACCAGGGAAACCAGCCTCCGATCACAATTCGTATCGGCCGATTGCTATGCTTTCCTGTATCCGGAAATTGTTCGAAAAAATGATTCTGTTTCGTCTAGACAATTGGGTCGAGACTAATGGCTTACTTTCAGATACACAATTCGGCTTCCGCAGGGGCAAAGGAACGAACGATTGTCTTGCGTTGCTCTCAACCGAAATTCAAATGGCATTTGCTCGTAAAGAACAAATGGCGTCAGTTTTCCTAGACATCAAGGGGGCTTTTGATTCAGTTTCCATAAACATCCTATCTGAGAAGCTGCATCAGCAAGGTCTTTCACCAATTTTGAATAACTTTTTGTATAATCTGTTGTCCGAGAAATACATGTATTTCGCGCATGGTGATTTGTCGACAATACGATTCAGTTACATGGGTCTTCCTCAGGGCTCATGCTTAAGCCCCCTTTTATACAACTTTTACGTAAACAACATTGATGAATGTATCAACACATCTTGCACGCTAAGACAACTTGCCGACGACAGCGTTGTGTCTAATCTAGGACCCAAAGCTGCCGATCTCCAAGGACCATTGCAAGATACCCTCGACAACTTGTCGACATGGGCTCTTCAAATGGGTATCGAGTTCTCTACGGAGAAAACTGAGCTGGTTGTATTTTCAAGGAAGCGAGAACCAGCACAACTACAGCTTCAACTAAGGGGTGAAACCATAGCTCAGGTCTTCACATTTAAATATCTCGGGGTCTGGTTCGATTCCAAACCCAAGTAACAATTTTTGTTACGCTAGCTTGTTTGTGACTAGTTTGCAACCAGATATTTGAGTGATTGTTACTAACATCTAACCACTTGCATGACTCAAAAAGCGCAGTTTCAACTAGTTGTTAAGCAGGCTGAAAATGAGTTGTCGTTACGTTGTAATGCCTTACTGAAATAACTTATTTTTTCATAACTTGAAAATAACTTGTTTGCAAGTAAACTAGTTGAAACTTAGTCACCATCGACATTATAAACATTGAATGAATCCAGAATACTTTTCTATCATCAATAAAAAGGCAGTAGAGTACTTTAAATCACAAACTTGATACAAGGTACAAATTTCACAACGATTTCAAAACTGTCGAGCGGAATTCAATTTTACTTAACTGTTTTTCATGCGCCTTCAATCAAAATCTCTTTATAAAGATATAAAAAATAAACAACAAAATAACCCTATGTTCAGAATGCTCAAAATTATTCCAAGTAGCGTGATTCCTCATCATTTTCAATTCATATATCATGAGAATTATAATATTATCACATTCGATGTTCAATCCCTATATTATTTTCTTCGTGTTTATGACAGTGCATAGAACAAAAATGACTATTTTGCCTTTCACTATTTTCGGCAAAAAGTAGTTTTGAAAAAAGTAATATCCTGGTTTTATTTACGTTTCATACACTTTTTGAGACTCCATATTGTGTTCGCCATATTCAATCCAATAAAGGTTGTTTTGTTTGCATTTTCGTTATCATAACGTTGGTAAAACTTACCGATAACTATCTGAATCAATGAAAAAATTATATGTTATAATCTTATAATATCTAAGTTATTGCTATATCAATTCACAGTAACGATTCACATATAAGCTAAGGTATTTATAATGGTTTCACAACGGAAAATAAACCTTTTTTCAACAAGTAGCTAAAAGCATAGCTGTGATTAAAGATATGTTAGAATCAAGTAACGATAACTTACAAATGATAGTTAGTTTAATGTTTACGTTATAAAGAAACACTGCTGTCACCTTGTTTTAACCAGTATAACATAAAAACATGTTCGTGCTCTTGTTGCAACACAGTTGGGTTAAGTGGTATCAAAACTAGTTATGGGTTGCTACTATTGAAGTCAAATAAACTTACTTTCAACTAGTGGCTAGAAACATTTTTGTGACTAAAGATATGTTTGGATTAAGTAACGATAGCTTATAAATTATATTTAATTCAATATGACACAAAGATGTTATGATTGGAAACCAAAATATCTATTTCGTAACTAGTTATGTTATGATGAAACATTGCTGTCACCATGTTTTAACCAGTATAACATAAAAAACATATTCGTGCTCTTGTTGCAACATAGTTTGGACTTTGTCGTATCAGAACTAGTTGCGGATTGCTACTTGGGAAGGCAACTGGGGATGTCACATTAGGTATCTGAAACAAAAATGCCAGCAGAGAATCAATTTTCTTCGCATAATAACCGGAACTTTGTGGGGTGCCCACCCAGGAGACCTGATCAGGCTTTACCAAACAACGATATTGTCCGTAATGGAATATGGATGCTTCTGCTTCCGATCCGCCGCGAACACCCATTTCATTAAACTGGAAAGAATTCAGTATCGTTGTTTGCGTATTGCCTTAGGTTGCATGCAGTCGACTCATACGATGAGTCTCGAAGTGCTCGCGGGCGTATTACCGTTGAAAAATCGATTCTGGGATCTCTCATATCGATTGCTTATCCGATGCGATATCTTGAATCCGATGGTGATTGAAAACTTCGAAAGGCTTGTCGAGCTCAATTCTCAGACCCGTTTTATGTCCTTGTATTTTGATTACATGGCTCAGAATATTAATCCTTCTTCGTTTGTTTCCAACCGTGCTCATTTCTTGGATACTTCTGATTCTACTGTGTTTTTCGACACATCCATGAGAGAAGAAATTCGTGGAATTCCGGCTCACGTGCGCCCTCAAGTGGCCCCAAATATTTTTTATAATAAATTTAGAACAGTCAACTGTGAAAAGGTGTTTCACACTGACGGATCAAACATCAACAGGTCCACTGGCTTTGGAATCTTCAATCAGAACATCACCGCTTCTTACAAACTCAGTGATCCGGCTTTAGTTTACGTCGCAGAATTAGCTGCTATTCAGTACACCCTCGAGATCATTGAAACGTTGCCCAAAGACCATTACTTCATTGTCACGGACAGTCTAAGCTCAATAGAAGCTCTCCGGGCAATGAAGCCAGGAAAGTATCCCCCATATTTCCAGGGGAAAATACGGGAACATTTGAGAACTTTATCTGAACGGTCTTATTTAATATCGTTAGTCTGGGTCCCTTCGCATTGTTCCATTCCAGGCAATGAAAAGGCAGACTCATTGGCTAAGGTGGGCGCATTAGAAGGTGATATTTATGAAAGACCAATCTGCTTCAATGAATTTTTCAGTATCTCTCGTCAGAAAACTCTCGAAAGTTGGCAAACTTCATGGAGCAATGGCGAACTGGGACGATGGCTACATTCCATTATCCCTAGGGTATCGACGAAACCTTGGTTCAGGGGGATGAACGTGAGTCGCGATTTCATTCGTGTTATGTCGCGGCTCATGTCAAATCACTACACTTTCCGGCGTGTTGGACTTGCGGAGAGCGGTCTCTGCACCTGTGGCGACGGTTATCAGGACATCGAGCATGTCGTGTGGTCGTGCGTAGAGTATCGTGACGCCAGGTCGAAGCTACTGGAATCCCTTAGGGCCCGAGGTAGACCGCCTGAGGTTCCGGTTCGGGATGTGTTGGCGAGTCGGGATAGTTCATATTTGCTTCTCATATACCAGTACCTTAAACACATTGATATACAAGTGTAATGTGTTTATCCTCGTTCAGAAAGTATAAACTCCACCTACAGGTTCGACACTAACATCCGCCCGATTCTCTCGATCCCCGTCCCTGTCCACCATCTTCATTGGAACTAACAAGATCTTTTTTTTGTCACTAACTTTTTCGTTCCCCCTTCCCTGTCTCTTCACCATCTCGATGGCAACTAATTAGATCTCTATCGTTTTCAGACATTTTGTCCCCACATCCCCTGTTTTACCCCGTTTCCACAATATTTACTTTTTTTTTTCTTCATCTCTTCCGTAACATCACCATCATCGTCCAGGGAAGACCGCTCCAGTCGAAAACCAGCATGCGGGCCACCCGCCAGGCCTTCGTAGCCTGGGGGTGTTTCCCGCGGACCCACACGGACCGAAGGATGCGGCCAACATGGATATTTGCAAACGCCATATGGAAGACCCTCATGCAATATCCAATTCACCGGCATTACATAATGATACTATTCTAGTTTTAATATAGTCGTAATTAAGATTAGTAAATATCCTTGGCATCTTAGAGCTTAAGCAGTGTGCCTTAAAATTATATTATAATATTGAATAAAAAAAAAACTAAATTTCGAAGACATTGTCAGGTGAGTTTTTCTATATTCTGCACCGTTTCCAAGAAAATTTAGTTTGAAACGGGAAAATAGCAAAAAACCTACCACTTTACGGTACTGTCCTCAGCCCTTAAAGGCTATCCGGAAAACTTATGCAAGTTAGAAGTGTATTCTAGAAATGGGCAAAACCGTTCATTTCAAAGAACTGTTGATAACTTGATAGTTGTACCGAAAGAACTAGTTCTACTGAACCGTTCTTTCGTTTTTCTGAAACTTTGTATATTTCTTCGAAAATAATATGAGAGCTATAAATTACATTTTGTAGTCAATCTCTTTTGTATATATTTTCAAAGTTCGCGAACTTCTACCAGATTCCTCAAACCTGCAAACGTTTCGAAAGACTATTCTATTGAGAAGAATAGAGAGCTATCGTTCTTCAATAAAGAACTCCAGTACACTCAATTTTCGAGGAAAACTAGTTCTTTTGGACCGTACGCGTACTGACCATCTCTAGTATATATGAATGAACTAAAGCACAACACTCCTCCCTCAAACCCAATTACTTCTTACAACCAGTGGCGTCTCGTGACAAAATTTACGGGTTGTGCACTGCTTATATGGTATGATATCAGTACCGTTTCGACGTTGCAACTGAGACAGCAATTTGTTTTCAACTGCCATAAGCATAAGCCACTGAAGCCTCTCCTGAATGTGTGCATACAAGTTCTCACATAGCCTATTTGGCCAGTTGTGCAGTGTACGAGGTGCACATGAGGACGAGAGGCCATTGCTAACAACATATACGATATTCTTTCAGAGTTGAGTTTTGGCGAGAGAACAAAATCCTTCTAGAATCCTTAAAATGTACGATTGTCACTTTGGAAAAACAACAACAATCTATGCCTCTAGTGACTGAGATGATCTAAATTTGACTCTCCTATCATCGACACTGAACAAGCTCTTACAAACTCTGAAAATCCAATTTCAGCTGTCAAAGAAGGAAATCAAATGTTCCCTGCAAACGATGGATAAACTGAAAGTCGACAGCTATGTCGATTTTGCGAATCCTATTGAAATCAATACCAAGATAACTAAACAAGTATTGTCACAATTGGACATTACTGAGACAAATTTTGGTGAAATTAGGGAAATCATTGGCTGGCAAATGAAAACACGGCCCCTAAGAATTCTTAAAAAAAATTATCAAACATGTTACCTGATATTACTTCTACCATTATGCGTACTTATTAATAGATATCCAGCAGAAGAATCCAAATTATCCTTATTTTTCATTATGAGCATTGATTATGCTGTTATTGATGACAACCAAATTCCCGACTTTTTCCCGGTTTTCCCGGTATTTCCATTCAATTCCACTATAAAATTTTTACTATTTCACCATCAATGTCACGAGATAGTAATAGATATAGATACTAGTTTTTCGGTGTTCTATTTGCAATTTTTATCAGTGAATTAGTTCCGTTGAGTTAATTTACTTCGCATGCGAAAGAGTAGTCGAATCTGGACTTACCATATTACCGGTCTGAATTCTTAAACTGAATTCTAGACGAATTTCATTTAAAAATCCAGTTCTGGAATTTTACATTTCATTCTGAAAACGAACACTGGACCTGTATTTTAGAGCTGAAATCTGGATTCGAGTTCTGGACTCGCACTCCGGATTCTTGAACTCATTTTTGGTACTAATTTCTGGACCTGAGTTCAAGGCTTGGATTCCGAACCTGAACTATGGAATCGAATTCTGGACCTGGATTCCCTGGAACTTAAGCCTAAGGCCTAAGTTTTGGTACAGGTATCTGAAAATCAATTTTGAATCTAAATACTGGATCTGTTTTCTGAATTCTTAACCCGGCTTCTGGAACTCAATTTCGGTACTTACTTCAGGAACTGAGATTTGTGCCTGGATTCTGTAGCTGAAAGCTGGAATCGAGTTCCAAGCCAGCATCCAGGATCCTAATTCTAGGATAGAACAAGAACCTGGATTCTGGGGTCTAATTTGGCGCTGATTTTTGGAGCCTGGATTCTGAACCAGAAAATAGGACTTGGATCTAGTTTCTGAAATTGAATTCTGAATCCGGATTCTGGGTCTAGATTCGGTAGCTGAACTTTGAACCTGAATTCTTGCCTTGGTTTCTGCAACAATGTTCTGCAACTGGACTGAAATTCTGGATCTGAATTCGGAAACTAAATTCTTGAACTGTTATATAAATTCGAGTTGTGGACCTGCATTTCAGAATCGAATACAGTGGCCCTTATTACCGGTATCCTTTCACGGTGAAAATCGAGTGAAGTGAATTTAGGTCCTTATTACGGACGCCGCTTCAGAGACAAAATCTGGATTCTGGATCTCATTTCGGTACTTAATTCTGTAATTGAGTCAAGGACCAGGATTCTGATCCAGAATTATGCAACCAAAATCTGGAGCTGGATTCCGGAACTTAATTTTAAAACATAATAAATCTAGTTTAGTCCTAAAATCTGGAACTGGATTCAGAAACTGCACTTTGGAGATGAATTAAGGAACTCAATTCTGTGCGTGGACTCTGTAGCTGAAAGCTGGAATCGAGTTCTAAGCAAACATCCAGGATTCTGATTCTGAGACCCTGGAAATATGAACCTGGATTCTGGAACTCAATTTTCTACTAAATTATGGAGTGGGATTCTGGGCCTGGGTTCTGAACCAGAATATAGTGTCCGAAACTGAACTCTGTTACTGATTTCTAAAACTGAATTCGGGATCTGACACTTCAAAGCATCGACACCAATACAGTTTTAAGTTTTATTTTTCTCAAATTTATATATTTAAAAAATATATCATTTCTGTGTCTGTTGAACATAATTCCACAGTAATGTCCTTTTCTATAATTAGAATGAAGCAATGATATTTCTGTGTACCTTGAATCATTTTTGTTTGTTGATAAATATCTTTCCATTCTACAGTACCATCGTCATATTTTTCATGTGGTATATAACAAAACGACAATGTGGTGAATTTTAAATTTAAAGAGAATCACGACTTTTTTTCCTATTTTTATATTGAGAAGCTTCTCAGCTCAATCCAAAATTGCCTTCTTTATGTTCATTTGTTGTTTTATAAACGTTATGATTTGGAAACGCAAACTTGGGCAGCAATTGTGCCATCCTTCAGGACTTTTGATATTTTAACGAAACTCAAATTTGTAATCGTACCTGATTCTTTATAATATATTACAAATGAATGACTTGTTGCTTTATCATTGTTCCAATAATTACTTTGAACAGCATCTTTTAGAACGAATGAATAATTCTCGGAAAAATCACAAATTATTAGTACTTCTCCCTCAGTTGATGAAGATTTTGTGTCTTTCAAAACTTGAGATCGTTGTTTTTTATATAGTCATGAGTTACAAATTTTTCTGTTAAATATGCTCAACTGGTTGTGCTAAGAAATCTAGGTCTGATTGTTAAATGTCAACTTCTTCGGTAAGCTACTCCTTATGTAAGCTTTACTCTACCATAAAATTCGTACTTCCAACGCCAATAAGATTGCTACTACATGGGCTACAAGCGACTTTAGTACTTTCAAGGCATAATACAGTTGCTAATGCAAATACCGGAGAAAAGTAAGTTTTCAACTACAACAGTTCAACAAGTAAGACATTTCGGTTACAACTAACACCAGTAAGAATGAACAGAGACGATAAGAAGACAGATAAATCCGACAACGACAGAAACGATGAAGATGCGCTCTGTGAACCAAATATACCTCAACCATTGCTGAGTGGGTATCAATTATTTCCAGTAGTCTGCATTGATTCCAATTACAACTAATGTGTTATGATAAGTATCGAAATTGGTGCATATCTGTAAGTGCACTACTCGTGCTGCTATTTCAGATGATGATTTGATTCTGTAACCATTTGCCTATCTGTGCATACTGCAAACAATGTCCGTGACAATTCCACCCATATGTTCGGCCGATTCAAGGATCGTGTTCAAACCGCTCGAATTTGCCAAAAATGATATCCGTGAAATGCCAGAAAGATGGGAAAAAGTAGTGGCATAATACTTAAAATATTGAATTTGTAGCCATTTTTTGTCAATAAAATTTCAAATTCAGAAAAAATGACAATATTAGTCAAGCCTCTTGTATTATTCAAAGAAATAATAATAAAAACATTCCAGTCACGGCGTAAAACCTAAATTTGTAAGCTGACTTTCTTAGACTCTCCGTCTGAACTTGAATGATTTTTCTTGAGCACCCTCCGGCACCACTCAGCACAATACTAAGTCGTAGAGATCTAATGTAACGTATGCATTTAAAGAAAACGTGCTTAATCCACCTATCAGTGAGATGAAACCTTTTTTTATCAATCCGCATGTGTTTTTTTCATGAATATTCTTCGGTTTTCATGACATTATTTTAATGACCGTCGTTTTAAGCTGCAATTTGACATTTTAATCACTCATTACTCTATCTAAAAAGGTTACAATCGATTAAACTTTTCATGATATGTCGAAGTGAGTTCCACTTTAGAATTTACGGTAATTTAAGGTACTTCCAGAGCCGGTATTCAGGAACCAGCATAAACCAAACCGATTCGTATGGCCATATGACGAATAAATTGCAATAGTTTTGAGTCCAACTTTCAAGCTTTTCGGGATTATCATCTTCTATATCGGTTTGAATTTTAAAACATCATCCTCCTGTAATTCCAGAATCGAAAGTCAGCATTGAATAAAATTAATTAATTTTGTGTGGGACTATAAGTTTATTTTAATTTGAATTTTTTTCTGAAATTCGATTTGGCTTTATTTGAGAAAACGATTGAGCTTTGAGAAACGATTCGATACTGGAGCCGGAATTCGAAAATCGGTGTAGCCGAAGTCAGACAAATTCACCTGATTAGTTTACATTTGTTTCAATATGTTTAACCAATTTTAATTTCGTTTCACATATCATCCTGTAGTTCCGGAACCGGAAGTCGGATTCAAACATATTTCAGGAACCTTGTTTAGGAGCGTACGAATTTTCATATGAATCTGAGTTTGTAGAAAACGGTTGAGTAATCTTCGAAAATAAGGTAAAAAATTGAGTGAAATTATTTGTCACATACGCATTTGCTGATCTCGACGAACTGATTCAAATGGTATATGGGTGTTTTGCTCTTCCAGCATTTATTGCTGTAAACAGTTTAAATCAATATAATTATGAAATTGTTCAGAATTCGGAAGTACTGCCATCTTTCCAATATGTCATATTCGAACGATTATGTTGCCAAAAACGAACCGTGCTAAAATTGGTTCGAGGCAAAATGTCATGAAAAATAATGCTGTTCACAGTCTTTTTGGTACTTAGAAACTATTGTATGTAACAGTATAAAAAATCGTGTTTTACGTTGCTCCCAAGCCTTTCTTTGCCATACAGCGCTCAGAACTTCTACTGCTGGAATATGGGGGAAAAGTCGCTTACACAAAAAATTCGATATCTCCGTTAAAAATGGACGGATTTTAACAATCTATGGCTTGTTGGATAGCTATTACCGTGCGGAATCTAAGTCTGAAAACATATTCTGTTTTCAAGGTCAATTGTGACAGATACTGACAGATACTGAAAATTTTAACATAAAACTTCGTATAACTCAAAAAGTAAACATCCGATCTCAAAACCATTCAATAGCGTTCTGGGTGACGGGGAGACCTTTTATTTGCGACTAGTTTGATCAAAATCGGTCCAGCCATCTCTGAGATCTCGACCTCTTAGTTGACAACACACATACAGACACACACACATACACACACACACACACACACACAGACATTTGCTCAGTTTGTCGAGCTGAATCGATTGGTATATGACATTCGGCCCTCCGGGCCTCGGAAATTTTTTCGAAAGTTTGAGCGAATTCTATACCTATTTTTTATATATATAAAAAAAGGTTAAAATGGACAAAAATTGCCGATTTTTCATAGGTTTACCTTCACCCGCACTAACGAAACTTTCCATGCAGCCTTAATCATAGTAACCCATGCGTCAGCAGACAAAATTTGACAGCTGCATCAGACGAACTTTAACCGTGATGGCAAAAACAGTGAAACAACTCCTTTCAAGAGTGAGCGCGTTCAAAGAACGGCACCACGTCGTACTTTGTGAACGCCGGGTATACCCGTTTCGGCATCTACAACAACTTGGCACTATTGTAGGCCACAATCAGAGCATCGAAAGAAAGCCCCGTTTCCGGACGGCCGGTGAAGCTCCAGAGGAAGATCCGTATATAATAATATTACAGTATTGATCACTTACTGACTTTTTAAAAACAATTTTGGACACCACCAGAAATTCGAGCTAGCATTTTAATAATTTAAAATAATATTTAGACTAAATTTTATATACTAGTGGAAACTTTTAAGATTATTGTTTGTCCTGTAATCAGTTGACTAAATCCCTAATTAGAAATGGAATTGGATTCATTAGCGATTGACAGATTCGAACAAATCGAACCAGCGGAATCTCGGAAATGAAATTACGATGGCAGTCCGGAAATTCCACTAATCAAACCGCTTCACATCGGTCATTTAATGTGCTGGATTGCTGGTGCCGCCGTAAGCCCCCTCCCCCCCCCCCCCCCTCCGATCCGATAATGTTGCAATGCATGTTCGAGCAAATCTGCTACGTAACCGTAAATTACTCACTTACCTTTTCACGCAGCATATCCCGCACCCGGCCGGCCTGATTCCGCGAACGATGCAATTCGAGCTGCAGTTCCAGGCAACGCTCCTGCCAATTAATCTGCAATAGGAAAACCAGGAGCTGAATTAAGCTGAATCATCCGTAAATCACACTGTCTTCCCCCCTCCCCCTTACCTCCGGAAGCCCCTGGTTGTAGTTGTTAACCTGATGTACGTCGAGACTGTCGGTAAGGCTGCTGAAAGCCGGCCACGGAGCGTCCGAATCCAGGGCAACGAGGGAAGGATTTGCAATCATCGCAGCGTTTGGCACCCGGGGAGGAACCATCGGCGGTCGGTTGCTACCCACCGGACCACCGGAACCGGAGCCACCCGTTCCTCGACGCGCCGCCAACCGTGGACTGTTGGGGGTTGACCGTGATCCCATCACTATTCGGGTCAGACCCGGCGGAGGTCCCCCCACGTAGCTGCTGGTCGAACTGCTCGAGCTCAGCTTGGCACTTTGATTCGAGGCCGATGATAGTGATGTCGACGAGGATGCCGTGTTGTTGTAACTGCTGTATCCACCGGATTGTCGCTGCTGCAACTGACTGCTGGTTCCCTGGGCATATTTGTAAAGATTTTGTTGTGGCTGATGCTGGCTTTGGTTCTGGTGCTGCTGCTGCTGTTGCTGCTGAAGAAGTTGCTGGTGCTGCTGAATTTGCTGCTGGATCTGCTCGAGATCGCTCAAACTCGTCAGAGGATCAAATATTTGCGACAGCCGACGGGGAGGACTTTCATCAGTCATTGCTTGGAGTCCTCCTGGTGGGGGGCGGTTGAGCGCGGCATTTCTGGGAAACATGGAAGAGTAGAGAAAAAAAGGCGAATATAAGATTGATTTTTATTGCAATAATATGCTAACGATAGAAATACAATCCGAACGAAATAAACGCGAAATCGATGACATTTATTGGAATATTATTCAGATTTCAACGTACGGCAAAACATGAACTAATTCGGTCGATCATAGTAGGCTTGTGAAGCGTTGGAATTTTCTTTTTTGCTAGCTGTGAGCAACTGTCTTTTCGCTTTTCGTAATTTTGTTCGTTTCTTCTAGCGTTGAGACAGTTTCACTGCCGGTTGACACACCATTTCGCAAAGCCTGCTAGATTTTTCCAATATCGAGTAGGCAACAACAACAAAAAAACGGCATTGCGTGGTGCCAATCGTCTGACAACCAATTCATGGAAACATTGATATTGACGTGCGAGTAGTAGCAAAAACAGTATAGATGGCTTTGGAAAACCTTAGCTTTCCCAGCACTGATTCCGGCCCCGTCTGCACCAGAAGACCCAAGAGTTAGCATATGTTTCTTCGATCGAAACTCAAAACCGACCACAGCGTTTACATGAATGTGATGCTCGGGTTAAATTATGTATGAAACGGTTTTAGCACGGCTACACACAGCACGGGGCCATGTCTGAATGCCACATACGGTGGTGACACATGCGTGAATAGCGCAAACAATCGCCTCACCCCTCCCCCGCAGGACACGTGGTACGGCTCTGGCGAAAACATTTAAACCACAATCGAAGCAGGCTTGAATTGCTTCATTTGAATTGGAAGACGATAAATTTATAATTTAGGACCGCTGGTGATAGGAAATGTGGGTGCACGGCATTGTTTAGGCGTCTCCCGGGAGCGCGATTTGGGCTTTTGGGAAGCTGCAGAAATGGAATTGATTGGATATTGACAAAATATTTCATTCGCATTATGTGTGAATCGTTTTCTGGATTCAGATTCAGGAGGGGAGCATTTCTGGTTATATTTGAACGATTGGATTGGCTGATTGTTAAAAATAAAAGCATAAAAGGGCCGTAAATTGATGTAAATTTAAGGTAACAATTGAAAACGATCTTAATGATTATATTCATGGTTATTTTTATATAGGTGTATAAAGCAGTTAGAATCAATTGTATTGCAATTTTCATATTCGCATATTTTTAAGGTGCAACTGATTTGGTTCATATTTCTCAAGGTATGCAGTAAAAAATTTTTTCAGAGTCATTACTACACTACAAGTAGTGTTGTGGTTTATATACGGAACAAAAGTCATATTCGCTGTCTGTACCATCAATAAAAAAGTACCGTTTTAAAATATGCATGCACGAAGCATTTCGCGGGTATTAGCCATGCCAGTTTTATTGATAGCAGCATACCCTATTAATCACAAGCATTAGGCGACGACAGAACTGAACTGGTTCGAAATCAACACTAATAGAACATAAATGTCGTATTGTAATCTCTTAACATGGCGTTTAAGCTATACAGGGATATTGTACCTATAGTCATCTCATTACTAGATTCACCATGTTATTTTACTGATGACTCGAGTTTCAATCAATGAATCGTGTTAAAATCGAATACAATATCATGTTTTTGGCTCTAAAAATCAATACCGCAGAAAAAGTAGTTCGAAAATTGTAGGATAGAGTGTTCGGTTACCGGCACCCTTTTATTTTAGGCTTATAACTTCTGACTAAGTGCACATTATGCGGACATATATAAATCAATTGAAAGCTAATGTCCCTAGCTAGCCACTGATTGAGAAACTAAGTTGATTAATTTGATTGAAAAAACTTTATTGTCAATTTAGTAAAGTGATAATTTTTGGCCATTTCAAAAAAAGGTGTTCGGGTACCGGGACCCCAAGAAATTTCGCTAAAAAAGAAAAAATATAAGTAAAGACTGCAGCTATTCCAAGAAAAAACAGAATTTATTCTTTTTGGTAGCGTTTTTGACAAAAATCTTCATTGTGTGATGGTGATTTCGCATTGGTTTTCTTGACCGATGATTTGGATGATGACACCTTTGGTGTAGATTTGGCCGGTATTCCACGTTTTTTCTTAGTCGGAGCATTTGCTGTATGAGCAGCTAGATGTTTGGCCAAAACTTTGGCTTGCTTTGTCTCGACAGCAGCCTGCATATCACTAACAATTTCACACGGTTTGTCGAAAAAAATGGGGTTCCGGTAACCGAAATCGGTAGACATTTTGAAAATGACAAAACAAATCTTTGGTTGCGAAAATTTTGATAGCATTCGGTATTAACTCACGAAATAGACCGATTTCACCTCAAAAAATATTCAATCCACTCACCGTTCCGATTGATGCTCGTCAATTTTTAAAACTATAAAAAAGTCAGAAAAAACTTTTGGGTTGACTTTCACACAATTAAAATTTGTTTTGAGCACAGCAAAAAATACAAGCGTCTGTTTGCTTTGGTATTCGGCACAAAAAGAACGTGCTGTTATTACACACACACATGAGATTTGTCGGAATGACGCTATCGACGAAAGAATATCTGAAATGGAAGTTTCGAAATGATGATTTCATTTCTCTTGTTTATTCAGCTATTTATACTCCAAGAACAGCTCATTGCAAATTGAATATATTTAAAAAACTAACAATCACAAATTTCGACTAGAAAATAATGCTTATGAAAATTTCCTGAACAAGATCACAATGAGGTTTAAACTGGATATGTTTCGCTGAACTTATTCATACGCGGTATAGTTAAAATAAAAGAAACCGGCACTTCAACAGAGAACGATAAAGGAAGGTGTTTCAAGGATCGAGGCTCATCGAAGGTAAAACTTTTTCTTTTTTATTTCCAAATCTCTACATGTATAGTTTATCAATAATAAAAGAGAAATTAAATCGGGTGAATGTTTTTTTTGACAACAAACCTAGTACCAGTTCGGTTTCACATCTCATCCAAGTCAGTCAATAAACCAAAACCGCTTACGTTCGGGACAGAAGAAACCAAGTACAGTATTGTGTAGTGAACAATAGAACGACCTCGAAATGAGTGAACCAAACGAACAAAAGCTACTGCCGCCACTACGAAAGAATACAATTATTGTTGATCTCAAACAGTGCAAAATTCGACCTTCGATACGTGAACCTAAAGGTTTGCTTAAGGAGCAAATGCATCATGACATTAAACGTGTGCATTTACTTCAATGCAATAAGACCAATAATGTTGTTTATATCCAGTTCTATAAAGAGTTAGATGCAATTCAATTTGCTAAAGACAATAATAATGTGCACTATGTGGAGCATGGAAATATCAAGTACAACATTCCAGTATATATGGAAGATAGTGCTATAGAAGTGCGTGTGCATGATCTTCCCTCAAGCGTCATCGATCCTTATATTCGCAAAACCATGTCCCAATACGGAGAGATTCTCTCTATCGAAAAAGAAAAGTGGAAGAATTTTTTCCCCGGTATTCTAAATGGCGTACGTTTGTTACGCATGCGCTAGAGGAGGCCTATACCTTCTTATGTGACATTCGGTCAGGATACAAGAATACCGTGCAAATCACTTGTTACCTATGACAATCAGATGGCCACATGTCAATATTGCCAAAAAGCTGTTCATTATGGTAAGCCATGTGATAAACCGGACAAGGAGACAACTATACCAAAGGACAACGGTGCTTCCTTCACACCAACCCGAAGCAACCCCAGTACACCTGTGACAGTTGCAATTAACAGCTTACCATCTAACCAATCAGCAACTGCAAACAATGTACAACAAGGCGCATCTACAGCAACTAGCACCGAAATCAACAACAATACCACGGCAATGGATGACGAGACGAATCACGAACAGACTGCCCCTCAATCATCGCAGGAGGAAAATGGAAGCTCCTCTCCCCCTAGAAAAAGGGTGACAACGAGATCCAAAACAAAAAAAAAATTATCTAAAAACTCAGCTAAATCGGCCACGTAAAGCTTGTACGCAAATAGGCCGGAATAAAATATCTTTTAAATAAAAAAAACTAATATGTTTAACAGCATTAGCAAAGCTATTTTAGGTCTTTCCATTTTGACATTTGTAAAAAAGTTCAATCATTACATTATTAGTGCAGAAGTCAAGCAATCAATCTCTGCATTTTTACATCTGAATATTTCGCCTTTGGTTGTTTTATATCAGCTTTATAGTAACATGTAGGACTGATGAGTTTTAATGGTAATTTTATATATTTGTATGCAGCAAAAATACGAAATCGTTTTGATGCTTATTGCTTACTTGAGTAAACAGGATTTTAAAATTCCTGGACATTCCAATTTCCTACAAGGAAATATGAGCTACTGCTGGAACGTTTCACGAAACTGAAGATATACAAATTTTGTTGTTAATGCTAACAAACATACGTCGAAAGCTTCTGAATTCTTCCACTTGGAACGCAATAACAGATTAAATGAAGTGAGCCGCCCGAAGTTACACTTTGTGATTGACTGAATGAGTCAAAACAACACATGGGCTGAAAAGTCGCGGGCCTAAGAAAGAAAACACGATTTTTTTGGTTCAAAATAACCTTTATTCATCAATGGAATCGCCATCAAGAGCAACGTAATCATTCCTGCGTCGCTCTAACATTTCAATACCACTTTTGTAGAACGATTTATCTTTTGCCTCAAAATAGGGCTCAGATTCAGCGATAACCGATTCATGTGAAATTTCTTACCGGTGAGCATTTTTTTTCAGGTCTGCGAACAGCCAGTAGTCGCTGAGAGTCAAATCTGGTGAATACGGTGGATGTGGGAGCAATTCGAAGTTCAATTCATGTAGTTTTGTCATTGTTTCGATTGACTGGTGCGTTATCTTGAAAAAACAAAGTTTTTTTCTTTGCCATTTCAGCATTTAAACCAGGGGTCCCCAAAGTGGTCGATATATACCACTTGGGATCGACATCCTTTTTGCGAGGGTCGACGTAAACGAAAACTGACTATGGGGGTCGACGAGGTCTAGAAGTCGACCTCCTATTGTTAGATATAAGTTGTTATTTGAAATATTTACGCTAAAAAAGTTGTGTTTATTTGACCATCCGCAGAAATTGGTAAGTATTTTACATCGATATTAAAAAAGCAAGAACTTGAATTTACAAAGGAATTTGTTGATGGGGGTCTGAGGCCTTAGTTAATATTAGTAAAGGGGTCTATAACCCAAAGTAGTTTGATATTCACTGTTAATGGTATATTCTTTCTCAAGATAGTCGATAAATATTACACCACGAACATCCCAAAATACCGAGGCCATAACCTTTCCAGCCGATTGTTGTGCTTTCGGACGATTTGAACGAAGTTCACCAGTTGCTGTCCACTCAGATGACGATTGTTTTGATTCCGGAGTGAAGTTCCATGAATCCATGTTTCATCCATTGACACATATCGACGCAAAAAATCCGGTTTGTTACGTTTAAACGTGGCCAAACACTGCTCAGAATCATCAACACGTGCTCGTTTTTGATCAACAGTGAGCAAACGAGGCACACACTTTGAACTTTCTCATAGTCAAATATTCGTTCCAAACGTTCTTTGACATCTTTACGATGTCAGCTAACTCACGCAACTTCACTTTTCGATCACTCAAAACGATGTTGTGGATTTTTTGTAATGTTTTCTAGTGTTAACGCCTCATTTGGACGTCCACTACGTTCTGCATCCTCGGTGTCTCTACGGCCACGTTTAAAGTCAGCAAACCAACGTTTTATTCTTGTTTCTGACAGAGCGATGTCTCTATAAAACTTTTCAAGCCATTGCTTGGCATAAACGGTATTTTTTCCATCAAGAACAAGTGTAAAATTAAAACACGAAATAACTCACAAACTAATGAAATTTTAACTTAGTATTAACTGAAAAAACGTTAGTATTAACCTAAAAAAAAGATGACTGCAAAAAAAACTTGCGCCATCTATGTGTTAAGTCCAGGAATTTTCAGCCCACAATGATCAAGAAAATGATGCTTGGGAGAAGCAAGTCATTTTCACTGTTCATATCCACTCATTCAAAACTTTTCACTAAATGGTCAAGTGACGCTGATCACGATTTTCTTCGGAGGAACCGAAGGAACGGTCAGATACTCGTTGTTTCTAGAGAGCGAGGGTATTAGTAGAGAAAATCATTTAACTCGCCAAACAATACGATCTCAACAGAAAGTTCTCTTGACAGCCGGCTGCCGCGAGATCTTTTGCAGGATATATTTATTCATTGTCTTCATTATTATTCAAAATAGATATCTATTGAAACATTAGTAGAACAAAAGCTGTCCTCCTGGGTTTAATTCTCAGCTTCGCACATAAGGTCGGGAAGTTTTTCTGGTCCGAAGAATGACCTTAAAATTAATACTTCTATAATCGAAACAAGCAGAACAAAAGATTAAAGTCTAGCACGATCTGAACCTGTATCGAAACCCGCTTCTATCCCAATATCTTCAAATACAAAACGGTTAGTCATGACAATCTGAATGATATTTATCCACAAACCGCAAACAACTAAAATCTTGTTCTAAGATTGTCATCAGATAAATCAGATAAAGCCAAGCAATACTAGTGAACCAATGAATTTATCTATTCTATTGATCCTAATATTGATTAGGAAACTGTTATTTATTTGTTATTAAAAAATTATTAGCCTGAAAATATACGCTCATGGAACAAACTAGCCACACCTCTGAACCGAACATAATTTCTAACATGTTATGTTCGGATCCACTCAGACTAAATGATGCGTGTTTTCTTGCATGATAAACTCTCTACTGGATTAGTTCCCATTTGGTCATATAAACTCTAGATAGAGAATCAATACAATATGTTGATCGGTCATTAGTTGTTATTGTGGGATTTTTAAATAACCTAATAGTAGCTTTCAAACGACTCCCAGTCTTTTGAAATCGATTCTTTCATCTCCGAGAGATTTTGTTACATTGAAAAACACTGGGATTCGTCGGTTAGGTCTCTAGAACCGGAAATATTCACCACAACCCTTCCAAATTTGATTACCATTGTTAACTTTCCAAAAAGTTTTTCGAAATTCGTTGAGCCATTTTGGAGAAAATTCAGCCGTTGAAAAAAATACGGTTAGTCGGTTACGTCACTTATACTATTATATCTTCAGAACTGGACGTGACAACCATTTGATTTTCGAACCTTATCTAAAATAGTAACTTTCAAACGAGTCTTGAGTTTCGAGAAAATTGAGCGGTGAAAAAAACCTTTGAAAAGTGCACACACAGACATTTTCCGATCTCGCCGAGCGGAGTCGAACGATATACTATGAGCCTTCCAGGTTTCATTCGGAAGTCGACTTTTTCGCTCTCTCCGCTCAATTTTCTCGGATATGATTGAACCGTTTTCAACAAGCTTACACTCATTAGAAAGCTACTCTGGTTTTATGAATCAAATTCGTAGATCGAATGAGTGTTGTTTCTGATTCCGAAAAAAACCAATGGTATAAGTGACGTAACCGGCAAAACATTCTTTTTTCCGCTCTATTTTCTATATGAATAAACCGCTTTCAAATCTGTTTTTTTTTCAGTTTGTGACCAATGATCCAGCTTGAATATGATCGAATATTGTTGCTGTTTCTTTCGGTTTTAGGATGTTTTCATACTTCAAATAGAGAATGTAATTGCTTTGTACACCTTATAAAATTGAATGCATAAAGCACTATTAGTTTTATTCTGTTGAAACAAATGAACTTTCTTCAAACTAAAGTTAGCTTCGATTTTATCCACAGCCTCTTTGATTGAATATTATTTGCTGTTCCTTTCGGTTTTGGGAATAGGGCCGAACATGCGAGTAAGCACTGAAGCATGCTTCCGTGAACTATCCGAATATAGATCAGTAATATTTTGTCAAAAGTCTACTAAAATTCGTATCATGAGTTTTCTCAATTAAAATATATTATTTATGAGATTGCTTGAATGGCAAAGGAAAAGCATTATCGCATCACTATTCCCAAAATAGTCTTCAAAAACGCCCGTCACACTAGCTGACTGACCCCCGTAATATGTCACGCAGTAGAATTATTATTTGGACCACATTGTGCACTCGATGTTTTCATGCTTCAAATAGAGAATTCAATTGCTTTGTACACCTTATAGAATTGAATGCATACAGCACTATTAGTTTTATTCAGTTGAAACAAATGAACTTTCTTCAAACTGATATTTCGTGGCTCATATGATCGAAAGCTTATTCGCAGTGAATGAATATTAAAAAGAGGGACTCTTGGGGTTCATTGACATGCTACAGGATGATAACAGGAGCGTAATGATGTGGACAACAAATGACATTCTGCAGCTGTACAATAACATGATACCTCACCAATCAAGCAGATTTTTTGGAAACATATATAACATTCGAAAAAACTGCATACTCAATACCCTGCGATGAAGCTTCGGAATTGACGTGGTTTAAGTTCCGCATCTTTGGCGAAACATGCCAAGATATTGATTGAATGTCAAACCTAGAAGAAATTGTTCAAAGTGCTCGAACCAACGTTTAAGCTGATCATTCGAGTCGATGAGTAATTGTACTGTCGCGTCTTTCACTAGGCTTTTCGGATTGTTCCTTGCTCTACTAAAGAGTCATAAGATATCGTAGAGTAGATGAATTCCCTTGGTCCTACGTTCGTTTGTTCGTTATGCAGCAACGTTTGACTTCTAGAACCGAATTCCGTTGACAGCTTATAATGGAAAAGTAACTATCATTCAACAAACAAAGAATTCGTTGGAATTCCGCTTCAAAAATAAATTGAAGCTCACTTATTTTAATATAGACAAATTCAAGCTTCAATTTTATCATGAAATTCGTTTGTCCTTCAGGAGTCGATATGTTTCGTCTACGAACAGCTCTAACACACGACTGGGCATGGTAAAGCGTACATCGAACATGGTCTACATCCTAACCGTCTCACGACCGGTACCACATATCCAAACATTGAGCTGTGTCTATCATAAGGCTTAGGGTGGCGAAATGGTAGAACGTATGCACGGAAGTGTTTCTTTCAATTAATAAATCGTGAAACGGTATCATTTAATTTGGATTTGAACGTAGGTACTGAGTGACAATTTCAATTATAGCGTCTAAAAAGTATGTGTAAGTTGTATAAATATGCACAGAGTTAGTTTAGTACCTTTGAACTAACGTAATATGATGTGCAATGAAGCCACTCTCCCCAAGTAACAAGTACTGTAGCAAAAACGTTTTTAAAATAGGTTTACAACAAAAAATACTCGTCTTTTTTATGGCAATCTGAATATTGCAACATAATTCCCTAACCAGAGATAGGTGGACCTATAAGCAGAAACACTTACACGCATTTCGCGATACTCATGCTCATACGATAATCCAATTCATATTACAATGTCTTGCAGTTTTTACGGTTTTTCCAAGAAGGCCAAGATGATGGATGGTATCGATTTTTAAAAGTGATACAAGTCAAAATAAACGATATAAATAAATAAAATTTAGTACCTCTGCGAATAGCAGTCACTGATGATTGGCATCGAAAGTCTCTCTGAGCGATTTAATAACCAGAATCATCAATAACATTGTTCAAGATGATCATCAAAATGGTTCAAATTCTTCACAAAAAAGTATTACAACTATATTAAAAAACTATAAACCGATATGTGAAACGAAATAGTTTTTCTTCTCGTCTAAAGAAGAAAGCTGGATTGGTAAAAACGTTTTACTCGAACCAATTCAATTACCAAATTTGTTTACCACGTAATGGTTATACTTGTCAAAAGGGCAACACAAATAGCGGATTGAAAACGCTACGAGTTCCATATCAGCCCGCTAAGTTGACAGTGATGACGGGGGCATCCCGTTTCCATGTAATCAGAAACCCTCTCACACAGTCGTATTCACCACTGTCGACAGACAGACAGACAGACAGTCAAACAGACAGACCGACCGACGAGAGCCAAGCAGTACATCTTCATTCAACTGAGTTGTGGTGGCTTGGCTTGGTTGGCGGCATTTTTTTTTCCTCCAGTTGACTTACCCGATACCGACGCAAAGGAGAGACGTCCTGTCACCACGCGCAATCGTACGGTATAGCGACGGCTTTTTCTCCGTCACCGCCTACTGCGACATACGTGGTAGCTCCAAGTACGTCTTTCATCATAATTTGTTACCGTCATCAAAATCCTCTTTGCAAACGACACTCCTCCGGCTGTCGGATAGGAAAATCGGGTGGGATGCTCGAAAAAAACTTTTTTCAACTGGGATCCCATCTGCAACGCAGCCCCACGCGCCGATCGCATTTACGAATGTACGTGTACCCTTTCTAACTCCCCCGTCCGACTCCTTCCCAATGGCATTGCCTTACACTGGAACTGGTGGTGATCAGTGCGATAATGTATGACAGGAAGACGCACGGCGTACCAAGTTTTGTCTGCTCCTATCAGCCACTTCCACGTTTCTCCAGCAACAACTCAACGCGAAATATCAGGAAAATCCGATAACGGCCTACTGAGACTGGGTTCGTACAGGCGTTGATTGTAAACAAACAAATGTTTTCTCTGGGGCTCCGGTGGCGACGATAAGCGCGATTATACAGTGAGGGAGGGGGGGGGGGGGGGGGTAGGGGAGGGGCGAGGTTTTGACGTACCCGATTTAAATCAACCATTTTCGGGGTGATCGGAATCGATTGATTGTGCTGTGGTTCGGGATATGCTCTGGAGCTGACAGCACTTGTCAGTTGCCGTTTCGCACCGAAACAACGGTGGATGAATTGTGAATTGTCAGGTGGATACACGGTGCTAGGTTATTCCGAAAATGATCCTAAAGTGAAACGGATTTTTGTTTTATTGCGATAAGCGCTTTATAATGGATGAATTCATCAACTTTGTGAATGAGTATTTGGTTTGGTGGTAATTTGTTGAAAGCTATTTGAGTGTTTTTTTTTTTTTGTTCGGTTCTGTTTGAGTCAATTGAAACAATATGATATTTATCAGACAGAAAGAAATATCGTCCGATTTTAACGAATTTCTTGACTTCCGCGTTTTCTGGACATGATAGATCAATGTCAAATGTCTAGAAAATCTTATCAATGTAGAGCAGTCAAATTGCCCAGAAGATGAAAGAGGGTTAAACATTTGAAACGCTTCCCGGCACTTCTAAAACGAAACCAACATACGAGCGGGCCGAAAAATATGGGTGGAATTGTCACGAACATTATTTGCAGTATGCACAGATAGGCAAATGGCTAGAGAATCAAAATAACTGCACTTACAGATAGGTACCAGTTGCGATACTTATCATAACACATTAGTAGTAATTGGAATCAATGCAGACTACTGGAAATAATTGATACTCGTTCAGCAATGCTTGAGGTATATTTGGTTCACAGAGCGCATCTTCATCGTTTCTGTCGTTGTCGGGCATTTATGTCTTCCTATCGTCTCAGTTACCGTTCTTACTTAGGTTAGTTATAACAGAAGTATCTTACTTGTTGAACTGTTGTAGTTGAAAACTAACTTTTCTCCGGTATTTTCATTAGCAACTGTGTTATGACTTGAAAGTACTAAGGTCACTTGTAGCTCATGTAGAAGCAATTTTGTTGGCGTTGGAAGTACGAGTATTTTGGTAGAGTAAAGCTTACCATAAGGAGTAGCTTGCCGACGAAATTATCGTTCAACAATCAGACCTAGATATCTTAGCGAAACCAGTTGATGATTTTGTAGCATTTTTAACAGAATAATTTATAACTCATGACTACAAGAAAAAACAACAATCTCCATTTTTGAAAGACACAAAATCTTCATTAACTGAAGGAGAAGTAGTTATAATTTGTGATTACTCGGAGAATTATTCATTTTTTCTTCAAGATGCTGTTCAAAGTAATCATTGGAACAATGATAAAGCAACAATTCATTCATTTGTAATATATTATAAAGAATCAGGTACGATAAAAAAATTGAGTTTCGTCATAATATCAAAAGTCCTGAAGAATGACACAATTGCTGCGCAAGCTTTCGTTTCCAAATTCATAACGTTTATGAAACAACGGAATAATATAAAGAAGGTAATTTTTGTATCAAACTGAGAATCTTCTCAATATAAAAATAGAAAAAAAAAAGTGATCCTCTGTAAATCTAAAATTCACAACATTCTCATTTTTGTTATATACCACAAGATATATATGACGATGGTACTGTAGAATGGATAGATATTTATCAACAAACAAAAATGATTCAAGGTACACAGAAATATCATTGCTTCATTCCAATTATAGAAAAGAACATTGCTGTGGAATTATTTTCAACATACACAGAAATGATATATCATATTACATACAAATTTGCGAAAAATAAAACTTAAAGGTTAGTTAAAGTTTAAAAAAAAACTATATAATTACTAAGCTATTCAAAAATGGAAATATATAACTGTATTGGTGCCGATGAGAAATAATAAAGTTGGTTTGCTAAACCACAATTGCCTTATTATTTTTCGTAAATTACATCTTCAATATTGTACATTGAGACTTGAATACAGTCCACCTTATTATTGATTACGAAAAACCGCACTTAATTTATAAAAAAATGTGCATTTTTACAAACCAGTGATATTTCTTTGATTTCGTTTTTAAAATATCTCGAAATAAGCTGTTCTCATTGTCTTGACGTCATAATGACGACGAATAATATACTCCAAATTCCATGAGGATTACAAAAACAATCAGTTTGGCGATGAAGAAGTCAGAATTTACAAAAAAAGCGTATTCTCATGCCATATCCATTTTCTCGATTTCGTTTCTCATATATCTGGAGAATGGCTGCATTTGGGAGCGGGTCATGTTGCCGAAAGCCATTTCGCTGAAAGTCGTTTCGCCGAAAGTCGTTTTGTCGGATGCCATTTCGCCGAAAGTCGTTTCGCCGAAAGGGTAATTTCGAATACATGATATTATTATTTTTCGTGTTCTGAGGTTCATGAATCAATCTTTATTCAAGATTACAAGAATCAATCTTATTCAAGAAGTACAACAGTAGATCAACAAAACGGGCGTTTACGTATTCATTTGTTTTTATTTTCCAATTATAATATTAAAACAATTGCAAGAATCAACTAAATGACCCTTTCGGCGAAATGGCTTTCTGCGAAATGTAATTTGTCGAAATGACACATTCGGCGAAATTACTTTCGACGAAACGGCTTTCGGCGACATGACCTGATCCGCTTCTTTTAGTTAGTAGCTCTCTATGAACTATTTCATTGAGCGTAGCTTGGAGAATAATATTTCATTGCTCAGACACATAAAAACATCGTTTTTCGAAAACCGTTAAAAAGTTTTTCTTCAGAAAACTTTTTTATCGTTCTTCAATTTTTTTTTTAAACATCCTTTAGTTTTCTTGTAACTCGACATTTTGGAATAACTTCGAATTTTGAAAAAAAAAATTATTTTAATTTTTTTTAAATATCGAAGATTTTTTTCAGTGCAAGGGGGTCGTACCAACAGCAAGCGGATTCCGCATGGGATTGCTCTGTATCGAACGAAACACGATAGCGAACTAATGGAGTCATACTTAGAAAAATAGTATGACAAAAGACAAATCAGGACGAAATTGGCAATATTTTGCGCGATCTTTAGAATTCAGTAGAATCAATTTTATGGACTTTTAATTTCAAAGAAATGCCGTTAACTAAGCTATGACTTTCCTTACAAAAAATATCGGCTTTACGCACAGTACAACGCCTGACACTCAGAAGCGTGTGTCAATGAGAAATGTTTAATGAAGAAGATAAAGTTATTCAGTCTTTCATTGCGTAAGTTTATAACTAAAATTTTTGTCAGTACTTAAATGGAAAGTATTTAAATATTCTCTTCTTCGACTCATCAGTGCATTAGCCGATAATGTTGAATTTCTAATGCCACCTCGCGGTTCAAAATAAACCATAAATGTGATGTGATGTGATGTGATGTGAAGTGAAGCCACTATCAGTTCAAGGACTTGCCAGTGGATGCGGGTAGACTTACAGTAGCCCCGATATGACTCATCCATTCACTTTCTTTATTTATTTATTTATTTTTTTTAATTATAGAGGTTTTAACACCTTAAGGTCATTCGCCTCTTCGGACCAGAAAATCTTTCTGACCCTATGTGCGGGGTTGGGAATCGAACCCAGGTGGGCTGCGTGATAGGCTTCACTTTCTTACTATAGCTGTTACCGAAAAGCGAACAAAAAGGGTTGGTCGGATATGTAAGTAGAGTTAAAGTAAGTAGAGTAGAGTAAAAGATGCTCTTCCAACCATAATATCCAGTGCATGGATGAAGCATATCGCTATACATGCTTGAACCCGCCTGATGGTTTGTTTGAGAAGGGCGCGTCAGACTCATTTCAAACCTTCAGAAGGAAACAAGTTTCCTTCAAGTGACTTGGGCTGGCTATCCACAATCCCTCGTCCAGTCGTCAATTCGTCCGATGCCCTGATGCTCTCTACCCTTTACGACCCCGTGCAAAATGTTTTATATTGAAAAATACAATGAAACATAGTGTAATGAAATTAATATAACATGAAAAGATATAATAGATTACAAAATAATACAATATAACATAATATAATATAATATATTTCAATTTAATATAATATAATACAATGTCATACAATATAATATAATATATCATAAAACAATATATAAAATAACATTTAGTGTAGAGTGTCAGTTATGCTCTTCTATCTTCGCAATACTGCAGGAAGTAGAATATTTCTCTTCTAATAACAATAATAATATCCACATCTATAAAAATAATATATGTTATTATTATTGATGACAAATTAATAATAATAACAGTAAATATAATAATGAAAATAATAATAAAAAACGAATCTAATATAGTACAATGAATTATATAATAAATAATAGAATGAATAAAATGATATGTTGCGATATGCTATGATATTATATTACTTGAATTTATATGTCATTTCTCATCCTCTCATTCTGCCATCAACGCATTCCATCGACCAATTGTCACCACAGACACACGTGTAGGCATGAAACAGGAACCAGTGAGGACCAATCTCACCTTGTGACGACCTTGATAGTTAGTTAAAAGATTACTTTGAAAATGATAACTTATAAGGAAAACAAATTTATATTTTGCGCAGAGGTACGTAATACTACTCATAATAAACCCTATAATATAATATAATATAATATAATATAATATAATATAATATAATAAAGGGTGATTTTTTAAGAGCTTGAGAACTTTTTTAAACAATAAAACGCATAAAATTTGCAAAATCTCATCGGTTCTTTATTTTAAACGTTAGATTGGTACATGACATTTACTTTTTGAAGATAATTTCATTTAAATGTTGACCGCGGCTGCGTCTTAGGTGGTCCATTCGGAAAATCCGCTTTTTTATCGACAAATTTTGTTCAGCGATGAGGCTCATTTCTGGTTGAATGGCTACGTAAATAAGCAAAATTGCCGCATTTGGAGTGAAGAGCAACCAGAAGCCGTTCAAGAACTGCCCATACATCCCGAAAAATGCACTGTTTGGTGTGGTTTGTACGCTGGTGGAATCATTGGACCGTATTTTTTCAAAGATGCTGTTGGACGCAACGTTACAGTGAATGGCGATCGCTATCGTTCGATGCTAACAAACTTTTTGTTGCCAAAAATGGAAGAACTGAACTTGGTTGACATGTGGTTTCAACAAGATGGCGCTACATGCCACACAGCTCGCGATTCTATGGCCATTTTGAGGGAAAACTTCGGAGAACAATTCATCTCAAGAAATGGACCGGTAAGTTGGCCACCAAGATCATGCGATTTGACGCCTTTAGACTATTTTTTGTGGGGCTACGTCAAGTCTAAAGTCTACAGAAATAAGCCAGTAACTATTCCAGCTTTGGAAGACAACATTTCCGAAGAAATTCGGGCTATTCCGGCCGAAATGCTCGAAAAAGTTGCCCAAAATTGGACTTTCCGAATGGACCACCTAAGACGCAGCCGCGGTCAACATTTAAATGAAATTATCTTCAAAAAGTAAATGTCATGTACCAATCTAACGTTTAAAATAAAGAACCGATGAGATTTTGCAAATTTTATGCGTTTTATTGTTTAAAAAAGTTCTCAAGCTCTTAAAAAATCACCCTTTATAATACAACATAATGCAATACAATATAACATAATATAGTAGAATACAATATAATATAATATAATAAAATATAATATAATTATATAATATAATATGCTATGATGCAATGCAGTATAATACCATAATAACATAAAATAGTGTAGGACGATAATATATGAAACAATATGCTATGATATAATATAACAGTAATGTCGCAGTGTAAGTTACGCTCTTCTCATAATAAAAATAATACTAATAATACATGATGTAATAAACGACAGAATTATATGTTACAATATACTATGATAAACATTGCACTTTAGGATGGGCTTCAACCTACAAGCCATTTCGCACCCTCTCATTCTGCTACTAACGCAGAAGGCGATAGCACCCAGTCGACGCCGTTCTTTTGACCAAATGTCATCATAGACGCTCGGGGAGGCATGAGATAGGGACTTGTGAGGACTTAGTTATCTCACCATTTGACGACCGGTTCAAAATAAACCATAAATGTAAACGTAAAGTGAATTCTGTTTGCAAAACACCTACTGATGTCTTTCTCCGGCTGCTCGGCCATCCATGGAAGTTGACCATCAATGTCAACTTCCCTCTCTGAGCAGCCTAGATAGCCGTGTAGTGTCGGTAGCGGTTTCCCAACTGGCTAAGAATAACGCTACGGTCCACCTGTACCGGTGGTATAAGTCCACCAAACAGGTAAGCCGTGTGGCATCCGGCGGAATTATTTTTTACCAAGAATTGATCCACTGGTTTCCTGTTCCATGTCGTAAAAGGCCACAAAAATAGGAACTCCTAAGTCAAGGTGTATTTCCGTGCCGATGGCTGAATGGCTGCAGGAGGTTAAACAATGCAGTCGTGAACGGAATATCTTGGGATTTTCCCTTACTGTATTAAGCGAAGCTCTGGCACAGTGGACGACTTCTTTCTTCGCAACTCGTGGGATTTAAATGATTAAAACATTTAAAAAATCCTTACATGGTTCGCTATAGGCGATTATAAGCCAATATATTTGGTTTCTTGTAGTTGTTGTACGATAAGTGCTGAAGGTGGAATGTTCGTTACTCTGATTGATAATGGTTAGAGTGGCACAAATCAATCTTCAGCATAAACGTACAGCAACTATGAATCTATCCAGACTTCTTCAAGAAGGTAAAGCTTCTATAGCTTTGGTTCAAGAACCATATTTCCAAAAGGGAAACTTCTACGTTGGAAAATTGTTAAACCCAGTCTTTGTTGCCTTCAACAAGAGCGGTATGACTAATCCACGTGAAATGCCTCGAGCATGCATACTTGCAAATAGTGCTCTCGATGTTTCTCGCATATCGGAGCTCACAACTCGGGATATTTGTGCTGTCACAGTTGGTATGACTGTTGATGGCATAGACAGGAAATATGTCTATTGTTCGGCATATTTACCGCATAACCAACCTTCGCCAAGCGATGACTTCAAAAAGGTTGTATCATACTGCTGCAAGAGTGATTTACCGCTTGTAATCGGCAGTGACATAAATGCTCACCATATCATATGGGGCAGCACAGATATAAATTCGAGAGGCTCTGATATGATGGAATTTGTGAGCAGTACAAACCTGCACATAGTCAATGCAGGAAACCGTCCAACTTTTGCGAGATCTGGAAGAGAGGAGGTTTTGGACGTAACTCTCTGCTCTGATAGAATTGCGCATGAGTTGGTGAATTGGCTCGTCTCCGATGAGCTCGAACCTTCGTTGTCTGATCATAAGTACATCTTCTTTGATCATTCAAACGTTAAATTTGATATTATCACATATCGTAATCCCAAATCTACAAACTGGGACCTCTATGAAGAGGGCTTGGCGACTAGATTTTACGGGTACCAACCAACAATTGAAACCCCAATTGATTTGGAAAATGTTGTCGACGAGACAAACTCACTCATAGTTCCAGCATATGAAGAGGCTTGTCCACTTCGGATTGTGCGAGCTACTAGAGGAACTCCTTGGTGGAATGCTGAACTTGCTAGACTAAGGAAACTATGCAGAAGAGCTTGGAACCACCGACGCAGAGATGGGTCGGAGGCATTCGTGTCGGCTCGAAGGGCTTACAAAAATGCTCTTCGATCGTCTGAGCGAAGTGGTTGGAAAAGCCTCTGCACAAATGTCTCTAGTCTCAACGAGGCTAGCAGATTAAATAAGTTACTTTCGAAGTCTAAGGACTTTAATGTCAGTTTCTTAAGAACTTCAGATGGTGAACACTTGTCTGATGAAGGTGATGTACTTCACTATCTTTTTAACACTCACTTTCCAGGATGTATGGATCCATCACCGACAGCTCTTCCCGAGACTTTTTCAGGTAGTTACGATTCTTGGGCCCTTGCTCGAAGCGTTGTGACGATTGAATCGGTCAAATGGGCAGTTGAGAGTTTTGCTCCGTACAAGTCTCCTGGAAAGGATGGAGTTTTCCCAGTGTTACTGCAGAAAGGGTATGAACATTTCAAACATGTTTTGAAGAAAATACTTACTTTTAGTCTTGCGACTGGATATATTCCAAGAGCCTGGCAGGAAATAATTGTCAAATTTATTCCCAAAGGCGGTCGCGACACTTATGAGGAAGCGAAGAGTTTCAGGCCTATCAGTCTTAGCTCATTTCTTCTTAAAACAGTGGAACGCATAGTCGATCACTATATCAGGAATGTTAGTTTGGGCGTGCATCCGCTACATGGAATGCAACATGCTTACCAGCGTGGAAAGTCCACTACAACCCTGTTACATGATGTTGTGTACAATATTGAAAAAGCTTTCTCACAAAAGCAATCTTGCTTGGGAGTTTTCCTAGATATTGAAGGTGCCTTTGATAACGTGTCTTTCAATTCAATTCTGGAAGCAGCCCGTGGTCATGGCATACCTTCAAGTATCACAAATTGGATACACGCAATGCTTAGCAATCGACTTCTTTGTTCATCGCTTCGGCAAGCAGAGATTAGAAAACTGAGTGTCTGTGGGTGTCCTCAAGGTGGTGTACTATCCCCACTTTTATGGAACCTAGTCGCTGATGGTTTGTTGAGGAAACTTAATAACCTTGGATTTCCGACTTATGGTTTTGCCGACGATTATCATATATTGATGACCGGTATAAGCATTAACACTCTCTTTGATTTAATGCAGCAAGCCCTTCGATCTGTTGAACAATGGTGTTGTCAGGTTGGATTATCTGTAAATCCGGGCAAAACATCAATGGTGCTTTTCACTCATCGTAGGATAATCACAGGAGCTCGTCCGTTGCAGTTCTTTGGTTCAGAGGTCACTGTGGTCGATCAAGTTAAATACGTCGGGGTTATTCTTGACTCAAAACTGAATTGGTCTGCTCACATTGACTTCAGGATTAAAAGAGCTTGCATGGCTTTCGGCCAATGCAGACGAGCTTTTGGAAAATCATGGGGACTCAAACCCAGATATATTCATTGGATCTACACAACTATTGTTAGACCAATTTTAGCATACGGATGTCTTGTATGGTGGCAGAAAGGAGAAGTCGCGACAGTTCAGTCAAAGCTAAATCATCTCCAAAGGATGGTCCTAATGGCGATGACAGGAGCATTCACGACAACTCCTACTGCTGCTCTAGAGGCGCTACTGTGTATTAAACCACTACATGTGTTCCTAAAACAAGAAGCATTATCTTGTGCATACCGTCTTAGGGTTACAGGGCTTTGGAACAGTAACCCATTAGATTATGCTACCAGCCACACTCGCTTGTGGTCTCAAATGGTTACGTGGGATGAGTATTTACTCGCTCCTAGTGACCTAACTCTCACATGCAGTTTTCCTTTCAAAACATTCAATGTGAGCTATCCTCTTCGTGAGGAATGGTTGTCCGGTTGTCTGGAACGACAACTTGATGAACACATAGTTTGTTATACGGACGGTTCTCTGTTGAATGGTCGTGCTGGTGCTGGTGTCTACTGTCGTGAAATGAGGCTGGAGCAGTCTCATTCACTTGGTAGATACTGTACTGTGTTCCAAGCAGAAATCTACGCGATTCTGTGTGGAGTACAATCGGCACTTCAGCAGAGGATCTGTGGTAAACGTATTTATTTTTGTTCCGACAGTCAGGCAGCCTTAAAAGCACTCAGTTCGAATGACTCACGGTCTAATCTAGTGATCGCATGTCGAACTCAAATCGAGGACCTCAGTATTTCAAATGCTGTTTACTTCTTATGGGTACCCGGCCATTCTGGTATTACTGGAAATGAATGGGCTGATGAGTTGGCTAGAGCTGGTGCAACGAATGATTTCGTTGGTCCTGAACCAGCTTTACCACTTTCAACTAGTTGGATAAAGCACAAGATTCGTTCTTGGGCTGCATCCAAACATGCCAGCTACTGGCGCAGCTTGCAAACTTGCGCTCAGACAAAAGCATTTCTACCAGATTTAAATCTGAAAATGTCAAAGTGTCTACTGCATTTCTCCAAGCATCATTGCAGTATTCTGGTCAGAGCTCTGACTGGACATTGCAAACTCAATTATCACATGGCTACTATTCAACGTGCTGAGTATTATTCGTGTGATTTGTGTGAATGCGATTACGGTACTTCATATCATCTGATATGTAACTGCCCCGCATTGACGCAGCTTCGTATCCGGGTTTTTGGTTCTCCATACATGGTTGAGTCTGTGTATGCGGAGCTAAAATTGAAGGATATTCTCTCGTTTCTCACCCAATGTGGTAAGGAGCTATAGTCAGAAGGATTCATCGTTCTTCATGGAGTGAATGAATCCCTTCTGTATTCACCTTAAATAGGGTTTAGCAGATTGTTTGGCATCCTTTAGGGGGTACCGAATTTACTTCTGCTCGTACATACTGCGAATCGTTCTGCATTCTTCCGGGAGTGCAGAATGGTGTCGCTTTTGTAAGATCTCTAAATCCTCTCGGGGGTTGGAGGTTTTATTAACAGCAGACTGTTCGGGACCTCTTAGAGGTTCAGAATTTACTTCTGCTTCCACCAGATGTGATCCCCAGCAGATTGTTCGGCATCCCTTAGGGGTACAGAATTTACTTCTGCTTTTATGTGTTTTTGTGTCGTCATTTTTTCCCATCCTCCTAGTCCAACCCTTACCATTTCCTTTCAATCCTTCCCTCTTATATATCGGGAAAATGATGCTAAAAACAAATTGATGGCAAGGCACAAATCTCCAAATATCAAGGGGAACGTGCCATTTGAGCCAATTTGTTCTGATTCCTGATACGCTCTTCTCATAATAAAAATAATACTAATAATACATGATGTAATAAACGACAGAATTATATGTTACAATATACTATGATAAACATTGCACTTTAGGATGGGCTTCAACCTACAAGCCATTTCGCACCCTCTCATTCTGCTACTAACGCAGAAGGCGATAGCACCCAGTCGACGCCGTTCTTTTGACCAAATGTCATCATAGACGCTCGGGGAGGCATGAGATAGGGACTTGTGAGGACTTAGTTATCTCACCATTTGACGACCGGTTCAAAATAAACCATAAATGTAAACGTAAAGTGAATTCTGTTTGCAAAACACCTACTGATGTCTATCCTGAGCGAACAAAAAAATGAAACAAAAAATATGTGAACACTTTCTGGTGGTCATCAAATTGTAGACATTTAGGGGTTTTGGTTCCTCGAAGGTGACCAGTTTGTGTCAAGTGCACATGACTAAAGTTATATTTTCACGTTTCATTTACGATTCATCATTGTCGGTTCATTTTTCGCATTTGCAAAGCAGCTTATTAATTATTTACGTTTCGCATTCAGCTCATCAGTGCATTAGCAGATTATGTTGATCTACTAATGCCACCTCGCGGATCCGCTTAGCAGACGTAAAGCCACTGCTATTTTTTTATGTATTAACATATTTTAAGGCACACTGCGTTAAGCTATGAGATGCTGAGAGTGAGCCATTGCTATTTGCAACGCACTTGTTTTACACTAAAAGTGCAAATAGCAATGATTTTACGTTTGCTAAGCTGTTCATCCGCGAGGTGGCACTAGTAGATCAGCACAATCTGTTAATACACTGATGCATTGAATGCGAAACATAAATGATTATATAATAGTCATGTGCACTTTAGTACAAACCGGAACCCTAGAGGTTCCAAACCCCCAAATGATAGCAGTTTATTTTGAACCGCAAGATTGCAGTAGCAGTTCAACATAAACTGCTAATGCACAGATGAGCTGAAGAGTTCACATAATAATAATATATTAAATATTTATTAATATTAAATTAGTCATGTGCACTTTGCACAAACTGGTAATCCATGAGGTACCAAAAGACCGTACATGAAACATTTCCGGTTTTAAACATTTTTCTAGAAAAATCTAATCTCAAAAGTATTAGTATTGGGAGAACCGAATGATTGTAGTTTATCGGAAGATATACGAACTGCACAGTCAAATTCACATTGATAAACGATAAACGAAAAAGACCTTCGAATTCAACATTCAAGAGACAAATTTCGTATCCTTTACTTCCTTTATCATACGTTGGGTACAATCGCTATTACAAGTGGATTCTATCTACACCGATTTCTCCGCTGCGTTCGACAAGATTACTCAAGTTAAATAGACTAGGGTTTAACGGGTCATTTCAGAATTGGCTTCACTCGTATCTTACTGGTCGCGAAATGATAGTGAAAATAGGAGACTGTACAACCCTACCATTCGCTGTTACCTCTGGAGTTCCTCAAGGAAGTCACCTTGGACCATTTATATTATTATTTTATCTCAACGGTCTAAATTTTTTCGATCAAGTGCATGAAACTATCGTTCGCCGATGACTTCAAATTATGCCATGTCATCAGTTCCACAGCTGCCGCAAAGTTCCTCCAAGAGCAGTTGAATAATTTGACTAACTGGTGTAATTAACTTCACCGGGCTTTTCTCTGCTCCAAATAAACAAATAAACAAATAAACATCGTTAAAGAGGCCAAAAACGACCCAAACTTTTTGTATTCGATTGTAACTGGTCACGAAACATGGTGCTTTAAATATGAGCCCGAAACCAAGAGACGAAAAGCAAGTGTAATTTCTCCTATCTCATTGATGTTGTCAAATGAGAGCTCTTCTCTTTCACACATATACAACATTATATTATATAGAGTGCATACATCATGAGAGCGCGAGTTTATTCTCTTTCGCCTCTAGCACTGGATCATATCAAAGTGCTAGTGCAGAGCTCTCAACTTCTGTACGGTTCGCATGAGAGAAGGGTGGGTTACGCATATTCAGCAATTTATCTTAAAAATTTCGCTTTTCCATGCTGCAAAAAATTTTTTCATAGCAAGGCCAGCGCTATCTTCTAAAAATTTATAAAAAAAACAAATCACAGAAGTGTTCTCTCACTAGCACGCACTAGTGATCGGTTGGGTGTATTTATGGTTCACTCGCACCAGCTTCTTTAAACACAATCATTTACTGCATCCCCAGTGTAGGCATAAGTCTTACTCCAGCGTGTATCACTCTAGTGAAATACCGTCACTGGTCTCAAGAACAACTTTTCTAATTTATGTTAGATGTACGCAAAAATGGTGTGTTTGCAAAAAAATACTGATGTAAATTGCCTTGATAAATATACGTGTACGAAAAGAAAACAATTCTTTTAAGTCATTTAACCTCTAAATTGGTACCTTTTGGGTTAACAGTTTGTGTCCACTAATTTCACTTTTATGTAAGAGTCGTCTTGACTCATCACTGCATTAGCATTTTTGTTAAACTGCCACCCCTAAATGACTACTATTTGATGACCGGAAAGTCATCACATGGTTTTTCGTTTGGCTCGTCAGGAAAGACCATAATTAGTGTTTTGCAAATAGCATTACTTTTACGTCAGCATAGTGGTTTACATTGAACCACAAGGTGGCATTAGCAGTTTAGCACAAACTGCTAAAGGGTGATTTTTTAAGAGCTTGAGAACTTTTTTAAACAATAAAACGCATAAAATTTGCAAAATCTCATCGGTTCTTTATTTTAAACGTTAGATTGGTACATGACATTTACTTTTTGAAGATAATTTCATTTAAATGTTGACCGCGGCTGCGTCTTAGGTGGTCCATTCGGAAAGTCCAATTTTGGGCAACTTTTTCGAGCATTTCGGCCGGAATAGCCCGAATTTCTTCGGAAATGTTGTCTTCCAAAGCTGGAATAGTTACTGGCTTATTTCTGTAGACTTTAGACTTGACGTAGCCCCACAAAAAATAGTCTAAAGGCGTCAAATCGCATGATCTTGGTGGCCAACTTCCCGGTCCATTTCTTGAGATGAATTGTTCTCCGAAGTTTTCCCTCAAAATGGCCATAGAATCGCGAGCTGTGTGGCATGTAGCGCCATCTTGTTGAAACCACATGTCAACCAAGTTCAGTTCTTCCATTTTTGGCAACAAAAAGTTTGTTAGCATCGAACGATAGCGATCGCCATTCACTGTAACGTTGCGTCCAACAGCATCTTTGAAAAAATACGGTCCAATGATTCCACCAGCGTACAAACCACACCAAACAGTGCATTTTTCGGGATGCATGGGCAGTTCTTGAACGGCTTCTGGTTGCTCTTCACTCCAAATGCGGCAATTTTGCTTATTTACGTAGCCATTCAACCAGAAATGAGCCTCATCGCTGAACAAAATTTGTCGATAAAAAAGCGGATTTTCCGAATGGACCACCTAAGACGCAGCCGCGGTCAACATTTAAATGAAATTATCTTCAAAAAGTAAATGTCATGTACCAATCTAACGTTTAAAATAAAGAACCGATGAGATTTTGCAAATTTTATGCGTTTTATTGTTTAAAAAAGTTCTCAAGCTCTTAAAAAATCACCCTGTAATACTCCGATGAGTCGAAAACGAAATAGAAATTTCTTAGAGAAATCTCTCAACTTTTGGGCTGTTTTTGATATTTTTTTAAAGAAAATACAACATGGAAGTACAACTCCCGGGCCTGAGAAAGAAAAAGTCTATTTTTTACAGTGATTTTTTTTTTATTTTTCAATATAATCAATATAATTTTTCAATATAATTCAATATAATTCAATATAATCTCTATCTAGAGCGATACACTTGACGCATCGGTCCTCCAACATTTTGATGCTCTTTGAAGAAAAAAAAAAAGATTTGTCAAGGCGTACAAAATAGGCTTCCGTTTCTGCAATGACCCAATGAATTTCTTTCCCTGGAGAAACTTTTTCAGGGGTTGGGAATAGATAATAGTCGCTGGGGGCCCGGTCTGCATAATACGGGGGATGGTGAACCAATCCGTACCGTAAATCATTAAATTTCACCGTTGCTTTTATGTATGAATGCGCTGGTGCATTTTTTTTCCATAGCTTGATGAAAACTAGAACTCGCCTGACACGATCAGCTGTTATTCAAACACTAGTGTATAGATTGTAATAAAATTTGGTACACTGGGGTCTTTTTTACGCGGTTCTTTTTTATACGTTTTCTTTTTACGCGGCTTTTTTACGTGGATTTCCCAAGCTATGCGGTTTTCTTGTTTTGTTTTAGAAATGCAATAAACTTCGAGATCTGGTGTTATCCCGAAATATTTTTTAAGTCACCTCTTTGACACTTAGAAAATTTCCGATTTTTTTCAAATAAAAATGCTCATATTACACCAGATCTCAACGTTTAATGCATTTCTAAGACATGCGGCATCAAAAAAAAATTTTTTTTTCGATTTTGGAAGTCTCAAAATTTTAAGTTTCACAGTCGATTTTCACAAAAAAAAATTTTTTTCTGCTTACACCAGATCTGGACGTTTCGTGCACTTCTAAGACATTTGGCATTAAAAAAAGGCGGATGGGTAATGTCATGAGACATAACCGTATTACCTGAATACGAATAAAATGGACAAATCAGTTTCTTCGATTTTAAAGAACCTGAATTCTAGATCCGGAATTCAGGAACCGAATTTTGGAGCCGAATGCTAGAACTGAATTCTGAAACCTAATTTTGATGCTAAATTCTGGAGCTAAGCTCTAAACCTGAACTCGGGAATTGAATTCTAAAACTGATTGATGAACCGATCACTGAACCTGTGTTCTGGAACTGAATCCGGTTCGACGCTGAATTCAATTAACCTAAATTATAGCAAAGAACTATGGTATGGTATGCAGCTGAATTTTAGCTTCAAAATTACGGTCCAGGATTCCGTCTTCAAATTCGGATCCAGAATTCAGCTCTGAAATTCAGTTCTACAATCCAGAATGCGGAATAGATGTGAGTTTTGATACAAAACTCTGAATTCAGAACCTGGACAACAGAATTTTGGATCTAAATTGTGGTGCTGTATTTCGGTCTTAAGTTCCAGAACTGAAACTGAATTCCGGATAGCAATTTTGGAACTGAGTTGCTGACCCCAATTTCAGTACCAGGATTCAGTTTCAATATTCAGATTCTAGTTCAGGTTCCAAAATCCAGACATAGACTCAATTTTTGGAATTTGGTTTCAGCTCCAGAACACTGGAACTCGAATCTGGCCTTGGATTCTGGATGAATTCTGAAACCAACAAACGCATTAAAACCAATACACAAAAAATTCAAGCAAAGTTTTCTAATTCAAGTCTATCATACTGCAAACCTTCACTTAACTTATTATTTTCACTTCCAATTTACTGACTGATTTGTGGATGGCCGTTGTTCACTTGTCGAGGTATTTTGCTCCAATGTAAAGGACCAGCAGTTGGATGACGCAATCGCTTGTTGTTTGAAGTGAAACTCGCACTGCGAACGACCCGCAGCAGAACTGCTTTCTGTGCGGATTGATTCAATACTGAAGCAATTTTTGTGAAGGCAGTGCAGCACGGAACCCACATCTGGCGGTGCACTAAAATGCTTATTTTCATTTCCGATTCGCATATTCCAACAGATAAGTAAGATTTTGATATTTTTTGTAAACATTTATCGCCCTTAAAAGAGCTGAGTTGTAAAATTGTCACGGTTGTTGTTTACTTTTCGGTATGTTTTGCTCCAATGCAAAGGATCAACAGCTAAATGATGAAAAATATCATCATTTTTTTCAGAATTATTGTTCAACAAAATAAATTCAAATGTTTTGCATGATTGAGGACGCTTCTTTAAAATCATGATTTGCGGTGTCCACTGTATCTCAGCGCAGACTAATCAGAAGTGAACAAATCAAATCAGCGTAGTTAGTTTAATTTTCGGTGGCGTAGTTTTTTTAATTTTCGGTGGTTGTTCAAAGTGAAAAGTACGATTTTCCATGAAAAATGCTTTACTATAAGAAAATACAAAGAAAAAAAATAATTTTTCAAAAGTGCTAGACTCTACCTGCCCTTTAAAACGAAATTCACATCAACTACATCGAAACCGTCGTCTCGGGTAGAAGAAAAGCGTCAAGAATTTTCTTCTTTGATACCGAACATATCAGAAAACTTAAATTTTAAGTTATTTGTGATTATGTCATATAACTGAAAATATTATCATAAATTGATGATCATATTTCGAATGATATGTATCGAAAATTATGTTGATACGTTAGATATAACAAGAGATATTCACGATCGAAAACTTATCACATTCCTAGAGGGTTAATTTTGAAAGGGCACCCCATAGTAAAGTAAGTCGTATTCACGACAAAAAATTCCTTCCATTGTGCGGATTTCCGAAGTCACGCGGTCTCATATTCTCTGAGTCCCAAAGTCCATTTTTACATCAAAAAACCTTTTTCTAGATTACACCAGATCTGGACGTTTCATGCATTTCTAAGACCTTTGACATCAACAAAAAATTTGTTCTCTAGTTTTGAGGTTTTTTCTACGCGGAAGTACGAAGTTACGCGGACGAGACTCAGTGTATTGGACCATCGAGAGGCTTGTTCTCAACAAAAATATGATCGGTTCGAAATTATTTACGTCTTTTCTGTGAGAGGCCCGAGAGTTTTCATTCCATATAGTGTATACTCTCCACAAAAAAAAATTGTTTATTTATATCTTCGGAATTCAATAAATCAAGGTAAAAATTCCTTGTTAGCCCATCGAAGTATTCATACAAATTGAAACAATCCAACTATGCCAAATGTCGACTACTGAGCAAGATATTATCGTTTTGAAATCTATGCACGTTTACCGTGCTGATGTTGGTGAAAATTCCCTCGATACTCCAAGCGTTTCAGCACTGTTAATTTATAGCATCATGAGAACCTTGATTTGTCCCGGGTTGGCGATTCAATGCATAGGACCGCTGGTCTTACAAGCCAGTTGTCGTATGGTCGAGCCCCGACCTGGAAGGATTCTTAGTGTCAGTAGGATCCATAGTACTAGCCATGCAATGATTCTGTACACTAAGAATCGGTTGCGAAGTCTGTTGAAACAGAAAGGCCAAATTCCACAAAAGGAATGTAATGCCAATATTTTGCTTAGAACCTTGATTTACGAGGTATAGTATTCTCAGCAAAGTAGCTGAGAATGATGCCATCTTTTGAATATTTACTGTCGATGATATATTTCCTTTGAATTCAAAAATTTAGATATTCTGGAAAAAATTTCACGGAGTTCTTACAGAAGATGAGTATTTTCATCAAAATTGTATAGAAATTAATGTTTAAGCACTATAGCTGTAACCTAAATATAATTCAAGAGAGAGAAATACCGTGCAAGAATATGAAAAATACCTCTATTTCACTAAATTGAAATTATATGTATGTCATCAGGAAAGTTTTCGTATAAAACTGATTTCAGAAACCTCTTTCCAAAAAATACGTCGCGGTTTTACTGTTTTTGCTAATTTGTTTGAAATTACTTTCAGCACGATTTTTTAGACATTCAAGCTTTACATTAACTCGATGGAAAAATAATTTATTATCATACTATTGAAGAGATCAAATATCCATGACGCCGAACATTCTCATTAATTTGGCTGAAGATACTATAGAATCCCGAAACAGTGATTTTATTTTGCTTGGAGCATAAAACATTAATTGTTTCATGTTTAATAATCAGACTCCTGATGAAATATGATGGTTTTCCTTCTTCGAGCTTCGGCATTGCAAATTTTCAATCTAAGCAAGCTGTTCCGATGGCTGTTATTGAAAAGTTGGCATGTTTTAAAATGACCCTTCCACAGTAGGCTTCGAGTGATTTCAAACATCAAAAAGCATATGAGTTCGACTGGATTCTCTTTCCAATACCCAAAAACCCAAATTTATTGCCACTACGAAAATGTCGCACCCTAGCGCAAAAATTTGCTCTCAATTAGTTCGTGTTCAGGATCCATAATCCTACCGCAGGATTTAATCTTTACGGTATTTCTCCCCTCTCAACCGCCCCAAACGTTCTAGTCTTCTTCCCTTCAAGATGTACCTTTTTCTCTGACAGGGCCAGTTAAGAAGCATCTATTCCTGAGCGTTTCTACGTTTAATGAACCAGTACGAATGGAGCTGCTGTCCTATTTCCAATCGGAAGTACACGACATCGACATCGAATGGCACTGCAGTGTTCCATTCCGTTGTTTTGTTCCGGTAAACCATCCGAGGCAGATGTATCGAAAGCGAAACTGTTTGAATCGTCTAATTTGTAAATCCGGGAAAGGTAGGATGGGATGCCAGCCGTCGCTTCACGCAGTCATAACCGGTGACAATTTGGAAATAATTAACGTTTTTACTCTGGGACCGACCGCACCGGCAAACAACCGGAACAAACCGGCGCAATGCAAAACCCTCCAGCCTCCGGTGTTGGTTTAACTTTTTCGCTCAGCCTCCAGACAAAGCCGACGTTTTATTGTTTTACTTCTGTGCGGCTGCGGTGGTTCCGGTTTTTTGGGGCGGTTTGTTTTCCCCCTTTTTGGAGCGAGCGAGAGAAAAGGCAGCGATGATGGTCCGAAAGTGGGACGAACTTTTTTTTGCCAATATTTGATGCAGGATTTAGACCAGGAGAAGAAGGAGGAACGGATGCCGGGTTCGGGAGCTAAACACGGAACTAGTAGAACATGGAAGTGCTAATAATTACTTTTTGAGGTTTGGCAACTTTTGAAAACGGGCCAGTCGTATTTACAGAACACGACGACGACGACGCAGGGGTGCTAAATAGGTTCGAGGTATCGTTAATTTTCGGTTTTTGGGTTTTTATTGTAAGGGGAGCACACAGAAAGAACAGGAGCTGCACTCAAGACCGGAAACTGAAACTGGCTCGATTCGACTTTAATGTTGATTTTCCTTACTACATTCATTTTTGGAATCGATTTTCAATTGATACTTCTAAGTGGAGGTCAAATAATGGAAAATAACGTTTTTCAAGCTAAAGCTTTCTTCAGATAGAATTGGAACAAAGACAATTGTCTGTATTTCAGTTATTTATTATTGAATTCTAGATCTTTTTTATACAAATGTAGCGTTTTCTTCATACTTTTAAGAATAAATACGGATAAAATTATTCGTCACGGTTTCGAAGGAATTCTCAAATTTTTCCTGTAACATGGCTCAGTAGGCGGCGCACACCTTCTTCGTCCATCGTTTTAGCTATCTTATTCCACCAGGTCGTCATCTGATTGATGTCTTTAACAACTTTTCCCTTTGCCTTGAGTCTCCTCTTCATGATTGTCCAGTATTTCTCAATAGGGCGGAACTGGGGGCAGGGCCGGTAAAACATGTTAAACCCAGGTGGATAATTTTTCAGAACGACCCACTATTTCGAAGTATTTCTTCATTCTAATGGAAATGATATTTATCCCTAAAAAGTGCAGCCGTTTATTTAATATAATATTAATTCTATAAAACTTTTCATGAAACGCGTAAATTAGAAGTTTGAAGAGTTTTCGGTACTAAGTTTTAAAACAAAATTTCGCATCTAAGGTTTAACCTGGTATCGAAATCACTGCCAATATTTGTTTTCAATTCAAAGTACCAACCTTCGAAGAACATTTAACATCAATAGCACCACGAATCTATCGAAATATAAGTGACGTTACTAATTCATTTATGAAAAATAGAAATAACGAATTCCGTGTGTTGCTAAAACATTGCTTTTTGAAGGAAAAAACGCGCAAGCCCAGCTATAGCTTGTGAAGTGTTTTCCCCACTAGGATCCATTAAAAATGAAGGTTTATTGTATTCTGATTTGAACGTGGCTAAATGAAGCAGTCAACCGGAAAAAATTAAGGAATTTTTGATAATCGTGATGTATGAACGCAAAATCAAAGCTCGTGAGATTAGATATGCTGAGATCGTTAGCATATGAACTGGAAGTTCTTTTACGATCTTGTACAAAAATCTGAGCATAAAAAAATCGCCCCCAAACGGAGCTCGAACACGGCCGCTCATAATCAAAAAAAATCTGCCGCAATAAAATGGAATGCGTTGGTATGGAACAGTGGACGAAACATGGATCCACTATTTTTATCCGGTGTCATACCCGCATTCAGACTGAAAACTTAACAGGTAGCTGGAAAAATCATGGCATAAGTTTTTTAGATGTTCGAGGTATAATTAACATCGACTATCTTGAACAGGAAAGTACCATCAAAAGTGATTCACCGTCAACCAAGACAATGCCCCGTGCCATAAGTCAATGAAAACAATGAAAAAATTAAACGAATTAGGCTGCGGTCTGTTTTCTCATCCACCTTGTTTACAATAACCTAGCTCCAGCTAATGCTTGTCCTTTGCGGATCAGAAAAAGACACACCAGCGAAATTTTTTTGGCTCGAATAAGACAGTCATCGCCGCAAAGGAAGCCGATGTTTAGACCAGTGATAAATCATTCTATAAGGATGGTATTGAAAAATTATGAAAAGTGCTAGAACGATTGTATGTCATTTGAAGATGATGATGTTGATGAATAAAAAATATGCCTGCACACGAAATTATGTTTTTTTCTGGTTAGTTCCTGGACTGCTTGAACGATGTGTTAGCAACTTTTACTTCTTTTCTGAACTACACAGAGTTCCAGTTTATTCGATACAGAATCTTGGTTTGTATGAGTGATTTTCTTAAAAGCGAACACACTCATTGAAACGCAGAAATTTAATGGAAACCGTGAACTTGTATGTATTTGTTAGAAAAAACCATGACCAAAACTTTCGTTACTAACTGATGTTTCGATCACCAATTATCTGAAATATGATTTTATAGATATAGATTCATCTACTCCAATCGAAGTGTAGAAATATTTTTAATGCAGTTTATGTAATGATATGGAAAATTAATTAAAAATGATTGAGATATAGATGTTCAAAACCTGAGCACAGTTTGCACGGTTTTCAGTATTTTGAATTTGCACACCGGTATAGAAAGCAAAAACGTAGTCATCCGCCCGATTCTCTGGATCCCCGTCCCTGTCTACCATTATTGAAACTAACAAGATCTTTTTTTTGTCACTAACTTTTTTCGTTCTCCTTTCCTCCGTCTCTTCCCCATCTCGATGGCAACTAATTAGATATCTATCGTATTTAGACATGCTGTTCCCATATCCTCTTTTTACCTCGTTTTACACAATATTTCAGTAACATCATCATCACCGACAACGGAGAACCGCTCCAGTCGATGACCAGGCTGCGGGTCACCCGCCGAGTCTTCGTAGCCTGATGATTTTTCCCACGGACCCCCACGGACTGAATGATGCGGTCAACATAGATATTTACCAACGCCATCTGGAAGACTCTCATGCTATATTCAATTTACCGGCCACTGCTCATCGCCACAAGAAAGTTGAATTTTCGAGAATCCGCGACCCCGATACGACATTACCTAATGAAACTATTCTAGTTCTAAGTTAGTCGTTAATTAAGATTAGAAAATACCCTTGGCATCTTAAAGCTTAAGCAGTGTGCCTTGAAATTATATTTTATTATTGAATAAAAAAAAGCGTATTCCTACGTCAAAAGATTTTGAGTAATTTTCTTTGTTCGCAGATCAGCTCAAAACTACACTTATATAGTCTTCTCTAAATTATTATATATTTATTTTTTTTTTCATAAATACGTTTATTTCATAGGCAATATACATAAGTTTTTCTTCGCCGTGGCATCTACAATACATAGTACTTTAAACCTAATACATTTCGAATATCCTATTAGTATGTTGGTATTCATTAGTTAATCTAAACACTGTTTTTATCAAGCGAGTTGCTATTATAAATTACATTAAATGAAATACATTTATTTTGTGCATGATCTTATAACTATTTCAGGTTTGTTTGTATCAGTTCATCACTTTTATTTAATATAAGATAGCTGGCTATTGGTTGAGCTCATGGAAGAGAAAACAATCTAACATAAAATAAAATTTAAATTGGAACTCCAATGGACTTAATGAAATAATAAAGAAGTTTCATGTAAGGAACGTCACGACAAGCAAGAATGTCGCGAACTGGGACATTGGATAGTCTACCTTGGGTACGCAAGGAATTTATTAGTTGAGATCTGACATCACGATACTCCACGCATGTCCAAACAACATGGTCAATATCGCGGTAACCTTCGCCACAAGCACAATGATTAGTCTCGGAAAGTCCAATTCGAAGGAGATGTGCATCTAACGTGTAGTGATTGGACATGAGTCTGGACATCACACGAATGAAATCTCTACTCACATCCAGTCCCCTGAACCATGCCTTTGTCGATATTTTAGGAATAATTGAGTGCATCCACCGACCCAGATCATCTTTATCCCAAGAAGCTTGCCAGCTGGCAAGTGTTCTTTGGCGAGACGCGCTATAGAATTCGTTGAAAGCAATCGGTCTCTCATAAATTTCACCCTCAATAGCACCACGTTTGGCTAAAATATCGGCTCTTTTATTGCCTGGAATGGAGCAATGAGCCGGAACCCAAACTATTGTGATTTGATAATTATTATTCAATATGACGTTCAGGCACTGTTTTATTTTGCCCAAGAAAAAAGGTTCATTTTTGCCAGCAGCCTTTGAGCGAATGGCTTCAATTGCACTCAGACTATCTGTGAAAAGAAAATAATGGTTTGGAGATAATGTGACGATTATACTCAAACTATAATGAACTGCTGCTAACTCTGCTATATAAACAGATGCAGGTTCTTGAAGCCTAAAGGAGACCGAAACATTATTGTTGAACATACCAAACCCTGTCGCTTCTTCAATTCGCGATCCGTCCGTGTAAAACATTTTCTCAGAGTCGATATGCCTGAACTTACTTGTAAATATTTTTGGGATTTCCAACGAGCGTAGGTGTTCCGGAATTCCACGCACTTCGCGCTGCATGGATGTGTCGAAAAATAAAGTTGAGTCAGGGACATTTAGGAGGCTGACACGGATAGGAATATATCTTGAAGGGTTGATTTCCTGTGACATATGGTTAAAATATACAGTCATGAATCTTGTTTGAGATTGAAGCTCAACTAGCCTTTCGAAGTTATTAATAACTAGGGGATTCAGTACCTCGCATCTTATTAGCAGTCGCGACGAAAGCTCCCAAAAACGATCCTTCAATGGAAGAACTCCCGCCAGAACTTCAAGACTCATTGTATGTGTCGAATGCATGCAGCCTAAAGCAATTCGCAAACAACGATATTGAATTCGCTCTAATTTGATAATATGAGAGTTTGCAGCGGAACGAAAGCAAACGCATCCATATTCCATCACTGAAATTATATATTTATTGTTAGTATTATTATTATTATTATTATTATTATTTTTTGAACATTTCTACCATTAGTACTAAAACATTAAAGCTTGATAAGTAAGATTATATATGAGAGCGAACGAACGAAAGCGAAGAGTGATAGCTTATAAGAATGTAATTGCTGTGTGATCAGTAGCCACCCGTTAGCGGTCAGATAAGGATTGGAGCAATAAACGTTTGATTTTCGTTAAATAGAGGGAAGAAATAAAGGCTGTAATTTCTTTGCATAATATTCGGAGGTTTGTTTGAATTTGCAACCGGTTATAATCATTTATGCTGTGCAACGTAGTCAACGGTTCTACAAATTGCTCAACCTACGAACCAGCTGAAACATTGGTGCCGTGACCAGGATGGACGGTTGAGCGTCACTTCTTTTGTGTAATCATCAATTGTTCTGGATAAAAGGAATTATTCTCAACAACATCGACATTTTGCTGGCACTTCAATTAAAACTGGAGCAGATCACCCTGAAATATTTCAACGGATGCTGTGACCAACCAGACTATATCTTAAATGCGCGAATAGTCCACGATAGGAGAAACCTGATTATTGTTTCAAGGCCCATAGTATTGAGCCACAGGTGAGTGGCTTTCCATCAATCCTTTATCGTCGGTATGGTGCTACTTGGATTGTTTTGTTTCTCTTTTATTTTTTCGGAACTGATTACAACTATGAGCAATATACTTGCATGCAATATCACCTGTCTTTCGCTGACAGGCATCATATTGAATTAAGCGGTGTTCAAGGTGATTACAGGACAACTTCGCCCAATACATCAGCCGAATTGGAGATATTATACTTACATACTTTAGCAATACAAGGCATATTTGGTACAGGCCTCAGGTGAGTACCTGTCCAAAGCATACAACTTCTTGTTGACGATACTTCCGGTTTTCGTTTGGATTTTTATTTCTCTTTTCTCGGTACTCTGAACCGTGTTTATTGTTACCGGATTAGTAGTGGGTATGGCAGAACGGTTGGCTAAGGAAAAAATCAAAAAGCGGGAGCGCATGTTTGCGTCGTTGAAGCGGCATGTTCAATTTTTGGAATCGTATAATGCGGAAACACAGAGCGGGCAGGTTCAGAGCAGGTTGGAAAAATTGGAAAAGAAGTTAGTCGAATTTGAAGAGCTTCAGGAAGAGATAGCCGAATTGGATTAAGATGGAGAATACGAAGAAGAAAATAACCGAGTGTATGATCGATTCGAAAACCAATATTATGAGATTCGCGCAGAATTATTAGAGAAACTGGCATCATCTCATGTACAGCTCTCAGCGAACTTGGATAGCACTATAATACGGAACAACAATTCCTTTGGTTTACATACTAGTGTTCGTTTGCCGCAAATCTCATTGCCGGATTTCGATGGAGACTACCGGGGATGGTTATCGTTTAAATCTACTTATGAATCCCTTATCCATGAATCTGTTGAGCTCAACAACGTTCAGAAGTTTCATTATTTAAAATCGGCATTAAGAGGGGAAGCTGCTAATCTCATTGAATCTTTGACGATCACGAGTGAGAATTACGACATTGCTTGGAACACAATTACTAAGAGATACTCGAACGAATATTTGCTCAAGAAACGGCATCTTCAAGCATTGATGGAATATCCGAAGATCGAAAAAGAATCCGCGGTTGCAATTCATGGTCTAGTCGATGAATTCGAACAGCGATTAAAAATACTAAAGCAGTTAGGTGAAACTACAGACAGCTGGGGTGCTCTAATAATTCATTGGATGTGTTCAAAATTAGATGGTCATTCTTTACAACTTTGGGAAGATTATGCAGCATCAGTTGATATTCCTACTTTCGAGATTTTAGTGGCCTTTTTAAAAAAACGAACACGCGTCTTAGATGCTGTCTCAGCTAACGCTTTTGAAACCAGTAATTCTTCGTCCAAGTCATTGTTAAAACGAAACAAGTTAGCTATTAACGCTGCCACTGGCAATGAGAGAGCCAATACGAAGTGTGTTTGCTGTGGTGTTAGTCATTACTTGGCGAGATGTGCGAAATTTCTTAGCTTGAGTCAAAAGGAAAAATTAGATTTTGTTAATAGTAAACGGCTATGCAGTAATTGCCTTCGAGAAGGACATTGGGTACGGGAATGCAACTCAACTTTCTTCTGTAGAACCTGTGGTAAGAAACACCATTCTCTCATCCATCCTGGTTTTCCGCTGAGTAGCAGAGCAATAAATAATACGACAGATATGCAGCTATCCAGAGGACCAGACGTGCAGTCGTCATCCAATTTAGTTACTAGTGAACTGGAGACTGAGCAACTGGAAATAACGGAAGCTGATGCAATTGGAATATATAATGCTGGTCTAAACAGTGGCGTTACAAGTGTGTTTTTGTCCACGGTTGTTTTGCAAGTGCGAGATAAAAATGGGAATAAACAACTAGCAAGGGCGCTTCTCGATAATGGATCTCAAGCCAATATGATGAGTGAGCGACTATGTCAAATGTTGGGGTTGAAACGTCGCTCTGTTAATGTTCCGATTTGCGGGGTTGGACAGTCTGAATTACGATCTAAGCATGCAGTTAGCACGGTTATTAGCTCTCGAGTAACGAAATTCTCTACAAAAGTAGATTTTTTGATTTTGAAACGGGTCACTTCTGAGTTACCGACCTATACAGTAGCAGTGGATCATTGGAAAATACCAGAACACCTTCAGATGGCCGATCCAGACTTTAATACGAGCAGTAGGATTGATTTATTGATTGGGGCGGAACATTTCTATCAATTTATGTATGATCGCGAAGGCCGACATATCGCTTTAGGCCCGGATTGTCCTGTACTAGTAGACACTGTTTTTGGTTGGATTGTATCGGGAAGAGGTACAAGTAGGAATGAACAACCAATCCAATGCTATCTGGCCACTGCACCAGAGAAGCTTGAGAATATTCTAGAAAGGTTTTGGAAGGTAGAAAGCACTGAAGATAAACCCACATGGACTAAGGAGGAGCAGGATTGTGAGGCGCACTTTGTCAACACACATGGACGTTTAAGTGATGGTAGATACTTTGTACGTTTACCGAAGCATTTAAATTTTAGCAGAATGTTGGGCGAATCTAAAGCCGCTGCACTTGTAAGGTTTTCTAAATTGGAAAAACGATTGCAGCTGAACCCTGAGATGAAATGTCAATATCACGCATTTATGCAGGAATACTTGGACTTGGGACACATGAAAAAACTAGCCGTTCCGGTGACTGATGCCGTGAACGATATTCAGCCGAATGCATATTATTTACCCCATCATGCCGTGGTGAAGGAATCGAGCACTACAACAAAAATGCGCGTCGTCTTCGATGGGTCGGCGCGCACAGACAGCGGATTTGCATTGAATGATGTTCTTCTTAAGGGACCGTTGATTCAAGATGATCTATTAAGTCTCCTTGTGCGGTTTCGTAAGCATGAGGTGGCGCTTGTTGGTGATATTGAGAAGATGTATAGACAAGTAAGCTTACATCAGGACGATACGCATTTTCAACGGATTTTATGGAGATTTTCGCCTAACGAACCCATTGGAATCTATGAGCTGTTAACTGTGACCTATGGATTAACACCATCATCCTTCTTAGCAATTAGATCACTACACCAACTTGCAAATGATGAGGGCTCTCTCTATCCCCTAGCGAGTGTCGCTTTGGTTTATGATTTTTATGTAGACGACTACATAGGGGGAGCAGCTACTGTGTCTGAAGCCATTCAATTACGGATGGAGTTGGATGTGCTTCTGTCGAAGGGAGGTTTCACTCTAAGGAAATGGTGTTCGAATCGTTCGGAAGTTCTGGCTGATGTACCCAAAGAGCAACTTGGAACGAGCTTATCAATCTCATTTGAGCCATTTCTGAATGAAGAAGTTAAGGCCTTGGGGATTACTTGGGAGCCTAAAACGGATGATTTACGATTCGTTTACAACATTGGAAATCAGAGTAATAAATGGACTAGGAGGAATATTCTATCCACCATTGCTAAACTTTTTGATCCCCTTGGTTTGATTTCACCAATTGTTATTGTGGCAAAAATTTTGATGCAAGAAATCTCCTTGTTGCAGTCTAGCTGGGACGCTCCTGTACCAACATTACTAGAAAAGAGATGGTTGAGTTTTTATACTCAGCTGAAGGGATTGGCAGAGCTTCGAATCAGCAGATTTGCATTCATCCCAAGTTGGACTAACGTTCAATTTCATTGTTTCGCAGATGCCTCGGAATCAGCCTATGGATCCTGTTTCTATGTACGCTCAGAAGATAAAGCAGGCAACATTCGCATTGAGTTGATATCATCTAAATCTCGCGTTGCTCCACTAAAAAGACTGACCCTTCCCCGTTTAGAGCTATGTGCAGCAAAGGAAGCAGCTTGCTTGTATGCAAAGGTGGCCAAAGCGCTCCATTTAACTGAGATTAGATGTACCTTTTGGTCAGATTCCACTATAGTATTACATTGGTTAAATGCCCCGCCGAATACATGGAAGACCTTCGTGGCTAATCGAGTTTCCTCGATTCAAACCATTACTCATGGTCATCGTTGGCAGCATATCTCTGGTAAAGAAAACCCTGCTGATTTAGTATCTCGCGGAATGTCAGTTAGTGAATTTGTGGAGAGCTCTCTTTGGAAAAGTGGACCCCCATGGTTGAAAGCTTATGAGGAGACCTATTCGTCACAAACTCCCGACGTAAGCGGAAGTCATTCTGAGGAAGAATTGGAAGTTCGTGTACTGACACATTCTGTCGTTTCCCAAAGGGAGCCCAACGTATTGTTTTTGTTGCGATCTTCATTAGAACCGTTTTTACGCATAGTGGCATATTGCATCCGTTTTTGTCGTAACTGTCGAAATTCAAAGCAACGTAATCTTACCCCTTTTTTGACAGTTGAGGAAATTTCAGAGGCAAAATTGGCAATGATTAAACTAGCTCAAACTGAATGTTTCCCAGAAGAACTTAAGCATCTACGTAAACATCGATTGGTCCAAAAGGGATCTACGCTCAGGCTACTTCATCCGTTTCTGGACGATAACGGGGTTATCAGAGTTGGTGGTCGTTTGCGCAATTCCGAATATGAATATGAAGCCAAACATATAGCGATCATACCCAGTGCACATCCGTTCACGAGTTTGCTTGTAGACTATTTTCATCGTATAACTGTCCACGGAGGACGTCAATTAACGTTAGCAGTAATGCGACAGGAATTTTGGCCTATACATGGCAAGCGAGTAGTTAATTCAGAACTTCGGAACTGTTATCGCTGTTTTCGTTCCAACCCAGTACCCATTCAGCAACCCATGGGCCAGCTTCCAGGTTTAAGAGTTCGTCCAAGCAGACCATTTACAATTGTAGGTGTTGACTACTGTGGCCCTTTCTATTTGAAACCTGCGCATCGTCGTGCTTCGCATGCAGCTTCGAAAGCATATATCGCTGTTTTCGTCTGTTTTACTACAAAGGCAATACATTTGGAAATTGTTAGCGATTTATCGACGGTTGGATTTATTTCTGCTTTTCGTCGCTTCATTGGACACCATGGAGTACCAACTGAGATTCATTCGGACAACGCAAAAAATTTCTCTGGTGCGCACCACGAACTAAACGAACTATATGGTATTTTGAATAACGAGGCAAGCCGAAACTGCATAGGTCGCAACTTTTCTCAACAAGGAATTTTATGGAAATTTATCCAACCCAGAGCTCCCAATTTTGGTGGACTATGGGAGGCAGCGGTTCGTTCTGTGAAAACATCATTGAAAAAGGAAATCGGTACTAATCAGCTCAGCCTTGAAAATTTCTCCACGCTTCTAGTACAAATAGCTGCTGCATTGAACTCCAGACCACTTGCCCCGCTATCTGATGATCCATCAGATTTAGAGGCTCTCACCCCCGCACATTTCCTAATAGGCTCTGCTATGAAAGCCTTACCTAAAACAGATCTTCGTAGCATTCCCACAAACCGTTTAGCCCACTACCAGCAACGACAACAAATGTTTCAACATTTCTGGCAACGTTGGAGCAGAGAGTATCTCACAGAGCTTCAAACCGCTAATAAAAATCATCAGTCAACTTCAATTCGTGTTGGTGACGTCGTGGTGCTACGAGAGGACAATCTGTCACCTCTATGCTGGCCTTTGGCTAGGATCATCGCAGTTCATCCCGGCTCTGATGGCGTAGTAAGAGTGGTAACCGTGAAAACCATCAATGGAATATACAAACGGCCCGTATCCCGAATTTGTCCTTTGCCATCTGCAGAAGTTTTAAACGATCCACCAGGAACGTTAGGCGAGAAGCAGAATGATAATTAGTTTTAGTTTTTTTTTTTTTTTTTTTTTGAATTGATTGTTGTTGCTTTGTTAGTAATGTTGTTTTATCGATGTATATTGTTGAAGCTAGTTCAAGGGGGGCAGTAATGTTCGCAGATCAGCTCAAAACTACACTTATATAGTCTTCTCTAAATTATTATATATTTATTGTTAGTATTATTATTATTATTATTATTATTATTTTTTGAACATTTCTACCATTAGTACTAAAACATTAAAGCTTGATAAGTAAGATTATATATGAGAGCGAACGAACGAAAGCGAAGAGTGATAGCTTATAAGAATGTAATTGCTGTGTGATCAGTAGCCACCCGTTAGCGGTCAGATAAGGATTGGAGCAATAAACGTTTGATTTTCGTTAAATAGAGGGAAGAAATAAAGGCTGTAATTTCTTTGCATAATATTCGGAGGTTTGTTTGAATTTGCAACCGGTTATAATCATTTATGCTGTGCAACGTAGTCAACGGTTCTACAAATTGCTCAACCTACGAACCAGCTGAAACATTCTTCATGTGAAGATATAGAATATGAGATGTGACACGGTTCATTTCATCATGCAGAAATCTTTTAGTAACTTAACTTTCACTTTTTACAAGAGGAGTCGACCTTGAACATCTGCCGGAAAATTCCGATGAAGGTCTTCTACTATTTACTATTCCGGCAAAGCTATCAAAAGTTGTTACTTTCTACTTGCTACTGCATTCTACTTTTGCCGGTTCGGAGTGTAAAGAGTAAAAGAACTTTATCGGTATTTTCCGGTATCTCAGAGACCCGAGTGATTCGCATTGATAAGATGCTTAAGCTCAGCTCCTTTGCTGTAAGGGAAAAGTTAAGTTACTAAAAGATTTCTGCCTGCTCAAATGACCCTTGTCACGTCTCACATTTCTGCGGTATATCTTCACATCCTTGCTCTACCTTGAGAACTAGCATTCTTTAATTTAGATTTTATGTACTATTCCGAATTACAATAAAAATATTCTTATTATTATGAATAATGCTAATATTTCCATTGTTATTTGCTCGAAATTTCTGGTGGGTAATTACCCACCTTTGGAATTTTCGGGTGGGTAGTGCTACCCACCGTACCCACCTCTTTCACCGGCCCTGACTGGGGGCAGTTTGGTGGGTTAAGGTTTTTCAGAACAAACTGAACCCCTTTCTCTGCATACCATTCTTGAACGACTTTGCTGTAATGACAGCTTGCCAAATCTGGCCAAAACATAACGGGATGGTCGTGGGATCGAATGAACGGCAAAGATCGTTTTTGAAGACACTCGTTTTGGTATAGTTCCGATGTCATTGTCTTATTTGTTTTTAAAGGAGGCAAACATTTCCATTGGGATTCTTTTTCTGCACTTGATAAAAATAGCATCTGCATCGTAGCTGCTGGTCGTGTGCACTCGAATAAAATTGACCGAAAAGTGAACAACGGAGAATATTCGTTGAATCGGTCCTTTTCACATTCTCACATAGCGCTATAATATTTATTCTTCCGTTGAAATATGCAAATCAAAAATCAAATAATTAATGTAGTACAAATCAGTTACAGAATAAAATCAGTACAGTGCACCGTTCGCAATGCATTGAACAAAATTGCTTGAAACAAGAGTGATGATAGCTGTTCCCTTGGAAGACACATATTTGACAGTTTTACACAATACAAGTAGGTTTAGAATTTTCCCTACACAAAAATCTCAGAATTGCGGAAGCAAAAGATGTCCTCATGGTAATAACCAAATCATATATATAATAGGGCTGAAAAGTCACCACTTGTGGCTGAACACACAATTTGAATCTTAATAATTTAATTTTAACTCATATTCCAATAAATAGTTTTAAAAAAAAAATTTGACAGTATCGTTTTGAACAAATAAACGACCAGACAAAAACAATATAAAGCTAACAAAACTGGAAGAAATATGAATAAAATGTTTTGAGTTGTTTCCAACATTACGGATCAAATATCGCCAATCTGATTTGAAGCACTCTCCCTTGCACAAGTGCAAATAAAGCCAACTAACAGATCGGCTGAAAAGTTCATATCGGGGTGAGTTAGTTCATATGAGAGGGTGCCACTAGAATTAAATCCATACCATTTTCAGTTAGTACCAACCTTCAAAAGATACGTGTGTAAATTTGACAGCTGTCTGATTATTAGTTTGTGAGATATTGCATTTTGAGTGAAGCTACTTTTGTTATTGTGAAAAAAATGGAAAAAAACGTGCCTAATCCACCTATCAGTGAGATGATACCTTTTTTTATCAATCCGCATGTGTTTTTTTCATGAATATTCTTCGGTTTTCATGACATTATTTTAATGACCGTCGTTTTAAGCTGCAATTTGACATTTTAATCACTCATTACTCTATCTAAAAAGGTTACAATCGATTAAACTTTTCATGATATGTCGAAGTGAGTTCCACTTTAGAATTTACGGTAATTTAAGGTACTTCCAGAGCCGGTATTCAGGAACCAGCATAAACCAAACCGATTCGTATGGCCATATGACGAATAAATTGCAATAGTTTTGAGTCCAACTTTCAAGCTTTTCGGGATTATCATCTTCTATATCGGTTTGAATTTTAAAACATCATCCTCCTGTAATTCCAGAATCGAAAGTCAGCATTGAATAAAATTAATTAATTTTGTGTGGGACTATAAGTTTATTTTAATTTGAATTTTTTTCTGAAATTCGATTTGGCTTTATTTGAGAAAACGATTGAGCTTTGAGAAACGATTCGATACTGGAGCCGGAATTCGAAAATCGGTGTAGCCGAAGTCAGACAAATTCACCTGATTAGTTTACATTTGTTTCAATATGTTTAAAACTCAGTATAGACATCTTTGAGAAATCGTAGTACGAGTTAAATTGTTGGGTGCCTTCCGAATCGAAAACTGAATACCACTAAAACTGAAATAAGTTTATTTGGTTGTCGACTATTCAAATCAGCAAATCTTAGATGATTCTTAGATATCATTTGAATTTTAGATCGGTTCAGCCATCTACGAGGAAAATAAGTTACACAATTTTAATTTCGTTTCACATATCATCCTGTAGTTCCGGAACCAGAAGTCGGATCCAAACATAATTCAGGAACCTTGTTTAGGAGCATATGAATTTTCATATGAATCTGAGTTTGTAGAAAACGGTTGAGTCATCTTCGAAGGTAAAAAATTGAGTGAAATTATTTGTCACATACGCATTTGCTGATCTCGACGAACTGATTCAAATGGTATATGGGTGTTTTGTTCTTCCAGCATTTATTGCTGTAAGCAGTTTAAATCAATATAATTATGAAATTGTTCAGAATTCGGAAGTACTGCCATCTTTCCAATATGTCATATTCGAACGATTATGTTGCCAAAAACGAACCGTGCTAAAATTGGTCCGAGGCAAAATGTCATGAAAAATAATGCTGTTCACAGTCTTTTTGGTACTTAGAAACTATTGTATGTAACAGTATAAAAAATCGTGTTTTACGTTGCTCCCAAGCCTTTCTTTGCCATACAGCGCTCAGAACTTCTACTGCTGGAATATGGGGGAAAAGTCGTTTACACAAAAAATTCGATATCTCCGTTAAAAATGGACGGATTTTAACAATCTTCGGCTTGTTGGATAGCTATTACCGTGCGGAATCTAAGTCTGAAAACATATTCTGTTTTCAAGGTCAACTGTGACAGATACTGTCAAAAAACTGAAAATTTTGACATAAAACTTCGTATAACTCAAAAACTAAACATCCGATCTCAAAACCATTCAATAGCGTTCTGGGTGACGGGTAGACCTTTCATTTGCGACTAGTTTGATCAAAATCGGTCCAGCCATCTCTGAGATCTCGACCTCTTAGTTGACAACACACATACAGACACACACACACACACACACACACACACACACACACACACACACACACACACACACACACACACACACACACACAGACATTTGCTCAGTTCGTCGAGCTGAATCGATTGATATATGACATTCGGCCCTCCGGGCCTCGGAAAATTTTTCGAAAGTTTGAGCGAATTCTATACCTATTTTTTATATATATAAAAAAAGGTAAAAAGGAATTTCGTGTGTTGATGAAACACTACTTTTTGATGAAAAAAAAGTGCCGCCGATACCAAAAAATGGCTTGATGAGTGTTATCCAGACTCTGCACCGGGCGAAGCAACAATTCGTAAGTGGTTTGCCAAATTTCGTACTGGTCATATGAGCACCGAAGACGATGAACGCAGTGGACGTCCAAAAGAGGCTGTTATCGATGAAAACGTGAAAAAAATCCACAAAATGATTTTCAATGACCGTAAAGTGAATTTGATCGAGATAGATATATCAATATATCTATATATATTATATAGATCAATATATAGAAGATATCAAAGGAACGTGTTGGACATATTATTCACGAATATTTGGATATGAGAAAGCTTTGTGCAAAATGGGTGCCGCGTGAGCTCACAATCGATCAAAAACAAAAACGAATTGATGATTCTGAGCAGTGTTTGGAGCTGTTATATCGAAATAAAACCAATTTTTTTCGTCGATATATAACAATGGACGAAACATGGCTCCATCACTTCACTCCGGAGTCCAATCGATAGTCAGCTGAGTGGACTGCACGCGATGAACCGTACCCACAGCGTGGAAAGACTCAACAATCTGCCGGTAAGGTTATGGCGTCTGTATTTTGGGATTCGCATGGTATAATTTTCATCGACTACCTTGAAAAAGGAAAAACCATCAACAGTGACTATTATATAGCGTTATTAGAGCGTTTGAAGGACGAAATTTCGAAAAAAAGGCCTCATTTGAAGAAGAAAATAGTTTTGTTTCATCAAGACAATGCACCGTGTCACAAGTCGATGAAAACCATGCTGGAATTGAACGAATAGGGCTTCGAATTGCTCCCTCATCCACCGTATTTTCCAGATTTGGCCCTCAGTGACCTTTTCCTGTTCTCAGACCTCAAGAGAATGCTCGCTGGTAAAAAAATTAGAAGCAATGAAGAGGTAATCGCTGAAACTGAGACCTATTTTGAGGCAAAGGACAAATCGTACTACAAAAATGGTATCGAAAAGTTGGAAGATCGCTATAATCGCTGTATCGCCTCTGATGGCAATTATGTTGAATAATAAAAACGAGTTTTGGCAAAAAAATGTGTGTTTCTATTAAACGATACGAACTTTTCAGCCGAACTGTTATAAGGGGCTATGCGTTCGAACAAAATGATACGAACAGTGTTCAATGTCGGAGAAAATTCATCAATTCTCTTCATCCGAGGGCCAGAGTTTCAGTGGCGACACGCTCGTATCGGAATGGATCGAAATAATACACAATGCCTTCGAGCGGTGTAGGTTGATTTTATTAATCCAAAAAATGAAGTTTGTAATTTTTGAGGTTTTCAAAATTGTGTAACCAATGCGATTTTTTAAGCTAAATTTGAGATCCAGATTAATTTCTTGATCATTCACAATCAGAAGTGGTCATTAAATTCTGTGCGTGTAATATACTTTGATCCGGTGAAGCATGTTTTTGGACGTGGGTTCGATTGATGCATGCCTGGTTGGGAAACAATACTATTTTTGTTCAGTGCACTGTCCAACATCCGGCAATGTAAAAGGGATGATGTTTCTCAGAATGGTTAATTGGTTGTTGGAGATTTTTCAGGCAAACGTTAAATGCAGGGGAAACGGTTTCAAATGTACATACAACGCCTTGTGAAGTCGATCGAGAAAATGTTTGGATCATTTAGCGAAACATGAATGCCACAAGACAAGGCAACGATTCAAAGCCGTCTTTGTTGCGTCTGGAAAACGGAAATCTACCGACCAATTCTATCGGCAATCGTGAGGATAAAACTAGTAGAAAAGTTCGTTCACAATTCTAAGCGACTATATCGGGTAATTCAGAAGTAAGAGGGCATGCAGTGCTCCTAAATAAGTAAGGAGGCATACAACGCTCCTATGTTTATTATGGTAATTTATTTATTTTTCCCACACTTTAGGGTTACATTTGACAAGTGGTATTGCAATCCGCTTACCAAAAATTCACTTTAACTGTGATTTATGGTTTAAATAAAAATTTGAGCCGGATTTTTTAAAACATTGTCACATGTAGAAGCATCCGATTCGATAAACGACTGCGAAAATAAACTAAAATTTTAAAAGGTGATGCCAAATGTGTCGATTTTAAAGATTATTTTTGGCAAACATCAACTGAGGGAAGCGAAAGATATGAAATTGACTGATGGAATGGTATTCTAGATAAGCGAAAACTGAGAACATCTTAAAATCGATTATTCCGTGAAACCCACTGTCAATGAAATTCAAAAAGAACTATGTGACAATAGCAAAAATTCCATTTCGCCTATCATGCCTCATCTGGATCTGTTTCCCAAATTGAAATCATTGATCAAGAATCAATTTCTACTTGAACAAAATTCACAATAGTACTTCAAATTCAACTCCCAAACACCGACAACAAAAGAATGCCCATCTTCTATTTCAGTCAGACATCATTCCACAGTGATCTTTGTTTCCACCGCCTGCTCCAGTCATCAACACACTCAACCTATTGGCGCTATCAATGGTCCCGGCCCTTCCGAAACAGGAGGCTTTGAATTTATTGGCCTTTGTTCTCGACTGACACCACTTCGGAGCCGGTGCTGACACCAACGCATCGACCATCGACGGTCCTCATCAAGTTGGCTCTGACTTTCAAGTTGATGAATTTTTCTGACATCGGATAGACTCGTGATGCAAAAATATGAGCTCCTGTGTTCGTTTAGCTCTTCGTTCGAGCTTATCGGAATGGATGGTGGATGGCGCTGTGCTGTTTGCTGGAATCGTCCGAAAAGATAAATAATTAGGTTATGCAGCGTGGCTTTGGAAGACGAGCGAAAAACTCCTCCAGTAATTATAAGACAATGTTCCTGACGTCAAAACTGGTGTTCCGTCATCGTCCAGCCAAGTAGAAAGTAACGAGATAAAATACTTCCGGTGACACTAATTCTGTAAAATGATGGAACGTGGAGCAGTTTGACAACTCTCGGAAGCCATCCGAACCGAAAAACAGAAAACTTCCTACGCCCCGCGTCAGCGTCGAACAAAGTGTGCGAGGTAATTTGTTTTGCTCACTATGCAGGCTTAATTGAATTGTCCTTGATGAAGCAAAAGCACGAACGACTGTCATTTGCATAAATGGAGCTAAATGCAGTCAATTTCTTCGGATTGACCTTCTCGTCGTGGGACTACTACTGTCTGCCAAGAGCCGCCGGTATGGAATTGTACGCATTGCTACGATTGCTGCATTTTCGGCCTTTGGAATACATCATCGGTGATAGACTGCAGTGTAGGAGTGCTGCCAGCAGTAATCAGTAATGAAGAAGGCCACACACACACATACGTGATTCAGAGGTCGGTGACATATGAACTAACGCTAGGGAGTGTATTTTGCGGCTCTTCGGATGGAACACATTAAAATAATCTGCGTCGATAAATCTTTCGTTTCTGCAATACAACTCACACACTCACAGGCACGCAGGACCCACCAACAAGCGGCATCAATAATTCAGATTTAATTACATTCATTTTAATTATTACTTCGAATTATAAAGCTTCTTTTGTGGAAGCGAGTCTCAGAGTGAAGTGTTTAGCGTATGTGTTAAACGAAATACGTAAATTAGGAGTTGTGCGATAGAACGGTCATGAAACTTGTTTCGAAACCCGTCGAACGATTATGAATTTATCTTTATTTGAAAATATTGTTTACTGATAGTCGTTATTAGCATGCTTGACATTTATTCACATACCTAATACTCTCTTAGAATAAATAAAATTCACACTGAATGTAAAATTCGATTTGGTGTCTTCTGCAATGTTTAAGGTAATTATTAGGACTATGTAAAAAGAATTTAACACTGTTTAAAAACATTTTTTGTTTGATTTTTATTTAAAAAACGCTTAAAATTCAAATATTTCAAAAAATTTATTTTCATTTTTTTTTATTTTTTGACATGTTGTATCATAAGTTCAAGGTAAAGCAAAGCAAAGTCTTGGTATTACATTCCTGTGGTGGAATGGCAACTCCACCACCCATTCCAGTAGACCTATCAAATCGATGAACCACATAATGTGGATTACTTTTCAATTTGACATTTGATTTGAGAAAAATTTCTGTCACAATGGCAATATGAATTTTGTGAACTTGAGAAAATGATACAATTCACCTTCACTCGACTTTAAAGATCGAGCATTCCAATTTAAAATATTCAAATAATTATTTAACATCACTGTTAAATTTTAAATTCATTATAATATTATTTGCAAAGTGCCATCCGATTTGAAATGCTTCAAAAAATGATGAAGTCGAATTCATTCGGATGATCATTTGAAAAAGTTGATCTTGTAGATAGATCATTTCATTTTCAGTTATATCGCCTAAATCGACTTCATTTAAAGAAGCGAATGGCATTGAAGGAATATTGGTAGGTATACTGCCATTAGAACTGCCATAAGAAGAAGATGTTATGGCCGATCTGCCTATCAATAAATTGTTTTCATTAGAAGATGAACTGCACGGCGGTCCTGTGTTTTGATTATTTACATTAGAAGAATTAAGTGGTAGATTTCTACCTGTCACACTAGCGTAACTGACATTAGAAGAAGATGATGACGAGGTCGATCTACCTGTCAATAAATTGTTTTCGTTAGAAGACGAATTGACAGGCGTACCTGTTTTTTGTTTTAGATTCGAAGAAATAAGTGCCTTAGAAGAATTAGGCGTGGCATTTGTAACGGTTTTTTGATTTTCAGGTATGTTCTGTAAATTTAAGGTCGTTGATTTGACTAGTTGTCTAAGCGAACGAGCGTTTAAAAAATTTTCCCTGACAGGACATTTCAAATAATTGGATTTATGATTTCCATCGCAATTTGAACATGAAAATTTATCCGTGGTTTCATTCATTGGACAAACGTCTTTCAAATGCGATTTACCACAATTCAAGCACCGTATATCCATATGACAATTTTTGGTTCCATGACCGAAGCCTTGGCAACGACGACATTGCGTTAAGTTTGCAATACGATTATGCCGTTTATAATGTTCCTAATGAATTTTAATGTGGTTCCCACAAACGTACTTTTTCTAAAGTTTTCAAATTGTTTACATCACTTCGATTGAAGTGTATTAAGTAAAGTTCATGGGAAATTCCAGAGCATGGTTTAAAAGTACCATTCACTCTTGTTTTTCATAAGTATTACTTGGGAAGGGGCAAAACAAAGCAATTCTTTTAGTTCATTTTTAATTTCATCAGTACTTTGATCATTTGATAAGCCTTTCGAGACAGCCTTGAAGTATCTGTCTGATTTTATATCATATGAATAAAATTTATGAAGTTTCTCGGACAAATATCGGATAAGACGTTCATAATCTTCCAATCCATCAACCAAGACTCGATATTCTCCTCTTCGTCCGATTCGAAATGATACTTTTGCTTCCGGGAGAAAAGTAGAAAGCACAATACGGAAAGCTTTGAAGTCGGAAATCATCACCGTCACTGGAGGCACAGATTGTTGTTTCTTCCCAGAACGACATTTTTGGGAATTTTTGAAGAATTTTCTTCTATGTCGCTACAATCGAATTCAGGAAGAATCTCATAAATATTGTTAGACTGCATAGGATCAACGGAAGGGAAGTCCGTCCGTTGTCTTTTATTTTTACATTCAGATTCTATAAGATCGTGAATGTTATTAGAAAAATGTTGAATAACGGATTGTAATTTATTTTGTATTGAATTATTTTTAGCCTTAGGCTTGTTGCCTTTTCGGTTGGACGCAGGCATTTTTGAAATGAATGAAATTTGAAATTTAATTAACTAGGCTAAATTAGTCTTCGATTAGACTCCTAGTTTGGAAAAGTTTTGATAAAGACTAATTTTGTGGTAGTCTCAATAAGGACTGATTAGTTCGAAGAATAGTTCTTTGAATAGCTGGCCTTAAAAAAGGCTGATTAATTTCTTAGTCTTGAAAAAGACTGATTATATTAGAATATCACTCTTTGTATAGCTTTGAGAAAGGCTGACTAATTTTTAGTCTTCAAAAAGACTGTTAGTGATTCAGGTAGCCTTGAAAAAGACTGAAGCCTTGAATCAATGAAACTCTAGGTAGGCAGGAAAAAATTCCAGGAGCCAAGAGCTATACGCGTGCGGTGCGAACGACTGTTCAACACATGTATTCCATCTTTATTTTGTCTTTTACTTCGCCAGTCACTTTGATGTAGCAATAGGATTAAAATAAGAAACATATCTGGCCAACGGTGATGAAAGTTATCAGTCTTGCATTTCACAAAGGAATGAAGCATCAAAATTCTTGCAATTCTCTTGAAAAATCACCACATTTTATTTAGACTTCTTGCTTTTATCTAATAATGCTCTTAAGCGCAGCTTTCACATCAAATTCGATTATTGGTGGTGTTTTGTAGTTTACCAGAAATATCATCAGGTATTTTAAAGTCTAATGATGAATAATTAAATTCAGTCTTCCAATTAAAATTGCTATAATTATTTTTCGAACTAGTAAATCATTTGCAAGACTACCACTGAATCAGTCTTTTTAAGGTTATCTGGAAAATCAGTTCTCCCTAAAAGTTATTCAAATTAAGAGTGTATTCTAGAGGTGGGCAAAATTGTTGATTTCCAAGAACTGTTGAAAACTCAATACTTAATAGGTGTACCGGAAGAATAAGTTATATTGAATCGTTTCTTCGTTACTCTAAAACTTGGTATGTTTCTTCAAAAATTATATGCGAGCTGCAAATTATTTTTTGTATTAAACAGAATCAATAATAGTAAGTGCTTTTGTCGTGAATACGACTTACTTTACTATGGGGCGCCTTTTCAAAATTTACCCTCTGGGAGAGTGATAAGTTTTTGATCGTGAACATCTCTTGTTATACTTAATGCAACAACATAATTTTTCCTCCATGCTATCAGAAATATAATCAGGAATTTGTGATTAAATTGTCAACAGTGTAAAATAACCATACATAACTCAAAATCTATGTTTTCTCAAACTTTTGGAAACAACAAGGAAAACTCATCACGTTTGCTTGCCTTTTTCGCACCAGGACGACGGTTTTGAGGTAGTCAGGCACATATCAGTTCCGATGTTCTACTGGCCGAGTGTAATAGGTAAATCTTAACCGAGAATTGTTCATTTTTTCTAGTACGTTAGATGGAACTGGATATCGTGCTGATGTTTTTCCACCAACATCAGTAATAATGAGGTGGTAAAAACCTCAAATGCTCAGGTGGAATCAATGTAGCTCTTCTTCGCATTCGGACGTCGTGGCTAGCAGTAAACCAGCAGTAGCAGAGAACTGAATGTTTAGTTAAATTCAAGAACTAATCTCAGAAACTAGATTCTGGTCCGCCTGAATTCTGAAGTAAATTTTAAGTTCATACTTCTATTTAAAAATTTAGTTCCAGATTATAGGTTGAGAATTTAAAACTATGAATCTAAAACTGAATCCTATTTCTGGATTTGGAAAATAGTTTCAAATTTAGTTCCTTATTCAGGGACTTGAATCCAGAGATATGATTTAGAATTTTTCAGAATTCATGAACAAAATTCAGGATATGAATTTAAGATTTGGATTCTGAAACTAAATATTAGGTCTGAACATCGAACCTTGATTTAAAAACTGAATTGAAAATTGCTAAAAATAACTTCAGTTCCTTACTTCTAGAATTAAATTTATGACCTGAGTTTTTGATCTAGATTCCGAAAATTTGCAGCGGAAATCGGAGCGTGTCCCAGATTTATATATAAGTTCTTTAATTTTAACAGTTATAACCATTTAACAAATTACGCAAAGCGGTTTTTTAGAACCACTAAAATTTTTCCAAAGGATTTTGAGAAGTTTATTTCTACTAGTATCTAAATCTACAAAACTGTATTTGTTCCGTGTTATTTATTTGTATGGTAGATTAGGTAAATTAGTCAATTAGTCGTACTGTAGTATAGATGCATCGTTAAAATTCTGGAAGCGAAGCAATGGAAGTTGAAAAATATACACAATCTAATACGAATGATGATCTTTATCCAGAAGTGAGAAAGAAACATGTCAGTTTTATTCGTATTCACGTCCTCCAGTTATGTCTGTGACATTACCCACCCACCTTTTTTCAAGTGTTCTACCAATAATCTTTCTCTTCTGACACTAATTTTGGCTCATTTTTAACATCAAATAATTCAGATTGATTAGAGTAGTTCACAAAAGTATTCTTCATGTCATGTGTTTATGTCACACAGTCAGCATCATTTTTCCAAACTAGTGCTTGACATTTGCGTTGCCTATTTGTATGAGAAGAGTGATGCTAATCTAAAACACCCTTCTTAGTCCACTTGGAATTAGTCCACGTGGAATTTTCATAGATCTTGAAAAATCACCATAGGGTAGGGGAGGGAGGTGTAGGGTCAAGAATCAGAACAAATTGGCTCAAATGACACATCTTGAAAATAATTTTTTTTAAATTTTAAAGTCCCAGAAAATCGATTTTTTAAAAAACAAAATTTGTTTGAGGTGGCACTAAATCTCGACGCTTGACATCAAAAATTTATATTCTATATTTCGGAAATCTCATCCCCCCTATGGTGATTTTTCTAGATCGAAAATTAACCGCCGGGTAGCACTCCTTACCCATGTCCGATTTAGCTCAAATTTTGCATGAGAACTTTTTTCGATATGCTTAAACTTCTGAAAAATAGCGCTTTACCGAAATTAGAGGTGATCCCAAAATATTGGCATCCTTATATACATTGGAGCGGTAAAAAACAACGTGTTTTGTCGGTTACGTCACTTATACCATCATATCTCCGGAACCAAAAGTCACAGCCATTTGGTCTTCGAACTTGATCAATGGTCCGATAGTAACTTTCAAACGAGCATAAGTTTGTTGAAGTCGGTTCAGCCTTCTTTGAGAAAATTGAGCGCGTAAAAATACAACGCTTTTCGTCGGTTACGTCACTTATACAATCATATCTCCGGAACCAAAAGTCACAGCCATTTGATCTTTGAACTTGATCAATGGCCCGACAGCCATCTCTGAGAAAATTGAGTGCGTAAAAATATGAAAAGAGAAACTGTCATTTGCACTTGGGACCGTTTCTATATTTATCGAAATTTAATTGAAATTCAACAGAAACATTCAAATTATCCTTAATTTTTATAATGAGCATTCATTGTACGATTATTGATGACAACTAAGAAAGCTCTAAATGATTTGTAATTGCTATCAAACCCATACAAGTTTAAACACCAAATTGAGTATTGCCTCCAACTTTTAATCTGTTGTATCAGGAAAATCTGGATGCTAAAAATCGTAACTAAGATTAGGGCCAGCAAATTTTTTCCCGGATTTGCACTAAAGTTTCCAACTTTTTCCCGGTTTTTCCGATTTTTCCGGTCAGTTGCCATCCTGTATATTACCGTTCTCGACATACAGCGGTTTGGCATGTAATTTATATTATAAGAGATAAAAAAATGTTCATGATTTTGAAAAATTTACATTATTTTTCAAATAAATAACTATTTCAAATATTATTTCTCCATTCTAGATTTTTTTTAGTATTTTACTGAAGTCCAGTCAGCTACAATATATCAAAAAATAAAAAAAAAAAACAAGCATCCCTTTCTTGAGACATTCGAATTTTAAGTATTCTTTTTAAAATAAAAAATAAACAAAATTCTTTTTTCAAATATACTAGATTTTTTACATAGTCCTTATAATTACCTGAAATATTGCAGAAGACGCCAAATCGATCGGACCAACCGTTTTTGAAACATATATTATTGAACATTTTTAAGGAATCTTCGCTTAGTCCCTTTTCAAAAGTAAGGCTAAGGTAAATATGACAAGCTTCTGATGCAAATTGTCTCTTTTGATCATAAAAAAAGCATATACAAAATTTGAGCCAAATAAAAAAATACAAGAAAAAATCGACCTTCGATTTCGTATGGAGACTGAATACACAGTGAAAATGTTGTTTTAGTTTTGTTCTGGAAATAAACTTTCTTATTTTCAGTTTTTGCAATGACTGAGCGGAAACATATATTGGAGAAGCCAAATAATTTAAAAACTAACAGAAACGATGATTTATTGGAAAAAGATACGCTCAGAGACAGGACTCGAACCTGCGTTCTTATGCATTCCGTGCATACGCGCTACCATTTCGCCACTCTGGATCTTGTTTTAGTCACTCTAAAACGCCAACTTAGTCTAAAAACTGAACTTAATTATGGCGGCATTACGTCAAACCAACTAAAATTAATAAATCGTTTTCTATTTTATTTTACTAAATGCTAACGTGTTCAAGATACAGCGAATTTAAATTAATAATTACACTGAGGTCTCTTTTTACGCGGGGGATACGTAATGCCTAAAAAAATACCTCGAAAAATAAAGAATCGCGTAACTTCGGAAATCCGCGTGAAAAATCCTCGAAACTTAAGAAAAAAATTGTCAGCGCCGAACATCTTAGAAATGCATGAAACACCCAGATCGGGTGTAATCTCAAAAAAAAATTTTTATGCGAATCAACTTAGAGAATTTGAGTCCGCGTAACTTCGGAAATCCGCGTAGAAAAAAACCGCAAAATGCAAAACCAAAAGATTGTTTGATGCCAAATGTCTTAGAAATGCATGAAATGTCCAGATCTGGTGTAATCTGAACATTTTATTTTTGAAAAAAATCGAAAATTTTCTAAGTGTCAAAGATTTGATTTCAAAATAAATTTCGCTATAACACCAGATCTCGAAGTATCATGCATTTCTAAGACAAAACAAGAAATCCGCGTAACTTCGGAAATCGGTGTAAAAAACCGCATTGAAAACCCATGTAAAAAAAGACCCCAGTGTACTGGAAAGCTATAACTTTCGGTCGTATTCGAATGTGTTTCGGGTCTTGTTAATTTAGAAGACATTTTTTAAGAGAGTAGATAATTTTTTATTTCTATGTTTGTAATATTGGGAGTACAAATTATTCGGTTCGTTTTTTTTAGGGTCAAAAATGCATTTATTTCAAAATAAGAATTTAAAGATTAATCAAAGTATCCTCCATCGCTAGGGCCTACTGTTTTCCACCTTTCAGACAATTTTTGAATCCCATCTCGAAAAAATGTCTCGTCTTTTCAAGCCAATTTTCGATTTCGCCAGATCGTGCTGCATCCATCGGAACAATCAGTAATCAGAAGGAGCAATGTCAGGAGAATACAGCGGGTGCGGCAAAATGTTCCACTTGAGTGTTTCCAAATATTTTTTCACGACTTTTGCGACATGAGGCTGAGCGTGGTCATGCAGGAGAATAACTTTAACATGTCTTTGCTTGTATTCCGTAATGCATTCTTGTCGTAATGCACGGCTCAAACGCATCAATTACAGTATATACCGATAGCCCGTAATAGTATCGCCTAGTTGTAGCAGCTCATAGTACATAGCACCCCTCTATGGTCCCACCAGATACACAGCATGACCTTCGAACAGGTCCGTGTGCAGGAGGGGATTTTGGGGGGTTGAAACAGTCCCATTTTTCAACATTAAGTAACATGAACAATGGAGTACTTATTACATAAAAGTGCAAATAACTTGACAATTCATACTTCGTTCTCAGAATTTTGGCACAAAGTAGATGACGCAGTTATCTTTCAAATTTTTACGCCGAAAGTCGTTTCGCTGAAAGTCGCGTCGCCGAATGCCTTTTCGCCGAAAGTCGGCCGAATTTCATTTCGTTAAAAGTCGTTTCACCGCATGGGCCATTTCTCCGAAATGGTAATTTTTAATACATCACAATAATATTTAGAAATAATTGGATAATTGAGCCACATAACCGTTCGATGTCCCTTGATTTCAATTCATACGGCACCAAATTTCCTACCTTTCAGATCATTCTCATTGCTTTTAAACGTTGATTGAGTTACTTCGAGTGATTTTGCAAGTTGCTCTTGCGTTTGTGACGGGTCTTGATCGAGCAAGTCCTATAATTCTTCGTCTTCTAAATCAAAATTGCCACTTTTTAACCGTGCAAACCTCTTCTGACAATTTCGTTCAGTTAGACCATGCTCACCATACACTTTCACTAAAACATTATGACTTTCGGCGGCTGTTTTATTCATATTCAAAACACTTTATTCGCCACAAAATTCGACATTTTCAAAATAAAAAGAATTAAATGACACATACTGAAACTGTATGGTATTAGCTTTCCATCACATATTTGGAAAAGTAAAAAAAACTAAAATAAAAATCAAGAAAATGGCACGAACTATTTCAGTCTGTGTTTCGATCGAGTCCGGATGTTTCGACAAAGTGTGAGTTTTGTATGTTTTATTTCGGTTCAATTCCGAATTTTTCATGCAGAATGGAAGTTTCGTATTCTGTGGTTTTCAAGGCGACTCTGTATGTTTCGAACCGATCAAGATACAGAGTCGACATGAAATCCACACAAAAATACTGTCCAATTATTAATTCATAATTCATTCAATTTTTTACAACAGATGATACCGAAGGAACTCAATATACACCCGAATCTCCATTTACGCAGTCTTTTTCAACGAAGCATTCGATTCAAGTAACTCTTCTTACGAACCCAATCCCGAATAAAGTTTGCTTCAGATATAATTGGAACAACGACAATTGCCTGTATTTCAGTTATTTATTATTGAATTCAAGATCTTTTTTATATAAATGTAGCGTTTCCTTCACACTTTTAAGAAAAAAAATACGGATAAAATTATTCGTCATGGTTTCGAAGGAATTTTCGAATTTTTCCTGTAACACAGCTGAGTAGGCGGCGCACACCTTCTTCGTCCATCGTTTTAGCTATCTTATACCAGCATGACAGCTTGACAATTCTGGCCAAAACATTACGGGATGGTCGTGGGATCGAATGAATGGCAAAATTCGTTTTTGGAGACACTCTTTTTGGTATAGTTCCGATGTCATTGTCTTATTTGTAACGAAAACTTTCGTTTTTTTGCCACAACTGCAAATGCCCTGCCAAATCATAAATTTTCTTGCAAGTTTTTCGGCAAAAACAAATTTAAATTTGGCAGGAACATCCTCCCGAGCCGTTGCCAAGTAAAATTTTTGACCTGGGATTTGCCCGAAGTCAGCCTTGACATAGGTTTCATCGTCCATCAGAAGACACCCGTCGAATTTACTCAGCACCTGGTCATATAGTTTTCGAGCACGAATTTTGACCATACTATTCTGTTTTATGGTCCGATTTGGCTGTTTGCTAGCTCGATACGACTTGATTCCTTCCCGGAGTCGAGTTCTCCTCACGGTACTATGGGCAGCACCAATTTTTCTGGCCAAATCACGGTCCAACAGGTTAGGATTCCTCTTAATCGTCTTCAAAATCTTATCACGCAGTTTCCGGTCGACAGTTCCAATCCGACGATTGGCTTGAGGCTTCCGAATCGTCGTCAATGTTTCCTCATACCGTTTTCTGGGTATTTGTGGGCAATTTCAGCTAAACGCTAGCCTGGATGCAGACCACAATGGATTTTCCAAATAACTTTTAAAACTGATGTGACGAATAGTCGCAATGTAGGAAAATGTTTTTACTCGATTCACAATCGAAGGCGACTTCCAGTTGATTGATATTTCTTGAATACCTTCACGATATGGGTATTTTCGAAACAGACGTGATGAGTAGATGTCAGAAAACGACATTTGAGTTGGTTCTGAAATCCAAGATGGTGACTTATTTAATACTCTGAAGCCGAATTTCAACATTTTTAATAATTTATTTCAAACCATGACATAATTTCAAGAAAATAGATGGAGAGGCCAAAAATCGACTCCATCTGACTTGATCTTCGATCAGAAATTAAGATACATTAAGAATCAATCGCGGGTTGGATTTGATTGGAGGTACTTGAAATAGATGATTCGTGATTCGGTGGTTTCAAGTTGTTTGTTTTATTAGCGAATTGATTATCAATTCGAACTTATTTATTTATTTATTTATTAAACAAAATCCATCGGACTGAAGTCTAAATGGACTAACAGAGTGGGAAAAATCCCATCTGAGTTGAAAAATGTATATCATTCTAAGATAGGCATAAAAACCACTATCTTTTAAAACAATCACAAAAATTACATGACAACTACACAACTACTTAAAAGCTATTACAAACAACTTATAACAAATTAAATTATCCATAGTCAGATTTTTCAACGAAGCGACGGGAAGGCTCTCCAAACTCAAACAACTCTTCTACTGTAGTGAATGTTCTTATGCATGCAGTAATTGGCTCGTTGTATCCGAATACAGTCCTATGGAATCTGTTCTGAAGCAGGTTTGTGTTACGCAGTGATCTATTCGGTATTCGAAAATTAAGGTCATAAAGCAGTTCAGGAGCATCAATCTCTCCGTTGATCAACTTAGCAATTATCAACGCCTGTTGAGTTTTTCTACGTCGCTGTAACGTGTCGATTCCTAACAATTGGCATCTGTCTGAATATGGTGGCAAGATTACTGGATCTCTCCACGGTAAATTTCGTAATGCCATACGAACAAATCTTTTCTGCACTCGTTCAATTCTAAGGCTCCACGATACTTGATACGGAGTCCAGATTACCGACGCGTTTTCGAGAATTGGGCGAACGAATGAGCTATACAAAGCCTTAAGGCAATGCGGGTCTTTAAAGTCATTTGCAATCTTAGCGATGAAACCCAATTGACGTGTTGCTTTCGAAACGATGTGAGTGAGTGTGATACAGTTTTAAATCATCTGCGTAGACTAATTTACATCCAGCTCCCAAAAGCAACGCCATATCGTTGAAGAATAATACGAACAACAGGGGTCCTAAGTTACTACCTTGTGGGACATCTGATTTATTCGAAAACTCGGATGATGTGCTATGGTCTATTTTCACGCGTAATTTCCTATCGGAAAGATATGAGTCCAACCAAGGCGAGAATTGATACGGTTTGGATAAATCTCAAAGTAGCGCGTTCGCCCTGAACTGGTTAAATTTGTTCAAAAAGGTAATTCATTACAACTCACGAGGGCCACATTATCCAAACACTACATATTCACCTAGTAGTTTGTTTGCATGATCAATGAAGTTTTCTCTTAATATTTCTATTCATTCCAATTATGAAATTTATCGCTTAGATTCCATACTGGAGGGACTTTAACCACCATTTCTATGATGGCCTCGATTTCTATCTGCGTTACTAATGTTCACGTGGGCGACGTAGCCTACTGCGTCCGGTATGGAATGTGTGAAACCACCCTCGGCTAGAGTAGCCTATAAAGGGCAAAGTAACTTCTTCATACCTACCTTTCAAATCGAACGAATTCCTCAACTGAAAAAGTTAGCTTTCCGGTGCAAGGATATTCAAGGTTCAAAATTCCCTCAATCATCCGGATCGCCAATAAAAACATCCATCAAACCAACCGAAGCGGACCAATTCCGAAGATGTAATATATTTCTCGCATCGATCAATTTCACATCTAGGTCAAAAGTTGGTCTGTCCTGTGACCGGCCCACCAGGCGGCAGGAATTAAAAGGAAATCACTGTTCGGCTGCTCAAAAACCGAAAGTTGCTCGCAGTTTTTTTTCCACTTCCATCCGGCATTGCGGCAAACGACGCAGTATCGCACGCATTTTGCTGTGATTTATTGGATAATGAATTTTTCTATCACTCCTGTGATGGCTGTCACTTGCTCCGGAGTTGTTCTTCTTCTTCGTCGTCGTCGTCGTCGTCGATCGCAAGCAGACTTGAATGTTTGCGACAAAATGGCAAGGTTTTTTTTCTCTTCGCTTCCCACGACTTTATGGAAGGAAACTTTCGGAATTTTTTTTCACTCTGCTCTGCCTGGCACACAAAAATAGTAACTCTACTTCCGGTGCGGTGTGTCTCTGCGCCAAGTAAGTCCGTCCTTCTGCTTCGTCCTGCCGTCGTCCGCTGCTTGCTGCGGGTTGATTTATGCGTTTATAGAGCAGCTGTTTTCGATAACTTTTGCCATAAATCAAATTGATACAAAAGTTGCAGAGAATCAAATTTGTGTTAATGGATTTATTGGCCTGGCCAAGTGAAACGGGAATTGCTCTGCACTTGCCGGTCGTTTGACCCGGTTAAAGACTGCCGATTGTGGCCGTGATTGATTGACCGTGGCTGGGAGAGAGGCGGCTGTCGGAATTTGACTTTTACTGAGATCAGTTCTTCGTTAATGATTGCTATGTTCCCTGGAGCGATGGAGCTCTTTTTTTGTCCATTTCGAACCCGGATAAATTGGATGGTGCTCGAAGCCCCATAAACTAAATTAAATTCAGCGGAAAAATCAAATCAACCGAATTGAGTGAAATCAGCTGCAAAATACGATACCCGCTCTTCACAGAAATCTGATCCCGAAAAGACCGACCGGAACTATGAATATTTAATCAATTACCCAAACTAAATGTCCGTCCGCCGGATCAACCGGTAAAACCGGTAGGGGTCTAGCAAAATCGGAACCGAACCAAAAAAAACAGACTCATCCATGAGAATCCGCAACCGGCTACTGATGTACCAGACGTGACATATAAACTTCACACTAATCGCACATTAAGTTCACCTTCCGGCCGGAGAAAAACCAAGCGATGAAAGCCAACAACGGCATCCCTCCTTGCACTAAAGTCCACTAAATTATTTAAATATTTCGCTACTACCGGGATCCATTCTTCTGCTCCGCTCGGATGCTGCTGCTCCTCTCGAGGCAGTATCGAGCCAGATTTTTTATGATCTGCTTCAATGTGCACCTTGGAGTGGTGGGTGGTGGGAAGGATCATGAAATGCTGTCGAGCCTTCCAGCTACTGCCGTCCTTCCGTGTTTTTCCTGGGACCTGGGACGGCACGACACGGGACTGACTGACTGCCTGCCTGACTGAGACGAGTTGGCAAAGATTGGGCTGGGATAGCCGGGCAACTTTTCGTCAGATTTTTACCTCAGATAGACAGCTTCTGGCGTTCGGTCGAAGGGGGAAGGATATGTGAGGTGATGACATCGTACAGAAATGAAGATATGAGAGTCGCTTTCGGTTTGATGGCACTGTTTGAATTCTGCTCCCTGCCGGAGGCGGTTCACTGGGTTGGATATAAATTTGTACCGGTAGATTATTAAAAGGATCACACATTCACAAAGATAGGACTCTTTGTTCACACACCGAAAGATTGATACCGGGTAATGTCTCCTGGGATATTAGTTTTAAAATTTGATCGACGTTGTATTTAGACGTAGGGATCACGGGTCAGGATAGAAATCTCATCGGAGTTCAAAAGATAAACGAACCGAAAACAGTGCTTTGATTCAAATGTAATTTCCCGATAGACCTGAAACCTTATCACAGTCGACTGGTTTGACTTACATAACTACTCAGTCGCATTTAAAATTCCCATACATAAAACATAATCATATAGGTTCATATTCCTTATTCAAGAATGTAGAATGTAGAACCAATCATCTGTCTTCTATCATTTGATAAAGTGTGTTGAGAGCCGAAGATGTTCAACATTTTCAGCTATTTAAAATATGAAATCTTTTGACTTATGAATGGCGGAAAAAGAAGTGTTACAATAGTATTTTTCATAAATTGAGAACTTAATAATGACTTTTGAGAAGGGAGAATGATTTTTTGTACGCACTTCTTTTTCATATCGCTGTAGCTCGGAAACTCTTGGTTGGTAAAAAAATATGACAAGGAAGAAGTTCTAGGAAATGGATTGAGCACTCTGGTGACACCACTTTCTGAGCACCAAATGTGCAGAATTTTCTTTCGCGTTTCCGGATCAATTCGACACATCATTGAAACGGTAAACCGTACCGAAACCAATCGATTGCGCAGCTGTTATTGACATGTAAACAAACATGTCACCGCAAAACACGCTGCAAAAAATTAAGCCATTTCAGAGTAATAACTGTTTGAATGTTGTTAACTACTTATCGATACACTCCTTACTCACTCGAATGCATTGTGTGCGGTATGTCGATATAATTTTCTGTGTGCTCGCTTGAGTATATTGAGTATCAGTTAGCTGTTGATTCTCCGGACAATTTAGAAAGTTTGTTGATGGATTTGCTCTCGGTGATTTGTTGATGTATTTACCACATTTCACTAGATTCGAAAGCATCACTTCAAAATCATACGCAAAAAACCCTTCTTAATCCACCTAGTGGTGTGATAATGCCTTTCTCTTCTTTCATAACAGTCTCATGAAAATATGTTTCATACTTTTATTAAATAATTTTGGATACTAATTTTGACACCAATTGATTCAGATTGATTCGAGTAGTTCACAAAAGCATGCTTCAGTGTTTATGTCACACAGTCAGCATCATTTTTCCAAACTAGTGCTTGACATTTGCGTTGCCTATTTGTAATCAGTGATGCTAATCTAAAAAAGCCTTCTTAGTCCACTTAGTGGAATTTTCATATATCTTGAAAAATCACCATAGGGTGGAGTACATGAAATTTTCGAAATCGAAAAAAAAATTTTGATGCCAGAAGGCTTAGAATTGCATGAAACGTCGAGATTTAGTGTCATCTCGAAAAAAAATTTTTTTGAAAAAGTCGACTTTTTGGGACTTAGAAAAAATATGAAAATTTTTCTAAGTCCCAGAAAGTTGATTTTTTCAAAAAAAATTTTTTTTTGAGGGGACACTAAATTTCGATGTTTCATGCAGTTTTAAGAGTTTCGGCATCAAAAAAAATGTTCGATTTTGGAAATTTCATGTACTCCCCCCTATGGTGCTTTTTCAAGATCGAAAATTGTCAAACCTTTCACACCGGGCAGCACCCCTTAAGCATGTCCGATTTAGGTCAAATTTTGCATGAAGACTTTTTGCGAGGTGCTTAAACTTTTAAGCACTAGAACTTAACGAAAATAGAGTTGATCCCAAAATTTTGGCACCCTTATATATAAGAGCGGTAAAAATCAACGTGTTTTGTCGGTTACGTCACTTATACAATCACATCTCCGGAACCAAAAGTCACAGCCATTTGATCTTCGAACTTGATCAATGGCCCGACAGTAGCTTTCAAACGAGCCCAAGTTTGTTCAAATCGGTTCAGCCATCTCTGAGAAAATTGAGCGCGTTCAAATATCTTCGAAAAGTGCACACACATACACACACACAGACATTTTCCGATCTCGACGAACTGAGTCGAATGGTATATAACACTATGGGTCTCCGAGGCTCCGTTCGATAGTCGGTTTTTCAAGCAATTCTAATACCTTTCTATAGAGAAAGGCAAAAATGGATTGATTTGTCGGGTCGTGTGCAGACTGGAATTATACTGCACTGCAACGCTGTTCTCGTTTGTGTGAGTGTGTCCTGAACTGTAATTCGCTATACTAACAGCGTAGACTCAGAATAAACGACCATTCGAAACGCGTCTATTAAGGTGATCATTGATGAGGTTCTAAATGCAAATGACAGATTCTCTTTGTTTACTTTCTCTTTCAATTCAATTCAGTTCAATTATTACGGTACTCTTAGCAATCTATCTCTTTAACTATTTGCAGAGAACAATGACTATCTTCTTCAAATCTGCTTTGAAGAAATTGCCGAAAAATACAGAAATATTTCATGATAATTGAAAGAGAAAGTTCTTTTAACTGTCAGCGTGATCTTTCACGCAGCTTGCCTGGATTCGATTCCCAACCCCGCACATAGTATCAGAAAGTTTTTCGAGCCCAAAAAGGCGAGTGACCTCATGGTTGAAACTTCTTTAATCAAAAATTCTAAATGTGACTCAAAACTGGTTGATCATATTAGTTAAAAGCCATAAAAACTTTTGCTATATCAACTCGCGGTTTCAGGATCCGGAAGTGGTTGTCAATGACTTCAAAACGAAACTCACATCGACTTGAGGTTTGTGAGCAGATAATAATTAGAAGCAGCCAATCCAGATGAGATGGATGGGGAAGCAATTTGAACCCCAAATCGTGCGCGCGATTTTTCCTTTTTCGAGGTAGTCCACGAAAAATTCAGCATGGTAATCCTAGAAAACCAACATTATGGACCTCCCTAGGCCGTTTTAGAGTACTATCGTCGGGTAATCAGTCTATTATTTGATGTATAATAATGTGTTTATGTTTCATGAAAAGTTACTAACCGACACCAAAAGTCCAACCGAATCTGCATCAACAGAGCCAAACACGCTTCCGAAGTGCGCTTGCGTTCACTTCGCCCAAATAGATATTTGTTTTTGTTTCAATTAACAGATGTTTTAATGTCAAGTTCATTCACCTCTTCGGACCATAAAAACTTTCTGACCCTATGTGCGAGGTTGGGAATCAAACCCAGGTGTGCTGCGTGAAACGAATCGATTTATCCATCACGCTATACCCGTCCTCCAAACAAACAAACATGTTTTGGCACCCAGCAACAGGAAATTCCCAACCTGCAAAATCTTCTCTTCACTTTCCGGTCATCTAGAACCATTTTATGTAGTTCTAACTTTTTTCCAATGTAACCGCATCGTAGGGTCTTCCTTTGCGGTAATAATTATAATAGGTAATAGGTGTATAAATATGTTCGTGTTGACAGAAGAGTAGACAACAATATGTTTTAACCTCTCTCAAATAGAAAGGTTATCAAATCGCTGTAAAAATTGACTTTTCAACCGATTCCCGGATGTCCGAATGTCATATGCCATTCGATAGAGCTCGACGAACTGAGCAAATGGCTGTGTGTCACTTAATTTTCTCAGAGATTGTCAAAAATTAGCAGAAGAAAAATTATTCCATTTAATTCCACTATATTTACTCATGAATGTAGTGGAATAAAATGATTTTTTTTCTCATTTTTAATTAATTCAGAGATTTTTTTTTAATTCTTTAAAAAGCTTCAAATTCGATCCTAATCCGGAACTCATTTCGATTTAATAAAATCGTGATTAAAATTAGAGCTTACATTGTTTCAAAAGCTATTGTGAAATTTTATCCCGATCCGACTCCAGGTTCCGCAATCGACGATGCAGAACCGGTATGAACCGGTACGTATTGCCACGGAAGAAACAAACACAACGCCACCTTTGAGAACGATGTACACAGCGTGCGAAATAAAAAACACTTCTACACCTATACAAGAATTAAAACATTAATCCGAGAAATCAAATTAAGAATACGTCTTTTCAAATTATTTTTATATAATCTTTATATATAATCTTTAATTTTAATTATTTATATAATTTTTATACAATATAATATATATATATATATATATATATATATATATATATATATATATATATATATATATATATATATATATATATATATATATATATATATATATATATATATAAATGGATGTAAGTTTGTATGTTTGCAACGCCATAACTTCGGAACTACTAAACGGATTGCGACCAAACTTGGCACGGGTACTTCTTGCATTTCAGAGATGGTTTAAGGAGTATTTTGATAGGGGAGAGAGCGTAGCAAGTGTCATAAACAAGGAGAGGTCATGAGAAAATTCATATAACTTGACGAGAATCGATACGTTTTGCACATGTGCTTCTTGCTCTTCTTGATGGTTATAAGAATATTTCCATTGGGGGGAAAGAGCGTAGCAAGTGTCTTCAAAAGGGAGGGTTGAACAAATAATTCATATAACTTGAACCTGGCACATATACTTCTTGCTCTTCAGAGTTAGTTATAAGAATATTTTTATGAGGGAGGGAGCTTAGCAAGTGTTATCAACAGGGGTGTTATGAAAAAATTCATATAACTTGACGAAAATCGATATTTTTTAAAGACCTTAGAAGCATTTCGCATACCTTATATATGATTATATGGGGGATGGATGTAGCAAGTGTCTTTAAAAAGGGGGTGTATTGTTTGAAATGGCATAACTCCGACATTATTTAACGGATTGCTATCACATGTTCTTCTGGCTCTTTAGAGTTGGTTATAATTTTTTTTTAAACTTTGATTCATTTAGAATTGGAACAAACTTTTCCAGCTTATATTGCGGCGCTCCTGGTGGACGGATTTGGAAGTTCTTGGCGCCCACGTGTCGGGAATTTTGTCAGCTTCACGTATGATTTTTGACATTCCGCAAATCGATTGTACTTTGTAAACAATCAACATGGAAGCCGAAAGAAGGGAAAAAATGGTGCACAGTTATTTGGAAAATCCATTGTCTGCATCTAGGCTAGCTAAACAACTGAAATTGCCCAGAAATACCGTATGGCGCGTTACCAAACGGTATAAGAAAACATTGACGAACTGTCGACCGGAAACTGCGTGATAAGATTTTGAAGACGATTAAGAGGAATCCTAATCTGTCGGACCGAGATTTGGCTAGAAAATTCGGTGCTGCCCATAGTATTGTGAGGAGAACTCGACTCCGGGAAGGAATCAAGTCGTATCGAGCTAGCAACCAGCCAAATCGGAACCTTAAAACAGAATAGTGTGGCCAAAATTTGTGCTAGGAAACTATATGACCAGGTGCTGACCAATCTGATGGAAGATGAAACCTATGTCAAGGCTGACTTCGGACAAATCCCAGGTCAAAAATTTTACTTGACAACGGCTCGGGGGATGTTCCAGGCAAATTTAAATTTGTTTTGCCGACAAATTTGCAAGAAAATTTATGATTTGGCAGGGCATTCGCAGCTGTGGCAAAAAACGAAAGGTTTTGTTACAAATAAGACAATGACATCGGAACTATACCAAAAAGAGTGTCTCCAAAAACGAATTTTACCGTTCATTCGATCCCACGACCATCCCGTAATGTTTTGGCCAGATTTGGCAAGCTGTCATTACAGGAAAATCGTTCAAGAATGGTATGCAGAGAAAGGGGTCCAGTTTGTTCCGAAAAACCTTAACCCACCCAACTGCTCCCAGTTCCGCCCTATTGAGAAATATTGGGCAATCATGAAGAGAAGATTCAAGGCAAAGGGAAAGATTGTCAAAGACATCAATCAAATGACGACCTGGTGGAATAAGATAGTTAAAACGATGGACGAAGAAGGTGTGCACCGCCTACTGAGCCGTGTTACAGGAAAAATTCGAGAATTCCTTCGAAACCGTGACGAATAATTTTATCGGTATTTTTTCTTAAAAGTATGAAGAAAACGCTACGATTGTAAAAAACAAGATCTTGAATTCAATAATAAATAACTGAAATACAGGCAATTGTCTTCGTTCCAATTCTATCTGAAGCAAGCTTTAGGAGGAAGGGAGCGTAGCAAGTGTCCTTAACAAAGGGGGTTATTTAAAACATTATCTAATTTGACGAGAATCGGTGCTTTTTGAAGACCATAGATACTTTTTGCACAACTTATATATCATTATGAGGATATTCGAGGGGGGGGGGGAAGGTGTAGTAAATTCTCAAAAAAGGAGTGTAATGTTTTTAACGGCATAACTCCAGAACTACTACCTCTGCCTCTAAAAAGAGAGTGTAATGTTTGTAACGGTCTAACACCGAAACTACTGAACATATTGCTACCAAATTTGGCACAGATACTTTTTGCTCTCCAGAGATATAAATACACTGTGAAGCATGAATAGATTTCCAATGTCTTGGGTATTTCATACTCATTTACAAATGTCAACAAAAGGGAGTAATATCTACTCAAATTTTTGAGAAGCATATTTACCCAAAATGTATTCAATTTTGGGAGGTATGGTTTTTACGAAATAGTGCGACTTTTGATCCAATTCTTTAGAACCACAAGTAAGCGTGCTCATTATCTTGACACACAAATAAAAATTCACATTCGAATCACTTGAAAAATCACGTAAAATGGTTCCAAATGTCAAATTGAATATTATACGTGACGAAAATGAATGTTATGCGAACAACCCCTAAAATGAATAGAGTATCATCAGTTCGTTTACGTGAATCGACCTAACATCAAACAAGGTACGTGTATTCCCGGTGTGAAAAATTCAATTTTGAAAATGGTGAACAGTGAGTCCTTCAAGTGTAAGTAGTTTGAACATTCGTGAGAAATTTTTTTTGGTTGCCATTTTTTACTACAAAGCAAAAGGAAGAATCAAACTACTCGCACGTCCAGCTGGCGAAATGATCTTTAAATATTGAAAGTGTTCGGAATCGAGTGATAACCAACAAAAACGTAAAAAAGTGGCCTACGTTTTCTTGAGAAACCCAAACCTCCCCGTTCGAGATGTCGCGAGCAATATGCGAGTGCCATCTACAACGAGAGCGGGTCATTTCGCAGAAAGCCATTTCGCCGAAAGTCGTTTCGCCGAATGCCATTTCGCCGAAAGTCGTTTCGCCGAAAGAGTCATTTCGCCGAAAGAGCCATTTTGCCGAAAGAGTCATTTCGCCGAAAGGGCCATTTCGCCGAAATGGTCATGTCTCCTGTATGTTATGTCTCCTGTATAACTGATGTGGCGCAGCCACATAACCGAAGCCAAAATGGCTCGGAGGCACAAAGCCGCCGAGCCGACGCCAGCTGAGTCGGCCGCCGACCCGCCGTCGGCCTCTTGCATAGAAACCTGTAACCGCCTCGTTTGCCCGGTTTACTCAAAACTAGGTTTCTTTGCTATAGTTAGGTCCGAACGAGCGGTAGCGAGGTCGGATAGCACATGAACCAAAACGATGTGGCGTAGCCGCATTAGATATTTTTTTCATTTTCACTTAATGAACCGAAAATACCACATACATTTGCCTGGTAGATACACCTATGCAATTGTTTTGATGTTTAGTTGCTAATAGTCAACAAGTTTTCTTGGAAACTCCGTTCTGAGGTTCATGAATCACTCTTTATTCAAGAGTACAACAATCAATTTTTATTCAAGAAGTACAATCGTAGGTCAACAAAACGGGCGTTAACGCTATCATCTTTCATTTGTCTTTATTTTAAACCAATTTTAATTACGATTTTAAGACGATTTCAGGATTCGGCGAAATGACCCATTCGGTGAAATGGCTTTCGGCGAAATTTCATTCGGCGAAGTGGTCCATTTGGCGAAATGTCATTCGGCGAAATGTCATTCGGCGAAATGTCTTTCGGCGAAACGGCTTTCGGCGAAATGACCCTGATCCATCTACAACCATGCATCGCACTAAGAAGCAAGTCGGACAGTTGACTGACAGACAATACATTGATGAATCCAAATCGTAACGATAAGCAAAATAAGTTGGTTAAAGCACGATCTCAGAAGCCGACGAATTTAGGTACAGGATGATGACAGGCATGTTATATGGCAACTGGCGAGAGAAATACGGTAGAGATCTTCAAATACGTGGAGGTTCTATGTTCCTGGAGCTTGTCATCGAGGTCGAGACCATCAACCAGGAAATTAACGTGCAGAAGTGGCCGAAAAAAAACGTATGTTGCCTTTACTTTAACAACATTACTTATTTGAGCAGATTCGGCATCTTGCCATTACGAAAAAGGTCACAGTTTTTCATGAACGGTGGTGTCTAGGAGGTGCCCAAATACATGAACTCTCCCAAGACGCCAATAGAAAAATAATGACTCATCGCCATACGGAAGCTAAAGAGAAAATTCAAAGAAAAATTGCGTTTTGCAGTGGGGAAAGTGATCAGGAGGGAGGCTGTGCAAAATTACATTAAAGGAATCAAACAATAGGCCCCGCAATTCACATTCGCTTAAGAGGAATTTTACAGGGAATATTTTTTCATTTAATGGTTTTTTATCATTTGGTGGTTTAACATATTTATACTTTTACCGTTATTTTGATTTCAGGAAGGGGAGTGGGGGTTATGTGTAAGGGATAAACAGTTTGAGAAAATCGTTGTTTTTCACATTTTCTTGTAGTTTAACGTTTCAAAAATATGGTGTCAAAATTTCAAATCAATTGGAACAAAACTGTCAAAATATTTTTTAAGAAAAAAAAATTAAACGCGATTTTATGAAAACCATTTTTTCGAAGTACGTGAACACGATACTTTCTTGGTATAAAATGTCTACGTTTTGTAAATTTTTCCATTTTCATATTATGATACTTTTTCACCTTAAAAATAGCGGAAAATTTATCATAAGATCGCGTTTTTTGCTTAAATATGCCATTAACTGTTGAAAATCAAAATAATAACTTGAGAACGACTGAGGGGAGGGGAAAAATAACTCATACTTTATGTAAATTCAAGGACACTTTTGATTTCAGATAATTCTACACCGATTTATCGTGTTCACCGCGCAACGTGAATCCCATCGATCGCTATTGAATTTTATCTTCATTCGACTTCCGGTTCCGGAATTACAAGGCAATATGTGCAAATCTATGAGAAAATGCGCATTCAATTTTCTCGGAAATTTTTCAACCGATTTTTACAAACTATTGATCCAGATCCGCTTTTCCGTTTCGGTATCACAGTGAGATAAGTGAAAATTTTCAATTTCATGAGAATATTTTCACAAGCGATAACGAAACAATTTTTTTTAAATTTACTGGTAAATGCATCTAGTTGACAGATCTTGTTGATTGGTGGAATATATAAATCTACTTTGGCACTACTGGTGCCCGGTTTCCGCTTCCGAACGCACCGGTAACAGTGAAGAAAAGCTCCAAAAACGGAACTCACTTCGATTTCTCAGCAACGGGTCAGCTGATTTTCACGAATCATGATTCAAATTAAAGTTCTCATTGTCTTTGAACACACTGTGCAATTTTATCAAGATCAAGACTTTCGGTTCTTTCTTGGGCAAAATAAAACAGTTCCTGAACGACATATTGAACAATAATTATCTAGTCATTATAGTCTGGGTCCCGGCTCATTGCTCCATTCCTGGCAATGAAAGAGCTGATATTTTAGCCAAATGTGGTACATGAAACTTATTTATCATTTCTTAAGAAAATTGGAGTTTTAATTTAATAAAGGCCCCTTTTAAGAATTTGTTTTGATTCCAGCTGCGTCCATGAGTCCAACCAATAGCTAAATTAGAATAGAAATTATGTAATGATACAAACAAACTCGAAATAGTTTATGAAATTATCAACAAAATGTCTGAAAATAACAGCTTATTTTATAATTTATAGAAGTTAATCGTTTGATTCAAATAATATCTCCGAGTAGATTTCATAATTAATGACGAATTACCTAAGATGATATTTAAGTAATAAGAGGAATATGTTTTAATAAATTCAAATCGTTGTGACTATTTTAGAATTAAATTAGGATAATTCTTTTAAGTGATGCTACGGCGAAGAAAGACTTGTGTAAACTGCCTTAAGAAATAAACGTATTTATGGAAAAAAAAGACTTTCGGTTCCGAAATTATAGGGCGATGAGTGTCAAAACATTCAATTCGTCATTCAAAATGACGATGCAAAACTAGTACGCGACGGTACGTGCGGCATTGCTCGGTTCGCAGCGTGCTTTGTTCAATTTCGTGCAGCGTGCAGGGTTGCCACATTTAGGTCTTTATTAACTTGACATAACTGTTTACAAATTGAAAAGGTTATGAGAGTTTATACCCGAAGAAAGTTTTTGATTTTATTCAAATTTCAAAAAAGAAACTTGACATAATCTTGTAGTTGTGGGATTCATCAGCCTTTGATCGTCATCTAGCCGTTTAAATTGGTCTCGCATGGTCGCACTCAAGGACCGCTATTATCCGGGCTGTATCTCAATGATCTCGGCTCTCTTTTGCTGACAATTTCAAGATTTGTCACATAATATAAAAAAAAAAATCGATAATTCGATAAATATCTTCATAATTCTTTGACTAAAAATTGAAAAGAAAACTTATTTTCCAAAAATCGCCTACAGTTTCTATACAGCAAACGATCGATTCGGTCTCGGATCCTTCTATGAATTCACGCTCCAACAACACTGGTGAGGAACAATCAATCATTCTTTTCCATTCGCGAAGCGAAAACTCAAATGCCATTCAGTTCCATCACCTGCAACGAATGCAAACCCCGGTTCGACACCGTTTGGGATTGTGAGCCGGAGAGAGCAACGACCACAACCGGAGGATTGGTTCCAGGGAAGCGCTCGAACCTGAAGGAGGACGGTCAGCTCAACGGGTCGGTCGCCATAGACTGGACAATCCCCGATAATGCCAATGAGTGGCAGTCGGTTCGAGTGTCGGAATTCAGTCGGAAATTACATTCATTCACTCGGAGATACAGCAGGACACACACACGGCTTGGATAGAGCTCTCTCTCGATAAGCTGCCCGCACATGGACAGGACATTTCAGATCAACGAATCTCGACGGTACTTAAATAATGAAGTATGGACAGGGGGCTTTCGTAGAGGCCTACTCTGTACTCAAATACACACACACACACACACAAACCGGAAGCAGATAGAGCCGTTTGTGTACCGAAACGGAAACCAACAACGCGCCACTGCTGGCCTCGTGTCGCTTCGTGTCCCGCCCGTCCCGTCGAACTGTTGTTGCAGTGAAAAGAGTATCCTTTTGTGGGGCTCGGAATTGGTGACTAGTGGAACTGGGGACGGGGAGGGAAAAAAGAGGATTAAAACTAGAACACTTCACATGTGCCATGGACGGGGCAATAGTGCAGTGTTTTTCCTAGTGTCAGGTGTTGTTGGTAGAGGACGGCTGGACGGTTGTGTACTGTTTGAGAGTGCCAAGGCGCACTACTGGCCCACAGTAGAATCAGTTCTGGTTGAGAGAGAGAGAGACAAAAAAAAGCGAAAGCAGTTGAAATTTGTGCCCTAAGCCCTCGTCGTCCGGTCGGGAGCAGGCAAAAGAAGGGGAGACCGACTTTTGAGGGGGGAAATTTATTACTGCACCAAAATTCTATGACCGTATAGAATTAAATTCTCAATTTGAATTTATTCCTACTGTCGGTTTGCTACGGCTTATTCCCGTACGGTTGGCTTGTTCGAGTGGTTTGCAAGCCTATTTGCGACGCAGCTGAGGACAGAAGGAAACACATTTTATAGCGTAAATCGATCGTGAAATGTATGTTTTAGGTGAGAATTTTATCACGCCAAGGTTCATTTGTATGGGGTTACGTTCGCAAAAGGTCTAGAAATTATTCAATGTCATTTTCAGATAGATAGAACGATTAGAGGAACGATGCTTGCTCATTTTAGCAGTAGGTCGTTTTAGAATTTTTACCGGCTCAATCACAGTTCAACTTCACATTTAGCTTACTAATTAGTTCATTTCACTATCTTTGTTTCCGATCGTCAAGCGCAGTGCATGAAAAACTAAAATCACGGGCATTATAAGCTATGAAGGCCCGGTTGGAAAATGACGGCGATAAATGCTCGGCCATTGACGTGTCTATCGTGGAAATGCCATCGTTTGGGTTGAGCACCGTAATACCGAAGAAGTCTGTATTATCCTACGTAATTGAATCCACCCAGTAGAAAAACTAAGCGAAACGATTCACTGATTTGTTTAAAGAGTAAAGCCACAAATTTTTTTTTGTGGATTAAACTCTGGGCAGCCGACTGCCGAGAGCAAACGGTTGACTATTCAACTAATGTCTAGTATGACTTATTTACTGTTTATACACCATTCGAAAAAGTGGATGATCTAATAACGTCATCGCATTTGTTAACATTGAAAACCATTACTAACAATATTTATCGTAGAAAATCGTAGGAAATGGCTTCGCTGGTCAATTATTCAGCAAGCATTATTAAGCATTCCGAATATTCGGTTTGTAGTTAAATCTATTGATTTTTTCTGATACATACGAGTACTCAACGATTTATATTGGTTTAACAGTTCGGCTGAAAAGTTCGTATCGTTTAATAGAAACACACATTTTTTTGCCAAAATTCCTTTTTATTATTCAACATAATTGCCATCAGAGGCGATACAGCGATTATAGCGATCTTCCAACTTTTCGATACCATTTTTGTAGTACGATTTGTCCTTTGCCTCAAAATAGGCCTCAGTTTCAGCGATTACCTCTTCATTGCTTCTAAATTTTTTACCAGCGAGCATTCTCTTGAGGTCTGAGAACAGGAAAAAGTCACTGGGGGCCAAATCTGGAGAATACGGTGGATGAGGGAGCAATTCGAAGCCCAATTCGTCCAATTTCAGCATGGTTTTCATCGACTTGTGACACGGTGCATTGTCTTGATGAAACAAAACTTTTTTCTTCTTCAAATGAGGCCGTTTTTTTTAGAAATTTCGACCTTCAAACGCTCTAATAACGCTATATGGTTGATGGTTTTTCCCTTTTCAAGGTAGCCGATGAAAATTATACCATGCGAATCCCAAAATACAGACACCATAACCTTACCGGCCGATTGTTGAGTCTTTCCACGCTTTGGGTTCGGTTCATCCCGTGCAGTCCACTCAGCTGACTATCGATTGGACTCCGGAGTGAAGTGATGGAGCCATGTTTCGTCCATTGTTATATATTGACGAAAAAAATCGGTTTTTTTTCGATATAACAGCTCCAAACACTACTCAGAATCATCAATTCGTTGTTGTTTTTGATCGATAGTGAGCTCACGCGGCACCCATTTTGCACAAAGCTTTCTCATATCCAAATATTCGTGAATAATATGTCCAACACGTTCCTTTGATATCTTTAGGGTGTCAGCCATCTCGATCAACTTCACTTTACGGTCATTGAAAATCATTTTGTGGATTTTTTTCACGTTTTCATCGGTAACAGCCTCTTTTGGACGTCCACTGCGTTCATCGTCTTCGGTGCTCATATGACCAGTACGAAATTTTGCAAACCACTTACGAATTGTTACTTTGCCCGGTGCAGAGTCTGGATAACACTCATCAAGCCATTTTTTGGTATCGGCGGCACTTTTTATCATCAAAAAGTAGTGTTTCATCAACACACGAAATTCCCTTTTTCCATTTTTTTCACAATAACAAAAGTAGCTTCACTCAAAATGCAATATCTCACAAACTAATAATCAGACAGCTGTCAAATTTATACACGTATCTTTTGAAGGTTGGTACTAACTGAAAATGGTATAGATTTAATTCTAGTGGCGCCCTCTCATAGAAACGATACGAACTTTTCAGCCGATCTGTTATGTTATTAATTGCTCAGTTTTTACTTTTTGTCGCTGCCTACAAGAAACAAACCGAGAGGGAAGATAAAATAATCAAAATTCGCGAACAAAGAAAATTAGCCTTACGGAAGAGCAAGAGAAATGACACGACGGATATTTGAAACAGTCCAAGCAATATTTGTGTATGTAGAAACTTTAACTGGCGCATACAATGCATGATGTACGTGTTTCGCGCTATTGAATAAGGTTGCCTTCTGAAAAGAGTTCCCACGCGTACCAGAGTTACTTAGCTCGTATAGAATTTCTTGCGATTTTTCCCTCAAACTTTCATATTTCCGCAGTTTGATTCCTCTATCTTCCTTCTCGGTTTGTTTCTCGTTAGCAGTAGAGATGGTCGGGGTTCGGGTATTTGTACCCGAAACTCGACCCGAACCCGAACCCGACGAGTATGGGTTGGATTAGCAATAAAATATATTTGTCGGGCTTGGGTTGGGTGATGATTTTTTTCATTTTTAACGGGTACGGGTCGGGTTCGGGAACAAAAATGTTATCGGGTTTGATTTTTTATGAAACCTACAGCAAAATTTTCGTCAAATGTGAAGAAGTGATATATTTTTTCCATTTTGTGAATGATGTTCCATAAGGAATATTATACACAAAATATGAAGACTAGGAAACCTATAGTGTTTTCAGGCCACGCTCAAAATGAAGCAATAAAGAATAAAAAAGACAAAAATTGAGAATGAAAAAGAAAACATTACAAAGTAAAAAGTAAAGAGCAATGATTAGCGTACGGAGAGTTAAAAGTACCAGTCAAAAGCAAAGAGCGGAAAATTTACTAAGAAGTAAAACGAGGTGGAGGAAGGAAAAAGCAAACAAAAAAAAATATTGAAAAACGAAGCAAAGATTGAAAAGTAAAGCAACAGAACGTAGATTTCGGGATTAAACATAAAAAACGTGGTTTGAAGAGTTGGAAACAAAGATTGAAGTGAAAAAAACAGGTTGAAAATTAAGAATAATAATTAAAGCTATAAAAAAGGGTGAAGAATGAGGAATGTGAAATTAATGACGAATGAAGAGTGAAAAATAAAGATTGTTTTAGATTAATGAATAATTTCTTCTTCATTTCAATATATGTGTGCTTCTTTCACAACAATTTGCCTGTAAAAGGAAAATTTTCCACTTGGAGTCCGCTTTACTGTTAGTAATAAGTTGCACATCAAGCATGCATAAAAATATGCGTCTACTCCCAGGGGCTTCTAATTGAAGCTTATTGGAAATTTGTACAGCAGAAACGATAACGAGGGAACAGTATTGATTTGGCTTTTAAAGTAATGAGTGAAAAATAAAGAGTCAGACCAAATGATGATGAGTAGAAAATAAATAATGAAAAATATACCCAAAATAGTAAAAATGAAAAAGTTAAGAGAAAAGACTACGGAATTTGGAGACGAATAACGATAAGAGAAGAATAAAGAATAACTAATAAAGAATGAAGATCACAAAGTGTGAAACAAAGAATGAAAAGTAAAAAGAACGGAATGAAGAGTGAAGAGCAAAAATTTTAGAGTACAGATTAACAACCGAAAGTAAAGACTTAAGAATGAGTAGTGAAGAATAGGCAAACGAGAATTTAAATTAAGAGTGAAAAAGAATACTAACAGTAAATAGTAAATAATGAGAAGTGAGATTAAAGAATGAAAAGAAAAGAGTAGAGAAGAACGAAGAGCGATTTATTCACTAATATGAAAAAAAGGACGAGGAAATAGAAAAGAGAAGGTTATTAGCAAAGAGTAAAGACAACAAAAAGCAATGAATAGCATAGCATAGGATAGCAATCTAAACCTATGAAATGAAGAAGTCCCGTCTCTGCGTTGTTTTCATTTAATAATTGCATTCGCATGTCATTTTTCCAATCTGTTTTCCTCGTTAGATACTGATTTTAACTAGCTCAAGGTGGCTCTATGTCTTAACAAGTCTAAAATTAATCGTTGAAAGATTGAAGGGTAAATCAAAACAAAGCTTAAAGAATAAGAAACGAGACTCCAAAAGTAAGGAACAAAGATCAAAGAGTAAAAAAAAGAGTTTGAAAAATAAAGTTAATTAAAAAGTGAATAACAAATACTGCAGAGTAGAGATTGAGGATGGTGGAGTGAAAAGAAAAATGACAATTTGAAAGTAAAGAGCAAATACGAAAAGAGATAATGATAAATAAAAAATGAAGAGTAAAGAGAAAACAATGAAGAGTAAAAGATGAAATCATATTACAGAATAATAAGTGAAATATAAAGAATCAACAGTAACAAATGAGCAAATAATAAAAAGGGAGAAAAAAGAATAAGTAATGCATAGTTAAGAATAAATTGTGATTTTTTTAGAATGAAATAAATCATGAAGCGTGGAAAATGAGATGTAAAAAAAATGTAAATTGTTAAGGATGAATATTGGAAAGTATTGAAAATGAACTAAGAGTAATGAGTGAAGAATAAAGATTAAATATTTAAAATGGAGATTAAAAAGTGAGAGATAAAGAAGGGAGACCTGAGAAACAAGTCAATATAAAATCTTTCGAAGCATCCTTCACGACAAACGACATAGCGGATGTGATAAAAGAAGTGATAATCCAAACGAGATTTGTGGAATGAGTCTGCCGGCAGTATCAGCTTCAACCGGTTCGTACAAAGTGTCATGCACGCGCTCAGCTCTATTCAATCGAGTATTTTCTGGATTGTGCTCCAACATAGTAGCTTGGTTGCTAGAGAGCATTTCTACGGCAGGGAAAAGGTTGTGAATCATTTTTTTTGTTGTTTCATCCACTTATCCTTATCCTTAGTATATTACTTGTCGGAAGTGAAGGAGAGTAAAAAAAAAGGAAAGTAAATAATAAAGAATGAAAAGCAAGAAGTGAGAAATGAATAGTGAGTGATGGAAAATAAAAAATAATGGGTAATACATGAGAAGTGTTAGTGAAGAGTGAAGAATGACATATGATGAGTAGAGAATGAAAAGCAAAGAATATAGAGAAAAGAATAAAAAATAAAGAGTAAACAATGAATGCTAAAGAAAAACCAATATGTAATAAAATATAAGTAAAACGTTATAAGTACGAAATAATGAGTAAAGAGCAAAAAATATACGATTAAAGCGTGGGGCTTAGAGTCATTTTTAAAGATTGAATAACCAGGAGCAAAATACGTCAAGATTGAAGAGTAAAAAGCAAAAATAAAATAATAACATGCTGGTATTAAATCGATTCAAACACTGCATTTAAAAGTCCACTATTTCGCCACTAATGTCATGAGATAGTAACAGACACAAATACCAGTATTTCGGTGTGCTATTTGCAGCCTTGTTCAGTGTATCAGTTTTCAGTTCTACGAGCTAATAGGGACAAGGAAAGAGAAAATATTGGAGAGCAGAAGTAAACGGTTAGAAATAATAATTGAAGAATAAGAAGCAAATAATGAAGAATAAAGTTAGTAAACAATTTATAAACGAAATAAGAGCTAATGATAAATTAATTATCAAACTAAGCAATAAAGTTTATTTTTGGATTCTATCGAGTAACAAAAACTAAATGAAATTCGAAAAATAGATTGGACTAGATCAAAAACCAAACTAGTCAAAATACTAAACTACACTCCACACACTGACTTAATCCCTCATACGAAGAAATTCATAAAGACCTAATATGTCAAAAGAGGGAAAATTTCTTCATTTTGCTAGCAGGTTCGACTGTATGCATTTAAATGCACCTTTCACCAGCCAAGCAGATGTGAGCTACTGTGAGCTCAGTCGATTAATAGACGCACTTTGGTCTTGAAATTATTTAAAAAATCTCTGAAAAATTGATCCGACTTCCGGTTCCGGTATCACAGTGCGATTAGTAAAAATTTTCAATTCCTGAGTATTTTTGCACAAGCGATGGCGATACGAGGTATAAATTTTTATAAAATTCACTAGTAGTTCATCTAGTTGGCAGATATTGTTAATTAGTGGATATATAAATCTACTTTGGAACTACTAGTGCCCGGTTTCCGCTTCCCAACGCACCGGTAATAGTAAAGAAAAGCTCCAAAAACGGAACTCACTTCGATTTCTCAGCAACGGTTGAACCGATTTCCACAAATCATAATTCAAATCAAAGCTCTCAGTGTCTTCAAAGATACTGTCCAATTCCATCTAGATCCGACATCCGGTTCCGAAATTATAGGGCGATGAGTATCAAAACATTCAAATCGTCATTCAAAATGACGATGCAAAACTAGTACGCGACGGTACGTGCGGTATTGCTCCGTTCGCAGCGTGCTTTGTTCAATTTCGTACAGCGTGCAGGGTTTCCACATTTAAATCTATATTAACTTGACACAACTGTTTACAAATTGAAAAGATGATGGTGGTTCACATCAAAGAAATTTTTCGATTTTATTCAAGTTTGAAAAATAAAATCTTGACAGAATCTTCCATTGATAAAAAACATAAGTAATATGAAAAAGGCATCATTACACCACTAGGTGGATTAAAAAAGGTTTTTTTGGCTAAGATCACTTGTGATGAAATCAGTAGTGACTGTGGGAATTTTTTCTTGATCTGACTTCCGGTTCCGGAGTTACAGGGTGATTAGCGAAAAAAAATCTTTTTTTGAAATTACTGCCTCATTTTCCTCTGAGATATCGTGACCGATTTCAACAAACTTAGATTCAAATGTTAAAAATTGGATACCGTCACTAGAAGCGGACAAAACACATAAAAATTCTATAACTCGCCTCAAAACTATTCCAATCGGTAGTCATTGTCAGTAGATGGCCAAACATTATTTTGGCTTTCTTGTTTGTTCTTGGGTTTTTGATGAACAACCGAAGATTGTAGCCATGGACTTAAAAATGGACTTTTCTCGAACCAACTTCGATTATACCGGTTCCTAGATTCCAATCTCTGAAGCATCGCTTTCCGTTCGTTTTCTCAGAGATGGCCTAACCGACCTGAGTACTGTTTCACACTGTGTTAGGTTATACTAGTTTATGGACAAATCTTTTTGCTTTTAAGGATCAAAGAAAATTATTTTGAAGAATAAAGACTGTTCCAGAAAGTATGGACGCAACCAAAAACCGCTGCCATTTCGCAATGGTTCAGAATCTGTCAATTTTTATGCCTGCGTCCTGTTGTTTACACTCTTCTCTAACCACTTGTGCAGTTGTTTATTCGTTTTCATTAGTTTGTTTCGAAATGCGTGGACTTTCAGCAGAACAACGTCGAAAAACTGTGTACAAATGGTGCACAGCATGCGGACTGTCACTGAGAAAGATAGCAAAAATGGAAGGAGTAAGTGAAAAAGTCGTGCGAAATGCAATCAGGAAGTTCGGTGAGGATAACCCAAAACGGGTCGAAAAAAAGGTCCTGCTAACCATCAGTTGGATAAATGAATACTGAAGGCGTTCGAGCAAAAGAAGAAGGTTTCAGTTCGGGATGTGGCCAAAAAAGTGGGCACTTTGAAGTCAAATGTTCTTCGTGCTAAAGAACGTTTGAATCTTCGAACCTATAAGAAGCAGAAACAACCAAAACGTAGTCCGAAACAAGGAGCATCGATCAGGCCGAGGATTCGAGAGCTGTACAATACGATTCTTGCTGGAAATTTGAACTGCATAATCATGGAGGACAAAACCTACGTGAAACTCGATTACAAATACTTGCCGGGACCACAATATTAAACGGTGCGAGAAGGGCAAGTGTTAAACGATTCCGAGACATCGATTGAAGTCGAAAAATTTGGTAAAAAAGCTATGGTCTGGCAAGCAATTTGTAGCTGCGGTAAGATTTTGAAACCCTTCATCACCACTGCTTCAATGAACAGCGAAATATACATCAAGGAATGTTTACAAAAACGACTTCTATCCATGATTCGAAGCCACAACTGTCCTTTTGTCTTCTGACCAGATCTTGCTTTTTGCCACTACTCGAAATCAATGGTAGAATGGTATACTACCAAAAATGTCACTTTCGTCCCAAAAGACATGAATCCACCAAATTGCCCACAACTTCGACCAATTGAGGAATTTTGGGCATTAACGAAGGCACATCTTAGGAAACATGTCTCGGCAGCCGAAACCATTCAACAGTTCGAAAAAGATTGGAAAAAGTGTCAAAACTTGTCGCCAAGAAGTCTGTACGGAATTTAATTACGAACGTTCGCAAGAAGGTGCGCAAGCTAGTCCACAATGGCTAAGTAGCAAATGTTGAGAATAATAATCTGTTGTTGTAGTCTAATATTATCAGTATATCGAATAAAATTTGAATATCTAACAATTGTGAATTATTTACAGCGAAATCAAAGTGCGTCCATACTTTCTGGGACAGTCTTTACCGCACACTTATCTATGAGAATATGTGAGATATGAGAAAGGCATCATTACACCATTAGGTGGATTAAAACATTTTTTTTTGTTTTGTCCGCAGCTGCAAACACCTTGCCAGATTGTTAGCTTTCTTACAAAATTTTCATCATTAACGAACTTGAATTTGCTAGGGACATCTTTTCGATCAATGGGTTCAACAAGAATTTTGTCCGACAAGCTGACCACGTTTTCGTCCATGAGGATGCATTCTTCGTGTTTTGTAAGAACCTCATTGATAAAAGCATACTTCCTATATGATTCTAACCCATTTCCTACTGCACTCGAATCAGAAGCGTAATCCGCCGGTTTAGCTCTAGCAAAGTATGTGTGTGATTTCAATGGAAGATTTCGAGGCAAAAAAAAAACGAAAACCAAACAAATGCATATATCACTGCTGGCTCTTACGCGGGACTCGGGACTCGGAGTGCTTTCATTCGCAGTTCACCGGGCTCACAGAGCCCGGAAGTAGTGGAGTAGAAATGTTTGAAAACGTGCCTGAAGTTATGGCTTGCAATTCAACGATTTTGATTCAATCGCTGTTTTCTGTTGAATAGCTTGAGGGGGGAAAAAATACGAGAGTGAATCTAAGGGGAATCATGAGTGGCAACTTGTTTTGAGTAGTGTTATTATGAGATTGGGAAGAAATGGGGAAAAATAAAGCTTATGATGCGGAAAAATATATAAACGTTCCCACGCAGCGTGACTCCGACGACTGCTAGTAATTTAGTAATTTGAAAACTTTGCAGATGATGAAAATGATCTCCGACCGAGAACTAGCAGTAATCAAGCAACCACCACCACGGTGGCAACAGGAACGGAAAACTACAAACCGTAATGTTTTCAAAAGTTTCTCAACTCAATTAGAATTACCGACACATTTACTTAATACCCACCCCCCGTCCAAAGTTACTACCTGATACGTGGGGGGGCTGGCATCAACTATATTCTCCTAGTGCCGGGACTTAAAGCGGCATTGACACAGCGGAAGTTATGAGCGCAAAGCCGGGTCGACAAAGTTTTCCTTCTTTAATCAAATATTTACGACAACCTAAGCTGTTGAGTAGGTTTTGCGGTCATAATTCAGCGAAGATTGTCTTCGCTCTGCGTCAACCACCGGCATCGGCACCGGCATTGGCAGCAAGCGGTGCCGTAGATGTCCTTAACGGCAGTTGGGAAATTTCATTTTCCTGCTCTTTCCTGCCTGCCAACGGACCCAAGGTGCGAGACTCAACCAATCGAACCAGGCCACCGCCAACCCACCAACTCATTTGCTTCGCTTCGCAGCACGATTAATCTTCGTTTTGGTAGGTTGAAACAAACCAACAAACAGCCGGAAAGTTGCTTCTCCTCCGATCCCATCCCCACAATGCCAGGAGACAAAACTTTCTATCCCCAATCCGTTTACAGATTTTCGGGCACGTTCCACCGGGTTTAGCGCCCGGATGATGGTGCCGTCAAGCAACGCATCGCATCGGATAAAAAAAAAAGTGGCCAGGCTAGAAGTGTACCGAACTATTGGGGCAATTAATCTTAACGACAGACGTCTCAAACGATCGGTAAATCCGACCGACCGACCGACCGGTCGAAGTTGGTCCACTCAATAACGGACTAATGCGGGCAGCTTGAAGAGGAATTAATTTCGGGGGACCGTTTATCTTCGGGGTCGCAAAAGTTTGGCCATATTCTTAGATTTGATTCTGATTCTGGGGCAATTCGTTGGGTTGGTTTGGACTCCGACATCAATCAGGTATTGACATTTCGTGACCTGTTACTTGAAAATGTGGAAATTGCCGGAGCCGGCGCTCGATTGCTGCGGGATACGGTCCAATTACGTCCGACTATCTAACGTGCTGTACTCAACTTAGCCTTAGACCGGATGCCATTAGGAAAGTAAACGAAGGGCAAGTCAATCTTTCAATCACGAGCACCTCTCCTCCAGCAGCTAGTTAAAACTTTTCACTCCATTAGTATGTTAGTATTTTCTTCGACCCAGAATTCCGGACACGCGTCCTCACCTGCAGCGCGTTTATCACCGACCCATTCATTCGAAACCTACCCGAATCCGTACTCGGTTGAGGCTTCGCCTTCGCCCCATCCAAAACAAAACACGAAAATCGCGTGCACGGTCCAAAGCAGGAATTCAATTTCAAAACACGTATCCTTCATTATTTCCACCTTTAATTTCATTAAATTTATCATCAATTTACTTTGCTACAAAACGAAACATTTGCTCGATGCTTTGAAACCCTTTTCTCCCGGTTCTTCTGTCCCTGTTTTCCTGTCGCTTACAACGTCCCGGCAGGGTCCGAAAAGTACCCAAACGAGGCGCAAAGAGGGGAAATTTTAGTATTCGTGAAACAACAAAACGAGGATGCCCTTCGCTTGCTCGGTGCGTCGACGCCCGTTCCTCCACAGTGGCATTTCTATTCCAGTTCTTCTCTGCGAAGAGTTCCACACTTTTCATTGAATTGAATTCAAACGTTGGATTACAGCACCAATGAAAAAAGAAATGAAAAAAGAGCGCAGCCGATCAAGGAAGACGAACAGCAAAAAAAGTAGCGTTGCTGCTTAAAATGAAATATTTAATTCATTTAACAGGTGCTCACGCCCTAAACCGACACAAAAAAATATGGGCGAAATAAATTCCCACGGCAATCCTGGGGCACAACCACCGAAAATGAAATGTGTCCCTGTTAATACATCTGGTTGTCGGTGTGCGCGAGGAGCACATTCGGTTCTTTTGTAGGGTGGATTTTAAGAAGAAATAACGCAGTTCCGTTTTTTTCACGTTTTATCCTCGACTCGTCAAAAGCAAAGCTGCTTAAATTGGACAACTAGTAAAGCTTTAAAAAAACTCTTTATTACATGCACCGATGTTTTCTCTGGCACCCTGAAAAAAGACCAGTTTTCTCCGAAAAGTTATTGTTGCCAATATTAGACATATAGTAAAAGAAATTTGAAACCTAATGTTGAAATGTAATACCACCTAGTACACCTCTTCACACGATTCCATCAGTGCCATCAAAGAGAGACGGATATCATCGCAGCAACAAAAAAACCGTCATGGTTCATTTAACATAGAATGGACACCAGTTCTCTCGATGACCTGTCTGAGCATCACGAGTTAGCACGCTGCTGTGGGCAACCTAGTATGAGAATCATCGATTCGATTTTCTGCGATAATTGTCAACTTGCGATTCGCTCTTGGTAAATTTCACGCAGCACCGATCACCACCAGACTGTAAATTTTTTTAAATGCCGTGAAATACTCAGAGTATGAAGTGGACTGAAGAAATGTAGAAACATTTTCTCACGGTTCATGCATTGAGAGACACCAGCTCTTGTAGCATCTTCTACCGGATCGAAAATGTTGTATACAATGTAGAGAAATATCGAGCAGCTTCTGTCAAATTATCGGCAATCACCAACACTGCTAGCAGTTCAATATAAACCGGTAGGCGAATGTAAAGTTCGACGAACCTAGGAAAATGTGTTTTGTTTGTGACTTTCTCATATTTTGAATAAAAACATTGAAAAAAATCCAAAAATCCAAACACTGAAAAAACTCGAGCTTGAGAATAAGCGACCACCCCTGGTTGCTACTCCGTTACTGATCGGGATTAGCTGAAATTGTACAGGGAATTTCTAGATGATCCAACCCGGGACTGGTAAATTATCCTTCAATGTACATTTTCTGGTAATCCCAGAATTCATTGATCACTACAGGCCCGAACGTAGATCGTCTAAGGAATGGGAAGGGATGTTAGTCCATTACTTGTTGTTACTAGAGGCCGTAGCCAACACTGAAAAAACTCGATTTTACAAATTAAGAGTCAATTTATAAGAAAATATCTTTTTTGATGTCGATGAAAATTATGTTGCGTACCAACCATTCATACATATAAGCAAGATAAGCATTATCAAGCAAAAAAAAAATTCTTGCAAAAACTTTTACCACAAACAAATCTAAACTGAAGGTTATAATCTGCTTGTTTAATGTTTAATAATATTTTTTATTGATTTTGTGAACAAAACTAGCACAACAAACTTTTGTCTTTCTCATATAGAAATGCTATGCAATCACTATGAAAACCGATTTTTGAAATCGAGTGTCATATACCATTCGACTCAGTTCGTCGAGATCACAAAACTAATGACACTCGATTTTCTCACAGATGGCTAAACCGATTTTACAAACTTATATTCAAATAAAATTCTTATTATCTCATATACTAGTATTTAATTTTATCCCGATCCGACTTCCGGTTCCGGAATTATAGGGTAATATGCACAAAAAAATTTAAAAAAATAACACTCACTTTCTCAGAGATGGCTGAACCGATTTTTTACAAACTCAGATTCAAATAAAAGGTCTAATGGTCCCATAGGTCGCTCTTTAATTTCATCTTAATCCGACTTCCGGTTCCAGAATTACAAGGTCATATGTGCAAATCTATGAGGAAATGCGCACTAATTTTTTTTCGGAAAATTCTCAACCGATTTTCGCAAACTAAGATGCAAATGAAAGGTCTTGAAATTCTTTAAAAAATCCCCGGAAAGTTGATCCAGATCCGACTTCCAGTTCCGGAATTACAGAGCGATTAGTGAAAATTTTCAATTTCATGAGTATATTTTTACAAGCGATGGCAAAACGAAATGCACATTTTTATAAAATTTAGTGGTAATTTCTTCTAGTTGGCAGATCTTGTTAGTTTGTGAATATAAAAATCTACTTTGGGACTACTAGTCTTCGGCTTCCGCTTCCGAAAGCACCGGTAATAGTGAAGAAAAGCTCGAAAAAACGGAACTCACTTCGATTTCTCAGCAACGATTAAACCTATAATCACAAATCATGATTCAAATTACAATTTTCATTATCTTAAGTGATATTGCCCAATTTCATCCAGATCCGACTTCCGGTTCCGAAATTATAGGGCGATAAGTTTCAAAACTTTAAAATTGTCATACGAAATTATGCAAACCCGGTACGCATCGGTACGTGCTGGTACGGAAGAAAAAAACACCACCGCCTTGCAAACAACGTGCTTTTTTCAATTTTATATAGCATTCAGGGTTGGCCACATTTAAATTTAATTTAACTCAACATAACTGTTTAAAAATGGAAACTCTAAAACTCAAAAATTCTGAAACTAAAACTCCAAAACTTTGAAACTCTGCAACGATAAAACTCCAAAAATCTAAAACTCAAAAACTCTTAAACTCAACAACTCTAAAACTTAAAAACTAAAAAACTCTAAAAGTCAAAAACTCAAAAACTCTAAGACTCTAAAACTCTAAAACTCCAAAACTCCAAAACTCTAAAACTCAAAAACTCAAAAACTCAAAAACTTTAAAACTCTAAAACTCTAAAACTCTAAAACTCTAAAACTCTAAAACTCTAAAACTCTAAAACTCTAAAACTCTAAAACTCTAAAACTCTAAAACTCTAAAACTCTAAAACTCTAAAACTCTAAAACTCTAACACTCTAAAACACTAAAACTCTAAAACTCTAAAATTCTAAAACTCAAAAACACTAAAACTCTAAAACTCTGAAACTCTGAAACTCTAAAACTCTAAAACTCTGAAACTCTGAAACTCTGAAACTCTAAAACTCTAAAACTCTAAAACTCTAAAACTCTAAAACGCTAAAACTCTAAAACTCTAAAACTCTAAAACTCTAAAACTCTAAAACTCTAAAACTCTAAAACTCTAAAACTCTAAAACTCTAAAACTCTAAAACTCTAAAACTCTAAAACTCTAAAACTCTAAAACTCTAAAACTCTAAAACTCTAAAACTCTAAAACTCTAAAACTCTAAAACTCTAAAACTCTAAAACTCTAAAACTCTAAAACTCTAAAACTCTAAAACTCTAAAACTCTAAAACTCTAAAACTCTAAAACTCTAAAACTCTAAAACTCTAAAACTCTAAAACTCTAAAACTCTAAAACTCTAAAACTCTAAAACTCTAAAACTCTAAAACTCTGAAACTCTAAAGCTCTTAAAGTCAGTCAAAAAGTCAAAAAGTCAAAAAGTTAGAAAGTTACAAAATTAAAAAGTTAAAAAGTCAAAAAGTCGAAAAGTCAACAAGTCAACAGTCAACAAGTCTACAAGTCTACAAGTCTACGAGTCTACAAGTCTACGAGTCTATAAGTCTACAAGTCTACGAGTCTACAAGTCTACAAGTCTACGAGTCTACAAGTCTACAAGTCTACGAGTCTACGAGTCTACAAGTCTACAAGTCTACAAGTCTACAAGTCTACAAGTCTACAAGTCTACAAGTCTACAAGTCTACGAGTCTACAAGTCTACGAGTCTACAAGTCTACAAGTCTACGAGTCTACGAGTCTACAAGTCTACGAGTCTACAAGTCTACAAGTCTACGAGTCTACAAGTCTACAAGTCTACGAGTCTACAAGTCTACAAGTCTACGAGTCTACAAGTCTACAAGTCTACGAGTCTACAAGTCTACAAGTCTACATGTCTACGAGTCTACAAGTCTACAAGTCTACGAGTCTACGAGTCTACAAGTCTACAAGTCTACAAGTCTACAAGTCTACAAGTCTACAAGTCTACAAGTCTACGAGTCTACGAGTCTACAAGTCTACAAGTCTACGAGTCTACAAGTCTACAAGTCTACGAGTCTACGAGTCTACAAGTCTACAAGTCTACAAGTCTACAAGTCTACAAGTCTACAAGTCTACAAGTCTACGAGTCTACGAGTCTACAAGTCTACAAGTCTACGAGTCTACAAGTCTACAAGTCTACGAGTCTACGAGTCTACAAGTCTACAAGTCTACAAGTCTACAAGTCTACAAGTCTACAAGTCTACAAGTCTACAAGTCTACAAGTCTACAAGTCTACAAGTCATAAGTCTAAAAGTCTAAAAGTATTAAATTTGAAAACTTCAAAACTCTGAATGTCTAAAACTCTAAGCTTCTAGACTCCTAGACTATGGGACTTTGAGACGCTCGAACTCTTAACTCAAAAACGAAAATCTTTGGACTCGAAACTAAAATCGTAGGCGAATAAACAAATTGGAACTACGATAATTCAGAACATGAAACTAAGAGAATGAACTCAGAAACTAAAACTACGAACCTGACAACTAGCACTGCTTGTTAAAACTATAAAATATAACTATCAACATTGAGTCGTAAATAGTAATCCAAACTTTGTTTTTTTCAACAATATATTTATTAAAGTTAGCTCTAAAATGTCGAGGGAAATTCTTACATTAAAAAAAAAATTAAATTAGGATAATTTCTTGAATTACAACCTGGTTGTAATCCAAATTGTATTGAACGATTGTAGCTGATTAGCACCAAACAAGTAACAATATCAAAAGTTATGTCAATGTTCACCATCCAAAGAAAATGCACAGAAGTCCAATATTTTGGCCCTTTCTAGGACCAAAATAACAGTTCTAAAAAACTGTTCACGTTATTTTTTTTCCTTATACATTATCAAATCTTCGGTGTGTTCTCGCTTTCGCTAGCTCCGCCTTGTTGAATGCTAGCTTGTTAAGACGCGAGTATTTAAAAAGAGCGCTTCCACACAGTTAGCGTCAGTATTGAATCAATTAGCATCGTAAGCAGCTCTTATTGTCTTGCAGAAAACTGACAGAAGGACTTGAATTTGTCATACACCAAAGAGCGGGCTGAAAACTCAACGATATTCACCAGCAGACGAAATGCTTTCAGCGACGTTGTTTGAAAGCGTCGAAAATGGATAATTTGTTCCTTTATAGGACCACCAAATCAATGCTAAAAAACTTTTCACAGTAATTTCAACGGGAAAAATGCTTACTTTTTTACCCCCAAATTTATGCTAGGTGCACATACCCATTTTCAAAAATGTTTTATGTTTTTTTTGTTCGTCTTTGACTCTTCAGTGCGTAGCAGTTTATGTCGCGCCAGGTTGCACTAGCAGTTCAACATAAAACAAATTTGAAAATTTTTCACAGTATGTTTTCACATTGTAACAAAAGAATCTACAGTAAAATGGGAAGCGTCAGTAATGTCTGACATTACCAACCCGTCAGCTATTCACGGATAATCCACATAAAACAGGATTTGAGTTCAAAACGCCGCGGTGTCTCACATGTCTCGTTCCTGAAACGACACGCCGAAATTTCTGCTGGCAGTAGGATGTTTTTGGTGCGGCTGTCTGACTGTTTATTATTTCCCGTTTTATGGCGGTTCGTTCGTGCATTTTCCATCGTCGTCCTTAATTTGCTTAGTTTCGATGGTTTAATTTGAATGCAATGGTGAATTTCGTACAATTTAAGTTAAATTAAATCAATCCGGCGTTGTGTTGACACTGCCCTCAAAATGTTACCATTTTCCCATCACTCGAAAATCACAACGAAAATCTACATATTAAATTACGGAACGCCCTCCCAATTGACACATGCTGTGGAGGAGAAAATCGGTCGGTCGTCACTTCCGATGCAAGTCAGTTATCGCATCAGCTAAATGGAACAGAACAAAAAAAATATCAAACAAACAACAGTCGATTATATTAACGACCAAATTAATATTAACGATAATAACAGCAATGACGCTGCACCCGGACTGGAACTCGCCATGCACGGCGGCTTTGCTCCAGCCCTGATTCATCATCATCATCATCGCCATCGTCCACATCTCTACTTCTTCTGTGCTAATTACGAATAAATGATACTAATTATAAATGCATGCTCGGGCAATAAATATAAACGAGGAAAAGTGGCGTCTCGCTTACCGACCATAAACCGGCTCCCGTTACGTTTCGTTTTTGAGAAGAGTGCAGGAGATTTCTTCCTTCGCCTGCTGCCATAAACGAGACGGCAAACCAATGGATAGAAACGGATAGATAAGAACAGTGGCAGAGAATAATCCCCCGGACGGTGATTATCGGCCGAGTTATACAAAATAGATACTAACAAACGACTATCTGACATTGCGGACGCGGGGATTATTGTTGGGCATTGTTTGTTTGAAAACACACACACACATGTTGGACGGAGGTTGGGAATCGAACGGGTTTTGATGAATGGTGCAAGTTGTATAATTGTCTGTTCGATTGGCTTCAATTCAGTATCAATTGATTTATTGCATAATCAGATCTAAGTTCATCGTGGCACGGCTGACTAATTAATATTGAATTCTAATTTGCTGTGCTTGTACGATTTCTAATATTTATGCTAAACATGAGTGGTGCGATCTTTCGACGGTTCGTTTAGCTTTATCGCTTCGCCACCGACGCGAATATTGTGACCAGTGACTTTGAGGTGATGAAGGAAACATACGTCGGACTGAAGATAAAAGGTTGACGGTTCGGACTGGCGAGAGGAAGACAAGTTACATCACTGAGTGTGAAAAGAAGTTATTTCGTTTTTTTTTAGATTTATTTATTTAAGTGAATCGATTGTAAATGTCTCATTTTAAGAATTAAGTCATTTACCAGGTATGAGACACTATTTAAACATTCCAATAAATGGCGTTATGGCGTTGCTTTGCACCACTAGAAATACGTGTTTATTCACTTGAACTATTAAAAATAATATCTGGATTATATAATTATGATAAAAAAATTAATAATAAAAATAAGGGGACGAGTATAGTCGATGTCTTTCACGTAGCCTGCCTGGATTCGATTCCCAACCTCGCACATAGGGTTAGAAAGTTTTTCTAATTCGAAGAGGCAAATGGCCTTAAAGTTAGAGCCTGTATAAAAACGAAACAAAAAAAAACTACACCACTCACATTCATTCATTACACAAAATGTCAAATCAAATACAAAATTCTTTTCTACCGGAACGTCTTCTGAGCTGTGTTTCATCACATCCATAGTAGTTCAGTTGGCAGAACGATTTCCCCGGATTGGAGAATGTTGCGGATTTATTTACTCTCTCTCTCAGAGAACTTGTGACACCAGTTTTTGGTTCATTGGGTAAAGGAGAAAAGTTCTGTGTTAGGTGTGTTTTCTTGTGGCATATGTGGAGAGCACTGTGAATTTCTTTTGCGTCATTTCTGGTTTTGGTTTTACTTCTTGCGTGAAAGACACAAATATTTGAGATCAAACAGTTTATTTGAAGTCAAACAGTTCATCTGCAATTCACAGTCTTCCGAAGAGAAAATTATGAGTATAATTTTGATTGTGTATATTGCTTTTGTTAGTATGTAACTCAATGATTGTTAGATAAATTCGCAACTCAGTAATAGTTAAAAGAATTTCCCATTGTGGTAACCAAAATGCATTGCACCTTTCTTCGGCAGGATATGAAGAAGGAATCGGCGAAATGAAGGCTTTCGAAGAAAATTTTAAACGGGCACAGTATTCTTTTACCTGTCGTTAGGTGAGATACGGGGAATTTGTGAACTTTTTGCATCTCTCATTGTGTTTAAACTGAGCAATTCCAGGAATGAGTAGACGAAAAAGTGACAAAATCAGAATCGACCCTCTCCGATTTGGATAAAACTTTGCACATGGCTTCAGTATGGCAAACCATAAGTTTTGAACCGATGGAGAGGTCAATCCGACGGACGATTGATTTTTAAAAAGGGTGTATGTATTTTTGCATTTCACAAAAATTACCTTTTTCAAATCGTTGTAACTCGGAAACCGTTAATTGTACAAAAATGACGTTCAGGAAGAAGTTGTAGGGAATCGATTGGGCACTCTAAAAAAAATATACACTGAAAAAAATTTTCGATTTTTTTTCTCAATAATTACAAAATAATCCGAAAAAGTTAAATAAAAAAAAATCAGGGTTTTAATTTTTTTGTCGTGAATACGACTTACTTTACTATGGGGTGCCTTTTCAAAATTTACCCTCTGAGAGAGTGATAAGTTTTTGATCGTGAATATCTATTGTTGTATCTAACGAATCAACACAATTTTTGCTACATACCATCGGAAATATGATCACAATTTTATGATAAAATTTTCAGTTGTGTGACATAATCTCAAATAATTCAAAATTAAACCTTTTCTGAAATGTTTGGTATAAACGAGTATCAAAGAGTATAATTCATAAGGCGCGTTTGATTTCTCGTATTTTAAAGCTCATAGCTCAGTGATCTGTGAACGGATTTATATAATCTAACTACCAATAGAATCGAAACTTTTCAACTTAAACGTGTATAGCAACAGCATTGAAGTATTTCAATAGTACACTATTGAAAACCCTGTCTCATTTGACCCTTGTCAACACCAGCCAATCAGAACGCGTTCTTAGGAAGAGAACAAAATATCTGCTTGTTCGAGCTAAATGTTCCGAACAGTGCTTAATATCGTAGTGAGTTCCACAATTCTGAAAGGCAGGAATGAATCCCGTACAGCATCCTAATAGTTTCTTTCAATGAAATGCAAATCCGAAATGAAATAATCGACATTAAAATTCTGTGTGCGGCTATTTTTATAACCGTTAGGACCGCCCATTAGTGAAAAAGCTACAAACGAAATCACGTAAAAAAAGCCTCTTAACAAAAATTGGATCATTATGGATTCTATCGCCACTGCGAGCAAATGTATTGTGTGTCATTTGCAAAGCTAGTTTTGCTTCCGACAAGAGCGATTACGTCACAGCTGCTAGTCGTTTGCATTGGTGAAAAAACAACGAAAAGAGGTTAACGGTGCAGAGCATCACACAAAATCAGCGGTTCTAATGGCTCTAAAAGTTTTCTTAAGAACTATTAGGATTTCTTCTTCGCAAATCGAAGATAAATATCCTAAGTTTAGTGCAAATCTAGAACAGTTTGATTAGATTTGTGCACTTTTCGCTGTGTGAAATTCACAGTAATCGAGATCAAGTGAAGCCTTCTTTGTTTTTGTGAAAAATGTGAAAAAGGGGAATGCTTGCATAATTCATACAATTTATCAACTAATTGATATTCGGAAGTGTTATGGAACATGTCAGTTGTTTTCGTATTCACGACATCCAGTTATGTCTATGACATTACCCACCCGCCTTTTTTGGTAATTTTTATTTTAAAGCTCTTATTAAAACCTACAGATTGATGGCTATTCCATCCGTGCCTTTTGAAAAATGAAGAAGTTACAGCTAAAACAATTTACAGATATATTCGAAATTTCAAGTTCTCGTTGAAAGATAATCATTTAAACAGTAGAATATTATTCTACAGGTTAAAGGCAATGAATTTGTTCGATATCCGTTCTTCTAAAAGTTGCTGTTCTTGAGATACTTGGATATTTAATTATAACACCATTGTTTATATTTCCATCAATTGTTTATTTGCTTGATACATCTACAATTATTACATGCACATGAAAAATTCCTTATTATTTGTTTATTTGTTTATTTGTTGCTATATAATCCATCTGACAATAGGTGTCTTAATGAATAAAGTAAACTAAACTAAAAATCATTCAACTTAGGCTAAATTATCATGAAACACAACACGAAAAAGGTCAAGTAGCTTACGATAAAACAAATTGGACGACAAATTAAAATCAAAAAACTCAGCGAACTCGTTGAATTGTCGACATATGGATCTAAATGGCTCATGCTGTCCGTATACAGTATACTGTGTTTCAAGGAGCAAGAAATTACGCTGTCGAAGAGATCTTTCTGGAGCATACATATTCAGACGTTCGAGTAATGCGGGACAATCAACAGCACCAAGAAGCAATTTCGCTGCGAATGTAGCTTGAGCATATGTCCTTCTTAATTCCAGGGGTTCAATGCTTAAGAGACGGCAACGATCCACATATGACGGTAGCTGTATGGGGTCGTTCCAGGGTAAAAGTCTCAATGCGTATCTCACAAATTTGCGTTGCACTGCTTCAATCCTCAATATCCAATTTGAATGATATGGACACCAGACAATCGCGTTCGACTCAAGCACTGACCGTACCAGCGAGCAGTATAATGATCGTATGCACAAAGGATCGCGAAACTCGGAGGAAATTTTGAATATGAATCCCAATTGCCGATTTGCTTTGCAAATAATATTTTCATAGTGAAGTTTGAAGGTTATTTCGCGATCAAGAATCACACCGAGATCTTTCACATGTTCTGTTCGCGTTAGCGTGTGTCCAGCGATTTTGTAATCGAATACTATTGATGCACTTTTTCGATGAAAAGATATAACACTGCATTTTTCGATACTCAATTTCAAAAAATTCTTGGTACACCAAATTTGAAATGTATCAAGCATTTTTTGCAACTCCAGGCAATTTAACAGACTTTCAATAATTTTGAAAAGTTTCGTGTCGTCAGCATAGAACAAACGGCATTCCGGCGGTAACAGCGTTGATACATCATTAATGAAGATAGAGAACAGTAACGGACCAAGGATACTACCTTGAGGCACTCCCGAAAGATTCGTGAAGGTCTCCGAAGTCGAAGATCCAATTTTAATCCGAACAAAGCGATTCGTCAAGTAAGACTTAAACCATGCAACTCCTCGTGTAGAGATTCCAAGTACCTCTAATTTTTTTAGAAGAATTCCGTGATCAACCCGGTCAAATGCCGCTTTAAGGTCAATATAAACCGCATCAGTCTGCAGGCCACGGTCCATGTTCCGTATACAGTTCGAAGTGAACTGTAAGAGATTCGTCGACACGGAACGATTAGGGAAAAATCCGTGCTGCTGGGTGTCAATGTAATTTCTGCAGCAGACGAACAAGATGTCGTTGACAATGATCTCAAACAGTTTTGAACATGCGCACAAGCAGGTAATTCCTCGGTAATTAGCAACATTGCACTTGTCGCCTTTTTTGTGAACCGGAAACATAAAGGACGACTTCCAACACGTGGGAAACTCACTTTGTTGAACCGAAAGATTGAATAGCATTGCTAACGGGTAACTCAAGACGAATGAACAGCGCTTAAGCACAGACGAAGGAATTCCATCGGGACCAGCAGCAAATGATAGCTTTAGTTTGTTCAAGGCTGCAATAACCATATCCTGCGTTATGTATGGCAATATTATTTTTGTATTATATTTAAGGTTTTAAGTTTTTGAAAATTGTATGAGTACTACGTGCATCGTCATTCGAATACAGTCTTGTGACGATTGTGGTTTCTGAGATCGGAACGAAAAAATGGTATTTCTGTGTACCTGGAATCATTTTGGTATCCTTATAACCACTACTCCACTCGGTCAAACCCCGTTCATATTCTTCTTGGGACATGTAACAAAAAGACATGAATGCATCTCGACGTCTCTGCTCTGCCCATTCATATAATTGTTTTGCAGTTGTGATTGGGTGCTCATGTAGTTTAGCAAAGCTTTCACGTCGTGCCATTCGCCATTAAATTACCCCCGAGTGCATCACATGGTCCATTATCATGAGAAGTTGCAAAAAAATGACACTCAGCATCAATGTTATACATTGATTTAAATTTATAGAGACTTGCAATTTTTTTTCTGTTTTTGTACTGCGAGGCAGCTCCGTTAGTGTCCAATCGATTCCCTACATTTAGAATTTAGACCGCACTTAAAGTACTATAAGATCATTCATTTGAATTTAAGTTTGTAAACATCGGTTTAACCATATCCGAGAAATTGTGGTGAGTTCCATTTAAGAATTTTTGACCATTAAGAGTCGTGTGAAGACAAGACCTGTAAAATAGAGGAATTTATGAACAATTTTGAAGGAAATGTCAGGCGTATTTGCACAGGGTGGTAAACATATTTCTCCGAAAGAAAAAGCTCTAAACAGTACATTACTTTTTTTTTCGTTCAAATTATAAATGACAATGAGAGTTTTGTTCCACAAAACAAAGCGCGTGACAAATACACTCAAGTCTTTTTTATGCGAGTTTACGTACCGCATAAAAAAAACCGCAAAACTCTGAAATTCGCATAAAAAACGCATAACTCTGAAGCTTCGCATAAAAAAAGTCGCATAAAAAAACCTTAGTGTATTGTTATTCGGAAGAAAATATTGTAGAGAAACAAATGTTCAAAAACGTGGCCGTATTTGCCCTAGTCTCCCCTTTTTAATCTCATTTAAGTTCGAAGATGTTATGATATGAAATAATGTACAGAACAAAATCCTGCATAGAAAGCCAAATTTGCTCTTCTGCTTAAAAATCTGAATCGATGCTTCAGATTTGTTCAAAGTGATGACAGAATATGTAATCGTTTAAAAACCTGTCAATAGCCAACGAGAGAGCTAGGGAAACTACATTTCAGAGGCAACCCGATAAAGTAAACTACGCGTTCAAGTGTGTTAGTTATTTCCACATATTACCAGTTCTAAAATTTTAACGCATTTAAACCGTCCACTAGTCGTATTAATTTGCAAAAAAGTTATGGTTGTTGATTTGTAGAATTCAGCATTTATTACGAGATAGTAACAGACACAGATACAAGTATTTCGGAGTAAAATGTGCAGCCTTCATCATTGCATAATTTCAAAGTTTGTTGGAAGTACGATACTTTTTCTTTTGTACTAGTTCAGGTAAATTGTTCACTGTTTTATTACAGGTAGATCGTTTTACTAAGTTACTTATAGACGAATTTCGCGATAAATCGTATTCAGTGTTGGCAGCACCCTCTCAATTTTCAATGTAAGTTTCTGTACATGAAGAACTTGTCACAACGAACCACTTTGCATACTTTGTTTTTTTTTTTCAAAAATGATCTAGACTGTTTTTTGGAAAGGGCCAAAATTTTTTTAAACAAAACTCGAAAACTAACAAATCCCATAAAAAAGTGTTGTATGAGTGGTTTTCACAACATTAGTCAAGTTTTTAAATGGAATTATAGAAGAAAATCCTAATCACTGGAAAAAAAAATAAATTCCTATACACTGGAAAAAAATCGATTTTGAAAATTTGAAATCGATTAGCAAAAAATATATATATTCTTGTAAATTTTTTTTTACGTTCGTACTACGTTTACATACTTCATTTTAAACTTTTTTGTTGTCTTAAAAGCTCTCAACTTGAATTTTTAACTGTAGAAAGCAAACATAAAAAAACAAAATTTCATCCAAATCAGAAAAGGTTTTTTTTTGCAAATCGACTATAAATTTTCATAAGCATATTTTCATCAGTGTAGACTGCTACACTTAGGATTTTTTCCATGCTTTTATTCGAAAACATGACAAAAAATAACTCATACAACTCGAATAATATAAGATGAAAATGAAATTTATGGCCACTGACCGTCAGCATATTCCTACTGATTCATTTGACATTTGCTGCCATTTTCAAGTGAAGCTCCCAGAATTCATCGTCAGTTGAATAATCGTGCCTAGTCATTTGAAGTTTTGTTTGCTCAGTTTCAAGTGCCAAGTAGTCTAGCTGCTCCATTGTCTTCGCTGTTGGTATTGAGTAAGTTCGAATGAATGGAATTATAAATGGAGTAAAGTAATAAAAATGAAAACTGAAGGAGGAAACGGTCGTGATTGGCTGTGCGTCGTTTGGCCCTCGGCTAAAAACACGTCAATTGTAAAATCAGAGAGCTCGCTAGAACCGAACTCACTGGGTGTCCTTGGTTGATGCTAATCGTCACGGCGTCCTCAGAAGTTAGTGCTGGTTTTGCTGCTACCTGTCGTCACGGTGACCGAAATACGAATGAGCTGGTTGAGATTGCGCTGCTTTAATAAGAGGGCTCTCTCTTCCAGAACTCGCTTCGTTTTCCTTGTGGCTGCTACCTGCTTCTGATCGTCACGGCGTCCGAATATCGAATGAGCTGGTTGAGGTTGCCCTTCTAGTTTTATAGGAAGGTTATCAGAACGCTCGCTCTGTCATTTGTTGTTCTTTGCTGCTAGAAATGCCACGAGTGATGAGCCGTAATATGCCGTAATAATGATAATCAAATAGCGTATTGTGATTTAAATTAGGATTTGTTAATATTTTATTTACAATTATCATTTATTTTATAATTTGTGCAAATTTTAGTTATTATTTCGTATCTCTTCTACAGAAACTTTTAATTTATGTAAATTCTGTAAATGACATTTCGGTTATCTAATTTGCCTTTCATCTATTATCTTCAACCAATTCGAATGGTTACATGAACCTCATTTGAAGGCCGCTCTCACACTATTGAAAGAGTTATTCTGTTACTTCAGGAGATCAACTGACGGTGGTAAAACTGAGCTTCGATTGCAAGAGAAACAAGTGAAGAACTGAATGCTGCACTTTCGGTACGTCAGCGAACGTTTTGTGTGCCAGAGTGTGAAGTTTACTGCAGTAGAGAGATCGTCAATGTGCTGCACATTCAGTTTCAATTGAATTGAATGAAGTTTCACAGCACTGCATACAACACTTTTTTGTAGGTTTTGTCAATTTTCGATTACAGCCATTTGAAGGAAAAAAAACGTTAAAAAAGTTTGGCCCTTTTCAAAAGACAGTCTGGATCATTTTTGGAAAAAAAAGTATGCAAAGTGTTTTTTTTTGTGACAAAGTGTTCATGTACAGCAAGTTTCATTAAAATCTGAAAAGGTGCTGCCAACATTTGTTGGAGTTAGCGTTAGAAATTCGTCTATCGGTAGTAACTTGGAATGTTAATATACTTTCTATGTTTGTTCTTTTTCATATTTAGTTAGCCTTATACATAAAAAGCCACGGTAATCTGTTTCCTTGGTTATGGTTTAAAAAGAGTTTGAATTATTTTTACATATTACTAAACTTCCAGCTAAGTCTAGTTTTCATAGGTTAGAAATTTATCTTAAAATTTGTGTGCCATTCATCGTAAGTTTGTGATCTTTAATAAAGGCATGTTCAGCAACTGTGAACTTCAAATATAGTGAAATTAAATGGAATATACAAAGTAATTTGCTACGTTGTTGTTATTCTCTCCCTTGCAGATTAAATAATTATTATTTATTCTACCCGGTGAACGACCGCAACTAGGTTAAAACCGGGTATAAATGAACGATATAAAAAAATGATCAAAGCCATTCGATTTACCTCACACCACTTTAAAAACGGGATTCTCGTTGCTTCAAACTATTAGAAATAGCTTGAGATCGTAGGCGAAAGAGGATCAGGGTCATTTCGCCGGAAGTCATTTCGTCGGAAGCCATTTCGCCGAATGACATTTCGCCGATTGACATTTCGACGAAAGCCATTTCGCCGAAAGGTTCATTTCGTCGAAATCGTCCTAAAATCGTAATTAGAAATGGTTAAAAAAAAGACAAATGAAATTTGTTGTTGACCTACAATTGTACTTTTTGAATAAAGGTTGATTCATGAACCTCAGAACGGAGTTCCCAAGAAAACTTGTTGACTATTAGCTACTAAGCATCAAAGTAATTGCATAGGTGTATCTACTAGGCAAATGTATGTGGTATTTTACGTTTAGTAAATGAAAATGAAAAAAATATCTAATGCGGTTACGCCACATCGTTTTGGTTCATGTACTGTCCGACCTCGCTACCGCTCGTTCGGACCTAACTAAAGCAAAGAAACCTAGCTTCGAGTAGACCGGGCAAACGAGGCGGTTACAGGTTTGTATGCAAGAGGCCGCCGCTTCCAACGGCGGGTTGGCGGTCGATTCAGCTGCCGCCGAGCCATCTTGGATTCGGTTATGTGGCCGCGCCACATCAGTTATACAGGAGACATAACATACAGGAGACATGATCCTTTCGGCAAAATGACCCTTTCGGCGAAATGGCATTCGGCGAAACGACTTTCGGTGAAATGGCTTTCGACGAAATGACTCGCTCCCGGCGAAAGATAGCCGATAGACATTCCAAAGAAAGATTCACATCGTTGTAGTACAGGACGAAGATCAAAGGTCCAAGATGACTACCTTGTGGAATCCCAGATGAAACGATAAACTCTTTGGAAACAGCGTCATTTATGTCTTGATTGTTAATCTGTGATTATTGAGATATTAATAAAACCAACGCAGTATGTTATAACCAAAGTCTGATCTGTCTAACTAAGTGGGATTATTTGCTGAAACACAGTTCTTTCACATCGAATAGATAATTAAAACCTGTTTTAATCCACCTAGGCATCTCTTCGATTAAGGAGTGTATCAAAAACACATTTTTCTTTCAAATTATAATAAAAAACGATATTTTATTCAAACTAAAAATTGAAGACCCTCTTCACGATTGCCTAATAACGTTCAATGGGTCGAAGCAATTTGTTGGATTGATATTTTTCTCAACGAAATTTATACCCTCTTCCGCAAGCCAATTGAGAGTGGTTTTGGCATAGTGAGCCGACGCCAAATCTAGCCAAAACAGTGAAGGTGTACTATGCTTCTTATATAAAGGCAGCAATCTCTTCTGGAGACACTCAGATCGATAAATTTCTGCATTTATAGTTCCGGTAGTGTAAAAAATGGTTCACTTCAAACCACAGGAACATATTGCTTGTCATACCAGTACCTTTCAACCGAATTTCTCCACTTGAATGGACCTGTCCGCATCGCTCACATCCTCCCCCACGACGACAGTAAAGTATTGTGGACCTGGAAGAGTTTTTGAGTCCTCCTTTACATAAGTCTCATCGTCCATTAAAACGCATGCATCCGGACACTACAAAAGACGCGAATAAAATTTTCGGGTCCTTGTTGCTGCTCGCTTCTTCTGTTCTACACTTTGTTTCGAGATTTTCTGCTTCTTATAGGTCCTCAGGTGATTTCGCCTCTTGATTCGCTGGATCATTCCGACACTTGTTCCTGCTTTTTTGGCCAAATCACGTATTGACATTGATTTGTTCTTCATGATTAGAGATACCACTTTCTGATCCAGTTTCGGGTTGGAAGAGCCGGGTTTTCTGCCTCTTTCTGTTAGCTCATCCAAAGAATAGTGTTCCCCAAACTTGTTAATGATAGTTTTAACACTGGCATGATGAATTCCAAACCGCTTTGCCAATTTTCGCAAAGTAATACCCTTTTCACTTAGCCATGTGTCCAGAACCTTAGTTTTCACTTCCTTTTCAATACGCGACATTTTGAAAACGCAGAATTTCAAACGCACAAACAAGTAAACAAACGAAAGCTGACAGCCAAACGCACAGCATGCTGTGATCGGAGTATAAAAACCCATCACAAATACATGCGTACAACACAAATGTATGTGGATAGCTTATTTTCGATACACTCCTTATTAATGTTTACCTATATATTACAGAAAAAATTCATCGAAGTACTACAATTAAAAAAAAAAATAGGAAAGAGTTTTAAAGATTTCTGTTGCACAATACTACTACATTGATATACAACATTTAAATTTAAGCTAGTGAAAATCTATTCAATCATATGTAAGAATGTGATTTTATTTTTTATTATATTTTATTAGATATATTAGATATATCGAGATATTAGATTAGCTGAATATCGGCAAAGTGACATTCGGTTCATTTAATCATAAACTAATATGACCTACAATTTTTCTGCGATTTTCTATGACCACAAAATTCATAAAATCATTTATGGAACTATCAATGGTATACTTGGTTAAATACTCTCATGGTATGCATTAGCCAATATAAAAAGGTAGGTTATGAAGCAAAATACCATTGATATGGACATTTTTGCTCTAAGTGCCGTATCTCCGGAACCAGTGATTTGATCCGAATGAAAATTTGGATATTCTAATGACATCTTAAGGTGAAATGTAGTCTGAAAAAAGGCGCGCAAAATTTTAACCGCTTGAGTTGACCGAATCTTCGCACAAAGCATAACAAGAAAAACCTACAACACATAGGAACCAGCAATATTTTCAGTCATTGAGCGCAGTGGGCTTATCACTCGTGTTGTTGACTAGTAAAAATGATTCGTAATGAATTTTTGAATCTTTCACACTTTGAATATATGCTAATTCAATCGTTATTGTTAGTGATTACTCTTACACTAGAGCTATAAATCATGAGTAATTATGGATGACTAACATGAGGTTAAAAATATTATACAAGAAAATATTCAAGTATTTTCGGTATCTTTGACAGTAGTTTACCAGACCCTTAACGCCGATAAGATGAAATTTACTGACACTTGACACGCATGACACTTGACACGCATGATAGAGCGCGGTCAAATTTTCTTATCGAATAAAACACTGTTAAAATAAATTACTGGACTGGAATTACTGCCAATATATTCCATTATAATTTACTTTCATTGTCATCTTCGAATAAGTAGAAAGTGGTTATATTGTTATTCTTCTTCGTGTCACTAGCTATGTAATCGTAATCGTAATAATTTTCGCTTATGTTACGATAAAATGCCACCGTGCCCACCGTGCTTTTCTCATACCATCTCAATACGAAACAGCAGCGCGCAAGCAGTGTAAAAAAGGCGGAAAAGTTTATGTAAACTTTTACAAATATCGGTTGGTTTGGGCTAAAATTTTATAATTTTGAGTTGCATTTTCAGATTCTTTGTGAAATTCTGCTACAAACACTACTTTTCAGTTCTAAAACCATCCCCGTAGAACGGAACAGTAACCGTTTATACATTTCAAAAACCAATTACTTGGCTTGGCAAAGCAAAATTTCGAAATTCTAAGAATACTTAGTTTTGATAAATTTATTTGCGAAAACTTAAAAGATTTTAGTTTTTCGAAAATCGATCTAGTTTTTGAACAATTGATCGAAAACGCGAAAAGTGCATTCCACTACATTTCACCTTAAGGTCTTTCATTTGAATCTAAGTTTGTGAAAATCGGTTCAGCCATCTCCGTGAAAAGTGAGTGACAATATTCGTCACACTCACAGACATTTGCTCAGTTCGTTCGATGTTGATAATCAGTGACTTCTCGTAATTTAAAATGTCTAGTTTACAGTTTTTTTACGATAGGACGTTTTGTCCATATATACAGTGTAACAGTTCGGCTGAAAAGTTCGTATCGTGTAATAGAAACACACACTTTTTTGCCAAAATTCGTTTTTATTATTCAACATAATTGCCATCAGGGGCGATACAGCGATTATAGCGATCTTCCAACTTTTCGATACCATTTTTGTAGTACGATTTGTCCTTTGCCTCAAAATAGGCCTCAGTTTCAGCGATTACCTCTTCATTGCTTCTAAATTTTTTACCAGCGAGCATTCTCTTGAGGTCTGAGAACAGGAAAAAGTCACTGGGGGCCAAATCTGGAGAATACGGTGGATGAGGGAGCCATTCGAAGCACAATTCGTTCAATTTCAGCATGGTTTTCATCGACTTGTGACACGGTGCTTTGTCTTGATGAAACAAAACTTTTTTCTTCTTCAAATGATAACTAATAACGCTATATAATAGTCACTGTTGATGGGTTTTCCCTTTTCAATGTAGACGATGAAAATTATACCATGCGAATCCCAAAATACAGACGCCATAACCTTACCGGCCGATTGTTGAGTCTTTCCACGCTTTGGGTTCGGTTCATCGCGTGCAGTCCACTCAGCTGACTGTCGATTGGACTCCGAAGTGAAGTGATGGAGCCATGTTTCGTCCATTGTTATATATCGACGAAAAAAATCGGTTTTATTTCGATATAACAGCTCCAAACACTGCTCACAATCATCAATTCGTTGTTGTTTTTGATCGATTGTGAGCTCACGCGGCACCCATTTTTCACAAAGCTTTCTCATATCCAAATATTCGTGAATAATATGTCCAACACGTTCCTTTGATATCTTTAGGGTGTCAGCCATCTCGATCAACTTAACTTTACGGTCATTGAAAATCATTTTGTGGATTTTTTTCACGTTTTCATCGGTAACAGCCTCTTTTGGACGTCCACTGCGTTCATCGTCTTCGGTGCTCATATGACCAGTACGAAATTTTGCAAACCACTTACGAATTGTTGCTTCGCCCAGTGCAGAGTCTGGATAACACTCATCAAGCCATGTTTTGGTATCGGCGGCACTTTTTTTCATCAAAAAGTAGTGTTTCATCAACACACGAAATTCCTTTTTTTTCCATTTTTTTCACAATAACAAAAGTAGCTTCACTCAAAATGCAATATCTCACAAACTAATAATCAGACAGCTGTCAAATTTATACACGTATCTTTTGAAGGTTGGTACTAACTGAAAACGGTATGGATTTAATTCTAGTGGCACCCTCTCATAGAAACGATACGAACTTTTCAGTCGATCTGTTATATCTGATCCCTTTTTGGGAATTTTGCATTGTATTTGACGGCATTCCGGGCGTAATAGCAACAAATTCCGAGGTGATATTAAAAATTTAACGATACAATTAATGTTCATGAGAGAACGCTTGATTTTAGGATTTTATATTCCTAACTACAGTAACGGATTTCTTCTTCGCAACTGATGAGGTTTAAACTTATGTTGAACCGGCATTTGAATCTATGCTCAAGTACAGGGTTGTTACGAAAAAATTCGAAAACAAAACGCGCGATATTCGAGCGAAGTGTTGTTTACACCACTATTTTTATGCGGGTGATACTTAACACAGAACTTGAAAATCCACTTGATAATTTAAAAATCTGCATAAGTTTGTCATACAAACACAATAAATCGTTCGGCACGCCCGGAAAGACATTGCACTCCGTTGCAAACCAAAAAGTGTTCTGTAAATAGCAGAAACTTTACGTCCGCTTAGCGGTTCAAATCGAACTGCCGAGTTTAGCACTAGGCAGTTCAATTTGAACTGCTCTGCACTGATGAGTCAAAGACGAAACGTAAAAATAATAAAAAAATAATACAATAAATAAGTCCCCATACAACACGTCACTTTCAGAAACCCCATGAAAACGATTTCATTGTTATTTTCCATATTTCTCGATGCCCTTGTAATACTTACTGCCCTAATAATTTTTTACTCTCTGATGTACGGTAAATGTTAAATAGGGGCTGGGGTCCACTAGGCGATTGATAGTACCTATTAGCTCTCTCCGGACAGTACCAGCCTAGATGCCGTGTGGTATCCGGCGGAAAAAAATGAACCAAGAATAGATCCACTGGGTTCCTGCTTCCATGTCGTAAAAGGCGACAATTGCAGGAGTTTCTTTTTCCTTTCAGTTATCAGATATTTTCAATGTTTCACTTCTGATTACTCTATTTTACTAAATTATCTCTTCATTCAACCTATCAATTTCCGTCTAGCTTCGGAGAAAAGTTTTATTTGGAATATTTTTTGTTCTTCCATGTTATTGATTGTCTTTCAGGATTATAAAATGAATTAAAAAATCAACCATTATGCAAATCCGTTTATATTACAAAGTTAACAGAGATAACATATATCGGTATATTGAATACAGTAAAAAACACTTGATATTAATATTTCAAAGAGTAAATTAATATTTTTCTCGGTAGCCGGCTGCCCAGATCAACCAATATAACCAATTAATAATTTTATTAATAATAAAAAAAATAATGCGGAAATAATAAAGAATCAAGACTCGCGTGAAACATTTTGACCTTTATTGGGTGATTTAAAATGATTTTATAAAAACTGTTTAGAATATTTCAATGCAATGAATCAACTTTTTTGTTTAAATCCTATTCGCTCATTTATTTTGTATCACGTAGTTTCATTTATACAAAATAGGGAAGTTTTTATTCTTTACGCGATAGTATTGCCATTTTTTCTTCAGTTTCCTCGAATAAGAGCTGTGAATCAAGACTTCCCGGGACTTCAAAATAGGATATTGTTGAAACGTTCACTCGGGAAGTCAGTGAGTTTAGTGGTGCATCCGAGCATCTTGAAACCGGAACATACTGAGTCGGGCGCAAATAATGCCAATACTGAAATTTTTACTAACAAATATCCTTCTCCCGTGACACTTGTGGAGTGCGCAGTAGTATATACGGCCTCTAGTAACAACAAGTGTTGGACTAACATCTCTTCCCATTCCTTAGACGATCTACGTTCAGGCCTTACCGGCACCGGTACTGATAAATGAATTCTGGGATTACCAGAAGATGTACATTGAAGGATGATTTACCAGTCCCAGGTCGGATCATCTAGAAACTCCCTGTACAATTTCAGTTATTCCCGATCAGTAACGGAGTTGCAACCAGGGGTGGTCGCTCAAGCTCAAGCTCAAGCTCAAGCTCTGATATACGGTAAATGTTAAAGTAAAAATAAAATTGCTTACGATTTTGTGATTTTGGAAGAAGTTAAACAGAAGTTTTGTTTTGTTTCAATATCTTCTTGCTCGGCAAGCTTTTCCTTCTCGATAAAAATAATTTTAAGGTAGACTCCATCAGCATAATCTGATTTTATCTTTTTTCTTTTATGTTTCAATTATTTATCGCCTCCTGTTTAGCTTCTGTTTTCTGAGACAGAAGGCGCTGTCTCAGAAAACAAAAGCTAAACAGAAGGCGATAAATAAATAAATGTTGTCGGATTTTACTCTGAATGTCTTCCTTTTCCTCCTTATCTTTTATTGTTTATTTGAAGCAGGGAAACGGCTACTGGAGTTAGTTTCTGCCAAACTTGCTCTCCAGGAGGCGTAAAACCTCCTCATCTTTAGCATCAACAGGTTACAATCATCCAAATGATAACTTTTCATAAATCTAGTGCAACTAAATCTAATGAGACTACAACACGATTTACGATTTCTTGATAACATTAGTTGATAAATGGAAGTCGAAAGAATTGAAAGAACGTCTACCACAAAACTAGCCTTACAAACAGATAATAAATCGAGACCAATCAGTTTGTAGCGGTCATGGTAAGCCGTTAAGTTTATTCAGATAACAGCAGCATATTCGAGAGTTGAGGGAACTAAAGCACAATACCAGTGGCGTCTCGTCCTCATCTGCATCTCGTGCACTACACAACTGGTCAAATCGAAAGAAATCACTGCATCCTCTTCCGCATTCAATTATCTCTTATACATCCAATGTAAAATTTCAAATATCATGAGTTTCTGCACAGATTCCAGAAGAAAAAGAATCACTCAGTTCAGCTCTGAGATTTGTTGTTCTTTCTGGCACGTTTGGCTCTGTGAAAACTTGTATGAACACCTTCAGGAGAGGCAGCAGTGGCTTATGCTTATGGCAGATAAAAACAAAATGCTGTCTCAGTTCTAACGTCGAAGCGGTTTTATTTATGTAGTTATTGACAGATTTGTTCGACGGAGAGAACCGAGTTCTTCTATTAGATTTATGATACGAAAAGTTTAATAACAAAAAATCCCATTCGAAAGTATATCGTTATTTCGTTGTATTGAAAACCACAAGCGAATATCCATTCCTCAATCTTTTTTTTTCAATTATAGAGGTTCTAACCTTAAAATCATTCACCTCTTCGGGTCAGAAAAGCTTTCTGACCCTATGTGCGGGGTTGGAGACCGAACTCAGGTGGGCAGCGTGAAAGGCATCGACTAACCCATTACGCTATACCCGTCCCCCGATCAATCCTTAGTTTTCACTTAAATCAATTGTTACATCTGATATCATACCACAAAAGTAGTGCACAACCCAAAAATTTTGTCACGAGACGCCACTGCGTAATACAGAGCTTACAATCAATGTATATCAGAGAATTTTTTAGTAACGCGGAAAATAAATCCTAATAGCTTCGAGGCTTTGGAGATGAATGCGTTTTCTTTGAGACTCTATCTTCCATCAGACTTCAATAACTTTGAGTGTGAAAATTAGAATGGGAAATTGCTTGTACATTTTTCGAAATGTTTTCGTAATTCCTGTTAAAAAAGCAGTTGAAAAAGCAGTTTGTACAACTCGGGATCGGTCATTCAGTAATAGCCGTTCAACCGAGAAGGTTGTGTATAGAAGCGTACAGTTTAATAACGCTGGTTAGTTTACACGCGTTAAATACGACAACGGTTGAACTACAGGTAGAGACCTGTTGGCAGCAGCCGTTAAAACGTAAAATCGTGCTGCATAAGAGAGCCCTAGTGCTGGGCCAAGCTGGTGAAGGAAACAACAAAGGGCGTTTCCCAAGCTCTACCCAGGCCACAATATACAGCCACAAGTGCTGAGCAGAAGAGTGCAAAGGCACACAGAAGCAGGAGAGTGCAAAGGCACACCGGTGCGAAGGCACTTCGGTGCAGAAGCATATCGGTGCGGAGCACAAGGAAGAAGGAGACAAGACAACTCGGTCTTTCCACTGCCATACAACACGCAGGTATACACCGGTGACCTGCGCTGGTTGCAGCTGGCGAAGACAAAAGTAAATCGGAAATCGAGTGGTGCTTGATGTCAGGTAGCAGTAGCATCACATCCAACAATCAGCATCCAACAAGAACATCTAGAGCAACGAGGATCTACACGGCAGTGCAACGGAGATAGACAACAATTTCAAGGTAGAAGTTTTTTCTTTTCCTTTTGATTGAGTACTGTGTAGTGTTGGTTTCATTTTTTACTTTAAAGTTTGATTAAAAATTTTAATGTGATGGATGAATCCATGGACGTAAATCCTAGCATGAATCCTATACCCCCACGAACGAAAAAATATCAGGAGAGCTCTTCTGGGCCTTGGATAGTCTTTTTTAGACGTATATCAAAGCCATTAAACATTTACCAAATTTCTAAAGGTTTGACATCACGATTCTCTTCAATCAAAGAGATCATAAAAGTAAATAACGATAAAATTCGTGTTGTGGTAAATAATTTGAAACACGCGAATGATATTGTCTCTTCGGAACATTTCAATAAAGAGTATAAAGTTTACATACCCTCCAAAGATGTCGAAATTGACGGTGTTGTTACCGAAGCGAGTCTTTCGGTAGATGATTTACTCAAGCATGGTGTTGGTCGTTTCAAGAACTCTATGCTTGAGGGTGTGAAAATACTGGAGTGCAAACAACTGTACTCAGTAGTTTATGAAGAGGGAAAAAAAGTTTATCGCCCATCAGACTCGTTTCGAGTGACATTTGCCGGATCTGCGTTGCCGTCCCATGTCTATGTCGATAAAATTCGCCTCCCTGTTCGGCTTTTTGTTCCAAATGTAATGAATTGTACGAACTGCAAAAAATTCGGACACACAGCTACTTACTGTAGCAATAAACCAAAATGTATTAAGTGTGAAGGACCTCATAAAGATAATGATTGCAACAAGGAAATTGAAAAATGTATTTATTGTGGGGAAAGTCCTCATGAGGATATTTCAGTATGCACTGCATTTAAAGTGCACAAAGACAAAATTAAGCTTTCTTTAAAAGCACGGTCTAAGCGCACATATGCAGAAATGCTTAAAACGGTCATTGATGTCCCCCCTTTGGAAACCGAAAACGGGTTTTCAAATCTAGAGGAAACAGAGGACTCTGACTCTGACGAAAATAGTGAAGGTAATTCGTTTATCACTACCCAAGGGTCAGTTAAGAGAAAGAAGTCTTCTTCCAAATTACCAAAAAAGACACCTAAAGTTTCATCTTCAAAAAAAGATCCCCGTGTTAAACAAAAAAAGTCAAAACCAAAGACTGTGCCTCCTGGTTTGTCAAATTCACAAACCAATCCAGGATCTAGCACAGAAAAAGGTAATAATCCTGTGGGCTCCATTTCACAGCCACCAACAGGATTACTGAAGTTTTCGGAAATTGTTGAATGGATTTTCTCAGCATTCAATATATCTGAACCCTTAAAGACCCTCATAATGGCATTCCTTCCAATAGCTAGAAATTTTTTGAAGCAGTTATCAGCTCAATGGCCAATTGTCTCAGGTTTTGTATCTTTTGATGGATAATTTATCACCCGCCGCAAATGATACAATCACTGTCCTGCAGTGGAATTGTCGAAGCATCATGCCAAAACTTGATTCATTTAAAATTTTATTGCATAGTCAAAAATGTGATGTATTTGCTTTATGCGAAACATGGCTTACTTCAAACATAGCTTTAAATTTTAATGATTTTAACATTATACGTCTCGATAGAGACTCTCCGTATGGTGGAGTGCTTTTGGGAATTAAGAAATGCTGTTCCTTTTATAGATTAAACATCCCTTCAACTTCTAGTATAGAAGTTGTTGCTTGCCAAATAAACATTAAAGGCAAAGATATTTGCATAGCTTCGGTTTATATTCCTCCAAAAGCACAAGTTGGACAGCGACAGCTTAATGAAATGGTTGAAGCCCTTCCTGCTCCACGATTGATTCTGGGGGATTTAAATTCGCACGGCATGATGTGGGGTTCCGTTTACAATGATAGCAGATCATCTTTAATACAAAACATTTGTGACAATTTTAGCATGACGGTATTAAATATGGGTAGCATGACACGGATCCCAAGACCTCCGGCACGCCCAAGTGCATTAGATCTATCTCTTTGCTCAACATCAATTCGACTAGATTGCACCTGGAAAATATTGCCTGATTTACACGGTAGCGATCATTTACCAATCATCATCTCAATTAGCTGTAACAAATGTATTGCTAATTCAGCTAGTATTCCATATGATTTGACAAAAAATATCGACTGGATTAAATACCAAAGTAGAATCTCTAGTATTTTGAATTCAATGGAAGAGCTCCCTCCACTTGAAGAATATGACTTCCTCGTTTGTTCGATTCTGGAGGCCGCAGAACAATCCCAAACTAAACGCTTTCCTGGGCCAACGACTAACAGAAGGCCTCCCAACCCCTGGTGGGACAAAGAGTGCTCAGAGGCTAAACTCGCAAAACAAAATGCTTGCAAGACGTTTCTAAAACGGGGAGGAGGAACTCCTCAGAATTTTGAAAAACTTATGGTTTTAGAAACCAAGTACAAGAGCATACTTCGAGCCAAAAAATGTAGCTATTGGAGACATTTTGTCGAAGGTTTGTCAAGAGAAACCTCAATGAGCACTCTTTGGAATACGGCCAGACGAATGAGGAATCGTAACGTGGGCAATGAGAGTGATGAATACTCGAACCGATGGATATTTGACTTTGCTAGGAAAGTTTGCCCAGATTCTGTTCCTACGCAGAGCATTATACGGGAATCTCCTCCAAATAATGGTTTTATTAATAACCCATTTTCAATGATGGAATTTTCTATAGCACTCTTGTCTTGTAACAATAACGCCCCTGGGTTGGACAGAATTAAATTCAACTTGGTGAAGAATCTGCCCGACCTCGCAAAAAGACGTTTGTTGGAATTGTTCAACAAGTTTCTTGAGCAAAATATTGTTCCACCTGACTGGAGACAAGTGAAAGTTATCGCCATTCAAAAGCCGGGGAAACCAGCTTCCAATCACAACTCATATAGACCCATTGCGATGTTGTCCTGCATCAGAAAATTGTTCGAAAAAATTATTCTACGACGTCTCGACACTTGGGTCGAGACGAACGGTTTGTTGTCAGATACTCAGTTTGGCTTCCGTAGAAATAAAGGGACGAATGATTGCCTTGCATTACTTTCGTCTGACATCCAAATTGCCTTCGCTCAAAAGCAACAAATGGCATCTGTATTTTTAGACATTAAAGGAGCATTTGATTCAGTTTCCATTGATGTTCTTTCAGACAAGCTCCACCAACATGGACTTCCAGCGGTTATAAATAATTATTTGCACAACCTTTTGTCAGAGAAGTGCTTGTATTTTTCACATGGCGATTTGGCAACATTCAGAATTAGCTACATGGGTCTCCCGCAAGGCTCATGCCTCAGTCCGCTCCTCTATAATTTTTACGTGAATGACATTGACAGCTGTCTAGTAACCCCATGTACACTAAGACAATTGGCAGATGATGGCGTGGTTTCAGTTACTGGGCCCAAAGCTATTGATCTGCATAAACCATTGCAAGATACCTTAGATAACTTGTCCGTTTGGGCTGTTCATCTTGGTATCGAATTCTCTGCGGAGAAAACAGAGTTAGTCGTCTTTTCAAGAAAGCATGATCCCGCGCAGCTTCAGCTCCATATGATGGGAAGAATGATCCAACAGGTTTTAACTTTTAAATACCTCGGGGTGTGGTTTGATTCCAAATGCACGTGGGGAGGACACATTAGGTATCTGATAACGAAATGCCAACAAAGAGTAAATTTTCTTCGAACAATAACAGGATCTTGGTGGGGTGCTCATCCGCAAGATCTAATAAAATTGTATCAAACAACGATACTTTCAGTGATGGAATATGGATGCGTTTGTTTTCGTTCCGCTGCAAACTCTCATATTATCAAACTTGAGCGAATTCAGTACCGTTGTTGCGAATTGCCTTAGGCTGCATGCATTCGACACATACAATGAGTCTTGAAGTTCTGGCGGGAGTTCTTCCATTAAAAGATCGATTTTGGGAGCTTTCATCACGCCTGCTAATAAGATGTGAGGTGCTGAATCCCATGGTAATTAATAATTTCGAACGACTAGTCGAGCTTCGATCTCAAACAAAATTTATGACAGTATATTTTAACCATATGTCACAGGAAATCAACCCTTCAAGATATATTCCTATCCGTGTCAGCATCCTAAGTGCCCCTGACTCAACTTTATTTTTCGATACATCCATGCAGCGTGAAGTGCGTGGAATCCCGGATCATCTACGCTCGACGGAAATCCCAAAAATATTTTCAAGTAAGTTCAGGCATATTGACTCTGAGAAAATGTTTTATACGGACGGATCGCGAATTGAAGAAGCGACAGGGTTTGGTATGTTCAACAATAATGTTTCGGCCTCATTTAGGCTTCAAGAACCTGCATCTGTTTATATAGCAGAGCTAGCAGCAGTTCATTATAGTTTGAGTGTAACCGTCACATTATCTCCAAACCATTATTTCCTCTTCACAGATAGTCTGAGTGCAATTGAAGCCATTCGCTCAAACGCTGCTGGCAAAAATGAACCGTTTTTCCTGGGCAAAATAAAACAGTGCCTGAACGACATATTGAACAATAATTATCTAATCACTATAGTCTGGGTCCCGGCTCATTGCTCCATTCCTGGCAATGAAAGAGCCGATATTTTAGCCAAACGTGGTGCTATTGAGGGTGAAATTTATGAGCGACCGATTGCTTTCAACGAATTCTATAGCTCGTCTCGCCAAAGAACACTTGCCAGCTGGCAAGCATCTTGGGATAGAGATGATCTGGGTCGGTGGATGCACTCAATTATTCCGAAAATATCGACAAAGGCATGGTTCAGGGGACTGGATGTGAGTAGGGATTTCATTCGTGTGATGTCCAGACTCATGTCCAATCACTACACGTTAGATGCACATCTCCTTCGAATTGGGCTCTCCGAGACTAATCATTGTGCTTGCGGAGAAGGTTATCGGGATATTGATCATGTCGTTTGGACATGCGTGGAGTATCGTGATGTCAGATCTCAACTAATAAATTCTTTGCGTACCCAAGGTGGACTATCCAATATCCCAGTTCGAGACATTCTTGCTTGTCGTGACCTTTCATACATGAAACTTATTTATCATTTCATAAAGAAAATTGGAGTTTCAATTTAATAAAGGCCCCTTTTAAGACTTATTTCTCAGCTCTCTCTTCCCAGCTGCGTCCATGAGTTCAACCAATAGCTAAATTAGAATAAAAATTATGTAATGATACAAACAAACTCGAAACAGTTTATGAAATTATCAACAAAATGTCTGAAAATAACAGCTTATTTTATAATTTATAGAAGTTAATCGTTTGGTTCAAATAATATTTCCGAGTAGATTTCATATTTAATGACGAGTTACCTAAGATGATATTTAAGCTATAAGAGAATATGTTGTAATAAATTTAAAACGTTGTGACTATGTTAGAATTAAATTAGGATAAGAATATTATGTAAAAGTGATGCTACGGCGAAGAAAAACTTATGTAAACTGCCTTAAGAAATAAACGTATTTATGAAAAAAAAAAAAAAAACTCGGGATCGGAGCTAAATCAAAGTTTTGTCCACTGAAGAAAACATTTGCTAGAGCCGCCTTTTCGTAAACTTTGATTTTATCAAAGTGAAAATTCACCAATTCGACCAATTGCTGAAACGTTCGCCCATATTTAATTTTTTGGGGTTTCATAAAACTTACTTAAGCCAAATAAGCTTAAAAAATTTCTCGAGAACTTTTTTTCTCAAACAAATGATTCACAAATCTGAAAGATTTTTCTTGAAATTTGCGTGAAATCTGCGCCATCGTTACAACTCTGCATTTATTATTATTTCAAAATTTTGTAATTTCGTATCATCTATTTATCTACAGGTCGGTAAATTTAATTTCCGGAACCATAATCATTGTTGATTCATAGGAAGGGAAAAAATCGCGACAATCGAAGATTACTCGAAGCCCGCCGAGTGCCGCTCTGTCAAGCAGCGGAATCGGAAGCGGAAGCATCCGCTAGAAACCAGTACATCTAACAAATTGCGTAATCGGGTGTCTCAGTTCTACCAAACCAAACAAAACCAAACCAACAAAGAAGAGTGCCAGCATTTTTCGCGACGCCGATCCGCCCAACAACCAACGAAAGCAAACCGAGCGCCGTTTGGCCGCTAAGCAGCGAACGGGGATAGATTTCATGGTATTTTAAAACTCATCTAAATGCAATAAAATTTAATGAGACTTTGACTCGATCCTCGGAGATGGTTGGAAGCTTCTTTGCCTCGTTCCGGTTAGTTCCGGTCCAGAGCAAACCGAAGTTCCGTACGTTCCGCAGGACTCCGCTTCGTCACTTTATTACTCCGAAAGGACTAAGTACTGCTTTGCGATGTGATAATAATATTCGTTCGTCTTCCAGAGACTGCCGCCAGTATACGCGTCGTCCCAGCCACTACTGGCACTGGGAGCTCATCTGCCATTCCGAGAGAGCTTCGGGAAAGTAATTTCTTCGAATGAAAATATTTTGATTGCTGCTCCGCTCGCTCGTAAGCTGCTCGGAAGCAACCGTGGAATGTTCAATCTTTGCTAGTTGCGACGACAGCAGAAAAGCTTCATGACGATACATTTCCGTTTCATCGTCGTCGTCGTCGTCGTCGTCGTTAGTTTGCCGAAAAGTCGCCGGCAAGAGGCGCAAGCTTTTAATTAATTGTTCCACGCTTGGCCGGGCAGCCAATGGCTTGTCGTACGCAGCAGCCTCGGGCATGACTCTCATCTTTGATAGCACAGAGGATAATGATTTTGATTTCGGGCCCAAGATATGAGTATACATACAACCGTTTTCGACCGAAGCTGGCTCGCTCCGAAATTGCCGGTTCATTTTCACGCTTCGAAACAATGGCACAAAAAAAACCGTACTCGCAAATTACCTACTTTGCTTGACTGGGCTTGGCAGTTAACTCGCTGTCATTCGGTTCGAGACTTACCTGGAAAGTAAATAAAAAAAACGAATGATGATTAATTATAAAGTATTATCAAGGTGACAGTTAAAATACAGAGTTTGGAAATTATTAATCACCAACAGTTTAAAATTTAGTTCGTTTGGAAATGATATGCTTGAAGAAAAGTCTAATTGGTGAAAAGAGTTGCAAACTGACCGAGTGTAAAAACATCTTCAGCTTAAAAAAAATTCCAATAACCACCCTAAGCAGGTGCATACATAATTCCGCTAAGACCTTAATAGCTGGCGTTGATTACTTTCGTCCAGTATCTTCGAAATGGCAGACCATGCTCATCAGTTTGGTAAGAAGATGTGACACCCACACACCGACACACAAACTGCACCGGATGACAGAAGATGACTCCTGATGCTCGACTGGTATTGGGGCAATAAAGAAAGCAGGTCATCGAAACGTCTTAGCCTGATGACACGGTATTAGCATCGAATGGGGTCATTCCGGGATAATGTCCTCAATCCACCCGTTCCTTGCTTGCTCGTTTGCTACTCGCCAATATGGGAAGTTAATTGAATAGCGCTCCAGTAGAACGGGTGTGTGTGTGTGTGCGTGTGTTTCCTTTTTCCTATGCTGAGATGGTATTTGATGAAAATTGTTATCACTGCTGTTTCGATTGGCGGCAAACTTGTTGGGCTAGGAAATGATGGCACGGCTGTTATTGCGGCTTATAAGCCGTAGATAAAATCACTAAACGGCAACAATAGTTTAGGCGACAACCGCCTACTGCGTCGTCGACTGTCGTCGTTTGTGGATCGTTCGGTTCACTTACCGCACTAGTGATTTGTTTTTCGATCACCGAAACATTCGCAACCAAATCAAAAGAATAATTTGGACGTAGCGGTACGAATGAGTGTTCGTAATTTTCCATCTCAACAACGCTCGGCCATATTTTGCGGTTTTGAATCATAAGGGAATGTGGAAAATTTCGTATCATTAGACGTATATGTCATCATCAGACATCGCTCCCTACTGGCATCGTATTGTTTCAGCTTCATCCTATTTTTGACGTAGGACTACATCTTTGTTTTTCTAAACAAATTACCGAGCGAATCCAAAACATGAAAAGTAATACCGTACAAACTATATTTTATTTTACTGGGAGCAGATGAATTCCTTCTAGAGAAGAAATTTTCAAACTCTTTCCCTGATAGGCATAAAATTTTCTGCCCTTTTATACCAACAGAAATGGATGTTAACGAAGGCTACGGCGGTGAATGTCGAAGTTGACTAACCGTAGCAATCTACACAGAACAGTCGATTCGCGACTGTATCAAATTCGCTAGGAAAATAGTCTTCTAAACATTCTTTCGAACAGACCGCAGATCCAAGTCTAATTGACTTGGATCTGCTGTCTGTTCGAAGGAATGTTTGCCAGCAGTGATCCTCGTCTCGGATCTCTCCGGGGAATGCGGTTTCTTTTTACGCGAATTTCCGAAGTTACGCAGTTTTTTATATGGATTTTCGAAGTTACGCTGCTTTTAACGCGGATTCCCGAAGCTACGCGGTTTATCTTACGCGAATTTCCGAATTTACAAAGTTTTACGCGGATTTTCGAGCTTACGCGTTTTTTTTTCTACGCGGATTTTCGAAATTACGCGGTTTTTCACCCGGATTTCCGTTTTGTTTTCGAAATTACGCGGTTTTCTTCAACGAATTTTCAAAATTACGTGGTATTTTTTTACGTGGATTTCCGAAGTTACGTGGTTTTTTGTTACGCAAATTTCTGAAGTTACAGTTGCACGGATTTCGAAATTACGCGGTGGTTTTTTACGCGGATTTCCGAGTTACCAGGTTTTTTCACTTGGATTTCCGAGATCACGCATTTTTTTTCGAAGTTTTCTTAAACGGATTTTCAAAATTATGTGGTATTTTTCTACGCGAATTTCCGGAGTTACTAAGTTTTTCCTACGCGAATTCCCAAAATTACGCGAATTTTGTTTTAACGCGGACATCCGAAGTTACGCGGTTTTTCTACGTGGATTATCGAAATCAAACAATTTTTCCACACGGATTTTCGTAGATATGCGGATTTTCGCGATTTTACTACGTGAAGTTCCGAAATTATGCGTTTTTTAAGCGGATATCCAAAATAACAGGTTTCTTTTCTACGCGGATTTTCGAAGTTACCCTGCTTTTAACACGGATGCCCGAAGCTACGCGGTTTATCTTACGCGAATTTCCGAAATTACAAAGTTTTACGCGGATTTTCGAAGTTACGCGGTTTTTCACCCGGATTTCCGTTTCGTTTTCGAAATTACGCGGTTTGCTTCAACGAATTTTCAAAATTACGTGGTATTTTTTTACGTGGATTTCCGAAGTTACGTGGTTTTTTCTTACGCAAATTTCTGAAGTTACAAATTTTTTTTGCACGGATTTCGAAATTACGCGGTTGTTTTTTACGCGGATTTCCGAGTTACCAGGTTTTTACACCTGGATTTCCAAAATTACGCGTTTATTTTTTCGAAGTTTTCTTAAATGGGTTTTCAAAATTATGCGGCAGATTTCCGAAGTTGCGCGGTTTTCATTAACGGATTTTCAAAATTATGTGGTATTTTTCTACGCGAATTTCCGGAGTTACTAAGTTTTTCCTACGCGAGTTCCCAAAATTACGCGAATTTTGTTTTAACGCGGACTTCCGAAGTTACGCGGTTTTTCTACGTGGATTCTCGAAATCAAACAATTTTTTCACACGGATTTTCGTAGATATGCGGATTTTCGCGATTTTGCTACGTGGATTTCCGAAATTTCACGCAGTTTTTTCACGCGGATTTCCGAAATTATTTTTCTACACAGATTTCCGAAGTTACGCGGTTTTCTTTAACGAATTTTAAAAATTACGTGGATTTTTAACACGGATTCCCGAAGCTACGCGGTTTATCTTACGCGAATTTCCGAAATTACACAGTTTTACGCTGATTTCCGAAGTTATGCGGGAGGGGGAGCCTGTTGGAAACACGCGAAGCTATAAATATCAGCAAAATTATAGCTAACGTTTCAGTCCTACGTGTAGCATGCTAGAGGTAGGTTGTTGCTAGACAGCAAGACAAAAAGTGCCATAAAACGATTTGAAGCTTTAATTGGTATGCTTTGATCTTGTGTCATGCAAAATTGGATGAAATCCCATTTTATGTCGTTTCGCCTGAGAAATTGACAACTTTCCCAGGGTAAATTTTAAGTGCATAAGATTAATTTCTCATTTATATAAGATGAACTCGATTGATAATGAAAAATAGTTTATCGCTTCAACCGAAATCGCAGCATGGTAGTAATTGTACAGAAACGCTATAAAAATAACTGCTTGCATACAAAACTTGAACAAATGCTTGGCGAAGAGAAGCTTAAATATCGATATCCGTAACGCAATCATGTACAAACATATAGTTGCATACATTTGGGCTATTGATGTAATTTTGTCGGTACAAAACAAATACAAATTAAGACAAATAGTCTATATTCTGGGTTCGCATGTTCGGTTTTGGTTCCTAATAAAGATCAATCTGAGCAGATTCTCGTGCATTTGCGTATTCAAAAGTGTGACGATTAATTGAAAATGATGATCATTAGAAATTTTGGTTGCCTTGTTCCACATCAATGGCTCGAACAACCCCATGGGGCTGATCCTTGTAGTTTTTACCTTTTTTTTATATATATAAAAAATAGGTATAGAATTCGCTCAAACTTTCGAAAAATTTTCCGAGGCCCGGAGGGCCGAATGTCATATACCAATCGATTCAGCTCGACGAACTGAGCAAATGTCTGTGTGTGTGTGTGTATGTGTGTGTGTCTGTATGTGTGTTGTCAACTAAGAGGTCGAGATCTCAGAAATGGCTGGACCGATTTTGATCAAACTAGTCGCAAATGAAAGGTCTCCCCGTCACCCAAAACGCTATTGAATGGTTTTGAGATCGGATGTTTACTTTTTGAGTTATTCGAAGTTTTATGTCAAAATTTTCAGTTTTTTGACAGTATCTGTCACAATTGACCTTGAAAACAGAATATGTTTTCAGACTTAGATTCCATATGATAATACCTATTCAACAAGCCATAGATTGTTAAAATCCGTCCATTTTTAACGGAGATATCGAAATTTTTGTGTAAACCACCTTTTCCCCTATTCCAGCAGTAGGAGTTTTGAGCGATGTATGACAAAGCAATGCTTGGGAGCAACGGAAAACACGATTTTTTATTCTGTTACATACAATTGTTTCTAAGTACCAAAAAGACTGTGTACAGCATCCTTTTTCATGACAATTTGCCTCGGACCGATTTTAGCACGGCTCGTTTTTGGCAACATAATGGTTCGAATATGACATATATAAACCAGATGATGGCAGATTTTTTTTAATTATATTGTTTTAAACTACTTACAGCAATAAATGCTGAAAGAACATAACATCCATATACCATTCGAATCAGTTCGTCGAGATCAGCAAATGCGTGTGTGACAAATAATTTCACTCAATTTTCTCTGAAAATTTCTTTTCTACAAATTCAGATTCATACGAAAATTCGTGTGCTCCCAAACAAAGTTCCTGAATTATGTTTGGTTCCGACCTCTGGTTCCGGAACTACAGGATGATATGTGAAACGAAATCAAAATTGTGTAACTAATTTTTCTCGTAGATGGCTGAACCGATCTAAGATTCAAATGAAATCTAAGAATCATCTAAGATGCAAATGAAAAGTTTCAAGATTCTATAAAACATCTTGCTTTTCAGTCAGATCCAACTTCCGGTTTCGGGGATAGTATAAAAATGTCTATTCCACATAAATTAATCAGGTTTATCGGGTTAGCAGATTTGGATAGTCGATAAAAGAAAATAACTTTTTTCAGTTTTAGTGGTATTCAGTTGTCGATTCAGAAGGCACCTAAAAATTCAATTCGTGCTATGATTTGTCAGAGATGTCTTCACTGATTTTCAAATATTTTGAAACAAATGTAAACTATACAGCTATTCAGGTGAATTTATCTGACTCTGGCCATACCGATTTTAGAATTCCGGTTCCAGTATAAAATCGTTTCTCAAAGCTCAATCGTTTTCTCAAAAAAGCCTAATCAAATTTCAGAAACAAAAATTCAAATTGAATTAAACTTATATACAAAATTAATTAGTTTTATGCATACATACAAAAATTAATGAATTTTATCCAATTAAGCTTCAAAGTTGTACTCAAAACTGTTGTAATTTATTCGTCATATGGCTATACGAATCGGTTTGGGTTATGCTGGTTCCTGAATACTGGCTCTGGAAGTACCTTAAATTACCGTAAACTCTAAAGTGGAACTTACATATCATGGCATGTTTAATCGATTATCACATTTCTAGATTTAAATTCGATTGTATTTGCAGTTTCGACATTACAGAGTAATGAGTGATTACAATCTCAAATTGTCGCTTAAAACGACGGTCATTAAAATAATGTAATGAAAACTTAAACACCGAAGAATATTCATGCAAAAAACACATGCGGATTGATAAAAAAAAAAAGGTATCATCTCACTGCTAGGTGGATTAATCACGTTTTTGTCTATAAAATCATATTTTTTCTTTTGTATTCTTTTACAACAAAACATTTCAAGAATGTTTTGTCAAGTTTTCAAGTCGATCGAAGCAGAAATCTTGGTCCTGTGTGCCGAGCTCTTACTTCTTCGCAGTATGAGATTCGGGTGAATTGCGAGCATTTTTGTTTTTGGCATGTCTTCAGGTAATTATACTCCTTGGCGAATTCGACCATTCCAATAAACGTTTGCCCTCAATTTGGGAAATGTCAGAATGATACCAGTTCTTTGCCTCGAAACACATTGCAAATTTGTTAATCCAAGTTTTGCTAAGATGCGCCATCTTTTTAACCATGTCCAGGTAAATGATTCAATGTGTTATGTATACAAAATCGTTGCATGTCATGTTTCGCTAGTTTTATTAGCAAAATTTTTCGCTCTTTATTGTTGGTCTGGTTAAGTAACAAAAAGCAACTAAACAGCTGACAAAATAAGACTTTCTCGCACAGAGCCTTGAAAGGGGCAATTCTAGTAAGCAAAATTTGATTCATTCCATAAAAGCGACTACTTATAAAATCAAGATATTTACATGTAAAAATTTCACTCTCATCACTCGTTGAAACTCATTAGCAAATATTGCGACATGCAATTTTTGCAACAACAAATCTCCACTCACAACAGTAAACAGTCGTTTCTTTCAGAGCATTTCACAAATGCACCAGATAGATAGCAGTGGAATCGCCTGCAGGGAAAACTTTAGTAGTTATATCAAGAGTTACATTCTAATTAGCACTATCACAAACAGCACCTGTCCGGATGTCAGGGAAGGGTGGAGAACCTGTGTTCGGTGAATTCGAAAGACGTCGGGTAAACAAACACATGCCAACGATTTAGTTAGAACAAAGTGAGCTCTCAGCTTTGTCGTATAGAATTAAACTTCCACCGAATAAGCAAATACCGATTTTCGTCGCTTCCCCATGGAAATGTTCACGTCATGTATTTTGCCATTCCACTCCGAATAGTAGGCTGTGCCACTCCGGATACGTGGCAACAAATATGAATCAGATTATCGAGCAGTCATAAGTATTCGCCACGGCAAAAGGCACAGCCAGCCTACTACTACTATTCGGTGACGCGAACGTTCTTCCACCGTGCTTACAGTCGAGGCTGTAATTCCTCTTAAAACAAACCCGGAAGACAACTTTCGGCGGAACTTTGGTCTCGCCATTTCTCCGACCGGCGGCGATGGTTGGATGGCGGTAGAGTTTTCTCTTCCGAAGGCGTTCGAACAAGTCATCACCGCCGGGAAAAGTTCTACTGCTGCTTCTGCTGCAACGAACAAGCAGTCAGTCACACAGACAGACAGACAGACACAGCGGGAAGGGCCATCCGTTTGAGACCGTCAGCAAAGAGTTCTCACATGGGATATAGTTTTCTGCACCCTGGGGGGAGACCAGGAGTCCAGAAGACATACATTTCGGATGCGGGCGCACATCGAAAAGTTATGCCGAATCCGGCGAACCAGCTGATGCAGCAGATATGTTTCACTTTCCGGCCGGTGTGGGTGAAAGGGGTAGAATGGGGGCGTAAAACTTTGGTCGATCGATTTTCGACGCTCTTTCTGTGGAACAGAGGATTCTCCTTCCCCCGCGCTACGACGCTGCCGGAAGTCGACGCTAGCAACTTGACGACGATGACTTGTTGTTGCGAGTTGCAGCATTCAACCGGAATCAGAAGACGAAATCCGATTGAAATGTGTGTTTGGCAAACAGCTCAAGCGGGGAAAAGTTAAAGAGGACTTCGATGTGGTTTCATGCAAAGTGAAAACTTTATCACTGTGCGAAGGAGTTTATTGGCTAGTTTTGTTTGCGGATGAAGTACGTAAACTTGCGCCACGGATAATCGTAGAATGGGGCTATGAAGCTGCAATAGTTGTTTTTTCATGTTTAAATCTCATAAGTTTTGATTTATTGTTTGTTACAGACTATGGAGCTATTAATATCGTAGCTTACCATGCAACAGTCTGGCTTGAATAAGCGCTTTAGCAAACCGTAATTCTACCAGTTGTTGCCACTGACTAGATTCTCTTAAAGTTCGATAGTCTCTAGTACTTTAACAGACTTAAATTGAAATTACTATATTAGTACTGGTCAACCGTTGCAATATGGACAAAGTGGCTCCACTGTATCTCTTAGGTAGCTCAATAGCAGAGCAATCCCTTTTTTAAGAAAACTATTTGAAAAATTTGATTTTTACCATTTATGCCATTCTCATAAAAGAAGGCTTTGCCATCTCTTCTCAGGCAGAAATTTGGCTCCATGAGTGTTAGAATTTTCGGTGGAAATACCAGCAGCCTTTTAGTAAAAATTTTTCAGAAACGGTGATATTATGAAACTATCACTGCAAATTTCAGCAATTCAAATAAATTAGTTTCTTTAAATTCGGTGACACTTAACATTCAGTCATTGTCCGATTTAGGTTTCGTTTATATTTATTGTGTTATATTAGGAAATACATCATCGGTAAAATTTCAAATTTTTTGGAGTGTTTTGTTTTATATGCTATGCTTTCGATTAGCAAAATTTCTTGCAAAGATTATTTTGAATCAACTGATCTGAATCTTTTAAATAGTTGGAATATTATGGCGAACGACGTTCAAAATACAGTTTCTATAACCAACTTTTCCTTTATTGCTCCGGGAGTGCTTTCATATTGCTGTATCCATACGAATCGCATGAAAAAATATTCAAATCAAACTTCATAAAAGCAAATTTCATGCCAAATGGTTGCAATTTTTATTCGTTTCGAACCGTTTTCTCATCTAAACATTGAGTTTGTGTTAACGACCAACGTTTCGATGATTATTCTTGCATCTTCAGGAATTGTCCTTGCCCTGAAAATGCAGGGATATCGTTCGAAACAATGGCCATTAACGCAAAATAAATGTTTTCATAGGGAACTAATAAACCAAAAAAAACAACTTTCACTTTTAAACAACACAAAAAAAACCGTACCCGTTTTTAAATGAAATTTACTCAAATGTATTTATACACTCAAGTCACTTTTTGTGCGAATTTTTACGCGGTACGTTAAGATTTGGTGTTATCTCGAAAAAGAAATTTTTAAGTCGACTCTCGGGACTTAAGACACCTGGTGGCGAAAATTTTCATCCATAGTTTGTATTTGAATATTCGAAGTTATTCGTTTTTTTTATGGAGTACGTATTCCTCGCATTAAAAAGACGTATCCCCCGCATACAAGCAACTAATTTCCAATTATCAAATAGATCTTTCTCAGTCCAAGTAAACGTTACACCATTCGACTAAGTTTGTCGGGATCGCAAAATGTCTCAGTTCACATACAGGTAGATGCCAGTTTACCGGCCTAAAGATTCATCGGGAGCGGGTTATTTCGCCGAAGAGGTCATTTCACCGAAAGCATTATTTCGTTTATATCACATAATGAATTAGGAAACTTCAAATCTTGCTTATTCATCAATATTATCTGTTTGTTTTTATGTCTCCTGGATAATGTGACACAGCCACATAACCGAAGCCAAGATGGCGGCGCCAACTGAGTTGGCCGCTGACTCGCCGTCGGAAGAGGCGGCCTCTTGCATACAAACCTGTAACCGCCTCGTTTGCCCGGTCTAACATTCAAGGCTAGTTAGGTCTTTACTTCAGTTAGGTCCGAACGAGCGGTAACGAGGTCATATAGCACACGATCAAATCAATCAGGATATGAAGACTATTGAAGAATTCGGCGAAATGGCTTTCGGTTAAATGATCCTGATCCCTATTCATACATCTGTCTGTCAAATTGACGATTTAATGTGTGATTCAATTCTCAATTTTACCTCTGATATGTGTGATTTTTTATTGTTTCTTTTGAAACAGTTGGATTTGGTTGAGTCTGAACATGTACGCAGGTCCTGTTCAATGAGGTTGAGGTTTTAAGTTGTACTAAATATTCACACTTGATTTTTTGATCATTTTTCTTTAAATTTCTTGTTTTGTTATTTTATTCATTCACCAGTCTGTTTGCTTGTACCGTATCTTTAAAATTATATAGGTAGGGTGCAAAATAACTTACTTGGAATAAAATAAAAGCACGACTTACTTTACTATGGGACACCTTTTCGTAAGTTACCCTGTGAAAGAATGAGTGGAACCTAACCGTAAATATCTCAAGTTGTGATAAACCCAACAGCATAATTTTTGCTGCATGCTATCGAAAATATAATCAGCAACTTATGATAAAATATTCAGTATTATAAAATAAGCATAAATAACTCAAAACTATAGTTTTTTTATGTTTGGTATCAACGAGTATAAAAGAGAAAAACTTTTGATTATCCTTCTCTTGTTCACACGACGGCTTTGGTGCAAAAGGGCGACATTGCATTCTCGCTTTGCTTACTGGGTAGATGTAAAATGTAAAAAAATCGCACGTGTAATTCATTCTAGCCTACGCAGTTGACTTTGAAATATTAGTAAATTGCTTTTTGAAGAACTTTTTTATATCTTCCATTGAAATTATTGTAATTCGTACCATGTGCACTTAAAAAAGCAAAGCCTTGGTATTACATTCCTGTAGTGGAATTTGACCTTCTGTTTCAACAGACTTCGTAGCCGATTCAGAGTGTACAGAACCATTGCATGGCTGGTGCTACGATCCTACTGACACTACGAATCCTTTCAGGTTAGGGCTCGAACATACGACAACTGGTTTGTAAGACCAGTGCCCTATGCATTCAACCACCAACCCGGGACAAATGTGCACTTCTACAGGTAAACAATTTTTTACTCACATTTGCCCTGACTCATTAATTTATGTCTTAGAATAAATGTGTCATCAATTCGCCCTATTTTAGTATGGGGGCACCATTACAATTCTGGAAGTAAAAAAAAATGTAACCTTGAACAATTCACACGGTCCATCAACTTATGAGAACGATTTTAGATATTCTGAAGTGTGAAGAAACGTGATAGTTTTAATTCGTATTCACGTCATCCAGTTATGTCTCTGATACTACCCATCCACTTTTTTTATTCTTTGTAGTCGAACAATTTCAGAATTTTCAGTTCGCTTTCACATCTCATCCAAGTCAGTCGATTTAACAAAACCGCTTACGTTCGAGACGGAAGAAACCAAGTACAGTATTGTGTAGTGAACAATAGAATGACCTCGAAATGAGTGAACCAAACGAACAAAAGCTACCGCCGACACGGAAGAATACAATTGTTGTTGACTTCAGGCAGTGCAAAATTCGCCCTTCGATACGAGAACTTGAAGGTTTGCTTAAGGAGCAAATGCATCTTGACATTAATCGTGTGCATTTACTTCAATGCAATAAGACGAATAATGTTGTTTACATCCAGTTTTATAAAGAGTTGGATGCATTTCAATTCGCAAAAGACAATAACAATGTGCATTATGTGGAGCACGAGAACATTAAGTACAACATTCCAGTATATATGGATGATAGTGCTATAGAAGTGCGGGTGCATGATCTTCCCTCAAACGTCACCGATTCTTATATTCGCAAAACTATTTCCCAAAACGGAGAGATTCTCACTATCGAAAAAGAAAAGTGGAAGAACTTTTTCCCCGGTATTCTAAATGGCGTACGTTTGTTACGCATGCGTTTAAAGAGGCCTATACCTTCTTATGTGACTTTCGGTCAGGATACAAGAATCCCGTGCAAATCACTTGTTACTTATGACAATCAGATGGCCACATGTCAATATTGCCAAAAAGTTGTTCACTACGGTTAGCCATGTGATAAACTGGACAAGGAGACAACCACACCAAAGGACAACGGTGCTTCCTTCACACCAACCCCAAGCAACCCCAGTACATCTGTGACAGCCACCAACAGCAATGAAGCAACCCCTTCAACGAAACCATCAGTATCCCCTATAGAACCAAGTACACCAGCTACAGTTAACAACTTACCCTCCAACCAACCAGCAACTGCAACCAATGTACAACAAGGCGCATCTAAAGCAACTCACAACGAGCCCAAGACTACGATCAACAAGGAAAACGAAAAGAAAACGGAAATCACACACAACACCGACGATGAGGCCAGAATAAAAATTTTATTATATAAAAATTTCACAATTTAACAGCAGAGAAAGTGGCAAAATCAGAACCGTTTTTTGTTCGACTCGTATGGAACTTTGTGCACGACATCAGTATTAATCATCATTAGTAATGGATAGAGGGACAGTTTCGACTCAAGACTGATTTTTGGAAGATGCGAATGTATTTTTGGCACACTCTCTTCAAAATGTGGCAAAAAAACTGTAGGAAACCAGATAAAACCGTTCTTGAGATTTTAAATATGGAATTTAAAAAAAAACGTTCAGGTTTTCGTTGGATTGCGCCAATTACAGAAACTCGTAAACCATCAGCTACCTAGAAATTGTATCCAACAAGAAGTTGTATGAAATCAAATGGACACTCTTAAAAAATAAACAAAGATAAACAAAGTTGAATGTTTTTTCAAGAATCTAAAACTTTTTTGGCAATTTTTTTAATTATGTGTGGGCTCTGAAAAATACGAAATACAAAAGTTGTAATACTTCAAATGTTTGATAATAATAAAATTTAGTTTTATATCTCAAGAACAATAAATTTGCTCATAGCAACCATTCGCGTAGAAGTAGCCGTTCCCAAAATATTTAGACATGACTAACATTCAGCGTTTTTTCAGTGTAAAATATTTTTTAGAAAAACCTATTGATTTCCTACAATTTCTTCTTGAGCACCATTTTCGTTCCAGTGGCAGTTGTTTAGTGAAAAAAATATTTCCCCTAATGGTAAGTCAATTTCTTGTCGAATTGGTTTCTCAGGGCGTGCTATTCTGAAGACGTGTGCCAAGTTTCAAGCCTAATTCGGGGTGTGTGAAGTCTGGTGACTTGCTACCGATTTCTGAAATTACTTTGTTCATTTTTGCATTTCTCATATACAAAGGCTATCCGACTTTTCAACCGACGGAGAACGGAGGACCGAATGTCACTGAGTTTTTGTGTGGTGACAGATATCGTCATTCAATTTGATCGGAGATGACTAAACCAATTTTCACAAACTTAGATTCATAAGACCTTTCACCTTTCAATCTACTGGTCTCATACTAAGTTCCTAAATTTCCGATTGGTATATGACATTCGGCCCTCCGGGCCTCGGAAAATTTTTCGAAAGTTTGAACGAATTCTATACCTATTTTTTATATATATAAAAAAAGGTAAAAATGCTAAGATCGAATTCTAACCAATAGTTAGCTGATTTATTCTCGCATTGCATGAAGGACAATACTGACCGTGCGAAAAAAAATCGTGTGAAAAGAGATCTTAGTGTATTTTATATTTTAATCTTTAGGTAACTGAAAAATGATGATTCGATTGCCGGAGAATTTTAATAATTTTTTTTTCTATCTGGTGGGCAGTAGAACGAATTTTCTATTAAAAATGAGCATTCGACCAGTAAAGTTTGGGAACCACTGATCTATAAACTAATATTACCTACAGAGTGAAACAGTACTCAGATCGGTTAGGCCATCTCTGAGAAAACGCAGTGAGTCCCACTATTGCAGATACTTCCGAACCCGGAATCTGGGAACTGGTATAATCGAAGTCGGTTCGAGAAAAGGGACTGGGGTCCATTTTTTAGTCTATGGCCACAATTTTCGGTTATTAATCGAAAACCGGGAACCAGGAAAGTCGAAAATTAATCTGTTTGGCCGTCTACTGACAATGACTACCGATTGGAATAGTTTTGAGGCAAGTTTAGAAATTATTTTACGTTTTTTACTTTGCCGCTTTTAGTGTCGGTATGAATAACTGAACAATCTTCACCTTGTAATTCGACTTCCAGTTCCAGAATAACAGGGTGGTATGCTCAAAATAGATAAAAAAAAATGTCAGTAACATTTTCCGAAGATGGTTTTACCGATTTTTACCATCTTAGATTCAACGGGGAGGTCTTTCATAAGAATATCCCTAATTTTATTCAGAACCAACTTCCGGTTTCGGAGATAGGGTGCTTAGAGTAAAAATATCAATTTCAAGAGAATTTTTGTCATAAGAAACCATGAACAGAATTCTTAAAATTGGTTGATAAATTCATCTAGTTTGCAAATCAAGAGAGTCCAGGGCCGAATAAACTCATATTAGATTTTCATCAAATCAAACTCACATTAACAGTTCTGATAGTTCCATAAAAGTATCCAAGTCCAACTCCCGGTTCTAACGTTACAAGGTGATAATTTGTAGGTCATGTCAGCCGGAAATTCCTTTTTCTGGTAATACCGGATGTCGTCATTTATTTCAAACCGCCATAGAAAATTTCGGAAATTCTTTAAAATTGGGCTTAAAATTGTTTCAGTTTGTAGTTCATTTTATCTGATGGTTTAATGATCCGAATTTTACAATACCGGTATCCAGTTTTCAGTTCCAAAAATTCCGGAAATAGTGGTCTGAACCCATTAAAATTGAACTCATTTCATTTACTCAAATATGATTTAATCGATTTTCACTACCTTAAATTCAAATGTAGTAGTCTTAAGCTTTTTCAATTTGTAGCATTTTGATCAATCTTACTGTATCAATTATTTCGTTAGTTGTTTTTAACGACCAGTTCTGCTGTATTTAAAACAAACTTACTTAGAATAACAACAAGTTTTAGATATCAAATTTTAACTACACGAATTCAGAAAAACAACCATTATTTCAGTTGTAATACGATTGCAGATGGTTTCGTGCAATTCTGGTTTTGAATGCGAAATTGAAACTGTTTCTTGGCCTTAAATTCTTCGATTTTTAATGTAACCCTTCGCCTTTTTCAACTATTTTTTTTTTCGGTGAAGAACTCGAAAATATTCGACACGTATTTTTTTATTTCAATATGGTACGTGGAATTTTCGATATATGATTTTTTGAAATTTCGCGTTTCCACTTCCATTCATGTGATATCGTACAAAGTTAAATTCTGATACATCCAAATGATGTATTAAATTGACTAGGAGACTTGTCTGAAGCGGGTGAACATAAATAACTATTTGAATGTTGAGTATTTAGCAACATATAAATATATAAACGTTTAACCTAGAAAAATGGGGTTTTATTTTAAACCAATATTGGGGTAAGCAAAACACTTTAGTGTTCGTAAAATAAATTTTACTTCATCAGGAACACGTATTTGGCTTTTCGTCATACAACTCGATCTAGTTTTCATTGTTTATTTATCCTTCATGTACGACGATGTACTATTGTAGATGTTTTGGTTTTCAACACTAGCAAATCGTGTGCTCTGATCCGCCTGTTGTTATTCCTCATTGGGAGCCATCGAAGATGCAGTAAATTTTTTCACAAACACAAACCATACCAGTAACATTGATAAATGCTTTTAATTTTGTTTTGATGCCTGTTATTATTTTTTTTCTATCTAATGTTCGACTCAATGTAGATCTCTTCTAGGACTTTAACTATACTATTTAATATTGAGAATTGACTGAATGGCTCCAAAAAACAAGATTCTTGCAACGGAACTTTTGATTGAAAAAATTAATAGTATAAGCTTTGAAATGGTTGGGTATTGAAATATTTTATAACTAAGAATTATATGATTTCATGATTCGAATCGAATAAATTAGTTAGAAAATATGAATCGAGCACAAAAGATCTTGATCCCTTGATAAGTGTATCCAAGGAACAGAAGTGCCGTGACAACTTTCTCCACCGACAGAGACTCAGAAATCACACACTGATTTACTACTTAAGTGACCACACCTTTCCATCACGAAGCCATGCAAACGGACCGGTCAAAGTTCCGATGTATGAATAGAACCCAGTTAGTCACGGGTCGGGTCTCGCTCAAGGACAGCAACCCCCACAACACGCTACAAATTACAACTGTCGCGGTACCAATTTGTGAAACGGGACAGAATTACTCACATTTATGGTTCTCGACGCAATCGAACTGGAGTAGCCTTCCGAACCGCCGATCGTTTTGCGGGTCGCAAGCAGCAGGCCGGAATCCCGTCGTCCGATGGCGCACACCATGTTTAGAGACCAAACTCAAATATAACCAACCAATTTCCAATTTGGATGATTTATCGGTGGTCATTTACAGCTGCCGGTTTCGTGCCCGGAGAGGAGGTCCTCGAGTTGCCTTGGAAAGCCCCCGCGTTTCGATTCGGTAGTTGAAGCGTCATTAATTCACGGACGATTTATCGACTGGCGGGTGCGATCGTTTATTTCCGATATATAAAATCACGGACTCTTGCGCCATCATCGAATCATCGATTGCTGTTGCATCTGCTGGCTGCTCCGATGCGAACGGTGGTGGTCTTCCCGTTTGTCCCTTCGGGCAACGATGGGGTCGTAATGGTGTTCCGGCTACACAATGATTCATGTCCAGTTCGGGCCAGAACCTACCACCGCGGTGTCACATTCTGTGTGTGTGTGTTCCCGGACCAAACCCGTAAAAGGGGGGACGCAGGACAGGAGACAGACGTCGCACAATGGGATGGATGGTGGACAATTAGTAGCATGAATGAACCGCATTTATCACCTCGTTTTTCTAAATTAAATTCGTTTCAAACCCTGTCGTCCCCTTCGGGATCAGTTATTTGCGAAAGAGGCTCATATTAGTGTGGATTTGATGAGCCATCGCCGGTAGAGTAATTTCGACTACAACAACAACTATTTCCCAAAACTGTATCACAAATTGGGTAATCCCTCAGTTATTCGTAGTTGTAAAAATTGACATATCTAGCCAATAAATTATTATTTTATGATCCTCAATTACCGATTGAGAGGTTACAATCACAGATATAGTTTGCAGCGTCGTCAAAACAGAATAAATTCTTCTTGTTACGTTTCCAACTGAACTTTTAGTGCAAATTTGAACTGCCAAACAAACGTAACATTTATTTACTTAAGTATCATTTGTCAACGAAAAGAAGAAAGAAGCTTTTCACAAATTCTGCAAAAAGTTAAAAAATATTCAATAAAAATTCATAAAAGAATTACTCCAATTTCAAACAATTTATTCCCAAAATTGCTCGCTAATAAATTTTATCTTTATCCGACTTCCGATTCCAGATTTAAAAGTCTTGTAATTCTTTAAAAGTCTCCGAAAAGTTGATCCAGATCCGACTTTTGGTTCCGGTATTACAGGGCGATAAGTGGAAAATTTTCTATTTCATGAGGATTTTTTCAAAAGTGATGGCGAAACGAGGTGCAATTTTTTATAATTCACTGGTAAATTCATCTAGTTGGCAGACCTTGTTAGTTAGTGGAAATACAAATCTACTTTGGGACTACTAGTCTCCGGGTTTCGCTTCCGAACGCACCGGTTATAGTGAAGAAAAGTTCGAAAACCGGAACTCACTTCGATTTCTCAGCAACGATTTCACAAATCATCATTAAATCAAATTGAATCTCTCATTGTCTTAAAATATACTGTGCAATTTCAATCAGATCCGATTTCCGATTCCGAAATTATAGGGCAATCAGTAAAACTTTCAAACTGTCATTCAAAATGATGCAAAATCGGTAAGTGCTGGTACGGAAGATGAAAACGCTACCGCCTAGCAAACATCGTGCTTTGTTCAATTTTGTATAGAGTGCAGAGTTGCCACATTTAAATCTCTATTAACTTGACATAACTGTTTACAAATTGAAAAGGTGATTACCATCACCTTACCTTATGATCAAAACACAACCGGAATTTTATTAAAAAACGCAAAATGTCAATTTTTGATAAATTTCTTTATTATCGCCTTCAAAGTACTCTCCTCCTGCGGCAATAGCCAACGCTTGATCCAATTTTCCATACAAGTTTTATAGGCCGCCGAAGGTATGGCCTTTAGTTCACGCAGCGAATTCTCTTTTATGGTCTCAAAACGCGTTCCCCGCAATGGCAATTTGAGTCTGGGGAAGAGGAAAAAGTCACACGGGGCCATATCTGGAGAGTACGGTACTTGGTTGATGATATTGGTTGAGGTTTTGGCCAAAAACTGCGACACGACCAACGCTGTGTGAGCCGGCGCATTATCGTGAAATTCATCTATTTTGGCACCAGCCGCGAAGCGACGCGTTTCAAACCCAAAACATCAGTTAAAATGTGTTCGGCTGATCCATAAGAGATGCCCAACAACACATCAATCTCTCTAATCGGTACAGAACGATTTTGCAACACGATTTGCTTCGCCAATTCAATGTTTTCTTCAGTAGCAGATGTTGTTGGGCGGCCAGGGATCTCATCATGATCCAAGCTTGTACGACCACCTTTGAAGCGCTTTTACCACTCGTTTTTCCTAGACACGATTCCCCAAAGGCCTTTTCTAACATTTTCAACGTTTCGGAACACTTGAATCCATTTGCAACACAAAATTTGATGCACGCACGTTGTTCTAAATTTTCATCAATTATAAAAATCGCCACATGAAAATTTTTCAACTTCTTTGTATAGACGCCAAACAAAAACTAATCGTACGATATGCGTCAAAATTTGACAGAATGTGTATAAAAGTGTTGCCAACGTTGAGAGAATAAAAGTTTACCGATTGGACAAGCGCGGGAATTTTAAAATGAAAATTCCGGTTCTTTTTTGATCATAAGGTATATCAAAAAAAGTTTTCGATTTTATTCAAGTTTGAAAAAAAATCGTGACAGAATCTTCTAATTAAATTTTTGAAATAATAAGTAAAATGAGAAAGACATTATTACACCACTAGGTGGATTGAAAAAGGTTTGATCAACTTTGGAACTTGGGAAAATTTTAAGATATCCGAAATCGATTTTTTTGATATCATATGTCTTAGGTTGCTGCCAGAGTAAAAGCGTCACTCGAAGCGTCGAGGTGCGCGTGCGAGCTAGTTGCAATTGATCAAAGCAAACCTGTCACAGTGAATGCAATGTGAAAACAGTACATCGCATTGAATTGCTTCGCTTCGGTCCGCGTTCCGCGCTCACTCTAACATCAATCTTAGAAATGCATGAAACGTCAAGATCTGGTGTAACCTCAAAAACTAAATTGTTTTTAATTTTTCCAGATGTCAGAGTGTTGACTTGGGATTTGGGATAATACCAGATCTCGATGTTTCATAATTTCTAAGACAAAACAAGAAACTCGCATAACTTCGGTAATCTGTGTCATTTCTGAAATCCGCCTTAAAAAACGCGTAACTAAAAAAATCCGCGCAAAAAAACCGCATAAAAAGACCTCAGTATACAGTTTTACATGAATTCTACAAAAAAAACAAGAATTTTGTAAGGATTCCTCCTAAATTTCACACAAACCCGTACCTGACTTCAATTTTTCTTAAAATTATTATTTCAATTAATTGTTTTTGAATGAAACTCAGTTCGTCGAGTACGCAAAATGTCTGTGTGTATGTATGTGGGTATGTAACAAAAATTTACACTCGATTTTCTCGGAGATGGCTGGGCCGATTTTCACAAAGCTTAGATTCAAATGAAAGATCTCTTGGTCCCATACAGTGGCGTACCGAGAAAATCTGGCGCCCGGGGCAAAACAAGAGATTTACCACCCCCATCGTTGGTTTAATGAGCAAAAAAAAACAAAGCTGAACTCCGGAAAGATGATTGGGCGAGCAAAAAAAAAGAAGATCCCTAAAATTGTTGCGCCCGGGGCGAATTTTATTCGGATCGAGCTTCCGGTTCGCGAGTAACGGGATGAAATGTGCAAAAATATGAAGAAAAACTTTCTCAGAGACCGCTAAACCGAACTAGTTCAACTTAGTTTCAAATTAAAGGCCTTATTTTATACGACTTCGGGAATTACAGGCTCATAAGCGTACAAATTTGAATTTCAGAATCATGTTTTTAGACATGGCATGGAAAAATCGAGCCCAATACCTTCAATTAAATGAAGAAATGAATAACCTGAAAAACCGAACAAATTAGACTAAACATATTAAAACTGACACAGTGAATAAATTGAAGGGGTGAATAATTTGAATAAGTCAATCAACAGAAAATGTTAATAAACTGAAGATATGTAAAAAATGGAAAAGAAAGTAAACTGTAAAGTGAATTGACTTATACAATGAATAAACTGAAACAGAAATGAAACTGAAAAATGAAAAAAAAATTAACATGTGAATAACCTGCAAAATGAATAAACAACAAGTGAATGAATAGGGCTTGGCAATGACTCAAGATCCGCTTAGCGGATCATGTTGATCCGCGAGGTGACATTAGCAGTCCAGCACAATCTGCCACCGCTCTAATGAACCAAAGGCAAAACGTAAAACAATTGGAAACATTCATGTGCACTATAGCACAAACCGGTACCCATGAGGTACCAAAATTTACAGGACAGAAAAGAAACTGAAAAAGCTGAGAAACTAAAAAAGTAGAGATACTGTAAAAGTTAAAAAAAAAAACAAAAAATTTAAAGAATTCGGAATTTGAAAACTTTACGAATCTACAAGCGTTGGGACACTAAAAAAGCAAAACAACTGAAAAATGTTGGGGAGCTGAAAAATATCGATAAATTAAAATAAATAGGCCCCATAATATTGAAGGAACTAGAAAATATGAGATGTTCGATAACTAAAAAAAACTAATTAGGTTGAGAAATTGAAAATGCTAAATAAAAGAGGAAATCAAAAAAGTTTTAAATAAAAAAAATTGGAAGAAACTGGAAAAGTTGCGAAATTATAGAACTGAAGATAATAAAAAAAATTAAAAGAGTTAAAAAAATCTAACAGAATCAGGAATTTTAAAGTGGAAAAACGCAAATAGTATGGGAACTGAAAATGTTGAGAAACTGAAAAAAAATTTTCCTTGTTGAAAACTAAAACGGGTTATGAAATTATAGAAATTAAGAAAATTTCAATGTGATGAACTAACAAAGTGAAAAGAACTTTAAAATCAAACTATTTATAAGTCCGAAAAGACAATACAGACGAAGGAACTGTCAAAAGGGAAGAAACCACCGAATTGAATAAACTGTAAGTGAAGTGAAGTATAAAAGTCAAGAAGCTGCATTAGTGAAAAAACTAAAGAAACTTAAAATGGGAATAATTCATAAATATGAAAAGCAAAAAGAGTGAAAAATTTGTAAAAGCGTAAAAATACAAGGTAAAAATATTATAAAAGTTAAGGAACTGTAAATATAAAGAAGAGACTACAAGAGACTGATTCCGGAAGTACCGGAAGAGCGCTCGTATGCACCAAACAGGACATCATTCTAATATCTAAGAAGCGGCCAGACCGATCTTTGCAAACTCAGATTTAAATGAAAAGTGTTTGTGATTTCATAAATTGATGTAGAATTTTATCCAGATCTGGCTTTCTATTCCTCAAATACAGAGTTGCAATCTGTCATATAATGCAAAAAAAAACGTAAAAATTCAAAACTGTTTCAATCTATAGGTTATGCTATACCGGTTCCCAGCTCCCGGCACCGGAAGTACCGGAGATAGTGGTCGAAAACTTAAAAACGAAACTTCGTTCTCTCAGAAATAGCTGGGTTATTTGGGGGGGACGGGTATAGTGTGATGGGTAAGTTCATGCCTTTCACGCAGCCCGCCTGGGTTCGATTCCCAACCCCGCACATAGGGTTAGAAAGTTTTTCAGATCCGAAGAGGCGAATGACCTCAAGATTAAAACCTCTATAATCGAAAAAAAATAGCTGGTCGACTTTTACAAACTTACACTCAAATAAAAGGTTTAGCGTCTATGAAAATAGGCTACTTTTGACTTTTGTTCGGATCTCGCCTCCGGTTCTGAAACATCAGGGTGAGAAGTATTTAATATTTTAAACCGCCATTTCGAGCGAAAATGCAACAAAAAACGAATAATTTTCATTAACTTGGGTCAAAACAGTTATGAATTGAAAAGGTTATGCTAATGCCCAAACAAACTCATTTGCTCCTATTCAATATTTCGAGAATTTTTTTTTAAGAATCTCTTAGTAATATTATTGAAAACATGAGATAGGTGATGCCACCATTAGGAGGAATAAAACAGATTTTTACAATTATTTTGAGAAGATTTAGTGAAGATTATCTAAGATTCACTGTCACTCAATTTTCTCAAATATGGCTAAACTGATTCTCACAAACTCAGATTCAAATGGAAGGTCTTATGGTCTCATAATTTTTTCCTGAATTTCATTTGGATCCGACTTCCGGTTCCGGAATTACAAGACAATATGTGCAAATTTTAGAAAAAATGCGCACCCAAGTTCTCTAACATTTCTTAACCGATTTTCACAAACTAAGCAGCATATAAAAGGTCTTGAAATTCTTTGAAAAGTCCCCGAAAAGTTGATCCAGATCCGACTTCCGGTTCCGTTATTACAGTGCGATTAGTGAAAATTTTCAATTTCATGAGTATTTTTTCACAAGCGATGGCGAAACACGGTGCACATTTTTAAAAAAACATACTTCTAAATTCATTTAGTTGGCAGATCTTATTAGTTAATAAATATATAACACTACTTTGAGACTACTAGTCCACGATTTCCGACCATACAAAAGGTTTATGAAAGCTTCAAAAACGACACTATTCTATTATTTGTAAAAAGAGGAATTGATTACAGTTGTCTTGAAGCCGTAGGAGTGGGTTCATGAAATTTCCGAAAACGAAATTATTTTGTTGATGCAAAATGTCATAGAATTGCCAGAAATTTCGAGAACAACAATTTCAAGATATACATTTTTAATCGAATCTGGAACTTAGAAAAATTTAGAGATTTCCCAAAAGAACTTTTTTTTATACCAAATGTCTTATAGTTAAAAAAAATTGTTTAAATCAAGATCTAAAATTTCAAAATTTATGTTTTAAAAAAAACTCGACTCTGAGACTCTAGAAATTTTGAGATTTCCGAAATCGAAAAAAATATTTTAATGCCGAATGCAATAGAGTTGCATGAAACGAAAACATGTTGTGTCATATTGGGGAAAAATTATTTCTAAAAGCTACTTGAATTGTAACTTGAAAAATTTTTGAGATTTCCGAAATCGAAATTTTTTTTTTATGCCAAATGTCTTCAGTATTGCCAGAAACTTCGAGATCTAGGGTTACCTCAAAAATTGTTTTTGTGGAAAAAACAACTCTGGAACTCCGAAATTTAAAAAAATATGCCAAATTTCCTAGAATTTCATAAAACGTCGAGATCTGGTCTTATCTCGACGTTTAAATCAATTCATATATATATATATATATATATATATATATATATATATATATATATATATATATATATATATATATATATATATATATATATATATATATATATATATATATATATATATATATATATATATATATATATATAACGGCGCATAAAAATTCACAGAAGTAAATGCTACCATAAACTAATTGTATAAATTTTTTTACCGATTCATGTTTTGGCGCCCGGGGCAGTCGCGTCATCATCACTACGGCACTGCTCTCATTGTCCTAAAATATTCTGTGCAATTTCATCCAGATCCAACTTCCGGTTCCGAAATTATAGGGTGATGAGTTTCAAAGCATCTAAATCGTCATTCAAAATGACGATGCCAAACTGGTACGCGTCGGTACGTGCGGCTTTGCTCCGTTCGCAGCGTGCTTAGTTCAATTTCGTATAGCGTACAGAGTTGTAATATTTAAATCTATATTTTTCAGGTGAAAAATATGTGAATATATGGGTAAAATTCTTCTAGATTTAAATCAAAACTGATTCAATTTGTAGGCTATACTAGTTACTTACAAAATGAACCGACTCCGGTTCCAAGTTCCCGGTTCCAGAAGTACTAGTCTTGTTGTGAAAAGTAGAAACTGCTGGATCGTCATCCCTTAGTTTAAAAGCAACTAAGCTTGCCTTTCGTTTTCCAGTCAAATCAAACAGATAAACGAACTGCCATTTCGGTATGGAGTCGAGCTCGATAAAAATCCCACTGTTCGCTACCGTTCAAAGCACTGCCGAACCTGTAATAAACGTTACTTTTTCTTCGCCCCCATCGCATCATCGCAATTGCAATTATAAGTTAGTACATCCAACATACAGAGACGATGACGACGATGACGACGACGACGGCGACGATCGTTGACTTGCTGTAACGAGGATCAGAAGCTCGGTCTTGGCACGATATGTGTGTAACGTAATAAGTTATTGCGTTCGAATGCACTCGCAAAATCGCGACGACGGCCGGTCTCCTCTGTCTGCTGGCTTGGAAGATTAAATTTCAGACATTCTCGTTGACGACGTTGCGACCGGGTGTAATATGTTTCATGAAATAAAAGTACTTGTTCGGACATGCCATTTAACGATGTGGAGATTTTTATTACTTTTTTTTCTCTAATTTCAAGGCAATCCAAATTCCGATTTGTTAGAGCGAGAACGGGGAGGGAGGACTCGAGCGTTAGTTAATTTGTAATTTGACACCAACTCCGGCGAGTGACAGAAGACATAAAATAATCAGTGCGAAGATTTGTGTGACATATACTCTAGGCGACATCACGTCGCTTGCATCATCATCATCATCATCCACGGCAGAGTAGGCTGCGCTTCACGAGGAACCGCGCTGGTCAACCACCCGGCCTACCTAGCAAGCAAGGTGTCAAGGGCCTCAAGTGTTTAAAAATATCTTAAGGCACGTTTACGTTCGACACTACATATTGGCGGATTTTTTTCGTCCCACGCGGCTGCGGTTATTAGTGCGGTGCGGCTTCAGGTGTGTGTGTGTGTGTTTGCGACTTCGAAAAGCTCACGTCGAGCGAGTGTTAAAAAACCCACGCACGAAACAGGAAGCTTCGATTGCCTGCGGTCTGGCGATAAACAACCCCTGTAAGTAAATGAGCTGGGCTAGGCTGACCCGAAAAATTGATCAATTTTTTGCATTTCGCTTTCCGCTCCTCCAATCCTGCCAGTTGTCAACCAGCAGAAGATATCGCGTGTGTGTGTGGGTGTATGTAGCAGCTTATGCGAGCTTTACTCCGTCACCAAGCCGGCCGGGTGTCCACGGTTACTTGGATGGTAGCAGCGCCTCCTCCCCGTCGCCGATGCAAGCAGCGACATAAATAGTGCGAATGTGTGTTAATTATCATTTTATACCCATAAAATGTGAAATTTATTATAATAGTTCGTTGACACGGGATCGTTGCTTTATGAATTATTTATTATGCGCGAGACTGTGAGAGTAGGAGAGACAGAAGGATTTTACCTCTTGTAGGCACATTCTATGAAGCATATGCACAGCCCAAAAGGTAATGGCATGGGCCGGAATGGGGGTGGGCTCAAGTGAGACCACGGCAGAAACCGTCATGTGTTCTAGCATGTCTAGAATTACCTATGAGCGATTCGGCATATGCCACATGACGAAGCAAAGGCGATCCAAAGTGTTAGAATACTGAAAAGATTTCTGTGTTGCTTTAAAAATTAGAGCTTTGAATTGTTGGTATATCTCGGCTCGAACATACCGACAACTGGCTTGTAAAACCAGGGCCCTATGCATTAAACCGACACTTCGCACAAAAACAAAAATCCATTGCGACACATTTTTATTTATTTATTCATTTCGTCAAGCAAATGTAAACTAAATATAAAAATTTTCAATGTTTACGTGAGTAATACTATATGGATTCCATACTAGATTACAATATTCCAAATTAGGTCTAACATGTGTTCTATATAATAATTTGATTGTGTATGGGTCCTTGAAATTACTACTGGAACGTTTAATAAACCCCAGTATACTATTTGCTTTATTGATTATGGTATTGTAGTGTTCCACAAAAGTGAGTTTTGAGTCTAAAGGTGAAGCCAGAGTGGGCGCGACACGCGACGCGAAGCGATGCGAACATTAAAAGATCTGAATTTTGTTCGTTTGTTTCCAGCAAAAAATTAACATGTATTCCACAGTAAACACGAGGCGTTGCATAGTGACAAGCGATTTTCGGAGCGACAAACAACGAAGTAGTGCGTGCTCAGTTTTTCATGTGACTAACGAGCGAACAAAGGTTTCCCAAATTATTTTTCGTCATGTCGGAAGAAGATAATTTGATTGGTATCAAAGCTCTAATTGAAGTAATTTTTCAACGGAATGCGCAGTGAACAAGTGTTGGAAAGAGGTTCCGAAAACATTAGAAATTACTGGAAAGTATAATAAATGAAAGTACATTGAATGAGTTTTGAGAATATTTCGGATTATCTCGATGAAAAAAGTTTATACTTTTTTTACAAATGTTTCCATGTTGATCTAAAATGCTAAGAAATCTCCTCAAGCTAGCTTTATTTCAACAGGCATTTTTCAAATAAAAATCACTTTGACTCTGACTACTATCTGTCATTGGAAATCTTTCGCGTTACGCATCGCATCGCGTGTCGCGCCCACTCTGACTTCACCCTAAGACTATACACCTAATTCTCGTACAATTTTACATTTTTCTACACATTGGTTTCCTAGAATGGTATGTCTATAGAAATAGTTTTACTAAATGATTTTGAGTTACATTTTTTAACATTGAGTTTGAGTAGACTTTTGCAGCACCAATTGTGGAATAGATTGGTTTCGTTCTGGAATATTGCGGCGTCGCTGGTGTTTCTAATTTCCATAAAGAGTTTCATGTCGTCCGCATATATAAGCACTTTTAGATATTTGAGTATGTAGGAAATGTCATTTAAATACAGTATGAAAAGAAGGGGCCCTAGATGACAGCCCTGAGGTACACCCGATGTTACATCAACTGGTTCAGACAGAATGGTTTGAAAGCGAACTCCTTGTACACGTTTCGTTAAACATGATTCGAGCCACTGAAGTAGAATGTGTTCTATGCCATATTTCTGCAGTTGTCGTATTTTCGAACCCCGACCTGGAAGGATTCGTAGTGTCAGTAGAATCGTAGCACCAGCCATGCAACGGTTCTGTACACTCTGAATCGGCTGCGAAGTCTGTTGAAACAGAAGGTCAAATTCCACTACAGGAATGTAATACCTTATGTCGATACGGTCGAAAGCTTTACTAAAGTCGGTGTGTAGAGTTTCTTCTAATAGCTTTATTGTGGTTGAACGACCTTCAAAAAAAATCCATGCTGTTTGTTTGTTATTACATTTTTCAGTTGTTGGTAAAGTTTTTCGTTTATATTTTTTTCAAATAATTCGTGAAATGCTTGAAATAATGGCTATTCCACGGTAGTTACGGATATCAAATTTCGAGCCTGATTTTAATATTGGTACAAGAGAAGATGATTTCCATGTTTTAGGAAAAATACATATTTTAGTGATAAATTGAAAAATTGTATAAGTGGTTTTGAGAGTTCTTCTGCAAGATTTTTTTTGGGAATATTCCATCGGGTCCGGGGTCTTTTGAAGCGTCTAGGTTTTTCAGAGCAGCCAAGGTCAGAGATGCATTTGAGATGGAAGATTGTTGCTTTTTAGGTTCGTGTTAGTGTAGTTGAAAAAGTTTTTTGGACATGATTTTATTTCGTTTTCAATTTTACAGTTATATTGTTCCTGTGCCTCGTTAATGGAAATTTTAAGTTGATTGCAAAGATCCAATTAATTCTGAAGGTTAGGCTCATATTTCTCTTGTTTATAATCATGTCAATCATACCTTATTATTCATGATTTCATAAGCAAAATAATTCTTATCATGCACAATTACTCATTTCCCATAAAAATATTCATGGTCATCAATCACGTTGCTCATGAAATTTCATGAGAAGACATGTTTCATGTTTTCATGATTTTTAATCATGGTACCGACAATGTATTTTTGTATTTTCAGGGTCATTTCGCCGGAAGCCGTTTCACTGAAAGCCGTCTCGCCGAAAGCCACTTCGCCGAATGCCATTTCGCTGAATGTCATTTCGCCGGAAGGGTCATTTCGCCGAAAGGGTCATTTCGCCAAGATATGCAAGAGGCCGCAAGAAAACACAGTACATCGACTTCGAAAAAAAACAGTACATTTTACAGTACGCATTTTTTCTAAAAAGAGTGAATAAAAAACAAAAGCAAATAAATTTTATCAGCATCTTACGAGGAAAACAAATTGAAAAATAGATATGCGAATACAACAATGAAAACCACGAAAAAGCCACCGTAGAAACGGAACTCAAACACGTAGTTAGCTCCTATCCGGGTAAATCGTTTTGTCAATTAAACTATCCTGCATGTGAAACCAAAATGAGTTTTGAATTCTAAGTAATTTTTGGCCATTGTTTATGGTACTTTCGGAGACGAAAACCGTGGTCCGATATAGTCAAAATCATTTCGTTTGGCCATAAACTAACAAGACTCACATATTTGAAGGCTTTTATCACGGTTTAACTGAACTGATTCGTTCTCTGTATCGTCGTCACCTGAATGGCGGTTGAAATTTTTCTACATTCTTCACCTGATAAGTCCGTAACCGAAAGTCGGATCTGAATAAAGTCTCGTAACAGTCTATGGGATCATAATTTAAATTTAAGTGGGCAAAAATCGGTCAAATAGTCTACCAATAAATTGAACTAAATTCCATTTTGGAACTTTTAATCATTATTTTCGGTACGCCCGGAACTGGAAAGCGTCTGTTGTCTGAATGAGTTTGTATGGTCATTAACTAACAAGATCTGAAAACAAGAATATTTTGGTTTTTGCAATGGCTGAGTGGAAACATATATTGTAGAAACCAAATGAATGAAAAACTGATGATTTTTTGGGAAATAGATACGCTCAGAGACAGGACTCGAACCTGCGTTCTTATGCATTTCGTGCATACGCGCTACCATTTCGCCACCCTGAGCCTCGTGATAGACATAGCTCTAAAACACAACTAGGCATGATAGAACGTGCATCGAACATGGTCTACATCCTGATTGTCTCACGACCGGCACCATACATCCAAACATCTTCTCTATTCATCAAACACTAATCTTCTCGCTCTATACCTTTTTTTCCGCTCAAGCACTGAGTAGGAGAGTGTATTTATAATCGCTGCTCACCTTCTCTACTGGTGGCAGTCGCTGGCTGGATATCGAAGAATATTTTGCACACCCAATTTTGAAGAATCCGCTTTTCTCGCATGACTACTCATAAACTTATAAAAAAATCGAAATTAAAATGTTTACACTTATCACACTGTAACTCCGATACCACGGAAGTTGGATTCGAATAAACTTAAGGAACTTTGTAAGGAATCACAATACCTTTTATATGACACTCGGTACTCCGGGCCTCGATTGAAAAGTCACTTTTCACAGTGATTGCGAAGGCTTTCTAAAAAATTGACCGACTTAAAACTCAAAGGATGGCGTGTATCACTTCAAAGAGTTCCAAAAATGTGACAAATTGAAATTTCGAGGAGTCCTGCAAGCGTTACCCAAATTAAAAACATTGTAGCAATGCCATACGTTTCATTGTTACAAAACCATCCAAATCCTCGCAATGACTATAGGAATACATATTACCAATATAATGTTCTATACTATTCAGTGAGGTTATTGAGGTTGTTGAGTATCCCGTAAAAATATAAACCATTGATTTTACAGCATAATTAATTGGGTCACAATACATTTTATTGTATCTTGACAAAAATGAATTTCATTTCCAACGATTCAATATATTGTTTCTACGATTCACAATTGAATTTTCTTGTACACGTGGAAGAAAACATGTAGGAGAAAATTTTATGATTTGAATTGTTACGATACTTAACAACCTATACAACCTATACCTATTGTAAAAAGCATGTTCACAATTAATTGAATAGTGTATAACAATACATACATTTTTTTTTCAATGATCAAAGCAAAATTGTGGAAGGGTTTGTAACAACAAATCCTATTGTTTTTCAACAGTATTTTTTATTCGCGCTGGAAAAATTGAGTTTTTTTTTGTTGTTATGATACTTTACAACTCATACATTTTATTGTAAATAGATTGTTTACAATTCATCAAATGGTTTATAACAGTAACAGTTCGGCTGAAAAGTTCGTATCGTTTAATAGAAACACACATTTTTTTGCCATAATTCGTTTTTATTATTCAACATAATTGCCATCAGAGGCGATACAGCGATTATAGCGATCTTCCAACTTTTCGATACCATTTTTGTAGTACGATTTGTCCTTTGCCTCAAAATAGGCCTCAGTTTCAGCGATTACCTCTTCATTGCTTCTAAAAATTTTACCAGCGAGCATTCTCTTGAGGTCTGAGAACAGGAAAAAGTCACTGGGGGCCAAATCTGGAGAATACGGTGGATGAGGGAGCAATTCGAAGCCCAATTCGTTCAATTTTAGCATGATTTTCTTCGACTTGTGACACGGTGCATTGTCTTGATGAAACAAAACTTTTTTCTTATTCAAATGAGGCCGTTTTTTTTTAATTTCGTCCTTCAAACGCTCTAATAACGCTATATAATAGTCACTGTTGATGGTTTTTCCCTTTTCAAGGTAGTCGATGAAAATTATACCATGCGAATCCCAAAATACAGACGCCATAACCTTACCGGCCGATTGTTGAGTCTTTCCACGCTTTGGGTTCGGTTCATCGCGTGCAGTCCACTCAGCTGACTGTCGATTGGACTCCGGAGTGAAGTGATGGAGCCATGTTTCGTCCATTGTTATATATCGACGAAAAAAATCGGTTTTATTTTGATATATCAGCACCAAACACTGTTCAGAATCATCAATTCGTTGTTGTTTTTGATCGATTGTGAGCTCACGCGGCACCCATTTTGCACAAAGCTTTCTCATATCCAAATATTCGTGAATAATATGTCCAACACGTTCCTTTGATATCTTTAGGGTGTCAGCTATCTCGATCAACTTCACTTTACGGTCATTGAAAATCATTTTGTGGATTTTTTTTCACGTTTTCATCGGTAACAGCCTCTTTTGGACGTCCACTGCGTTCATCATCTTCGGTGCTCATATGACCAGTTCGAAATTTTGCAAACCACTTACGAATTGTTGCTTCGCCCGGTGCAGAGTCTGGATAACACTTATCAAGCCATTTTTTGGTATCAGCGGCACTTTTTTCATCAAAAAGTAGTGTTTCATCAACACACGAAATTCCTTTTTTTCCATTTTTTTCACAATAACAAAAGTAGCTTCACTCAAAATGCAATATCTCACAAACTAATAATCAGACAGCTGTCAAATTTATGCACGTATCTTTTGAAGGTTGGTACTAACTGAAATTGGTATGGATTTAATTCTAGTGGCGCCCTCTCATAGAAACGATACGAACTTTTCAGCCGATCTGTTATATTGAAAGGTGAAAGGTATGGTCACTGTAAATTTTTGAACGGTAACAGTAACAACTAATCGTATTGTTTTTCTACGGTAATTTGAAGCGGGTATTCTTTGTCATCGCCCCATGAGTTAGTGTTTCTTAGTGAAAATTTCCAATAATATTCTTCGAATGTTATACTTTGCTATGCCTCATGAAACTGGAACGTGGAGACGCTGATTATTTTCAGAAATTAACTTAAGAAATCAAAGGATGGTATATGATATCAACCACTATTTGGGAGATTTTAAAATTATATCTAAAAACCGGAAATCACTATCTTGGTTTTTAGAATGCTCTTGAACTTGACAAATCCAGAAAGACGCCTCATTGGATTTGAAAATTTTTTAAAACACTCCTTTTTGCCCTCTATTCGCCATAGCCATTCTGAAAATAGCAATATTGTATGAATTTCAAACAATCTCGATAAAGTATAAACTATCTTAAGTTTAAGCATTCTCGCATTGGTTTCACCTTTTTTTATAAATATAAAAAATAGGTATAGAATTCGCTCAAACTTTAGACAAATTTTTCCGAGGCCCGGAAGGCCGAATGTCATATATCAATCGATTCAGCTCGACGAACTGAGCAAATGTCCGTGTGTGTGTGTGTGTATGTGTGTGTGTCTGTATGTGTGTTGTCAACTAAGAGGTCGAGATCTCAGAGATGGCTGGACCGATTTTGATCAAACTAGTCGCAAATGAAAGGTCTCCCCGTCACCCAAAACGCTATTGAATGGTTTTGAGATCGGATGTTTACTTTTTGAGTTATTCGAAGTTTTATGTCAAAATATGTCAAAGTATCTGTCACAATTGACCTTGAAAACAAAATATATTTTCAGACTTAGATTCCGCACGATAATGCCTATCCAACAAGCCATAGATTGTTAAAATCCGTCTATTTTAAACGAAGATATCGAAATTTTTGTGCAAGCGACTTTTTCCCCTATTCCAGCAGTAGAGGTTTTGAGCGTTGTCTGGCAAAGAAATGCCTGGGAGCAACATAAAATACTATTTTTTGTACTGTTACATACATTTGTTTCTAAGTACCCAAAATACTGTGTACAGCATGATATTTTGCCTCGGACCGATTTTAGCACGGTTCGTTTTTGGCAACATAATCATTCGAATATGCCATATGTAAACCAGATAATGACAGAATTTTCGAGTTGAAAGCAATTTCATAATTATATTGATTTAAAATACTTACAGCAATAAATGCTGGAAGAACATAACAGCCATATACCATTCGAATCAGTTCGTCGAGATCAGCAGATGCGCGTGACAAATAATTTCACTCAATTTTTTTCGGTTTTCTCCCAAACAAGGTTCCTGAATTATGTTTGGTTCCGACCTCTGGTTCCGGAACTACAGGATGATATGTGAAACGAAATTAAAACTGTGTAACTCATTTTTATCTTAGAATCGGTCTAAGATTCAAATGAAATCTAAGAATCATCTAAGATTCAAATGAAAAGTTTTAAGATTCTATAAAACATCTTGTTTTTCAGTCAGATCCAACTTCCGGTTTCAGAGATACAGGGTGATTAGTATAAAAATGTCTATTTCACATAAATTATTCAGGTTTATCGGGTTAGCAGATTTGAATAGTCGATAACCAAATAAACTTATTTCATTTTTGGTTGTATTCAGTTTTCGTTTCGGAAGGCACCCAAAAATTTAATTCGCACTACGATTTTTCGAAGATGTTTAACATTTTGAAACAAATGTAAACTAAACAGCTACTCAGGTGAAATTATCTGACTTCGGCTACACCGATTTTCGAATTCCGGTTCCAGTATCGAATCGTTTGTCAAAGCTCAATCGTTTTCTCAAAAAAGCCAAATCGAATTTCAGAAACAAAAGTTCAAATAAAATAAATCTAATTTTATCCAATTCTGACTTCCAATCCTGGAATTGTAGGATGATGAATTTTTAAAATTCAAAGCGATGTAGAAGATGACAATCCCGAAAAGCTTTAAAGTTGGACCCAAAAATATTGCAATTTATTCGTCATATGGCCATACGAAACGGTTTGGGTTATGCTGGTTCCTGAATACCGGCTCTGGAAGTACCTTAAATAACCCTAAACTCTAAAGTGGAAATTACTTCGACATATCATGGAACGTTTAATCGATTGTTACACTTTTAGATTCAAATTCGATCCAATTTGCAGTTTCGACATTACAGAGTTCACGGACATTACGGACATTAGAATAATCTCATGAAAACTGAAACACTGAAGAATATTCATGCAAAAAACACATGCGAATTGATAAAAAAAGGTATCATCTCACTGCTAGGTGGATTAAGTACGTTTTTAAATTACGGGTTCTATTCTTTCAATGCTCGGACAAAACGCGTGAATTAAAGTTTTCGGGCAGAGCCGTAAAATTTGGTCTTGGGAACTCCAAAATTTGGTCTTGGGAACTTGGTCTTGGGAACTCCAAACTTAATCAAATCTGCACTACTATTCAGTGTACTAGTATCGCACATTTTGACGTAGGACTACGTCCTTGTTTTCTATATAGTAATGCGAAATCAAAATACGGAAGCTAAAACCGTGTAAAGAGTTAGGCAGCATCGATTTGAGTAGATAAAACTATATCAAAGAGATAATTGTTGGTCGAAACTTCAATTAATAACGAACAATTTAAACTGAGCCTCTTCATACAATCAAAATTAACATTGAACCGCGTTGCACTCTGTGCGGTTCGTTTGTGCAGTGGAAAACGGATTCCCTGCTTATCAACATTTTTCTGTGGATTTTTATGTGGATTTTTATGCGCCGTTCGCCTTGCATGAGAGGCAACGATTTTTGTCGGAGTGCTGCTGATTTTTCGCACTGGAGGTGCTGAACGACTCGACGATCATCGAGAGTTGGTTGATTCTGATCCGGGGTGACATTATGCATCCAAGTCAAATCGAATTGCCCGACTTTCAGACCCAGTACCTCTCATCACCAACATAAATGAGTAAGCGGTACTTTTCAGGGAATTCAATTGAAGATATATTTCGTTATGTTAAAAACATAAATTAACAGCAATTTTGAGAACATATGTGTAGTCCTACTTCAACAGTTCGAACAAACAAACAAACCCGTATCCTTTGCTATGTACATTTTATCATATATCCAAGTAACAATTTGAATACCTTTAAGTTTTAATTGAAATTCGTAAGGGTTTTGTAGTTAATTCTGCAATGACTAATCAATTCTTCTTCTGACAAGCAATATAATAGTTTTTAGGTCATTTTCGACGCATCTATAAAGTCTTTTTTTATACTGTTTTCCAGCAGGCTATTTGTGCAGTTTACAGTTTTAATGCGAGATTTGTGTTCGTCTTCATGGTGTTTGTTACAAAATTAGCGGTGGCGAATATTCCACAAATTAGTTCCGAGAATAGATTTTATTATATTTCACGCCCAAATTCGACCTATATCGAAAACCTCTCGATCCGTACTGTTCCCGGCCAACAGGGGGTTGTGGTTGGCAGAACTTTACACGGCACAAATGACGCAGAAAAACAAACCGAAAACCACTACTTGCTTGCATGCTTTTATGGGCATCGATTGGCAGGCAGGCAGTACCGAGGGGGGGTTGGGGGAGCCGCACGAAATAACACCCGTCCACCTCCGTTCGATCCGGCACTTTATCAAAGACGAAGGAACTTCAACAAATTCTACACCGAGAACACTCTAGCATCAACCGACCCTAGGCTAAACCAGTCAGTCAGTCAGGCAGGCAGGCAAGCAGCTATCGAGTGCCCGGAAAGTGAGTGGAGCTATTTGCAATTGGCAATTTATGCGCTGAATATGAAATACCCGTCCGCTGCTGCTGTTGCTGCTATTGCTGTTGCTTCCATCGTCACCTACGCCAAGGAAGCCTAACCTGAAGGGACGCCAATTCCCGACACTCAGTACTTCGCAGTATACGACGACGGTCCAAGATGACGAGAGCCGGTTCGGTTGAGGAGTTGGAACTCGCTCGTTGAGGCAGATGAATGGATTGAATATGGAAATGAGTAATCGTGAACGAAAGAAGGAGGAAGAACGAGGAGGATGAGGCTAGTCGAAACGCAAGTGCGGCTGTTCCAAACGAGGGACGTTTTTTTGTTTTTCGTCAGTTTGCGCGTTTTATCGCATTACCGGCTTCTGTATTGCGGTCCGGTTTGGGCCGAGTGGTGATGGTAGGAATTTGATTTAATCTAATCGTGTTTCGTGATGTCCGGCGGTATGTTCCAAGAACTGGGACAGTTCTGGATATGGATGGATGACGACGGTCGGTTTCGGTCGTCGTCGACGTAGGAGGACGGGAACGGAAATGTCAGACAATTTATTCAATTACACCAGGGTCGTGTGAGGTTAATGACAGAATATGAATTAAGAACGGAGAAACGTGATTCGTGCAGTGGTTTGATGGTTTGCGGTGACGGAAAAAACACAATTTTAACTCTCACGTATTGACGATCCGCTCCGCATCATCTTCGGGTTGTAAACTTTTTCACCCAGAAGAGATCAGCGAAAAGAAGAAAAAAAATCAAAGTCAAACAGGAAGACTTTATTTCATCGTAAAACTAAGTTTAATGCAGCAAAAGTTATCAAAATCTAATCAACTATTGCCGATGTATTCAACCCACTCTGCCGATGGCACACCTTCATAAAAATCCGCAACGGACTCACGATATTCTGTTCCACCTTAGTTCGGCCTCTCCGGTTAAACAACACATCGGAGAAAAGCCTGGCTGATGCCTCCTACACCGATAAGCTGTAATATTCAACATCACATCAGTCGAGAGAAGATCACACCGCGGCCGACGGCTGCAGCACCCGCATCACCGCCATCATCATCATCATCATCATCGTCGAGGGGTGGGAAAAGGTGCAAAAACCTATACCTCTCCGTCATCACGTTTTCGATATTAAACTTTTACTTTCAATTTCGATCTCTCGCGAAAAAGAACCGGTCCCGCAGTGTGTCTGCGTGTGTGTGTGTTTGTCTGCTCCCGCCAAAAGTGAAGCGGATCGATCATTCGCCGGTGGCAAGACGAATCGTGCCAAAAAGAAGGAAAATCGATTTTCCTCCTCCGATTGCGATTCAACTGATTGCGGTAATTTTTGCCGGCAACAGTAGCCTCCTCCGTCTCAGTAGGCAGACACAATTTAGGAGTTACGATAGTGATATAACGTGACGCCTTGACGACCGTCGTGTGGGGTGGTTGGTTTTTATTTTTGATTTTGAAGAAAAGAAAAAGATGCGGATCCGTAGATTAAAGACTATGAAAATGTTAAATTTTCTACGAAAATCAATGGATAAAACTATCAATTCGATTCAGTTAAATTAAGTGAATGGAATATAATAATATCAAGTATCTGTTGTCGCTGTGTTAGTGTCTTTTCCGTGCACATGAGCTAGACAATTTTGTCACGAGACGCCACTGCTAGAGACTTGACACACGCTCAAGTGAGAATTTGAGTAGAAATAAATTATGAACGAAGGTTTTCAAAATCAAAATTTGAACAAGATAACCGAAATATGGTTCTTCAAGAGTACTACATGGAATGAGAAGTCCCGGTCTTCACAAAGAAAAAGTCGATTTTTTACAGTGATAGCTTTTTTTTATTCAGTATAATTTCCATTTAGAGCGATACACTTGATCCATCGGTCCTCCAACATTTTTATGCCCTTTGGAGAAAAAAAAAAAGATTTGTCAAGACCTTCAAAATAGGCTTTCGGTTCTGCAATGACCTCAGCATTCGACGAAAATTTATTTCCCAGGAGAGACCATTTCTGGTTTGGAAATAGATAATAGTCGCTGGGGGCCAGGTCTGGCGAATACCTGGGATGGTGGATCATTCAATTCCACTGTCACTTTTTTATTAGGACACGAAACTCATCCTTTTCCATAGCTTGATGAAAACTAGAACTCGTTTGAGTTCGTCTCAGTTGTTACTCAAACACTAGTGGATAGATTGTCATGATATTTGGTTTCCGGCCATTTAGAGGCTTGTTCTCGACAAAAATATATACGGTTCGAAACTATTCACGTCTTTTCTGTGAGAGGCCCGGGACTATTCATTCTATGTAGTACGATGATTCGAAGTGTTGAAGAAGCTTTTGTTGATTTTCTGGATTAAAAGATGGCATTTTAGTCATTTGTTGCTTTCGAGATATTTATTTCACGTTAACGACCGACGTTTCGAAGGTTTTAGTGCTTTATTTTCAGGAAAAAACGACTACACGAAAATTATGTGTATCAGTTCTAAATCTGTCTACACTAACATAAACTGATGAACGTTACAAATAGCAAGTCGATTCTGCCCACTCTCCTTGACGTAAACTGCATACGTTAGATTCATCTCTTCAAAACCACAACTACAATTCGCCTGCTGGACCATATGCTTTTTGAAATAACTGACAAATTTTCCTTGTTTTTATACGATCATCGACCTTTGCACGTTGTAATGCGATATAAGACTCAAAAGCAGTTTCATTATCCAAAGCCATTCAAATAAATTTTCTATTCTAGGTTGAACTAAAACAGACCAAGGAATCTAGTCGTTCGGTTACTATTATTCTACAAAAGCCACCGGAATTACGGAGTGATTTGTGAAAAAAAATAGAATATGTGACAACTTTTTTCGGCGATCACTAAGTAGATTTTTACAAATTTGAATTACATTAAACGTGAAAACTTTTCGAAACTATACTGACAACTTTTCCAATTTTTAGATCTCACTGGGTATTGTGGTCCTATATAAAGCATCAGAATTATGTTCGGATCCTACTTCCGGTTCCGGAACTATAGGGTGATGAGTGCTTTGACTTTCGAACCGTTGTTTAGAGCGAAGGTGCAAGAAAAAAAATTTTGTTTTCAAGTTTGAAAAAGTGCAGAAACCAGATGTGAAGATTTTTTTTTGCATAATACTACTACAAATATATATCACATTTGAATTTAAGCCATTGAAAATCAATCATATATGAGAAAACGAAATGAGCTCCATTTTAAGGATTTTGACCACAATTTCGGGAACCGAAAACTGGATACCGATATAGTGAAATTTGGATCATTGAACCATCAGATAATATGAACTACAAAGGGAAACAGTTTCGAGCCAAATTTAAAAGTTTCCAAATTTTCAGCAACCACCGACGATCTGGAATAAATGACGGGTTCAGCATAATCTGAAACAGCTTGTATGGCCATAAACTAATATGACTTACAAATGGGAACAGTTTCGAGCATAACTTGGAAGATATTTGACGATTTTCTATGACGGTTTGAAATTTTCAACACCTATAACCTTGCAATGTTAGAACCGGACTTGAATAATGTTCACTAATTCTTTAATTTGAGTTTGGTTTTATGAAAATCTGATATGTTTTTTTTTTTAAGACTATCTTACCCTACAAACTAGAAAATTTTTCTAGACAAGTTAAAGTATTGGCTACTGATCACATTATTCTTTTCCGAAAAAGAAAACTTTTAAAATTGACATTTTAGGCACCCTATCTCCGGAACCAGAAGTTGGATCTGACTAAAAATCGGGATCTTCTTATGGTATCTGAAGACCTCTCAGTTGAATCTAAAATTGTAAAAATCGTTTGAGTCATCTTCGAAAAAAGCTACTTTCATTATTTTCATTTTTTTCTGCCCATATGACCCCGTCATTCTGGAACCGGAATTCAGATCCAATTCAGGAACTTTATATCATACCATAAGACCTTTAATTTGAATGTTCGTTTGTGAAATGCGGTTTAGCCATCTCCAAGAAAATGGAGTGACAATACATTCTGCATTGGGCTTGATGCTAGTGCAATTAGTAAAATATGTAAGTTGGTCGCTTACGTACGAACTCCGACTTCGGCTAATCCTGTCCTCGGATTCCGGTTACGGAAGTGATCAAATCATCAATATGGAACGCATTTCGATATCTAGGATTTAGCTTAACTAATTTTCACGAACTTAGAATCAAATGAAAGGTCTCTTGCAGTGGCGTCTCATCCTCATGTGTATCTCGTGCACTGAACAACCGGTGAAGTTCAATGATTTTACTGCATTCAATTTTTTCAGGTTCTCTATTCAATGGATGCAGCTCTGAGATTGGTTGTTCTCTGTCACGTTTGGCTCTGTGAGAACTTGTGTGCACACCTTCAAGAGAGACTTCAGTGACTTCCTGCTTATGGCAGTTGAAAACAAAATGCTGTATGAGTTGCAAATTAATATTTATTTTGGTAGAAGGTGCAAATCAATACACAAAAAATAAGTCATAGTTTTAAATAAGCAGAAGAAGAATGCCTCAGTATTTCGCTAAAAATCCATTGTTTTTCTGTACTGCTTCATCACGTTTTTGCATAGAATCTACGAACTTTTCATACATCTCTTTTGGAATTGCATATCAAGCTTTCTGATGTGGAACTCATCTTTGTTTTCTATATAAGGATGCAAATTAAATATTCGAGAGTAAACACGCGTAGGAATGTGGTCAGGTTTTGAACACTTACAGCTCAGTCAATTTTGTATCAATTTTTAATATTATTTCACCTTTTGATAGTAAATATTTCCAAGTTTCGATTTGAATGTATCATGGTACATAATTTCAATTCTATATGTTTGAAATTTCGATGAATAGCGAGTAGTGTCCTCTAAAACACTATGCTGGCTTACTGGATTTCCCTAATGGAGATAATGGTTTTGCAGGAGTAAGCGATTTATCAGCTGGGAAGCATCGCTCTGATTGATTAGTCAATGCAAATGCAAAACCGTGGAAGCACGCGAATCTATAAACATAAGCAAAATTATTTCTATAGCTGCTGAGGATCACATTTAGTGGAAGCAGAAGTAAATTCTGAACCTCTACGAGGTCCCGCACAGTCTGCTGTTAATAAAACCTCCAACCCCCGAGAGGATTTAGAGAACGATTCGCAGTATGAACGAGCAGAAGTAAATTCGGTACCCCCTAAAGGATGCCAAACAATCTGCCTATTTTTAACTGAATACAAAAAGGGTTCATTCACTCCAGGAAGAACGATGAACCCTTCTGACTATAGCTCCTTACCACATTGGGTGAGAAACGAGAGAATATCCTTTAATTGTAGCTCCGCATACACAGACTCAACCATGTATGGAGAACCAAAAACCCGGATACGAAGCTGCGTCAATGCGGGACAGTTACATATCAGATGATATGAAGTACCATAATCGCATTCACACATGTCATACGAATAATACTTAGCACGTTGAATAGTAGCCATGTGATAATTGAGTTTGCAATATCGAGTCAGAGCTCTGACCAGAATACTTCAATGATGCTTGGAGAAATGCAGTAGACACTTTGACATTTTCAGATTTAAATCTGGTAGAAATGCTTTTGTCTGAGCGCAAGTTTTCAAGCTGCGCCAGTAGCTGGCATGTTTGGATGCAGCCCAAGAACGAATCTTGTGCTTTATCCAACTAGTTGAAAGTGGTAAAGCTGGTTCAGGACCAACGAAATCATTCGTTGCACCAGCTCTAGCCAACTCATCAGCCCATTCATTTCCAGTAATACTAGAATGGCCGGGTGCCCATAAGAATTAAACAGCATTTGAATTGCTGAGGTCTTCAATTTGAGTTCGACATGCGATCACTAGATTCGACCGTGAGTCATTCGAACTGAGTGCTTTAAAGGCTGCCTGAATGCCGGAACAAAAATAAATTCGTTTACCACAGATTCTGATCCTGAAGTGCTGATTGTTTTCCACACAGAATCGCGTAGATTTCTGCTTGGAACACAGTACAGTATCTACCAAGTGAATGAGACTGCTCCAGCCTCATTTCACGACAGTAGACACCAGCACCAGCACGACCATTCAACAGAGAACCGTCCGTATATCAAACTATGTGTTCATCAAGTTGTCGTTCCAGACAACCAGACAACCATTCCTCACGAAGAGGATAGCTCACATTGAATGTTTTGAAAGAAAAACTGCATGTGAGAGTTAGGTCACTAGGAGCGAGTAAATACTCATCCCACGTAACCATTTGAGACCACAAGCGAGTGTGGCTAGTAGCATAATCTAAAGGGTTACTGTTCCAAAGCCCTGTAACCTTAAGACGGTATGCACAAGATAATGCTCCTTGTTTTAGAAACACATGTAGTGGTTTAATGCACAGTAACGCCTCTAGAGTAGCAGTAGGATTTGTCGTGAATGCTCCTGTCATCGCCATTAGGATCATCCTTTCGATTTAGCTTTGACTGAACTGTCGCGACTTCTCCTTTCTGACACTATACAAGACATCCATATGCTAAAATTTGTCTAACAATAGTTGTGTAGATCCAATGAATGTATCTGGGTTTGAGTCCCCATGATTTTTCAAAAGCTCATTTGAATTGGCCGAAAGCCATGCAAGCTCTTTTAATCCTGAAGTCAATGAGAGCAGACCAATTCAGTTTTGAATCAAGAATAACCCCGACGTATTTAACTTGATCGACCACAGTGACCTCTGAACCGAAGAACTGTAACGGACGAGATCCTGTGATTATCCTACGATGAGTGAAAAGCACCATTGATGTTTTGCCCGGATTTACAGATAATCCAACCTGACAACACCATTGTTCAACAGATCGCAGGGCTTGCTGCATTAAATCAAAGAGAGCTGGTGAATTTGCTCTTAACTGGTTTGTTTTGATCTTAAGTGCCATGCGAGTTTGGATGGAATGTCGTTTCGTCTTAAAAAATTTGCAACTAATCCAGGGTAAATTTTGAGTACTTAAGATTATTTTCTGATTTAAATAAGATAAACTCAATTAGTAATGAGAAAAAGTTTTTCGTTTCAACCGAAACCGCAGAAAATCGCTTTTACACATTCACAGAAAAATAATTAACGCCATAAAAATAACTGCTTACATAGATACATACATATACAGATATAATTGCATATATTTGGGCTATTGATATAAGTTCATCGGATTCAAGACAAATACAAATCAAGGCAAACAGAGTCTATGTTCTGGGTTCGCGTGTTAGATGTTGGTTTTTAATAGAGTCAGAACTCGTAAAATCATTTAAAAAAATAATATATTTTAATTTTTTTTTCAGGTGTTGATAATTTGGTTCTATTTCATCATTAAAATGATTTTTTGAAAGAAACGTTGAATATATTTTTTGTAAAATGAAATGTTTCGTCCAATGTCAACAAAGTCATGCCATTCCCTGACAAATCAACATATTTTTATGAAACTTTCACAGATCGTAGATAATACAATAAACTTAAACTTATTGTATACATATTTCGAAAAAAACTTTTCATATTTAGACGTGAATACGTCTTACTTTACTATGGGGCGCCTTTTCGAAATTTACCGAGTAAGCGAGTGATAAGTTTTTGATCGTGGATATTTCTTATTGTATACTCTGACATAACTTGTCGCAAATAATTACTATGCTATTTCCCTTCTTTTGATATTACTAAATTGGCATTTTGTATATAGCCTTGTGCTCGCTCTGGGGCTGGAGTAAATTACGGCGAGCTTTATTTTGTGCGCCGTTCGCAGTTTGAGTTTTGCTTCAAACAAGGAAAACTACATCAGTATTCAGCTGCTGGTCGTTTGCACGGGAGCAAAATACACAAAATATAAAAAAAGACAGAAAAATTCTACAAATAAGCCCATGTAAGGGCTATAAATGTTTAAAAAAAAACGAGTACAAATAACACCAACATTCAGCTGCTTCGCGTTCGAGAAAAATGAATTGTGTTTGAATGCTTTTTGGTGACTTCGGGATAGGTCAGTGGTGTCAGATATATTATTATTGATTACATTTACATTAAATTAGAGGCAAAAGTTGTATTCGCGTCAATCCAGTAATGTCTCTAACATTACCCACCCGCCTTTTTTCAAATCAATTTTTAAAATCAAATGATTTTTTTAATGTTCTGTACTTTTAAAAAATTGAGAAAATATGTCATGATAAAATAGAATATCGTAGAAACCGTGGAAAAAATTGTGGGCCAAAAATTAATTCAAAAGTATGACTTCCGGCATGATGTTTACATACTGAGTCAAATTTAATTTTAATTTTGCTCAAAACCGACTCAAAATAAATTCAGATTAAATTAAAATTTACTAAAAATTTGTTTAAAATGCACTCCAAATTCAGTCGAAATTGGTTTTATATTTTTTTTAGAATTGATTCAAAAATAACTCAAAATTAACTTAAAATTGACCCAAAATGGATTTAAACTTGCTTCAAGATTAGCTTAAAATTGATTCTAAACTTATTTACTGATTTTACAATCGACTTTAAATACCCTTGGAATTGTCCCAAAAATGACTCGAAATTGGCATACAAATCACTCAAAATGGATTTGAATTTAACTCAAAATTTTTACAAAAATTAACTCCAAATTAAATCGAACTTGATTCAAGTTTGATATGAATTTAATTTAAAAAACAACTCAAAATGGACTCCAAATTTAGTGGTCTTAAAATTTACCCAAAATTTACTCAAGACTTATTTAACGGATGTTTTTTTCTAGGAGGTTTATTTTTTCAATAGGGTTTTACTTTATTGTCTGAAAGTTGTTTTGACAGTGTGAAGTGGCTACAAAATTTGCTCAAAATTGACTCCAAATTAGTTTGGATTTGGATTCTAAATTGATGAATGCAAATTGTTTAAAAATTGACTCAATGTAAAAACAAAAATTAGCCAAATATTTACTCTAAAATGACTTAAAATAAATCAAAAGTTAACTTCAAATTCACACTAAAATGACTTCAAATTGACTGCGCATTGTTTCAAAATGATCTGGAAACGAAAAAGATTGAAGATTGTTTCTAATTTGTCTTAAAATTGGCACAAAATTGACTCTAAATTATCAGAAACTTTCAAATTGTCAGAGTAGGTCAGAATTGTACAAATTGACGGAATTGTCAATTTGTTCTAATTATTATTTCATTTTTAGTAAGAAGAGTTTTTCTGACCCTATGGAATTTCAGATTTCTTATAGACTATTCAACCGACTTCCACGAACGTAGGTAAGAAATTCGCACGAGTCGCTATCGAATTTGTTCCGAATGTGAACTCCGGTTCAGGAGTGATAGGTTCTTGTTTCTAATAACATAGTTTTTTAAGCTTGGTTTTAATCTTTTTAGTCGTTTGCAGTTCGGATTTTATTTTGTCGGAATTGCACGAAACAAGACGTAAAAGGTTGAAGCAAAGTAATAACTACAGGGTGATTTTTTAAGAGCTTGAGAACTTTTTTAAACAATAAAACGCATAAAATTTGCAAAATCTCATCGGTTCTTTATTTTAAACGTTAGATTGGTACATGACATTTACTTTTTGAAGATAATTTCATTTAAATGTTGACCGCGGCTGCGTCTTAGGTGGTCCATTCGGAAAATCCGCTTTTTTATCGACAAATTTTGTTCAGCGATGAGGCTCATTTCTGGTTGAATGGCTACGTAAATAAGCAAAATTGCCGCATTTGGAGTGAAGAGCAACCAGAAGCCGTTCAAGAACTGCCCATGCATCCCGAAAAATGCACTGTTTGGTGTGGTTTGTACGCTGGTGGAATCATTGGACCGTATTTTTTCAAAGATGCTGTTGGACGCAACGTTACAGTGAATGGCGATCGCTATCGTTCGATGCTAACAAACTTTTTGTTGCCAAAAATGGAAGAACTGAACTTGGTTGACATGTGGTTTCAACAAGATGGCGCTACATGCCACACAGCTCGCGATTCTATGGCCATTTTGAGGGAAAACTTCGGAGAACAATTCATCTCAAGAAATGGACCGGTAAGTTGGCCACCAAGATCATGCGATTTGACGCCTTTAGACTATTTTTTGTGGGGCTACGTCAAGTCTAAAGTCTACAGAAATAAGCCAGTAACTATTCCAGCTTTGGAAGACAACATTTCCGAAGAAATTCGGGCTATTCCGGCCGAAATGCTCGAAAAAGTTGCCCAAAATTGGACTTTCCGAATGGACCACCTAAGACGCAGCCGCGGTCAACATTTAAATGAAATTATCTTCAAAAAGTAAATGTCATGTACCAATCTAACGTTTAAAATAAAGAACCGATGAGATTTTGCAAATTTTATGCGTTTTATTGTTTAAAAAAGTTCTCAAGCTCTTAAAAAATCACCCTTTAGTAAGTTTCCAATCATTTATGGCAATAGTCATCATCTGTTGCACGCGGTACTGCCAAGTTCAGTGCAGTACTCGAGTCAATTTTCCCGTTCCCGTTTCAAGACTCCAGCAGCTTCAATTTGTCGCCGAGTGTCAATCAAACTAGTGCAGCTGCAGTTCAGTTAAAACACACAACCGCCACGGAGTGAGGAAAATTCTCATTAAAGCTATTAGCTGTCACAATCGACAACTCCTTTTCTGTCCTTCTGCCTTGTGGCGGGTTGGGGGGAGGGGGGGGGGGCATACTCCAAAGCACCGAGAAGCGACATCCAATCAGCCGGAGTTGCAAGTGCCTGACACGATGTGCGACGGATCCACCGATGTGCGAAATGTGCGACAAAGTGACTTCGTTGTAACTTTTGCTGGCAGCCTTGGGAAGACAGCACAAGCCACCGACACGGATTGAGTGCCACAAAAGGTAGTGACGGTTCGGTTCGGTTCGGTTCGGTTCGGTTAGGTTAGGTTCGGTCCGTCCGCCGGGGGAACAAATATCCATAAATTTTGTTCTACTTTTGCAGTGCAGTTAACAAGCAAAGTTTCGCAAGACGAACGGCCTGCGATCTTCGAGTGTGTGATGGTGTGTGTGTATGTTTGTGTGAGGACAGCGCCAGTGCAATCTTCTCCGGTCGTCAGTGTTGAAGGGCGATAGACACAGACACAGTCGCTGGATTGGAAAAGATAAAGTGCAATAATGTCTCCAGTGACCCGCATATTGTGGAACACGACTGCTGAAGCCCAGCCCAGCCCAGCCTGAACAGGGTTCGCATGCCAGCTCCTGCTTCGGGGACCAAGCGAAGTATAAATAATTCAGGTTCTGATGGTGTTTACCTGGCACCGGGGCACGGTTGGATAGCGTGGCTGAAAGTGAAACCGGCTCATGTTGACCAAGTTCCACATACGTTCCGAATGAACCAATATTTGCTCGGTAGGGGTAGCACCCTGCCTGTCTGGATTTGGACACTGACCTGGGAAAGTCAACGTTGATTAAAAAACCGCGACCCAGTGGTCGGTCGATGTGTGGACTGTTGAATTCGAACGGAATAACAACAAAACAATGCTTCTCTATTTCTCAACCAGGACAATCACATGAAAAATTGCTTAGAGCAATCCATCACGTGACAGTCCATTTTAGAACGTTCAAAATTAACTTCAGATTATTTTTATAGAATTCATAAATACGAGGTCTGTTCAAAAAGTTCCCGGAATTTTTTAATTGCGCGCGTCTGGAGAGTCCGGTGGTAAAAAAATTTTTTTTTATTGTGTTGGTACATATGTCCCTAATGTATGGTGAAATTTTCAGATGTATTCATTGTTTACATTCTGTCTTGTAGCGGCTGGTGTAGACGTATTTTTTTGAGCTCGACGATTTTTGTTAGTTTAAACAATGGAAGAATTGAAGAGTCAAAGAATTTGTATTAAATTTTGCGTGAAAAATGAAATAAAGTGTAACCAAGTGTGCGAAATGTTACATAGAGCCTACGGTGAGTCTGCTATGAAAAAAACAAGTGTTTACGAGTGGTATAAGCGTTTCCAAGATGGCCGTGAAGACGTTGAAGACGACGAACGCTCCGGTCGACCCAGCACGTCAATAATCGATGAAAATGTGGGAAGAGTGGAAAAAATGATTATGGATGATCGCCGAATCACTATTAGAGAAGTTGCTGATGAAGTTGGCATATCAGTTGGCTCATGCCATCATATTTTTTCAAATGTTTTGGGCATGAAACGAGTGGCAGCAAAATTCGTTGCTCATTCATCGTTGCTTATTCGTGATTTTTTGGCTAAAAACAAGACTTTAATCATGCCCCAACCTCCTTATTCACCAGATATCGCTCCGTGTGATTTTTTCCTGTTCTCAAAGTTGAGGAGACCCATGAAAGGACAGCGTTTTTCATCGATTGAAGAGATAAAGGCAGAATCGCTGAGAGTGCTACAGATCATTACAAAAAGTGACTATCAGGGGTGTTTCGAAGACTGGAAAAAACGCTGGCATAAATGTATTATATCTAGGGGGGATTACTTTGAAGGGGACCATATAGATGTAGACGAATAAATAAATATTTTTTTAGAAAAATGAGAATTCCGGGTACTTTTTGAACAGACCTCGTATAACTCCTTTTTGCAGACATTTTGGTTTATTGGTTGGCATTCTCCTAAAGTCAAGTCTAAACGACGTGGGTTGAGTTGCAAGTCGCCTGAAGTGCTACCAAAACTACTTGCGTCATATCAGTATTGTAATCCAGAATGACCCAAAGCAAGTGATTGTATACGACTCGGACTGGAGGAGAGACAGCCCCAACTTTGTAAACGACTTCGAAACAGTTCCAAGACACTTTTGAAACAAAACTCAAAATTGATACAAAACTGTTTCAAAACAATCTCCAAATTGTTGCAAATTTATAGAGAAATCATTCTCTATAAATTTGCAACAATT